>NC_139534.1:76531567-77131567 GCF_965153285.1 Podarcis tiliguerta
TTTCTCCGTCACTGAATGAGCCTCTTAGCCGCACTTGAGGGCCTGTCACAGGTAGGCAACCAACAGAGATAATTCCCAGCCTATGCTTGATTGCCCCCTTATAGACACTCACTCATGATTCTGAAAAGCCTCAGACACTGTTGAATAAACTCCTACTCGCTTCCATAAACTTTTTCTCCCACTGAATTTTCCGGGGATGTGAGCAGCTCCCAGCCAAGCCTGAGGATGCTGCTGAATGCACTCCTGTTCTGAATCAAAGTTTGACAACCCCAGCCTCTTTATAAAAGCAAGAGAAGAAATGGGGCCATCCTTCTGGAGGAATTTGCTTTCTTCTGCAGGTGAAGGCAGAGCCTCTGTAACTTTTGTTTTTGCACTCTTCTGCTCGGCACTTGAATATTTGCAAATTTACTTTCTGCAGCGTATCCTTCCAGAAGTGTCTGGATGGAAAGATGCTTTGCAATTCTAGTGTTTTGGGTGATCAACCGCAATGAACAACAGTAGCATGTGGGTGTTCATCGGAACAAATGCCTGTCTCTTTCGCTTGTTCACTTTTGCTGCTGTAGCATGGGTGTGACTGATAGAATCCGTGCCACATCTGATGCCTGGTGGCAGATGTTTGAGGCCGCAGAGCCTTTTAAGTCGGCCTTTTGGAAATTTGTGAAAAGAATCAGTGTTACGGCACAGGTTTGAGGAGGGAATGCAGCTCAGTGGCAGCGTTCATGCTTTGCATGCAGCCAACCCTGGGTTTAATCCCTGGGCATCTGCAGGTGGGGCTGGGGAAATACTCCTGCCTGAAACCCTGGTCAGTATAGACAATACTGAGATGGAAGTACCAAAGGTCTGACTAGGTACATGGCAGCACCAGCATGTATGTTTTAAAACATACATTGCTTTAAAGCAGTGAATTTGGCGCTTGTTTAACAAGTAACATACAAAGTACAAAAGATGTTGCATGCCACAATACAACTACTACTGCTACTATTCAAGCACATGTACAAAAATAAAAGCATGTTCATAGCTGACATAGTGTCATGATTGATTGATTGATTTCATTAAATGTATACACTGCTTGACTGCTATAACAACAACAACAAAACCTTCAAAGCAGTTTACAAAAAGTATCGCATTGACTGAACTGTTGGATAATGTGCAAAAGATAGTTTTGAGTCAATAACAGAAACTAGTGATACAGAAATATTTTGGATCTAATGGCATATCAGTGATTGTACCAGCCTAAGAATAAATTTATAGTAAATATATGCTACTCATGCTACTTGTTTTCTGAATATTTGATATTGGGGGATTCTTAGAGATGGGTTTCGATTTATGGAAGCTAAGGCTTTCCAGGATAGTTACATAATTGTTTCATCTTGCAGAGCTAGCTTCTTCATTCTGCCTTATTTTATCCTGAAGAGATGTGAGAGAAGCCTGAAGGTATGGAGCCTGACCCCATGAATATTTATTCTGAAGTTATTTCTACTGAAATCAAATAAGCATGCACAGGATTTTAGCCTTCAGTTGTATATACAGACAACTTTTTTTAAAAAAAGAATAAGATCAGAATATACTATTTTTGGGACTCCAGGCTTCTCCCCTCCAGATACTCCTGCAAAACCCTCATGTAAATAAGATTCCCTTTTCACTTCAGTGGAAAAAGCCTTCCACATGTTCACTCCTTTGCAGACCCCACCCAGTGAAGCGAATAGATGATACGTACTGTGGCTTGCTTGTAAAGCTTTTCTGATTAAAATTTTTTTTTAGAGCTGTTTGCACAGGGTTGTGTTCTTCGTGAACAAAAGTTGTGTGCTGCATTATTTATCTTTAGCCAATATGCTGGCTAGGGAGTAGCTTGCCTTGTACAGTGGCAGAGTGGTGGGACAAGGAAGCTTTTGCTTCATTCCTCTGAAGGGTTTGTTGTGGGTTTTTGGCATCTGTTTAGTGTGCTAAACTGTGACAAGCATCAAGTTTGTTTGTTTGTTTGCTTGCTTGCTTGCTTGCTTTCAACAACCAATTATCCATGTTTGTACTGTGCACAAAACTGCAAGAGGCAGGTACTATGAGGCAGGGACTTGCAAAAACAGCTTGCTCTTCCTCAAACAACTGAAGCTGCTTTCCCCTAACCTGGCAGTTATCAGACTCCATGGAAAAGAAAATGACATGGAGAAGTAGTGGTGGGAAGCATTTACGTAAAAGCACTCCATGTGCCTTCTCTGCTTCCAATTGTTGTTGTTGTTGTTTAGTCGTTTAGTCGTGTCTGACTCTTTGTGACCCCATGGACCAGAGCACACCAGGCACTCCTGTCTTCCAAGGCCTCCCGCAGCTTGGTCAGACTCATGTTTGTAGCTTCGAGAACTCTGTCCAACCATCTCTTCCTCTGTCGTCCCCTTCTCCTTGTGCCCTCCATCTTTCCCAACATCAGGGTCTTTTCCAGGGAGTCTTCTCTTCTCATGAGGTGGCCAAAGTATTGGAGCCTCAGCTTCATGATCTGTCCAATTAGCTTCCAATTAGGCTCTGCATTTATCCTCCTCCATGCAGCTGGTGGCTATAAGATGTCATTTAATTGTTGTACTGTTAACCGGAGACAGCCAGTGGGGCATAGTGGCCAGAGATTTGACTGGGCCAGGTTCAAATCTCACTCAGCCATGAGGCATGCTGGGCCAGTCACTCTCTCTCAGGCTAAACACACAGGGTTGCTGGAATGCTGAAATATACAGCACATGAGGAACTTGGAGGAAAGGCCAGATACAAATGTTAATGATATTGTTGCTGTTACTAGGCACTTTTATATGGGGTTCATCTACAGAAAGGCCTACAACCACTTGGTTGGACTAGTCATGTAGACCTTTGCCCTGGAATCAGCACTTCACCAGAGCTGCAGGTTTTTAAAAATTACCAGAATGCCCTTCACTGAACCCAAAGAAGAATGCCTACCACACTATAATTTTTAAATGGCACTTGAGGAAGCAGTACTAACTCCCCACAATCTTCACTCCTGGAGGGGGTTATGATCCAGTGGATGTCGTCTATAGGCCTCCCTCCTTTGGCCTCCACTGGTGTAGGCGATTCATTGCCGCAGATGTATTCATTGAACTCAAGGGAAGCACAGTGGAAATAATGTAAGACATTTCAGGGGTACAGCTGGCCCAGCCAAAGATCTTCTGTATCCTAGGCTAGTTCAGCTCTCAAAGAGGCTACCTGTCCCTACCTGGACACCTTACTATGGACCACAAATTGTTTTTCTAAAAGTCACACAGTGATGGAGGCAAAAAAGTGGCACTGCTCTTGTAGACCTTGTTTGCACAGAGCATTAAGCCAAACTCTGTCTAAACATGAATGAGCCAGCATGCAGGTACTCAGAACAAAAATCTTAGCTGCTTTGCTTCTTCCCTAGTCTTGCTGCTGCCACACTACCCCAAACTAAGCCATGGTGTGGCTTAGCATTATGCCTGAACTCTAATGTAGTTAATCTTCACATATACACTCAGTTAGGAAAACTCTGTATTATGTATGAACATTATAACACAAAGATTATGGTCAATCAGAAACAGAAATGCTAATATCCTGAAATGTAGTTTAGCAGTCTAACCAAATGACATTTCTTGAATACAATGTCCATACATATAATTTTTTCCACTGGTTTTTGTACCTTTGAAATGAAATCATAGTTTTCTTAAAGTAGCTCTACACGCTGCTCTGTTTAAATCTGCAGTGTTTCCAGGCTACGTAGTAGCATTAAAGCATAACAAATAAAATCTTATAATCACTTCAGTGCTATGGATACAAGCATAGTGAATATATGTGGTAATGACACACAAGCAGTGTCTCTTTACTTGGTGCAAGGTTGCCTCGAAAATTTTAGCAAGCTATTTTGCTTCTTGTGAAAAACCTAGTCATTTGGGGTGGCGCTTATGCCAAACATAGACTAGATAAACTCTAGTCATCACCTCACAATTCCTTTTTATTATTATTAATCTTTAAAAGGACAGGCTGCTGGTTAACTGAGAAGTCCCTTGCTTGATTGACAGTATCTGTCAGAGGCAATGAACTCCACTTGAACATTGCCTTTATGTTGCTGTGTAAAGTTGTTCAACTGTGACCCTTCCATCTGTTCCAGCTAATCTGAAAGTCATTTAGACCCGCTTTACCATTCATCCTAAACATAGCGCATTCTCCTGTTAACACACATATGCAAAGTTGGGCTGTCAGCAATGCAAGGGATTTTTTTTCCTCCATAAAAGTCTCATTTATGGTATCTATGTAAACATTTAGTTTACGAATTCATGAAAAAAACTGTTCACTTGAATCCACTTCATATCAGGTCAATTTTTATTTAATTGTGTTCATGACTCAACCAGTTTCCTAGTTATCAGTCCTTAAAACTGATGTATTTTGAGATACATATGCAAGCCTTTAACTTTTTAAAGATGTAAACAGATATAAATTTCTGCTGTTTTAAATGTGTGTCGCTCTGGTTTTTAGTAGTTATTTAATCTCTTATATTATAGAAGTTTACATCATAGATCGCTAGGTAGTTTTCTGCTTCAACTTACTGAAGCTGATCATATGATTTTGAAGAGCAGGTTTCAAATTCACAGACTTGAGGTTGAATATTCATTTCATTTGATGAACATTTGAATTTGCATTATGTGAATGCAAACAAATTGTTTAATTCAGCATTTACAATAAAGCTTTGTCTCAGTGCTAATTTACATGTCTAAGCATTGCTTTCATAAAAGCAGTAAACAGCTTGGGTGTTGCAGACCTCAGAAACTGCCTTCTCCCTTATGTCTTATTGCAATCCTTAGAGGCCACTAAGAGCTGCTCTCCAGTCATGGTATTTGTTGGGAAGCCAATTCTTCTGATTTTGTCTGGGCAAGCCAGCAAAATCATTATCATCCAAAAGAAAAAAAGTCTTCCCTTTCAGGGAAGGGAAATATCCTGGATTAAAAACAACCACATGCAGGAACAGAAAATAATACTTAGCTTGATTCAATCGCTCTTTTCGTAAGGTACCGGTACATATAAAGTGCTTAGTTATGAAAAGGCTTCTGTGTTTATTGCAGTGATGGGGGTGAGGGCAGAATTGTGCAGGAACCCTTGCCTGGATAGAGTTTCTTTACCACCAAAGTGGGTAGGGAAGTGATCTCATGTTGGAACTTCTTAGAACTGTGCATGTGTTGCTTACGCATAGATTCAATTTATAACACAATTTATAACACAATAATCTGGCTCCACTCTACTGAGTGTTCAGTATAATGACAGCACAGTATATGTGTGTTCAAAGTGTAAACACATTTGCAGGGCATTTCAAAAATAAATGCACTCATATTTGTTCTAATCTTGAGGTCACATTTGGTAGTTTCTGGTGAGCCATCCATAACTTAGGTTGTTTGGGATTGGTTTCAATTCCTGTGGCCTGGGGATTTGGACAAGAGGTTAGATGGAGTCTGGCCTACTACTTGTTCTCTTGACCCTTGACTTTTAAAAAGTAGTCAAAGGGGTTGATTATGTGGGTCTAGGAAGTAGTGAGTGTCACACTCCAGTGTGCATGTGATGTTCCTTCCACCTTAGAAGAGATGGTGATTCTCTCTCTGGACACCGATGTTTTTGTAGCACCTACCAACCAATAACAAATATTCCGTTTATGGTGAAAGTTCTTGAGAGGGTTGTTGGCTAGGCAACTTCGGGCATGTGCAGATGAAGCAGAATTTCTTGATACATTTCAATATTGTTTCAGCACTAAGATAGCTTGGGTCACTCTGGTCGGTTTGGAGTTCTGCGTCACCAATATGCAGATAACACCTGGTCCCCGCCCCCCCCCTGTCATTTCACCTGAACCAAATGAGACTGTGTTGATGATGAACTAGTGCCTGGAGGCAGTAGTGAGTTGAATGAGGGCTGACAAAATGAAGCTGAATTCTGGCAAAATGAGGGCCCTGCTGGTGAGAGGGTCCCATGTCCAGGAATTAGGTGTGGGGCCTGTTCTTGAAGGGGCTGTCCTTCCCCTAAAAGAGCATGTCTGTAGTCTTGGGTTGTGGTCAGCAGTGCCCCTGGATCAGTGCTGGAACTTGAGGCCTAGGTGACTTCATGGGTGAGAATTGCCTACCTGTTCTGTCTGGTGCCCCAGCTACAACCATTCCTAGATTAGATAACCTGGCCACTGTGGTGCACGTTTTTGTAACCTCACATCTAGACTACTGCAATGTGCTCTCCATTTGGCCTCCTTCAGATATGATCCAGAGATCTGTTGTATTGACGGATGCTTTGTGAGAACTGCACTGGCTGCCCATTTAAGGTATTTAGTGTCGACTTTTACAGCTCTAAATAACCTGGGACCCAGTTATTTGTCTGAGTGACTCCTCCCTTATCAACCACCCCTGACCCTACAGGACAGGGCTTTCTCTGCAACTGTGTCCTGACCAGGACATGAAGGATGAAAATTTTGTTGCAATGCTTCTGTCAAGTTCAACTTTACCTGTTCACCTTGACCTCTGGTGAAAATTGGGTCCTTTAGCTGTATAAGGTCTCATGTTTTAATCTGCATTGCTATGCTTTTATTGTAGATTAGTTTTAATTACTGTATTTTGCTGCTGTTTTTATGGGGTGTGATATTGCTTTATGATATTGTTGGAAACCGCCCTTGGTCACTCTTTGTGATTAAGGGTGGTCTAGATATTTTGTAAATAAGTATTCCTAAGTAACACTTCTGTGCATCAGGAAACCAACAAATCATTGGACCAGGAAAAAAGCATTTGTACTGTTAAAATAAATTATTTACTCTCTTCCTGTATTCAGGCTATGAGTTTGATTTCTTATGTAGCCAAAATGGTACCATCCATGCACAAGAAGAAGGTGCCAACACGTTTGGGGAAACCAAGGGTTTCTGAAGGACCAAAAAACACCCAAAACAATATTTACCAAAAAGAACCCCCCCCCCTAACGTTTTGTAGGGACTTGGAAAATAGCCAAATTACGAGTGAGTGTGGTCAGGGCCACTGGCCATGAAATACTGAGGGGCCATCTGCTCTATATACTTTTAAAACACCGTTTTACCATTTTAAACAGCCATGGTTTTTCTCAAAGAATCATGGGAACTGGAGTTTGTTAAAGGGGCACTACTGAGATTTGTTAGGGAACTCCTATTCCCTCACGGAGCTACAATCCTCTGAGTTCTTAGATTGTAAGAATCCACTCAGTAGCAAAGGTCTCCTTTCTAATGCAATTAAAAAAAAAAAAAAAAGCATGTAGTATCAAGGTCTGTGGTTTTATAGTGTCTGCAAACTATTCTGGATTGATGTTTTTCCAATTTTAGAAATGAATTTTCCTGGGCATCCCTGTTCTGGGACTGCTAATGGAGTTATCATGTTTATATGGTCTTTGGGGAGGGAGGGCGCAGGAAGGCAGGAGATGGGAGCATCAACCTGCTTTCCACAATCCCATTTCATTCCAGCTCTTCTATTCTCGCCCAATCATCTGTTCCAGTGACCTTCTTAGATAATGAAAATATGTTTTTAAAATGCAAACATTCAAGTCTACATACTAGCAAAAAATCCATATTTGACCACCCATTCAGATCTGCTAATAACTACCAAAGCAGATGAGAGCTTTGAAGATTTGCATTTGCTATGAAAATGCATCTTCATCTAGGTCACGAGCTCTTCTTTAACCCACCACTTCACACCCAAATGAGCAACATCGTAGCTGAATGTACTGCAAGCTACAAGTAAAAAATTAGGACATTAAAAAGCACTCTAGCTAAGGCAACATTATTTTGATGTATTTGTATATTTGTGATTTATGCCTGTTGTTGTTATTATTATTGTGGGAGGACAGTTTACAGCATAAAATACAAAATGAAAAACAGAATTCCTATCACAACAACAACAACAACTGCAACTACAAATAACCACCCTCCCACAAACACATTTAAAAGGCCACAGATTGTTTATTCAGCCATTAATATCATTATTGTCATTATTAATATGCCTTAATGAAAACAAATGCTTTCAAACATTTCAACAAACATTTACAATAAATGTAAACAATTGCTTTCAAACTCGAATACTGTACCGATTTCTGGTTCTCTGAAACAGACATGTACTTATGCAACTATTGTTTACAAAGTATATGTCTGAACCCACATGGGTGGGCACCACTCATGTGCATTCATACACACTATTAAGAGGTTAAGGGCTTGATACACATAACTCAGGCAACTTTCAATGAGTTCTTTTTGCCTAATGACTGTTGGCCAACTCCTTAAATGTCAGGTTTGATATTGCAGTTTATCCTTGGTCTTTGTCACTGTTTGCCTCCTTGTTGGCTTCTCTGCTTGACTTTGTCACTAGGAGGGCCATGAGCCGCTGAGTCCCTGATGGAATCAGAGGCATGCCAAGAGTATGTCAAGAGGAGTTGGCAGCAACCGGGAGGTAGCCCAGATGGCTGCCTCTTCTTAATCTGTGATCAAGTCGTAATCAGTTAATCAAACCAATTAACTGATTATTGCTTTGCTCTGGGCAGAAATCAGATCAACTAATGAATCATTTGAAAACTGAAAAAGGATTGATTAACCTGATAATTCATCCACACACTGAATAATTTAACCAATTTTATATGGGGAATATCTTGTGTTAAAGAAAATTCAGCTTCTTGATTTGGTGAGATGTTGAACAGCAAGACTCAAAGAAACATTCTATCCAATTAGTCCCCTTGCAAGGCGGAACTGGAAAGCAAGTATCACTGTACCAATGTCACGGTTTAGAATCTGATAGCTTCACACTAATAACTGCAGTTTATTTGTGTCTGTGTACGACATAAAATAGCTTCATGGCATGAAAATGAAGACATTAAAAGTGCATGCTCAATGGAATAGAGAAATAATTGGCCTGCCCATTGGAAAGGTTCAGTATAAAAGCTTTAAATTAGGTTTACAAAACAACAGCATTTGTCATTTTCATGCCATTGCATAGAGTGGTGCATTTAGTTGCAATCCACACCAACAGTCATTTAGGTTGGCTTGCTGATTCACATTACCCTAAATGTCAATTGATTAGATTATGTGTCAAGAATAGAATTCTGAAGCAGAAGGCATCCCAGTTGGAAATATAGACGCTGATTCACCCCAATTTTAAAGGGGAGAAAGGAATTATTCCCTTTTGTTTAACTTCCACTGCCAAGGTCATTGGTATAACCTGGTCTAAAATCATGGGATAAGTAAGAGATATTTTAAAACAAATGATTTATTATGTATCATTATATTTCTCTGAAAATTTGTCTTGATTTTGAAGCCAAAATTAAGTCGGATTTAATCCTAAAATAGATCATAAGCATGCTTACCCTCACTAATTCACATATATATTATTAGATACTGCACTCTGGCTTCTGTCACAGTGTTCCATTGCACCAAAAGCAGTTTAGTCATGCTGGCCACATGACCCAGAAAGCTGTCTGTGGACAAACACTGGCTCCCTCAGCCTGAAAGCAAGATGAGCACCACAACCCCAGAGTTGTCTGTGACTGGACTTAACCATCTAGGGGTCATTTACCTATTACCTGTCTTATCTAAGTAGCTTGGGTGATATCTATTGCATTTGGATAGTTAAATTTAGATGAAAATGAACATTTAGGTTTCTCATGGAACTATGGAGATGACGACCCACTTAATAGCCCCTTTCCTACATTATATAAATCGTGGAATGGAAAACAGTGACTGCAAATCCAACATCCATGCATTCATATCTATGTCTAAAAGGAGCTCATGTGCCCTCCTAATCTTTTCCTTCTTACAATCATATGATTTATGAAAGGGGGTAATGAATTTTCATAATAAGAACTGCATATTATTAGCAAAGATACTCAATGAAGGTGAAAAGATTTAGTGCTAATAACAATGTCAAAAGGGTATTGACGTTTCTACAGCAACCAGAAATGTACACCATTATTTCAAAATCATTATGTGTAATTCCGTTAACAGCTTTTTCAGCAACTACAGTTGTAATGTGAAAACCAATGTAAAAGGTAGCACAGCCAAACATAAGGCAAGTCGACTGAGCTATTGAATGAAAATGTGTGTTTGTATCCCACCCCCTGTCCCCTGGCAGGGCCTATGTTAAATAAAAAGTACGACTGAAACTTCATTTTGAGGTGATTTTTCTGTTTTGAGGAAGACTAGAAATGCCTATTCAGTCTTTTCACTCCTTCAGCTGTTGCTCTGCTGCCTCCCTAAGTCAGTATTTTTGGTCAAGTCTGAGAGCATTTGCACTTGCTCTCATCAGTGGACATGGAGTCTATGAAAAGTTTTGTCTATTTTGCCTTTCTTCATTATTTGAGAACATGACTGCAACAACACTAAACGAATAACAGCTGCCTACACTGTAAAACATCTTACTGTGCTGCAAAGGCTCTTCAGTGCCTTAAAGTCTCTAATTTTCTAGCCCTGGTCCCAGGAAATATGTCTATGTGGTCCTTATGACATCACTTCTGGGTAACATGCCAAGCAGATAAGCATTAGAGTGGGAAACATTGAACTTCATCCATTAAGAAGTATCAAAAGGCAACTTTATTAAACTTAATGATTTTATTTTTATTTTTTTGCAGTGAGGTAACAGCTTATAGCGTCTTGCAAAGAGATATGAGAAAGGGCAGGTTTTTCTTATCTTTTGTTATTGGAATTGACCCTCAGGATCTCTAGGCCTCAGCGAGAGCTTAAGCAAGCTTAGATCAAGGAAGGATTTTGAAATTGAATTTATTCAGATTAGCAAAACCTTCCATGACAGGATTTACTCTCAACAAGCTGTTGCCAAGTTGGAGCATACAAAGCACAACCCATTTTGCTGGTATATAATCAACTCGTTCTAAGGAGGGAGGGAAGGAGGGAGAAAAGAAAGCTGTTGGCTGGCATCAATAAAAACATATAACTGAAATGTAAATATACTGGAGGAAAATGTTTTCTATTTGATCTTCCCTTTTTCTGTGTTTTTTTTAATTAAAAAATGTATATTTCCTTCAAAGAAACACTAAACCAAAAATCAAAATCATAGCTGAACGTTGTCTTCAGTTAAGAAGGATCTTAACAAGATTAACAAACATACAGAAATGAGGGGTGCAGCACCTATATACACACTAACCTAGAAGGAAACCCCAGTGAGCTTAATGAGACCTACTTCTTCTGAGAAGACGTGTAGGACTGAAGCCTTCAGAAAGGATAGGCACAGATTTAAGAAATGCGCTATTGAAGAATTATTGTTGAACTAAGAAGTAATCATAAACCGTTTACCAGAAAACAGTTTGCTTAGTAATGGAATAGTAGAGCTTCTTTCCGTGTTTTGTTATACTGTATTATCTTGAAGTAGGGATGCGGGTGGCGCTGTGATCTATAGCACAGAGCCTAGGGATGCCGATCAGAAGGTCGGCGGTTCGAATCCCCGTGACAGGGTGAGCTCCTGTTGTTTGGTCCCAGCTCTAGCCCACCTAGCAGTTCAAAAGCACATCAAGTGCAAGTAGATAAATAGGTACAGCTCCAGAGGGAAGATAAACAGCGTTTCTGTGTACTGCTCTGGTTTCACCAGAAGTGGCTTAGTCATGCTGGCCACATGACCCGGAAAAACTGCGGACAAACGCTGGCTCCCTCAGCCTATAGAGCAAGACGAGTGCCACAGCCCGAGTCATCTGCGACTGGACCTAATGGCCAGGGGTACCTTTACCTTTATTATCTTAAAAATAGGGTTACCATATTTCAAAAAGTAAAAACCAGGACACCCTGAAAGCCAAAATGGGGCCTAAACCCCAATGCAAATGGATCTTGAAAATCAGTTTCCTCCAAGAGCACCTCAATCTGGTCCAACTGTGTATGCTGCAGTTGGGGTGCATTTGCAGAGTCCCGTTAGGTTTGCAGCAATTGCTTTCCGGCCTTGCCAAATAGACTGGTGCAAAAAGAATTAAATTGGGTGGAGCTCTTTCCCCATCCCAAAGAGCTGATCAGCATGATCATTGATTTTCTAATGCACTTCAGCATCCACAGCACAGGTAGCTGAATTGGAGAGACAAGCAGCATATAGCAGCCATTTGTGTGCCTGGTTCCTCATCCAGCAAGTGATATCTGTACTCCCATGGGGATCATGGGAATATAGGAAGCTGCCTTATACCATTGGTCCAAGGGGCTCAGCATCATCACTTCTGATTGACAATGGCTCTCCAGGGTTTCAGGCTGGAGTCTTTACCAGCCGCACCTGGAGACTCTACCAGAGATTGAACCTGGGTCCTTCTGGGTGCTAAGCATGTTCTCCATCACTGAGCTACAGTGCTTCCCGAAAAGCACGAATCGTATCAACTGGATCAAGTCATAAAGATTTAGCTGGCTAATACTAATTAATACTTTGCAAGTCTTAAATTTTCAAGATAATCAGTACTGGGCTTCACAGAGGAAGCTTGGGGGCCTCTTTTCAGTCACACGTGATGTTTCAAAGCCCTTAGTGGTATAATATAAACTATCTGTGCTTGAGATTGTCCATGGAGGACTCACTCTGGTACTCCTACCCTCAGAGGTTAAGTAAGGACAGAATCTGTCATGGCACCCAGTCATTGAATTCCCCCCAGAATTGTTACTTGTGACCTAAGCACTCTTCATACGCACATACTGTATGTTAGAGTGAAAAAGAACTTTATTTCAGAAGTTTGCTCTAAACATATGAAGGCCTGGACAGAGCCATGTGACCTTGGGGGCAGGACTTAATTGGCCCTGCACCTGCTTTGTATCCATATTGCTCCTTCATGTGAGTAGTATGAGGAGTGGGCTTACTTTATTATCATTTAGGCATCTAAATGGTGGAAACTGTTTTGGGCTGTTATTCTGTTTGCATACTTACTTAAGAGTAGACATGTAAAATACTGTCTTGTTATTCTTCCAACCTTTGCAGTGCTATATTTAATTGTGATCTCTTGGGTTTTATTGCCATGGTTCTGTAATTTTGATTTTTAGCTGTTAAGTGATTTTAAATTGTTATTTTTTTATTCTATTTGCATACCCTTAGGCTGTCCTAAGGAAAAGTGGGACATTCTGGGATCAAATCAGAAACCGGGACAACATCTCAAAATCAGGGACGTCCCTGGAAAATAAGAACACATGGAGGGTGCGTATTTGTATTATTGTTCTTAATTTCTGTTTGTAACCTGCCACAAAAGCTATGTGCAGAAAATAGGAAGATATCTTACTCTGCAATCTAATGCATGCTTACTCAGAAGTAAGTACCAGTGTGTTCACTGGGGCTTATTCCCAAGAAAATGTGCACAAGTAGCTTATATAAAAATAATAACTCAGTTCCCAGTGAGTTTGGTTTCTTTTGTACCTAGAAATTAGCAATAAATATTTAATTTTTAAAATTTAATGTGACTTCTGAATAGAAATGAATACAATAGAAAATATACACTCATTTATTTTATTTAGAATCATTTATTTTTTATTGTTTTAATTTATGATTTGCCTTCTTCACATGTGTCAAGCAATTTACAAGTTATAGGTGTAGAGAAAGAATATCGCACATGTGTTTATTTTACAATTTTTATCTTCTTTTTATTTTTATATTCATGTAAAGCCCAAAGTTTATTCAGCTCAGATTGTAGATCCATTCCTGGGAAATCTAGAGACCTTTTTCTTGTTTCGTTTCATCCTTTCCTATTAATTCATGCTTTTCAAACCCTGTTTAGGACAAATTGGATTTTCTTTTGATTTGTAAAACCTGTTACTTCATATAGTTAACGAAAGGCTAATTTCCATCCATAAATGAAATGTTTTAAAAAGAAAATGGTTTCCCTTAGCATTAACACAGACTTTATAAGTTATTTCTGTGTGGGGTTTTTTAATACCCGTGAAATACTTGTGCCTTGAACAGCCCTTTTAAATTTAACCAGAATATCTTTTTTTATAATTGATTTTAGCATTGAGTACTATTTGGCACTATTTCAATCAGCTTCTCTTTTAAAACAAAATAACTAATTCTCCTGCTTTTAAGAGCAATTGGATTATTGCTCATTCAAAGTCTATTATACTCTCCAACCCCATTTTTGTTCATAAATGAGCTGGAAGTATATGACATATTTTGAATGAGTTAAAACTGGATGGGTTTTCAGCAGTGGTACAATATAAAATTATTAATAAATTTAGAATATTAAAGACAAACAATGTCCCATGCTAAAACGGAGAACTTCTTCAGGGGTTTGTTTTCAAATGTTTCAACATCTGTTAACTTAAAGTTCTACTAACAATACAATGCTTGGATACAAACCTTGCACCTAAAATAAAATGCTTGCTTCATGCAAATACAATAACCTTGCTTTTAAATTTGAAAAAAAATAAAACAAACCTGAAAGGCGCTATTTTCACAGTCTGTTTTATGTACACAAAATTGAAACCAGAAAATTAATATTAAACTGACCGTAATTATTAACCTTGGATTAAATTTTATCTTTTATAGAGAGCCAGAGCAACTGCCACCCAAATACACTTGAACAATATTTTATATGTGAGCTTACATAACTTTCTTGCTTCCCTGCTGGAGTATACGTATGCATAGATTGCAAATTATTAATTTGTATACATGCCTAGTTATGATTCCATTGGCTCTGACATTAGGCTTGTTTCTTGTAATAAAGGCCACTGTTGTATGTATACTATCTTAAATGGTCTTTTTGTGACCTTGGTCTGTACCCTCCAACAAATGAGCAGGATTTTTTCCCCCTGATGGACATTGGGAGGGGGGGAATCATCATTATCCATGCGGTGCACCAAGGCATACAAACTTCCTTGTGACCGTATTTAAAGAAACGGACACAAAGAAATAGTCATTGCAGTTACAATAGGGGAAATCTAGTATGCATTTCCAAGGAATCACATTTTGGGGAGAATTACAGAATAATTACACATATGCTTAGATCACGAGCATTCAATGAAGCGGACAATATTTTGGGGATTTAAGATGTTGGTGTTGTGGTCGTCTCTAAGAAACCAGGATAATTCAGACATTCAAATGCAAAAATGCACCATTTGGAGAGTGTAATGCGGTCTGTTCTGGTCAGTGTTACAAATTCGGAAAGGATTCCCTGGCTGCAGACATTAGCCACTTAATACTTAAATCTGTTTCCAAATGTAAAGCATAGAACAAAAGTGCTTTGCATTAATGAAATGTATCCTAACACTAGGTGTAGTGACACATTTCATTAATGTGTCACACTGGTGACATAAAATATAATTACAAAAGATATGCCTGTCGCAGAGACTGATAAAATCTTTGGATTGTACCAAAAATAGATAGAAATGTCTGAAGAACTTTAAATAAAAGCCAGGATGTGGAAACTGTTAACAGGAGTTTTGAGAGCTATGAATATGTGCATTGACTTTCTTTGGGTTATAGGATCAAACCATGAAGAATAGTCCAGAGCAAAACAAATAAGGAGGGAAATAGAAGTAGGCAATAATAAAATATTTCTAAATTATTACAATGTAATTGGCACCCTGTACTTAACTCCCAGCTCTCTGAATTTTGCCTTCTAATTCCCATTCTTTCTCCCTAGCAGATGATTGGTGACTTTTGCATACAACCTGATCAGAGCTAGCTCTGCATGTGCAACCCTGACTCCACAATCAAATGTCCAATCCCTGGGAAATGTGAGCACATAGCTGTTTGTGCGTACATTTCCTCCTGTTGGATAAGGGCCAGCAAGTGCAGCAGCCCTGAGAGTATAACAGTAAGCAGCATTGAGCTATGAAAAGTGCATTTGTGGTAACTGGTATTCAGAAGTGACCGGCTTATTTTTTCCCCATAAGGAGGGATATTAATAGCAATATTGATTGTGTAGTAGAAGAGAGCTCACGTAATGTTAAAAATGGTTGGCTAATTTCAGCATGTAGGTAGGGCTTTCAGAAGAATTACAGCATTTCTAAACCATTATTTTTTAACGCATTGAATTATATACATAGAAGGAAGTTAACTGGCTTCCTTGGAGTTCTGAAACAGATAAAATTTAGTAGTTAGGTAAAAATATCAGCGCTGATAAGCAGTTCAATTCAACTTATTGAAGAGGTATTAATTCTCTCTGATCACCAAGAATGTTAATACCAATGTTAACACCATTACCATATTTAATTAATTACTTTTAGCTGGATTCAAGTTACAAGCAAGGAGATTCCGACTAAACAGGAAGAATTTTCTGACGGTAAGATCTGTTTGACAGTGGAACAGACTCTCTTGGAGGCTGATTGACTCTCCTTCTGTTTTTAAGCAGAAGTTGGATGGTCATCTGTCATAGATGCCTTAGTTGAGATTCCTGCATCACAGGGGGTTCGACCAGGGACTAGATGATCTTCAGGGTCTCTTCCAACTCTACAATTCTATGATTGTATGTGCTTTGGAGGGAGAGATTGGGAGGGAGCTTAGTTTGGGCTTTGTAAGCATCTTAGGGTGCTCACTTTCCCTAGAGATCTGATATGTTTGAGCAGTGATTCTGGTCATCTATGAAGTGTTCAAGCTGTGTGTTTCCACTTTTGCTCAACCTGTATATCTGTAAAGAAACATAAGTATTGCAAAATGGCAATAAGCCTCCAACAACTTCCTTCCAAACAGAACCAAACCTGAGTTATTGCTGCAATCCTGGAACTTCTCACCTCAGTGGGATGAGCATGACAATATCATTACAGGTTTGCAAAAGTACAGTGAGAGTAAATAAATGGGCCTAATTCGTAAACAACTAAATGCCAACCATAATTCATAAGAAAGAAAAAGCAAGTGTGAATATATAAAAGCAAATGTATAGCAAGTTTTGTTCAGGTGTAATATTTAGTTACAGCAGGTTGCAACCTTAATTTTTTTAGCCTTGTCATTCCTGCTGCTTTTCAGTTTGTCAAGAAGCTTAAACATTTAATTATTTTGATCCCACTCTCCACACATTAGTCTTAAATGCTCTTAATTTATTCTACTTGGAGTTGATAACTGTTTCTTCCATTGAACTAGTTGATCATGGGTGTGTGCATCTTTTTGTATTTTGTTGCAGTTCAGATTCAGGTTCTGTTCCATTATTTATTTTGTCTCAGGCTCAAGTTCAGTTTGAATCCCTGCTCAAAGGAACTGATACACACGTGAAAATTCTCTTTTGTGTACTCTTGCCCCTGTGTATTGAATGTGAAGCTGAATGCCAGTAAGTTCAGGAGTTATAACAGGAAATTGATCATCCCAGCATACATATGAAATGTGCAGTCATAAGTTTAGGGTATTCTTTAGGGAACTGGATAAATTCATGGAATATGGCTCCGTTGACAACTATTAGCTAAATGCAAGCCACCGAATACTAAATTCTGAGGAGCAACAGCAGGAAACATCCCTTTTTGTGATCATACTTGGGCCTTCGTTGACTGCTATTAAAAACAGGTTACGTTCTACAGGTTTCAGTGGTGCTTACTCCCAGGTAAGTGGAAATAAGATTGCAGCCTTAGACTGATTTAGCAATACAAGACCTGTAACTTCCTTGACTCTGTCACCAGAGGGCAATACCAAGATCTTGTTGACTTGATCGTATATCCTGATAACCTCTTACCAAACAAACAGATAACAAAAAGGGATGCTCTCGGCACCATCATTTGCTCTTTCCTTGCCTTTGTTTTCACCTCAAGAATAATTAACAATGTCCTTTCCTCAGGTAGGCTCCTTTAAACATCACGGAAAGAGCACATCAACCAAGACACCAAGCAGGGGAGGAGTGTGATTCTCTTTTTGTCTAAAGAAGTGAGACCATTGATTCAGAATGATTAACCGTTGAATCACACATATTCTTGCTCCAGGAATATAATAAACAGATCTTAAAAGAGTCTGAAGGAGCAGATGCATGTAAATGCAGCAAGCATAATCAGTGCTCACTTCTTTGCCCTGCAGATGGCTCCAAATACAAAGGGAGCCAGACACAGGAAGCTGCCTAATACTGAGTCAGCCCATTGGTCCATCCAGCTCAGTATTGTCTGCACTGACTGGCAGTGGCACTCCAGGATAACAGGCCGGAAATCATTCCCAGCCCTTTGCTGGGGATTGAACCTGTGACCATCTGCATGCTAGGCAGCTGCCTAACCATTGAGCCACAGCTCTTCATATCTATTGGCCATGATCTCATGGACTCATATGTCAGCGGAATGGTTTAGATGTGCAGAACACATATATCCATATACAGTGGTACCTCGGGTTATGAACTTAATTTGTTCTGGAGGTCCGTTCTTAACTCGAAACCATTCTTAACCTGAGGTGCGCTTTTGCTAATAGGCCTCCCGCCGCTACTGCTGCATGATTTCCGTTCTCATCCTGGAGCAAAGTTCTCAACCCAAGGTACTACTTCCAGATTAGCGGAGTCTGTAACCCAAAGTGTTTTTAACCCAAAGCATTTGTAACCCGAGGTACCGCTGTACCTGCTTTCATTTACAAATATTTTTTAATGTGATTAATTTATGTGTTTTCAGGCTAAATCATATACACACACCAGAGTAAGTAAGACATCCTATACCATTTTTTTCTGAAACAAAGCCCTATAGCACTAACTTGGATTTGCTTCTGAGGAGATATACATAGGATTCACTATATGTCTAACTGTACTCATTTACTTCTGAGTGGATATTTATATACTTGCACTGTAAAGTCTGAAGACAAACAGTCAGGTTGTGTATCCACATTAGTGACCAGAGGAGAAATGAGTGCTGGGAGGAATGCAGAGAGAAGACACACCATGATGCATCTGCATCAGCACAACCAGACACCTTCAGCTGCCCCTACTGCAATAAAGCATGCCTCTCCCGTATTGGTCACAGCACAGCCACAGCAGGCGCTGAGACTCTCCAACAGATTGACTTGCAATGTCACCTGAGGCAGACGAATGCCAACAAAGTACTTTCAATCTCAGGAGGCTAGAGCAGGTCTCCTACTAGGAAAGGCAATGATATTTGGGGATATTTAGTTTAGAAAAGAAAGGCAAGTAAGGCGGCCACGATAGACATGCATGATGTGGAGAAAGTGTTTCTCATAGTACTAGAAGCTGAAGGTAAGGAAATTCAGGTTAGACAAAAGGAATCCATCTTGTGAACTACTGAACTCACTTTCACAAAATATGGTGATGGCCACTGATGCTGTCAAATTCATGGAGGATGTGGCTATCTTCTCTTTCTTCTTCTTTGGCGATCCCTTGAAGCCAAGTAAGATTGTCTTCCAAGAACACGGTCTTAACAGTGAGTCCGTAAGTGACTGTGGAGGCCAAATCTGGAGTCACACGTCCTTCCACAGTGGGGACATAGGTTTCTGGGCAGGAGTTGATCATGGTGAGGGTTTGCCAAGCATGCCCTCCTCCTAGCATGTTTCTCCCTTTTGTCCCGAGTTCAAGCATCTTCAAAGCCCATGACACCTTTGGTAAAGACTGTTCTCCAATTGGAGTGTTCGCAGGCCAGTGTTTCCCAATTGTCAGTGTTTATACAAATTTTTTTTAGATTTGCCTTGAGAGAGTCAATGTGGCTATCAATGGCTACTACTCATGATGGCTATATACTACCTTCAGGACTCTACACTGAAAGTAGCCAGGAATTCCATTCCACTGAAGATTCTGGGCATCCAAAGCAGAGATCTAATTTCTTAGTTATGACCTATACAACACTTCCTAAGTATGTAATTTTTATGCATGGCAGCATAATTTTTGAAAGCAATTCACATTCTGCATTAAAGCATACTGACACCAAGGAATTTGTTCAAATGAAAAGCTAATGGACATAGAAATAGAAAAGCAGATAGCTGAAGTGATGAAGGTATGGTATCTTGGGGACACCAGGGTCTAGCAAATTTCTCATTTATGGTTATACCCTCCTCCCAATAGTTATCTTACTTAGAATCATAGAGTTGGAAGGGACCCAAGAGTCATCTAGTCCAGCCCCCTGCAATGCAGGAATCTCAGCTAAAGCATCTGTGACAAATGGCCATCCAACCTCTGCTTAAAAACCTCCAAGGAAGGAGAGTCCACCACTTCCCAAGGGAGACCGTTCCACTGTTGATCAGCTCTTACTGTCAGAAAGTTCTTCCATATGTTTATGGAATCTTCTTGCTTGTACCTTGAAGCCATTGGTTCAAGTCCTACCCTCCTGCTCTTCCTTAGTTGCTGCCTACTTCCCCTGGTTGCGGGAAAGAGGGGGAACAACGTTTTAGTTTGGCTATGGCAGTAACTTGAATCACACCACCGTTATCAGTAATATATCAAACAGTGAAAAATGTAAATTTGTGGCATGTCCATGGTACAGGTATATAAACAACCAGAAAATAAGGTGAGTTTTTGTTAGTTATTTTATTTTTATTTTTATTGTCCTTGTTGAAAGATTAGTGTAGTAAGTTGTGGCCAAATTAGTGCACCATATAAGAACAAAAGGGGAAAGAGGGAAATGGAGCATTTTGCAATGGAATCCTTTTCAGTGCTATTTTTCTAGAAAACGAGCTTTTTTCTAAGTGCCAGAGCTTAACATGAACTTCTCCCTTGTTTTTTTGAATGACAATGGTGCCCACCTGAGAGGTGCCAGAGCTGAGCTCCAATGAGCTTCAGCTGGGGGGGGGGGGAGCCCAAATCCTTTCTATGAATATTGTATACTCCTATGGCTGTTACTTGCATTGGGAGAAAAGTTCCTATTGGCATCAATGAGTCTTTTCCCTTCTATGCAAATAGCATCGGGGGGGGGGGTGAACAATACTGGGACCATGCTGAAGGCAAGGGTTACATTTCCTTCCCTCCCCCAGCCCATGGTTCTGATCTGGATTCCCCCCCCCCCCCCCCACTTCTACTCAACAGTCTGAAATTCAGAACAGAGAGCAGAAACTAAACAATTAGATGATGTCTGGGTCATCCCCTTGGCTGTGGCCTGACTCTTAGGAATACTTAACATAATGGATAATCAAGCCCTGCTTCAGCTGCACTTCTGCAATGAGACAATCTGTAACAGCAACAGCTCAGAGAAATTGTGACCGGAAGATTAATGCTACTTGATATAATATATGGCAGCGATGAGCAGAACTGGAGGAATACATTTATTTAAATTTGTTTATTATCATCTTGCCAATTAAGACAATGTGCAGTTTGCCAAAATATGTATCAAGCCACCTCTCTCCTTGATTGTGACTAATCTCATCCTGTTCATTTTTATCGTTTGGTCCAGATATACATCATACAATGCCCAAGGGCCATTCATATTTGGAAGCTGATCAGCTGCGACTGATTGTAAAAGGAAATAAAAATAAATGCAAGCTGAGGTCATCATAAATACTTATGTTCTGCATTTGTAAGAAATCAATCATTTAGCATGGCAACACCTACACTCTAGAACTCTCTTCCTTATTCACATCAGGCAGAAGGTGCCTAAAAGCATTTTTGTTCAGGCAGGCCTATCCAGACATGCAGAAGTCAACATGTGTTTGAAACTGTTTTTAGCTTTTTGTAGATTTTCATTATTATTACTTGTTTTCTGTTTTTTGTGTTTGTTTGTTTTTTGTACATTGTTTAGACGTTCTGTTTACAATCAAGTATTATATACATTATGATAAATGAACGAAATTTTATAATCTGCTTTAGTTACAAATTTAGCCCATGCAGTCCTTCTGAAGTTAAGGGTAACCTTTCCCAGTCAAGCTACCATTCACTGATGGTCCCAGGGTTGGCGGCTTATTTTGTAAAACTGATTAAAATATGGCATAGCACCTAATGGCGAATGGCATGGTGGGGCAGCAGCTGCTTCAATGTGAAGAGTGTGCATGTATTTCTGTGGAGCTACTCAAAGCTATGCGGAACCTCTAGGATTTGCTGTGTGGAAAGGAGGTTCACGTTCTGAAAATAGTTAGGCTTAAATTGCATAACTAGGTTTAATCTTGCTTTTATGGGCATTGAAAATCTCCTTCTTTCCAGCAATTGAAGCAATTACTGCTACACAGAAAGAAAATGACAAAATGTTATATAGCACTATTGTCACAAATAGACCATGCACAACATCCTACTGATCTCTACCTCCACTTACCTCTCTTATCTGCTGTTCTTCCATAGCTGTCAACTTTTCCCTTTGCTTGCAAGGAATCCTATTCAGAATAAGGGAATTTCCCTTTAAAAAAGGGGAAAGTTGATAGCTATGTGTTCTTCCTGTGCTGAATTTTACGTTAAGGCTCCTTCTGGCAGGGGCCTGTCATATTCTGTATTCTCTTATGCTCTATGCACACTGACAGCGTTGTATAAAATATTGTGCTTGCCTCATGCTATTTTACATGGTGGCATTATATTCTCTGCATAATAACACCTCCAGCTTGAGTTATTCCAGCATTCCATAGAAGCAGACTACCTCAATATGACAGGCCAGGAGAAGGACACCAAACAACCTATGCACACCAAGTAGCCCATGGCTTTTCAGGCCTGGATGAGTAGCACTTAAGGATTGGTGCAGTTCTTCCCACCATGGAATCAGTGGCGTAGCGTGGGGGGTGCAGGGGGGGCTGGCCGCACCGGGCGCAACATCTGGGGGGGGGGCGCTCGCACTCGCAGCTCTCTGCCCCTACCTGGCTCACTCACTCTCTCTCACTGCAGTGCTGGCTGTGTGAATCTGATCCGAGCCGCCGGGTCGCCGCCCACTGTGGAGGGAGGGGAGGCCAGGCGTGCGGTGCGGTGCGGAGAGAGAGCGAGGGACTATCTGGGGGAGGGACAGTGCAGCGGGGGGGGGGGAGGCGCAAATTACTTGCCTTGCCCTGGGTGCTGACAACCCACGCTACGCCACTGCATGGAATGACCAGGGAAAGGAACATTCTTACCTTCCTGCTCTCTCTCCCCATGTAACAAGGAATAACACTCAAGTCAAAGCTTCTCTGTGTACTCTTCAGTATCGGACCCAACCTTGAATGTGGCTTGATTGAACTAATTATGCCGCTAGGGGGTAGGAGGTTGCAGTTCATTGCAAATGCACATGGCAAAATAGAGATAATAAAAAAGGCTTTTATATCTCTAATCTTCAACACAGCAGAATCATTTTATGAGGCTTTAGAATACACTCTTGGTCTTGGTGATGCATGGAGGGGGGAAAGCAAATATTTTAGCCAACTTTCAATAGGCAAAACCAATTATAATGTAGCAAACAGTCTTACAATATGCAAGCTCACTGGAATTCTTATTCCATCCCTCCTCCTTTTTTGCTTCTGTTCTTCAAAGCCTGTAGATCACTCCCACACACTGACGGAAGGGAAAGCTGAAATTGTGAACAAGTCACTTTTCTTCTTTGCCTCTATTTCCTTTTCAACCCTTTCTTTCTTTTCGGTGTAAGTTGTAAGCTCTTTGGAACCAAAGCTGTCCTTTTCTATAAATATATGCCATGTCTAACACAATGGCCCCCATGATCTCGCTTGTTGCCTCTCAGTGCTGCAATAATACAAATAATCATGTCTTTCTACTAGCTGTTCTAAACCTACATGCTTCACACCCTCTTCCTTACGGTGTCCGCTTCCATTTGTCAGGGAGTGAATGCATGGGTTTGATTTATGCGGAGAAAGCATGATATAGACAGCATCACTTCTGCTGAAACTTCATCTGTGGCTCCTTGCAGCTTAAACCTACAAGACCCAGTCAAGAAATAGACAGGTGGATTTCGTCTCCTGTGTTGAGCACAAATGTTCCTTCTCTGCAGTTGCAGTTTTCGTAGAATTAGATTTAGATTTTGCCTTCAGGGCTGTTCCACATGGAGCTCAGCTTTGGTGCACATTTCTAAACATGATGTAAATATATGCTTCCCAGCTAGTAAATCTGATCACTCTGACTTCCTAGATTGAGAGTGCTGTTGCATCACTTCAGATTCAAATGCATGCTTTCCAGATGTGCAGTATGCTTCAGATCATGCTGGTCCTCTCCCAACCAACCTGGGTCAGTATAAGGAGTCCAATCCACATATATCCTGTTGCACTAATTATGGCAAGGAAACTGAAAAAACAAACATCCATATTTTTCTGGGACAATTCTGCAATGTGTGTTGTATGCTCACAGGAGGAGACCTGGTAGCCACAAATCTTTCCAGGACTGTGGAAATGAAATATGTAGTGAGTTCAATTCACGAAAGGTGAGCACTTGATAGGTGGCACATAGTAAGAAAATGATCCGTGCAGTCAGTAAAAGTTATTTCAGATTCAGAGCACTTCATGGTCATTCACGTTCAGGATATACGCAAGAATGTAAATGCTCATCTAGTTCCTCTGAAAAAGAATTCAACTTGATATTTTCAAAATTAAACAGAATATCTATCATCTATCTATATCTATCATCTATCTATCTATTTATCTCTGGGGCCGAAACACTGACAATGTAATCGTTAAGAGATTTTAATGGCATTGTCATTTTGGCTATCGACACAGTTTTTTAACCTGTTCAAAAGTCCTTTGTGAAACCTCCAGCTTGCCTGGGTTACATCGCCCTTTCAGTTTCCAAACCCCTTTAAAGAGAAGCAAAATTGGTTTCATTTAATAGGTGATGTTAAAAGACTTCCCCAGTGAACTCGATAGAAAGGAGGAATAGGGAAACCCAACTTTTTGCCCTCTCTGACAGAAATCATTCCAGTTTGACCACCTGATGGGCTCTTGGGGTTAATTAGAAAATCCCCATCAAGAGCTCAGAGGCCAATATCAGCTGTCAAAATCCCACATTCCCCTTCTTTCAAGTGCAAAACAACCTGTGTCTGAAGATGTGCCAGAGTATAAAAGGGCACACCACCACCACTGCGGGCTCTGACTTAGCTCTATTCATAGCCTCACTACTATGAATACAGCAAAATCTCAAATGAAAGTTTTAATCTCCCCAATGCATTCATCCCAAAGAGAAAAGGGTTTCCCTTTTAACAATTTTCCTCCTTAAACCTTTTGTGTTGGTCCGCTTTGGTTCGTGGGGGGAGAGGTTTTTACTCTGACCCAGCAAGGGTTTTTGCTATAGAAAGCACTGCACCTCACCCTTTTATGCTGGAATCAGAGTAAAGGTCTCCTCAGACCAAAAGTAACTAACGCAAAAGGGCTTAAATGCAGACTGAACATGGCCAGAATGGTTTTTTAAAACACACACACACCCCAAGAAAGAGACACCTGATTTCAGTAAACTTACCTATTTGTGCCTTTCCACCTTTCTCCCATCAATCTATTAGCAGCCAATGTGCTGGATAGGAATTCCTGTGTAAAGAGTGAGAGACCTTGATGGAAAAAATAGTTGGGGGGAAATGGACAGCAGTATACCTCTCCACAGAATGCAAGTCTGAAGCCTGCAGCCCCTCTGCAGAAGAGGCAAATCTGTAAATAGTAAACCTAATTTAATTATTATCAGAGCTACACAGTGCATGACCAAAGCCATTCCGATATCAAATTTACTAATGGTTAATTTCACCTTTCCACATCACGAGAAGTCAAGTTTATTGCATTTTAGCTTTTCTTTACATACTGCAAGTTATCTTAGCTATATAATGTTTACATTACAGTGGTACCTCTGGTTACATACTTAATTCGTTCTGAAGGTCCGTTCTTAACCTGAAGCTGTTCTTAACCTGAAGGACCACTTTAACTAATGAGGCCTCCTGCTGCTGCCGCGCCGCTGGAGCCCAATTTCTGTTCTTATCCTGAAGCAAAGTTCTTAACCCGAGGTACTATTTCTGGGTTAGTGGGGTCTGTAACCTGAAGCGTATGTAACCTGAGGGAACACTGTATATAAGAGCGAAGAAAAAGAAAAGCCCGCTTACAAAAATGCCCCTAGCTTGCATTGCATCCTTTTGACACTGAGTGACTTATTTTAAACAAATTTTCCCTTAAGTTCAGCATCTAGATACAGAAAATAGCATAATTAAAAAATTATGGGTTAACCAAAACATCCAACTTCACTTATTAATCCTTATTCAGGATTGAGAACAACCTCTTCTGCCTAATCTATGGAATGGAATATTAACAAATAATGTGAAAGATCTTGAATAGGTTCAGATTCACATAAATAACATTATTATTGGGGTGACAGGGCAGAAATGTGCCTCATTCTACATGCAGCACACTCTCATTTTAACTATTTTTTTTTAAAGAAATAACTAGCTATAGGCCACTGCTTCTATATGTCACGTATGTTTAACAAGAACCACTTTGCCCACATTTATGGCAAACAAAATTTATCTGTGCCAACATGTCCTGTTATAAAAGAAGCACCTACTATATATCATAATACCCCAGTGTTTGCATTATTATGGCAGAGAAGTGTGTGTGTGTGTGTGTGAGTGAGAGAGAGAGAGAGAGAGAGAGAAATCCCATAGCCCACATTCGTTATTTTAAAAGGCATTTGTAGAGATGTTAATGGTGGATATCCACGCAGGCAGGCAGGCATAGTGGAAGGGGTCTTTGTACTAAAATGCATCTCCTCTGTGCATCTTTAGAAGTGCTACTTGGTCTTTTTGAGGGTTATTTCACTGTAAAATGCCCACCGATTGACTCACAAAACCAAGGCAGATGCTATTCCAATCTCATTTAGAATAGCTCGGTGCTTTCAAAGAGCTCTCCCGACCCCCTGAAAGTACCATTCGAAGTCACCTTTTGTACCATGTCCCTCTTACTGATATGAAGGAGGCATGATTTTATGAGTGAGTGAGAACGCTGCCCTCCCCTCCGCAGGACTGAGCTCCCTTCAAGTGATTATTGTTTTGTTTCTTTCCCTCAGAGCAGTAACACCTACATTGTATGAGGAGAGACAGAAAGCATTCATACCCTTCAGAAAACCATTCACTTAAAGGCAGCTGGACGGACTAAAGTGTTCAGCTTGCCCTCTTCACTCTTGGATGAGTTTTGTGCAAAGCCCGGGCTTGGAGGCCTTCCCTTCACAGATCCGAGCAATTAATGAGAGAATGATTGTATTAAAATAAAAAAAGGGGGAAAGGAAAATGTTGTAGTGTTTGGTCTGCCTCGATCATTTGGGTTTGTAATTAAATTATACTCCTGAAGTCCCCCACCATTATGGGGAAATGGCTGGTCTTTTCCTTTCTTTCTTTTTTAATGCACGATGAAAAAGTAATGCTGTTTACGTAATTAATAGCCATGTGTGGCTTTTCTTTCATATTAAAGGGCTAATAAGGGTTTGAATATAGGGCCTACTGTTAATCCAGCAGCAATTGGAATTAATACTTCCCCAGCCAGATTCTTAGTCAAACAAGATGCGGGGGGAGGGCATTAATTTAGCATCACTCCCCCCCTTAATTCTGACAGGCCAGTGAATCAGTTCCTTTCAAAGGAAGTTTTTGTAGCATGAACAGAGTTCAAAAGGTCCTAACGGAATGTTAAGGACCTCTCTGCCCCGAGGTCTGTGTGTTACTGACCAGGATCACATTCCCTAGAAACACTGTGGCTGTTCACTTCTTAAAAGTCCATTAAAAAGACAACAATCCTTTCTCTCCTCCTGCTCATCTCCCTGTCTCCCCGCTTTCATTTTCAAGCTAGTTATTCCTGGCAAGACATAGTCCTTGTTTTTTACTTTTCACAATGCAGTCGGTATATAAGACAACCTACCATCAGATCACTTGACAATATTTGACCATTTTTGTAAGCTAGTTTGCACTCTGGTTTCTCTTTCATCTGTCAGCTTCATGGGATTTATTTTGGCTTCTTCCATATGTTGGATTATTGGGTCACCACCAGTTCGTAGTTTTATGAACTCTTCATCTTTCAGTATAATTCTACCAATAAGGAAATAGTAGTAGTAGTAGTAATGAGTTTTCCACATGCCATAGAATATATTTCTGCCATTTCTATATAGCAGAACTGTGTGTCTGAACTATCAGTTCTGTTTTTACTAAAATAATAATGACTATGATGGATGCTGGAGAGAAATGGACTTCCGGATGCAGCAATTAAACAACAGATGTACATTCTAACCTCTGCCTCAAATGTCACTATGGGAAAGGACCATGGCTCAGTGGTTGATCACATGATTTGCAGGCAGAAGGTCCCAGGTTCAATCCCTGGCTTCTTCAAGTAGGAATGGGAAATACTCTTGTCTGAAACCCTGGAGAACCACCGTCAGTCAGTGCAGACCAGGAGTAGCCAACACGGTGACCTCTGGATATCTTAGACTGCAAATCCCATCTGCTCCAGCCAGCATGGCCAGTGGTCATAGATAATGGGGAGCTGCCCTCTGCAACATTATTTGTTTTTTGGTGTGGGGGGGTACCCAATTGGTATAGGCAATACCGAGTTATAAGGTTGGATTTGGTATAAGCTATGTTCCTTTGTTTCTAATAAGGGTAAATTATTTGATAGACATATAATACATAATGTTATTTTTTCCATATTTTGAAAAATGGCACTGCTATATAGGAAAATAAGGGGGGATTGTGGCCAGTTGGAACTGTGACCAGTTTTCCAGGGCCATATGACATGTGACACTGGAGAAAAATGGAAGATCACACCAAACAGGCCTCCATGGAATAGTTGAGGTGGTTCAGTTGACATGAGAGCAAACTGTGTGATACTCCTCCAGGTCATTGTATGCACCATAACTAATTCTGCCTTATTGAAACTTCTGGTTGCAAGTAGTAGATATAATGGCCCAGTTTGATGTGATGGTTCCAAATCGCACCAGCCTGGATGCCTCTGAAGATATGATCACCCAATTTGGAGTGACAGTTCCGAAGAGTGAGGAGTGGGTTTTGGTCTACACTTGAATACTGTTGACTCCAGGTGGTGGACTGAACCATTCCAAAGAGATGACTGTTCTGAACTATGCCAATTTGGATGCTTCTGAAAACATCACGGCCCAATTTGGCATCACATAACCCAATTTGGCATGATGGTTCCAAACTCTGCCAGTTTAGAATGCTCTGAAGACATCATCATTCCAGTTGGATGTGATGGTTCCTGAGATTAAGGTACAGGCTTTGGTTTATTGTTTAGATACTATTGGATGCCTTTTCGAATCAAGGTGGCAGACTGAACTGTTCCAAACCGCAGTGATTTGGACACCTCTGAGGATAATGTTGCCCAGTTTGCCATAATGTTTCTGGACATGAAGAAGGGGTTCTTCATGAGCAGCCTCACCACCAAATTATTAATGACAATTGAATTTTTTGCCTTTCATAAAGAGATGTTTGTTATCTTCTAGATTCAGCTGGTCAACCCACTTTTGCTAGTCAAGAAGGACAATAGTCAAGAAGACATATAGCAGGCCACACTCATTCAAGCCCCTTCTTCACAGCCCAAAGCTACAAAAACAAAAATGCATCCCATAACCCCATAACTTAATGGTGCCATAGATACATCCACTGTCTGAACTTGTGAACAAGTCCAGGTCAAGGTAAATGCAAAAGCCTTTATTTTCAAAGTACTTAGCAAACTTATCTTAGTGACTCTCCAAAGTTTCTCTAATGCCACCAATTTGCCCAAGTTGAAGTAGGCCCTGAACAACTTGGAAAAGCTCCACTGGGTGGCACCCTGAGGATGCAATGGTGGCTTGACAAGTCATGCTTTTTCACTGCAATCCAGGGCCAGCTGCCTTAGGTGGCATTTCTGCCCCATAATCTGTCTTCTGCTCCTTAAGCTAGTCTGCTGCTCTCGGATACCATGGAAGATGCTATTGGGTCACCAGTGTTGAAGGAAGATTAAGCTGCTAGCTTTATTAGCCATCATACATGGACTGGGTGAGACACTATATTTTTCATTGCCTCAAGCAGCAAAGGACTTAAAATGGCTTTGTCACCATCACTGTCACTCAGTAGGCTCAGTAATGAGCTCTTTTCTGGCTTCAGTCAAATTCACTTTGAGACTTTCACCATTAATATTGTACTCATCTCTTTAGAAAGCTTCACTGCTTGGAGCTCCTCAGAAAGCCAAGGAGAAGACTGAGCTCTGCAAAGTGGGAGAGGCACTTGGGAGTGATGGTGACTACCACTGGTATTCCAGAGAGGAACCAGGAATTCAACAGGCATTCTGAGGGCAGTGAGGAGATAGAGAAGAAATACAAATCCTTCTGCAACCAGGTGTTCTCCTACAACTCCCATCATCCATGAGTATTGGCCATGCCAGCTGGGGTGGATGGGAATTGTTGTCCAAAACATTTGGAGTACACTAGTTTAAGGAAGGCTGCTATAGGCTATAATGATCTCTCACCAACCAATTCGCATGCATATATTAGTGTTATAGGGAAACTCAGCTGACCCTAGGCAAACACCGCTGCTGAGAAATCAGTTTCTCTCAGCTTACACACCCACATCTCAGTAATACACAGTATGTCAGTTCCCTTACTCATGATTAAGTCATGGGTGGTAGATATATAGCCCTGAAATCAAACAATACTCCAGGGCCCTTATGACAAGTTGGGAGGGAAATCTATGTTACGGTGGCTGAAGGAATAGTGGATGGACCTCAAATGTTTATCCTAAATATCTTAACACAGATTTAGTTATCACAGACAAGGTTTCTTTATAACACTAATTTGGGGGATACCAATGGAAGCCAGCACAGTGGTAAACTTATCACAATAGCTGCCACTTCAGTTATCACATTAATTAGCTATTTGCTTCTTTATAAAATGTCCTGTGCAAAATCTGAGATGCAACTTTGCAGAATAAGGTGGCTTGCTTGCTTAAAATGGATTAATTTATATCCTCCGAGATTAAGGTCATATCGATATCATGCATGATCTCTATCAGCTTTACGGATTCCTGAACTTAATGTTCAGGCTCACTAAGGCCTATTCATACTTGGCAGATTGATATAGGAACTGACAATTCATTGCCACCCAAGTGTATCTTAGCCTACAAAGCTCACATAAATATTGCTGAACATATCCCATTGTAGAATGGCTAGTTAGTTATGCCAGTCATTCAGCTTCCTGCAACTCTGAGTAAAAGAGCATTTCTCTCAATGATTCACCTAAAAGAACTAAATGTGCTATTGTTCTTTCACTGTGTTTTTTTCCTCTTCACCAATAAACAACACTTAAGAAAATAGATTTATCTGTCAATCAGTGGAACATTGAAGGAAGAAGTGGAACAGGACCTGAAACTGGATCGGGGGCAGGGGGGATGATGGGATTAAGATGGAAGCATAATAATAATAATAACTACTATTACTAATGGTCCATTGAGCATTCTAGTCAAGAACTTTCTAGTTTGGCAGGTAGCAGTTTTCTAAGGTATCAGACTATGTCTCAACTTTCCTGAGATCCTTTTATAGCTGGCCTGGGTGCCTCAATAACTCTTTCTACTACAGGATACTTATTGGTGGTTAATACTAATGGTTGGGTCACCTTCCTAAATCAGTTAAAGCTGGACTGCTTTAATTCCAGGCAAAACCAAGCGAGCCAAAATCAATCATTTTTGGTATAAAAGTAACTGGCTAATTGGGCTAGAAAGTTGCCACAGGAAGAAGATAGGCTTCTGTTTGGGAAGCAGATGTCTTAGTGTTTGCCTCAGTATTGTTTGCTGATGACAAACACTACAGCAAATCAGCAGGGCCACCATTATCCTGTGACAATGTTCTATTAATTAGGCATGCCATTCTAACTTTTAAGTATACAGTCAAAAGGCAGCTGTTCTATAAGCACTGTTATGAGGCAGTGAATTGGAGGGACCACACCTGGTAGCCAGAGCCTTAAGTGTCATCAAGTCCTGCCCTGAAAAGATCTCTCTCCCCCCGCCCCCCTACACGCACCAGAAACTTCAGTTTGTGAGGAAAATCTGAGCTCACCACCAGTTCCCTCAAGGCCAACTCAAGCACCATACTCATGTCAGATTCACTTCAAAAGTCCCTCAGTTACTTCACTAATAGCCCCTCAAAAAAATAAGGGAATCCCAAAATGCTTAACAAACCATGAAAAATATTGGTGGTGCCTAACACATTTTGGTATATCATGGCTGTGTACACACCAAACATTTAAAGCATATGACTTCCCTCAAAGTATCCTGGGAACTGTAGTTTGTCAAGAGTGCTGGGAACTATGGGTCTGTAAAGTACATTTTCCAAGATTCTTTGGGCAAAGTCATTTGTATGGTGTGCTCACAGTAATTTACCCACCTTCAGAGTTCTGCCCCAGTCCTTCAGAGATGAGTTGTTTTTCCTTCTGGGTTAATTTTTTTTGAGAATAATGAAGGTAATGTGAGATTCCCACTTTAACAAAGTTCCTTAAAACTTCTGAATCTATCTATCTACCTACTGCATTTATATCCCACCTTTTTCTCCAAGGAGCTCAAGGTGGCATAGATGGTCCTCCCCCTCCTCATTTAATCGCCACAACAATCCTGTGGGGTTGGATTAGGCTGAGAGGCAGCAACTCGCCCATATTCACCCAGTGAGCTTCATGCCTGAGTGGGGATTTAAACCCTAGACTCCCAGTCTGACACACTAACGACTAACCACTCCACCACACTGACTTTTGCATCTGGAGAGAAAGCAGCTCTTGCTCCTTGTGTTTATTCCCTTCCCTATCTGCCATCCCTCCCAACCAGACACAAGGATTCCTTGTGCCATAGAGCAAAGGAGTAAATGGAGGCAGATACTACAACTGATAAGGGAAAGAGCAAGAAGAAGAAACTGTCTGCTTTCATTTTGTTTTGGGAAATTTAAAGGAACCAGCCTATTGTCCCGTTTGTAAGGTGAGTAAGAGTCAAGGGCAGAGGGTAAGAGTTAAAGGATAGTAGCTCTCCAGCTGTGAGAAGAAACTTTTCACCATATTGGTCCTTGGGTGTAGTATATTCTTTCTGTCAGTGACCAATACCTTTCCTTGTCTAACCAACACATGAAAATTGGTAGCAGCCATGTAAAAGTTAAGAATGAATAAATATTCAAAGAAGAAATTAGGCATGTATTCATTTTCTGGTACGCAGTATAATCCAATGTAAATAGCACCCCATTTAGCTAATCTTCTGATGACCCACAACTATTTAATAACTTCAGGCCCATTTAGCTTAATGAGATTATACTGTACATTATTCTGAGGCAATCAGGTTTGATAAATCATATTAAATTGCTCTGGAGTTGCAATTTTGTCTTTCCCTCCTTCCTTCCTTCATGCATTCTCTCTCCAGAATAATGTCACTGCAAAGGATACTAGAAGCCAAAGCAAATGCTTCTCCTTTATTTTTTCCCCCTCCCCAATTCTATACGGTAAATTCTATATATTTTAAGGAACAGGGGGAAGGTCACATTCCAGTCTTTACCAATGACAGAAACAGAAATCAACAAATGTTATGCAGACTAGTTGATTCTAGAAGATAAAAGCAAATCCCTATATTCAAATCATAGACTATAGGGAAAGTAAAATATAATGTATGCATATGTAGCAGGAGGCAACATCTGCTTCTGTGGAAGCATGAGTCTCCAGTCTGTAAAATATAACAGCAGTGTCACCTAAAAAACAAAGGCTGCTTACATACAATACCTTTAAAGCACATTCAAACCATATTCTTTCCCTCAAAGTATTCTGGGCATTGTAGTTTACCTCTCACAGAATTACAATTCCTGGCAAGCCTTAACAAACTACAGTGCTCAGAATTATTTGAGGTGGTCAAAATGTGCTTCAAATGTCCTTTAGAGGTATAGTGTGTGCACAGTCTAAGGTTGAAGTCCTCTGGTCTCTCTGAGAGCATCCCAGAAGCTGTTAGACTATTTTGCATCTCTCTCTCCAAGAATGGAGAAAGAGGTCCCTGGAGATAGTTGTTGCTCTACCAACATCAGATCTTGGACTCCGAAAGGGCAAAAATAAGGCATTCTGGGAGAAGCTGTGGATCCAAAGCTCTCCTGTTTCCCCAAAACACTCGTGGAATTGGGGAATAGCATCATTTATTTCCCAGAAGAGAAGCCTGTGGCTACCTTGGGTTTGGATTTGAAGCTTCTTCTGCCTTTGATTCCTCCTATTCCTACCCCAAAGGATTGCTCTATAATTCTTGTACTGTATTTTGGGATGAGCTATTGCATCAGATGCTTGTCTTGTAAGCATCTGTGGGTGTGGAGTAGAACAATGACCCATTTAAACTGGCTGACAAAAAAACTGAAGCAACAAAAAAAAAATGACCCATTCCTTACTTTTATGTAGGAATCACTATTTAATGTATACTTGCACTAGTACCACTAGTGATAATTCCTAATTCTTCTTTATCCATTAATCATGTGCTTATAACGCCAATCATCCTGAAGAGGGGTGACCTATCTGGACGTGTATTACTGCATCAAAAGCTTTGCTGTGGTAAATGGCCCAATATTCCTTCAGCCTATCTTGGTATATGGTCCATGAAAGAAAGAAAAATGGTGGGAATGGAGCACACTTTTGAAAGCAAAGGACGCACAACAGACATAAAAGAGACAAAAATGGAGCCTTTTTTTGGTGCAACCAAATTCAGACACCCTTAGAATTTAGCCCATCAGCCTCTTTCTAAAAATGGCTTCAGGAGCCCTATAGAGGTATTTCAGCTTCTCTGACTTCTCACACAATATTCTTTTAAATGAATTTAAAGCTTTTCAGAATCCCTGCAAAATAACCATGGTGCAGTTCCCCTCGTACTATTATGCAAATAGATTAATCAGCCAATGCTTCAGTGAGAATTAATTTATATTTGAATCAAATGAGCCCTAGACGCTTTATAATTGAACCCTTAGGCCAAGGCCTGGGCTAGGTAGCAACCCCATATTATTCATTTGACGAAACGTGAACTGACATAAATACTATGGCTAACTTTCAATCCGATTACTCCGTTACCTCACATCAATGCTATCCCAGCCATCAGACTCTGGCGTCCTTCCTTTCATTGGCTTTGCTAACAACTGACAACTCCTGCCTGATAAACAAGCACCCACGCTGCCATCTCGTACCCCCTCTCTTAACCCATAATTCCTGCTCAATGGGCCCTATTCGACAAGGTACTTTATTTTGTTTGTAGGAATCAAGGACTAAACAGGGTGTTTTTTGTGCTTTTTTTTTTTAATTATAAAAAAAAGTTCTGTTGGTGTGGCTACAATTCAGAACTTCTCACTCACAGCTGCTAACTACTTTGAGTCCTAAGAACCAAAAATACACATGGGCGCTCAGCTCTTAATTTTAACAGTTATCCAAATTTATTATGGTCTTTTAAAGTCTTCCCACACCTTCCTTTATAGGCCATTTTTTGATAACTGTGAGTAAAGGTCAACGTAAAGTGAACCCACATTTTGTACCGCACCCTTATACCAAACTCATGTTGACAACCACCACATTCTTTCAATTGCATTGCACAGGAACTTGTATGGGGGTGTATGTTTTAAGGAAAAAAGTTTTCCCCCTGTAAAGCCACAGGCATTTAAAAAGATTGACCAAACAATCCACCAGGTGTGAGAAAAGCCTCCCCCCACCACCCTCTGTAGGCAGCTCTCTGGCAGAGAACTTACACTCTCTAATTAGATTATCAGGCCAGCTTTGAAACTCTTATCAAAACATTTTCTCTGCTGTACGGTTCATTGTGCATAGCTGATAACTAAGCTTCTCAAAAGCTCCAGTTAAAAACCTGTTTTTAAATAAGTTGGAAGGAAGTATGGAGAAGAAAAAGAAAACAAGACTTCCATTTACTTGAAAAAGCATGGGTCGCTAGGGATTATTTTACAAGGCATGTTCTAAACATATCATATGATTTGTAGTTCAGCCTTTAGGGTGCACATTACATAGGGAAGGTTAAACACAGCCATTCAAAGCTCTCTTAAAGTTGGCCCTATGCTACCATTTGTGGTGAAGAGAGGTCATCTTTGTTCGTGGTACTATGCAAAGAGGTAGGTGAGGTTGCAGTGAGCACCAAAATACGTGGGACTGTGAAATTTCAAGCAGACTGTGAATCATTCCAAAAGGATTTATTCACACTATATTCAATACTGCTGACATTTTTCAGTCGTATATGTTAAGGGGCTTCAACCCACCAGAAATAAACCAGAGCTGAAAACTCAGTGAAATTGAGGAACTGAAAATTTTAGAAAACAAGTGTTTTAATATCACTTGCATAAAACTTACATAATGTCTATATACAGCACGGCCATTGTTGTTGTTGTTTAGTCATTTAGTCGTGTCCAACTCTTCATGACCCCATGGACCAGAGCACACCAGGCACTTCTGTCCTCCACCGCCTCCTGCAGTTTGGTCAAACTCATGCTGGTAGCTTCAAGAACACTATCCAGCCATCTCGTCCTCTGTCGTCCCCTTCTCCTTGTGCCCTCCATCTTTCCCAACATCAGGGTCTTTTCCAGGGAGTCTTCTCTTCTCATGAGGTGGCCAAAGTATTGGAGTCTCAGCTTCAAGATCTGTCCTTCCAGTGAGCACTCAGGGCTGATTTCCTTAAGAATGGATAGGTTTGATCTTCTTGCAGTCCATGGGACTCTCAAGAGTCTCCTCCAGCACCATAATTCAAAAACATCAATTCTTCAGTGATCAGTCTTCTTTATGGTCCAGCTCTCACTTCTATACATCACTACTGGGAAAACCATAGCTTTAACTATACAGACCTTCTGGTTTGGTTGTCTAGGATATTGTTGAATGAAGGGAACCTGAAAATGGTAATTAGTGATCAGCTGGGTTAAAGCACCATTATTACGAAGGAAAGCTTAAGAAATTATGTATTTATATATTTATAGAATATTTGTATACCACTTTTCAACAGTATGTTCTCAACATGGCTTAGATAGTACAAAGTAACTTATGAATGTTTTAATAACATTTACAGTCTCAGCATTAACAGAATTCCATGTATAGACTGTCCACCCTAGAACAGTTTCACTCTCATTAGGATTTAACCAGTATCCAGAGATGATAGATATACCTGACATGTACTGGGTCTGAACTGGTATTAGAGTGAATTGTGTCAATGCTGTGCAACAAAGGTAAGGGTCATATTGAGTGCTGGACTAGATGATCCTTTGGCAAGCATTTATTATGTTCTTATAGTCCAGACTTCAGTCACTGTAATCATTGATTGACCTTGTAAATGTGGTGCAGGAAATCACAGCAAGGATTGCAAGAGCTTCCTAAAACTTAGCATTCAAGACTATGCTTGTTCTTGTGTTAGTGTGTATCATACAGAAGGATTAAATCTTGCTTCTTACTTCTGTGTAACTTACTGTGTGATCAAGTTCTTCAGTGCTGACAGAGCTGTAGTCCTAAACATCTAGAGAGCATCAGGTTGGGGAAGGCTGGCATAGGCTGTTGATGTGCTCATCTGACACATTAGAAACTGAAGCTGGAAGAGCAGGACTAGGTGACGGACTCCCAATGAAGCTGATGAGCTTGAAGCCCTATGCTCCGTCTACTTGTGGACCACAGTCATGACTGCTCAGCTGTTTGCAGGGGGAAGGCTTGGACGATGCTTAATCTCTGCTTGATTGCTTTGCGTGGCTTAAAAGCTGAGGAAATATATGTAGAGATAGAGATCGAATTAATACCAACAATAACCAGACACATGACAAATGGGAAAATAAAATTCAAAGTAGACAAGAGAAACACATTAAGAAGGGAAGGGACAAATTAACTAGCCTCACAGTTGGCCTGGCAAAGAAACAGGGACAAAACTCCAGTGAATTACTTTTGACCTGATCACATCCTTCGTCTGTGTATTTGAGAACATGGTCGTTCAGGGTTGGCCAGTCTGAATGGAAGGGGTGGAAGCATGTAACTCTCGCCTCCAGGTTCCTTTGCCAAGTCTCGTCTCTGCTGTTTTATCCAAGATCCCTTCTTTCTTTGGGGCAGGGAGAGAAAAAGAAGAGAAAAAGGGGGGGAAACACCACACAGTTAACCACCTGTCAGGGCTGAGGACACAATAAGACAGCCCCCAAAAGAGCTTTTCATGCATGCGTAATATATTTGTTCAGCTATTCACTTAATGAAGCTGATAAATGTGATGCAAAACAATAGTCAAGTTAATCTATTTAGTAAAATGTTTTGAGACTTTCAGGCGATGTTAAGGAGGGTAGTGTATGCAAGCCATTTTCATTTCAATGCACTCATCTCTCCCCCCTCTTTGGGGGAATAGAGGGAGGAGGGGGGTAGATTCAGACAACCTATGTGAATATAATTTCTTATAAATGTGTCTTTAATGGGTTTAATTCACCCTTGCCAGCTGTTTTTGGAGCTGGTTTGAAAGAGCAAAACAAACGTGCCAGGTTTGGAAAGCTAGTTAAAATTAGTTTCGGTCATTGGGGCCAAGCTATATTTCCTGCAAACCATCTGCTTGATTGGCACAATAGAGGGATTTTCAAGGAAAAAAACAGGGAGGGAGGGAGGAGGGGGGAGGAGGAGGTGGGGGAAAGACCAGCAAAGCTTTGAAGGACCCAACAGTTACTGTTCCTTGTGCTGAATTCTAAAGGTGAACGTCTTAGGTGTCTTAATACAGCATGTCCCATTCAGGTATTCAGCAAGGTCGATGAGCATCAATAAGGGCACCTAGAAAGGTATTAAAACTCCACGCAGAGAACCTTCATCCTTACCCACCCCCCTCTAGAAAGAAACAAAAATAGAGAAATCTCTCTGTGTGTTTTAGATAGCCTAGATTTGAGCGAGAGGGGCACTAGCCAAAGGCGCCCAGTTGGAGAAGCCTAGCCACCAGCAGGAAATGCATTCAGGCCCAAATGATTTCCTAGCCTCTCTTGTTCCATCAGATGCTAACATGTTTGGAATATGAGTTATCAAAGGAAGGCAAAACAAGCAAAATGTGCCAAGCTGTCATTTCTTCCCCTGCCCCTAAACTATATACATTGCAAATGGTTTGCCATCAAGAGCAGTCCTATTCAAATGGATGATGCTTCCTGATTTGGACTTGGGTTCTAAGCTCCCTTATCTGCCCAACCTAAATTAAACAACACACATCAGCCTACTGGAATCACTGCATAAATGAGTTCCCATAGTGGTCTGTGCTAAGCTGCCAAGGTGAGCCCATTCACAGCTATTTCTGCATATAGTGAATGTCATACAGCAGACTGGTAATTGTTGATGTTTTTACTGCTCTCGCATGCTGAGGGACCAGGCATTGTTTGGATTGACCCTGCACAAGTGTAACCATTCACAGGACTGGGCTTGTGTCACACCTCTGTCAACCCGCAATTGCTTAGTGCCTTTTAAAACAAAATGTTAGCCCTAGGGCTTCTAGGTACCCAGTTTTGATGGGGGTGTATGCACAACACTGGCTCCCTAGGAAACGTTATGTGCAGCAATTGCAAGGGAACTTCCAGCAGCCTTCATATGCCTGTATGTCCATGTAGTAAGGCTCAATTTGAACTCTCTATAATGTAAGCAAACGAAAGATAAATAATGGAATGTACTTCCATTAAAATTATGCATAAATCTTTCCATGCCAGTTTACAATAGGATGATAGACTACAATCCAAAACTTAGTTCTGTAGTAGTAAATGTATCGTATCTATTTTCATTGATGAATTATTATTTACAAGCGAGCCTTTCAATGTTTCAGCCAACCAGCCATGCCCTCCTGCACATATTCCATTCCATTTTGTTTACCCAGCCTCCAGTTTCCTGCCCCACCATAAATCATAGAATTATAGAAATAGAACTGTAGAATTGGAAGGAACCCTGAGGATCATCTACTCCAACCCCCTGGAGACACACAGCTTGAACACTTACTAGATGGCCAGAAGCACTGCTCAGCATATCAGATGTCTAGGGCAGGCATGGCCAAACTTGGCCCTCCAGCTGTTTTGGGACTACAACTGCCATCATCCCTAGCTAGCAGGACCAGTGGTTGGGGATGATGGGAGTTGTAGTCCCAAAACAGCTGGAGGGCCAAGTTTGGCCATGCCTGCTCTAGGAACACTCAGCACCCTAAGATGCTTACAAAGCCCAAACTAAGCTTCCTCTCAGTCTCTCCCCCCAACAGGACATAGAATCATAGAATTGTAGAGTTGGAAGGGACCCCGAAGGTCATAAGGCCAACCCAACTAAAGCATCCATGATAGATGGGCATCCAACCTCTGCTTGAAGACCTCCAAGGAAGGAGAGCCCACCACTGTCTGAGGGAGTCTGTTCTACTGTCAAACATATCTTAGCATCAGAAAGCTCTTCCAAATGTTTAGTCAGAATCTCCTTTCTTGTAACTTGAATCTGTTGGTTCGGGTCCTACCCCCTAGAGCAGGAGAAAACAAGCCTGCTCCATCTTCCATGTGACAGCCCTTGAGCTATTTGGGAGGAAGGGGACACCCACCTAGCCAGCCAGATCAGCCGAATCAACCCTGGCGATCAATGGAGTGACACATGTCGCAGCCAGATCGCCCTCACATTCAGCCCTTGAGCTATTTGGAGGTGGCTATTATATCTCCTCTCAGTCTCCTCTCATCCAGACTAAACATACCCAACTCCTTCAACTACCGGTATTCCTCATGAGGTTTGGTTTCCAGAGCCTTGACCATCTTAGTCACCTCCTCTGTACACATTTCAGCTTGTCAATATCCCTCTTAAATTATGGTGCCCAGAACTGTATTCCAGGTGAGGTTTGACAAAGGCAGAATAGAGTGGTACTATTACTTCCCTTGATCAGGACACTATACATCTGTCAATGCATCCTAGAATAGCATCTGCTCTTTTTGCTGTGGCATCACACTGTTGACTCATGCTAAACTTGTGGTCCACCAAGACCCCAAGATCCTTTTCACATGTACTGCTGGCAATCCAAGTGTCTCCCATCTTATATTTGTGCAGCTGGTTCTTCCTACCTAAGTGTAAAACCTTACATTTGTCCCTATTGAAATTGAAAAATTTGTTGCATATTACATTATTGGCAGAGTTTGAGTTCCAAGAGCTATCAGGGTAGTTGAAGTCTCCCATGACTGTTATATCTCTCCTTTTTTAATATTTGGCATTCTGCTGTAGGAAGGCTTCATCCAAGTCTTCAGTCTGGCATGGTGGTCTATAGCAGACACCCAAAGTAATGTCTCTGTTGTTTCCCTCTCCTACATTTTTACCCATATACTCTCAATCTGCCTTCCATGCTCATGGATCTCTTTACAAGTGTATACATCCTTTATATATAATGCTGCTACTCCTCACTTCCTGTTTGATCTATTCCTTTTGAATAGGTTCTATCCCTCAGTTTCTACATTCCGGTCATGAATCTCATCCCAGTAATGCCCATTAGGTTATATTTACCATCCTGCATTAAGAGCTCAAATTTGTCTTGCTTCTTTCCCATACTCTGTGCATTAGTATAGAGACAACTGAAACCATGATTCATTCCTTCCAGCTGCTTCTTTCTTGTAGTTTCTTGCCCTTTAGCATGTTTCTGTAGCACTACCTCAGTTTCCTGTGCATCAATGAAGCTATTATACCCAGTACCAGGTGTTCCCCTGCAATCTGTAATATTGTCTCCTTCCCCCTCAGCATTTAGTTTGAAAATCTCCTGATCAGGTTCACAAGACTCTAAGCAAACAGATTCTTGACAACCACTGTGAGGTGCAATCCATTTCTTGCCAGAAGTTCTTCCTATATTTTGCTATACCAGTGAAACAGCATGGATCCTGATTGTCCTGCTTCTATGTGTCACGCTCCTCCAGGGTTTCATCTCCTGCAGTGGATAATCTTCCTTCTCTCTAGGGGCAACCCACCTGCTTCACTGTTCAAGGACAGTCCACTCTGCTCTATAAAGAAATTCAACATCTTACCTCATAGCTCCAAGTGTGGATAGACGAGCCTCAAGTTACTGTACCTTCTCTTCTCTTAGACCCTGTGCTCTAGCAGAGGCCACACACACACAAACTCACAATCAAACCTCCAAACAGCTCAAACAACCAGCCTTAATCCAAAAGACACAAGCTCATTCTCTTCCTTCTCCTTCACCAATCCCTGACAAACACTCCTTTTAACAAGTCCTGGTCACAAGCTCCCAGAGGCTGCAATCAGCTAAGTGGAACTGCTGCTGGCTGCTGACCACCAAGTCACTCATTATTCCACAAACACTGAGCATGCTCATTCCTCATTGAGCTGTACTTGGATTCTACCCCTCATTGAAGTTTTCCTCTTAAATATTTATTTGCACTTGGCAATTCTTTTGCCAGCTGATTCTTTGCCCTTGCATCCATGGATGGTGGAGTTTAGGCAACAAAACTTCGTTGACTTTGTGCAAATTGACAGCAAACTTCTCCCATTTCATTTGCAGAGCCCTGTACGTACCCCATACCATAGTCCCCAAGACCCAGGAGCAGATTTTCAGGAGGTACAGGAAGCAACAGGACAGAGGCAGGGGGTGCAGGCATTCTGTGGATGTGAACTCTGATAATGGAAAGTTAGGACCCAAGCCTATGTCCTTAAGCACCCATCCAAAATAAACCACATGGTCCTGTGAATTTGTTCATTGTTGCAGATTGTTTAGGCAACCTGTGAAAAAAGGCCCATTTCCTCATCAGCTGGACTCTTTCACGTAATGTTCAAGAGTTCCTCCTCACGGGGTGATGCTAAATTTGAGAAGTTGAAGTAACACCGTACTGCAGGAGATGGATGTAGTAATGGAGGTGAAACTCAGAAAATGAATGTGGTAATAAAGAACTCTGAGGAGACTGGTTCCAGAAGAACCGTGGATCTAGGCAAATTCTAAGAAACTGACTAGTACATGCTAGCAAATGTCCTACCAGGGATGTCCAACATGTTGATCATTATTAACTGGTCAATCCCCGGGAGGTTCCGGTCGATTGCCAGCTCCTTTTCCTTTGAGGTGGCATAAGAGTATCTGGTCCCACCCCCTCGCCCCATCCTCCATTTTTGCATGATTGCTGGAACGGAAGATGCAGATAGTTTCCTTAGCTGAACCCAAAAAAAACAGGACATTCCACCCTAAAAAAAACTCAACAACTTCGACCTGAACCCCCACAAAAGAGGTAGATCACTGCCAGTTTTTCATTCTGTGAGTAGATCACGGTCTCTTGGGAGTTGGACGTCCCTGAACTAGGACAACTAACTTGGCATTTTGGGTCAGGAAGAGCTACCACCCACAGTGCCCCTTTGGTTAGTAGCTTCCACCAACCTTACATAACAGCTGGCCCTACCAACATCAAGTCGATCCATTGAAATTGAAAAACTTGAAGTTGTTCTAGTCCATTATTTCCACAGGTCTATGCTGTGTATAACTGACATTGGGTCCAGGAACTCTCAGCTGGCCTCCAAGCAGCAGCTTTACTGACTGGAGGGTACAGGCAGGATCAGAGCCTCGGTGAGGTTGGGGTAGCAGCAGAGCACAGACAGAGCCCATCTGGCGTCCCACCAGACTGTCCTGGTAAGTGGCAGGGATGCTGCTACTGCAGCATTGGTTGGTGGCACCAATCTGTTGTGACTGGCTGTTCACTGCCTGGAAGGGAAAGAGGTGATTGTGGGCTTTGGGGGCCTGGAGCCTTAATGGGAGGGGTGAAAGATGCTTAGTCCCAGGCAACAATATGTCTTTGAGGCCGGGCCCTGCCTGGATCCCTCCATCCCTCTGTGCATGCTCCAAGTTCCACCAGCAACACCCCCCAATTTGATTTTTTTTTTGCCATAAAGGGGAAGGAGAGGCGGACAACGGCAACAAAGCCGCCGAGTGACAGTTAAGGAAGAAAGTTGGGAGATCAGGACATGGAAATGAATGGTAGGACGCAGCACCCCGCCCTCTCCCCGCGCCGCCGATCCCAGGTCAAGCGGCATTCGTCACAGGTTTTAGAGGGAGAAGTCCCTTCCCTTCCACCCCCAGCGCCTTTGAAAAGACACTTCCAAAGAAATTGCTGAAAAGGAAGATCCCTTCCCTCCGATTTCTGGGCTTCTTGGGCGGCGGCCTTCCCTTCTCAATACCTCTTCGGGCCCCTTTCGCCGCGCTGCGTAAGAGAAGTCTCCTGCGCGCCCCCGAAACAGAGCCCGGGGCCACGTGGGCGCCTCTGCGGGCGGCGGACCCACATGAGAGGCAATGCAAAGGTTCGCCTCCCGGAAGCCCGACGGGGCCACGGCAGCTGCCACGAAAGGGCATCCGACTGCCTGCCTGCCTGGGCCGCAATTCCGCCTTTCGCCTGCGGTCCCCTGAAGCCCGAGCAAGTCGCTGGAGCTGCTGTGGCGCGTCACCGGATCCGCGCTGATTTGGAAGCCCGTCCTTCTCCCTGGGGGCTCCGCGGGTCTTTCCGTCGGACTGCAGCCTTGAACGTGACATATTTTCGGGGTTGTGAATGGGGCTGTCAGACACACCAGACCTGTCTCAGAAAGTTATTGCCGTCACCTGTTGCCTCCAGGTACCCCAGCGTCGGTGGGACTGTGGATTGCGCTCCGATTCTTGGGATGTGGCGCCTGCTCGCTCGCTGCGTTTACACGCGTTATGACCAAAGCGAATTATAAACAGAAAGGTTTCTAAGGATAACAGCGCGTAAATACTTTCCCATTTTAATCACCTCCCCGCCCGAAACAATGGGTTGTGGCAATCTGCATCCTCCTAGCGGCAACCAGATCCTTCAAATGTCCCTATTTTCCCTGATTTAGAGAAGCCATCCCGGTTTCTGAATTGATCCCGGAATGTCCCACTTTTTCTTAGGATGGCCCTGTTTTCATTGGAGAAATGTTGGAGGTATGGAGTTATCCGACCCCTGAGCTGTCTGAAGGCAACCCAGTATTGGAGGGTTTTTTAAATGTTTTATTATGTTTATATATATATGCCCAGATTTGCTGGGGCAACGCAGTAAGATGTGTGGGGGTATAAACAGTAAAATTATCATTATGGAATGGGACGTCCTTCTTTTCATCGGAGAAATGTTGGAGGGTATGCAAAACATGAATGGCCAAGGTCGTTTTCTGTTTTCTGAAACTCTTGCGCTTAGAAGTCTGCTCGCTTCAAGAAGGTCGGGGGCCTAAGTCGGACTGAAGCCTATTGGGTTGGCGTCCCAAATCCGAACCCATTTTTTGACGAGCAAATTCCCAGAGAGTATTTGCTTCAAAATGCGGTCGCTACCCATTCAGCTTTATCCCAGGAACGTCTGTTCTCACTGGCTTGATTTCTTGACATGAGTTGAAATAACAGAAATATCGTAAACCGTATCCCCCCCCCCTCTCCATTTTCTCGAGGTATGGAATTAAATAATGGCAAAACTTTAGTAGCCCAGAGTGAGGAACCACAAATGCTCTTCCTTCTTTCCAGTGCTAGAAATAAAATAAGCGCACCCTGAAAGTGAACATGCCCTAAAGGGCTAGTAGTTACGCACTACAGCATGGGCGTGGCCAAGGGGGGCAGCTGCCCCCCATTAAGTAAAACAATAGAAATACTTAAGTAACTGACCAATCACATCTGCCCCCCCTAACAAAAGTCCTGTTCCCCCCAACAAAAATCATGGCTCCGCCCATGCGCACTAGTGACTCCTCAAGCACATTTAACCAGCTTTGTCTTATTCATTACCCGTGCGTAAAGGATGGTAAGGATCCCCTCCCTTCTTGTGCTTATGAATGACCTGGTGATTTCTCATTCGTATCAGGAAGTACAAAGCCGGAGTATTTGTTTCTGATCAGTTGCTTCATGTCTGAACTTGAGGAAGGATCATTTCCTTAGGTTCAGCCTAATTCTGAGCAGCCCTTTCTCTTCCAACAAGGATAACCTCATATCCTTTAGATCCGTCTTCATTATTACACCTAAATAACAGCCGCTATATAATTATTGCACCTGAATAACAGCTGCTATGTGCAGCCTGTGCCTTTCCATGACTTAATAGGACGTACTACTAAGCAAATGTCCTCAGCGCAAACACGAATAACTTTCCAGTCTCCAGAAGCGCGACTGGATGCAAAAGATCGAATAAACCTTCTGCAGCTTCCAAATGCTAACCTCCAAAGACTTCCAAGATTGATTTATTTTTAAAAGTCATGGTTCTAGTGGTCTTCGGTGTCCTCTCTCATTTACTTACATTGAATCGGTCTCTGCAAAATTGTTGCAAAAAAGGAACCACACTAGAAACAAATCCGAATGCTATTAAGAACTCTGCAGCAGCTTTTGATTTCTCATTTAGAATTGCTCCGGAGTCAGCGGGTGCCAGGAGCTAGCCCCGGTCCGTTACTACTTGGAAATATGCGCCACTGGATTCAATGGGATGAACTTGTACACCATCCCATCCCCACCCCCTCAATTAATGGACTCAGTCCTGTCCATTAATTTCAATGGGTCTACTCTAACTTAGGTCCATTGATTTAGTGGGTCTTTACTGAGTATGGCCAACGTTGGACACCACCCAAAGGGGACTTCTCCCCACCCATCAGTGCAGCTTTCCAAATATGTCCCCTTGGCACCCGCGTTATGGGACTTAATTCGAAGTCATTGCGCTTGAAGATTCGGAGAGCATTTGCTCCCCCCCCCCCCTTTGCAGTTTAAGATTAGAATAGTAGATGGAGCAGTGGAACTTCCTGCCGCAGGAGCACAAAAGAGCTGCGGAGCCTCAGCGAGAGCCAGCCCACTGCGAGCATTGGAAAGTGATGATTATTTATATTCAGAGCCCAAACTCTGCTCTTTTTGCAAGAGATATCCGTTGTCCCTCTGTGCCATTTCTTAGGGTTTTTTTCCCTTTGTTTTCACCAAAATACATAGTAATGCGTGGAAATCGCGCCTTAAACATCAAGCCACTCGATTTGCTGTCAACTCGGGCCAGTGCTTACTTACTCCTAGTTGGGTAGGGGTATTTGTGGGTGGGGGTGGGAGCAGGAGGGGCTTCTAACGCCACCATATTATTTCGTAGACTAATCCCCTTCGCCTTCTCTCAAATAACTTTTTGATTTGAATCGAGGGAGAGGTTGAACAGACGTTCTTTCTTCGCTAATGTGATATAAATCACAGATGCACTTTCTCCCCCCCCCCTCCGAATGGTTAAAGCATGGAGACATGGAGATCATGAGCGCGCGCACGCACACCCCCAAGAAAGAAAGGAAAAGACGAAGGCCCGGACCCCAAAGGAAAACCACCGAAAGAAAGTAAAGCTGGTTAATAAGATTTTTTTGGAAGGGAGAAAGCTTTGTGTCCCCAAGTTAAAAAAAAGAGGGGTGTTGAAACAGCTGAAGGTGACAGTTAGTTCATGCTTAATAGGATCAGGGCTGCCTGCCTCGGGCTGCACGCTTCTGCCGGCTAAAAGTTCAGCACCAAAAGGCTGAATAGGGTGCTTTTAAAACATACGACGATTTAACACATCTGTTAGAGATTCTGCAACGGAGAGGTTCAAAAAGAGAAAAGAAAAGGGAAAGAAAGCCTTTGCAACGACCTCTTTGCAGTGTTAACTGCCCTCAATTTTCGACTGCCCAGCACGTTTGCGTTGGTTTTTCTTTTATGCATTCACCCACCAACGATTTTTCTTGAATACCAGAATATCGCTTTTTTTCAGTGAGGTTGGAGTTTGGGTAGGAGCTTTGTGCTAAATTTCCCATTCGATAGCCAGGGCAGACTTCCCTCTTCGCAGTCTTCCTTCTCTCCCAGACACCTGCAATTCAGCATAACGATGCATCTTGAGGAAGTGCGCTGCAGCACGCGGAATTTCTGCCACAATAAATGTGTCAGTCTTCAGGACTCTTCGGTCTGGCTCCGAAGCCTAGCCCTGCTGCCCCTCCAGAGAGGTGTTTTCAGAAAGTCTGCGAAAAAGCCGCTTAGAGCTTAGAGGGCTGAAACATCAAGCAAAGAGTTATACGATCAGCCCGTACAGGGAGCGGCAGTGGCAGTGCAGTCTTGTCCACTGTTCCTCGGAAGCCCAGTCCCATCGCATTACATACTGGGCATACGCCTGGGGCTTACCTTGGTGTGCCTTGCAGCCTGGGTCTGTTAGCGCCGTTGAGATGCACAACCCAGTACGATGGCAGCAGCCCTTGCGGCTGACGCCGATTTGGTCGCCTCCAAGTGGAGGCGAATCCGCTTGAAATCAAGCAATGGAACTTCGACGTGAGTTGAAATAGGAACTTACCTTCCATAACAGCAAATAAATAGTTTTGTTTCCAAGGAACATATTTAGGATCGCAGCGCAAATCGGCTAAAGTCTTTTTTTTTTTAAAGCGATGCGTTATTTTATTCCCCAAAACAAAACACTAAAATTTAAAAATTGGTACATAATATGAATCAGTAATCGTATGCGATGTAAGGCTGTTTCCCAAAATGGGTAAGATCTTGTCTTCAGCAAATGGTTTTTAATAAAGAAAGCTATATTTTTGCTTCCCAGGATGTCTCAAAGCCAGACATAAAGTAGTTACGACGAAGATGTAGTTCTAATTTCCATTATATACAGACCTATATATAGTTTTGCTTTGGATGAGTTAAAAAAAACACACCACACGCCCCATACACACCAAAGCACTCCATCCCAGAACGCTGATTTATGACTAGGTCTTTAACCGCAGCAGTCGCGGGAGCCCGTTTAAACCTTAGCAACTGGAAACTTGTTCCGAGACGCAGACACACTGGGGAGCAGCCCAATTTAAGTTTACCAACTAACCCCCCAAACAAAGCCCCCCCCCCAAAAGGCACAGCGGATCATATATCAAAAAAACCCTTTTCATCTGCGGCAAAGATTTCACTTCACGTTGCCTCATTTGTATTTTCTATTCTGCAGAAAGCTCCGAGATAAGTTTATATGAATATTTATTGCTTTATTTCCTGAGAGCCAGCGGGGGTAGTGGGGGTGAGAGAGAGAGAGCGCGCGCAAATAAATTTAATGCTTTTCTTAAAATAATTCCCCCCTTTTTTTCTCTGAGGAGGGTGGGGGAGAAAATGTCCCTGGAAACTTTTTGTAAATATATAAATAAATAAGAAATACGCATTTAATTATCCGTCCCGTGCGCGCGCGCCTTGCATCGGAACAAAACCCCGCTGGTCGCCCTCGGAGCGACGCCTTTCTCCCAAGAGGCGGTCAATATGCAAAATTGATGCCTGCCCCTTCTTTGTGGCGGGCCCATTGTGCGGGGCTTGCTGATGAAGCCTAATCCAATCCTAAATTGCGCCCCCGGACCAATCAGGGAGCCCCGAGTGCCCGATGAATGAAACTCAAGGGGAGAACCCCATTGTGGGAGCTGTCACTTCGGGAAGCGCCTGAGCGGCCCGGACCCCTATAAAACCCCATTGCGCCAGAGAAAGGCCGAGGAGAAGAAGCCTGCCAGTCTCGCTTAGGTGGATCTCGAGAGAAAAGGAGACAGAGCAAGACCATTTGTTTAAAAAATAAAAAAAGCGGGAGGGGGGAGGAAAAAGGAAGCGGGGCGAAGACTGCTTTGGAAAAGCAACAGCCAGCCCTTCCAAGTTGAGGCTCGGACCCTTGGCCAGGCGGGCGCTTCCTCTGCCTCCCTCCCCGTCTCCTGCCATGATGTTCCCCAGCCTGATCGCGCCTCCCGCCGTCTACCCGAGTCTCCTGCGGCCCACGCCGACCCTCACGCTGCCGCAGTCGCTGCAGTCCGCCTTCTCCGGCCACTCCAGCTTCCTGGTGGAAGACCTCATCCGCATCAGCCGGCCCGCCGCTTACCTGCCTCGCGGAGGCGGCGGCGCCCCGCCGCCGGCCAGCCTGTCCCCACCGCCACCGCCTCTGTCGGGCGCCAGCCCCGCCCGGACGGGCCCGCCAGGACCCTCGTCGGCCGAGCCGGCCAACTCCGACGGCGCTGCGCGACGGGGCTGCTCGGCGCCCGCCTCCGCCTCGCCCGCCAGCGACGCGCCCTTCCTCAAGTTCGGCGTGCACGCCATCCTGTCGTCGGCGCCCCGGACAGGTGAGCGCGCGGCGCCGTCGGGGGGAAGCTGAGGGAGGGAGCCTCCGCTCGGGTTGGCTCAGGGAAGGAGGCCTTGCCAATGGGAGGAGCGGGGAGGTGCCAGGTGTGTGTGTGTGTAAGAGAGAGACTTGACGAGAGGGGCAGGGGCTTCCTCCTTTGCGCACCCATTCAGGAGAGAAGGGGGGGGGGGGACGGACGGACAATCGTATAGCAGTAGGGAGGATCGCGTCACAAACCAGGTGTGGGGAGAGTTAAAAGGGGGGAGTAATTGGATATTCTTCCCAGTTGTGGTAGGTAAATCAGTAGACACGATTCCCGGGGGGGGGGGGGGAGAGACTGCGGTTGGTTCTTTAGCACCACCGACGTGACAAAAAAGAGAGAGATGTCAGTTCTAGTAATGGTTTGTCAATGTGATTCATTAGTTGCACAGGAAGCTAGGTGGGGGAGGACCACTGTCCCAGCATCCTGACATTGTCTCTCCGGGGTTTCAGGCTTGGGAGGGCAGAGGCGTCTCTTCCGATCCCGCTACCTGGAGATGACAAGAACTGAACCATCGGAAACCCTTGGCATTTTAGTGCCTGCGCTCTAACCACTAAGCCGCAGCCCCTCCTTGCCTTCAACCCGTCCTTACTAATGTGCATTTTCTCTGCTCTCCCCAGAAACCTCCCACGCGCTGATGCAGAACGTCCCTCCCAAGACTTTCACTTTCCCGTATTTCGAAGGATCCTTCCAACCTTTCATCAGGTCTTCTTATTTTCCAGGTAGGTCTGGGGTCCTCCTCCTCGACGCTCGCCCCTCCCCCCCCCAGCCACCCACTTCTCCCTCATTGTTGCAGGCATCAAAAGCGAATTATATCTTTCGGAGGGTCCGGGAGGTGGCGGTGGATGGGTGGTGGTTGGGGGAAGGGGGAGGCCGTTGCTCGTCCTCCAGTTCAGAGGTTGGACGGGGTACAACATTCAAGAATCCGTCGCGCCAATTTGATGCCCTATTTAGCACAAGCGCTGTGGCTGCTTGACATTTTCGTTCCCGATTTCTCTTCTCCCTCCCCCCCCACGCCCCTCCCCTGCTCGACAAATTAGCTGGGATTGTCACGGTCCGAATGCGAGGCGGTTCAATTCTGACACAGAGATGCTGTCCGGCCTCCTCTTCAGGGCGGCGGTTTTCCCACAGAGCCGGTGATCGGCAACAAAAGTTTCAGCACCATGACCAATTTGGTCAGCTCCCTCCGGGCAACCACACACAGACCAAGCGCTGACTCCGCCGTGCTGCTGATAGACATTTACCAGCCATGGGCTAATTTCCCTTTAAAGGTCATTCGCTTTGCCAACGTTTTCACAAGGCCACATGGAGCGCTCCCTTGTTTGGGAATTCGGTGTGGCCGAAGCCAAACCCCCACCTCTAAATCTTTTGCTCTGAGAAAGTTATTACCTACCTCCATCTCAAAGGGACCTCAGAAGCAGGTGGGTCTCAGGCTCTGCAGAATCAGGCTGGGAGGCCAGGATCAATTCACACCCTACTACCCTGATGATTGCCAACTTTCCTGCTACTTGATGTTACTTGACCATTGCAACCTCTGCCACCCGAAGTATTAATACTCAACATATAGCGCCTGGCATGAGCCGGGGATCACCTGGTGCTACAGCATTGCTACAGTTAGGCAGGTGGTTTGGAAAGGAGATCAATAGAGCCTTTCCCCAGGTAAGCTCCCCCAAGTTTTCAAAAGAAAGAGAGGCACAAAAGAAGCACCTATAGATATCACATTTCCATACTGAAGTTATGTTCCACTGCCAGTTTGGGTTTTCAACTTTTTCTATGGGGTGTGTAGAATCATACACAGAGGATACCTCTCACATTACACATCTATAATCCTCTACTGGTGTCGAACTGAAATTAAATATGTTTAGAAGAATATGCCCCAAATTATCACACACAGATCTACTCCAATCCGCTGTTGGTGTTCAACTGATTATTTGGAGCATATTCTTTTAAACATTTTCAGGTTAGGAATGCCTAGGCAAGTTAACTTCAAATCTTAATTTTGAAGCTGAGAAAAGTGACGGTTAAGAAGAATGACTCTCAAAAATATCACTCTACCAACAAGCTGCTAATATACTTTGTACCAAAAGCCAAGAGCTCCTTCATTCACACTCCTGATAATGGAATTTGCTTCCTTTCTCCAGCATTTGAATGGCCCAACAAAAACAACTTGAGCCTTATATATAGCTTTTCATGTCCATTTAATGAAAATGATTTGGGGAAAGAGAAGGCTGTGTCATCAGTATTCTCTCCAAGGAGCTTGGCATGCAGTTGTGTTTAGTTTGAAAGTGTAAATCTCTTTTGTTCCAATAATATATGGCTTTAGCTGCTTGTCCTCAGTCTTTTTCTGTTAGTTCATTACTACACAATTACCATTCACGCTTCATTAGAATCTCTGTTTCTCTTTGGGAGTTTTTCTTTCCGCTTAAAGGCGAAACTCTGCCCTTTTTATCATACCAATTCCATTGGGAACCAGTCAATGTGCTAATTAGCTGTTACTTTTCATGTCTCCAGAGTGAATTCTGCAAGTTTTGTAAGGAAGAGGTGGGGGCAGGGGAGGAAAGATTCATATATTAAAAAGATGAATACTGATTGATCAAAACTTGCCACTTAAAAGGACTTTTTTGTTCCTGTAAGAAAAGTCCCTTATTTTAATCTGGGGTAAAATAAAGTTCCTGCAATTGGGGGGGGGGGACTTCTGAACATTTAAATACTCAGACAAGAGAGAGAGAGAGAGAGAGAGTTCTTACCCCCTTCCCTTTCCCCCCTTTTAAAAGTATACCTCTATCTTCCTGGCCTTTTCTTTTGAAAGTTAAGATCTTTGAATCTGGTAACAAAACAGGCCAACTATAAATACATTCACTTGGTGTATCTAATCAAATCTGGTTACCATTGGTTGAAAAGGACAGTTAAGTTAAGCGTAAACTCCCTTTCACAAAACTAGGTTCATAGGTGCTGATCTGCTTAATTCAGCTGAGAGTACAGAAAGGAAAAAAGAGGTGGCAAGAAAGAGAAAGGAAAAGAGAGAAATCTATGGGCATGCAAATGAAAGGGAGATTTGCTCCTTGACTTCAGTGGGATGGGGATTCTATCTTTTGGAGCAGGACTTTTGGAACCAAGCTTGTCTTTCTTTAAAAAAAAAAAAAAAAGCAAAAAAAAAAAAAGTTGATCCAGCCTGTTTCAGTGCTTTATTTTTTCCTTTTCGCACAGCTTCATCTGTGGTGCCTATTCCTGGCACTTTCTCTTGGCCTCTGGCTGCCCGGGGAAAACCACGCAGAGGTATGCTCCGCAGGGCTGTCTTCTCAGATGTGCAGCGCAAAGCCCTGGAGAAAATGTTCCAGAAGCAGAAGTACATCAGCAAACCAGACAGGAAGAAACTGGCAGCCAAGCTGGGCTTGAAGGACTCCCAGGTAAACTCATCTTCTTTCTCCCACTAGACAATCACAGAGAATGTGAAGCCACAGGTTGGAAAGAGGTTGGCGGTGGTGGCGGTAGACATTTAACTTTCACTTCTCAAAAACAAGACCTCTCCTCCTCAAAGAGAAGTGTGAGTATAAGGGGACTTTCTGAACTGGAGCCAAAGACTCCATCCAGATAATGTTGGCGGCACTTAAGACCAATAGACATGACCCCCTGGCTCTGTGGTAGGAGGAACTTTGAACAATCTGAAAGTTTCTCAATGTGGTATTATACTACCATTGATTTCAGTGAGATGTAATCATGACAGTCTTTTGATTACTGGCACTTTTGAAAATGAACAAATTTATTATGGTTATATCAGGCACCCCCAAACTCAGCCCTCCAAATGTTTTGGGACTACAACTTCCATCATCCTTGACCACTGGTCCTGTTAGCTAGGGGTGATGGGAGTTGTAGTCCCAAAACATCTGGAGGGCCAAGTTTGCCTATGCCTGGCATAGCACTATACTGTTTACCTGCAAGTAAGCCCCACTGAAATAAATGGGACTTAGTTTTAAGTATGCATGCATGGCTACCTCTAAGTATTATTATTTCTTAAATGGGGCCATAGAGAGTTTTGCATGAATAGGTTAGTCTCATTCAAATCAATGCGACTAATTTCTCAAGTTGATCCCTGGCTTGGGTTTGGGGAGGAGAGGAAGGGGAAGTCTCATTGTGTGAATGCAAGGTCATTCTGCAAGTAGACTGTCACTGTTAGGTGTCACACAATTAGTTGCTGAAAGCAAATAAACAAACAAAAAACACTATATTATCCTTTATTGCATTTCTTGGTTGCTTTCCACCAGAAAATTGTCTCAAAGCAGCTTGACAGAATAGAAATGCTTATTGCAGCCCAATGTGCATCACCCTCAGGTTTATTTTCACAGCCCCCTTTGAGAATTTCATGAGGTCTCCTCAGGCTAGTCCAACATATTAACTTGCATTTCTGGCACAAGGGTGGGGGATGAGGTATTCGCCAAGGAGAAAACCTGAAAATTGTTAAAATTTGGAAGTGCTGGCTGCCACCAGATATATGAGCTTTCCTGTGAGTTGCTGCCCTGAATGCAGACCTGGAGCACCTTAGAATGGTAGTGTCCATTATGCATACTTTAAAAAAGAGATGCAAAAACTCCCACTTTCCTGCAACAGCGAGGCATTAGCTCATGAAACTTGACTTTCCCTTCTCTCCACCCCCCTGCATCCCTCCACTATGCCCCCCAAATCTGCTTTGGAGGCCTCCAACCTTTAGAGCAGATTTTGAGGGTGCACAAGGGGCTGTAGGGAGGAGGGAAGGAAAGTCCCATTGTGCAAATGCATGCTTCTTCTACTGCCACCACATTGGGACAGGATATAACCCATTTTGTTTTTGGACAACCCAAGTAATTTTCAAATAATTGTACGAGTGTTTCTTTGTGGAGTCATCTTTGACGCTTAGTGCAGCTCACTTAGGGAGTGGCCCTTGAGGATCTTGTGCGGGGTGGGGAGAGGTAAGGATTCTGCTCTTCAAATGTGTCTCCGGATGTGTACTTGATGGTTGGTGTTTGTCATGTAGCAGTTGCCTTGATGCTGCAAAACCTTATTTGTGTACCCTTGAAAACTCTAGGTGAAGATCTGGTTTCAAAACAGGAGGATGAAGTGGAGAAACTCCAAAGAGAGAGAGCTCCTGTCATCTGGCGGCTGCCGGGAGCAGACTTTACCCACAAAGTTCAACCCTCACCCAGATCTCAGTGACGTAGGCAAGAAAGGTTCTGGAGAGGAGGAGGAAGAAGCAGTCTCACCCCGGTGCCCAGCCAGCCCCAGGCATTCCTTAACATATCACCAGTCCACAGATGACCCACGCCTGAGAGACAGGTTGGACTCCCACATGCTCCCTTCCCCCACCCATTCCAGCAGCCCCAGCAAACCGTCAGACTTCTCAGACTCTGAGGAAGAGGATGAAGAGGGAGAGGAGGAGGAAGAAGAGATCACGGTCTCATAGAGAGCCTTCTTCTTGCTGTCATGAAAGGGGACATTGCAAAGATGTAAATAAACTAAGGGCTATCTAATTGAAGAGGTGGTGTCCTTCCACACCCACACGGTTCAAATAGACAATGTACTGATCATCGTGCAACCTTGGGGTTTCTGTATGACATATTCCAGAACTACCCTGATTAGGAACCCCTTGCCTCAATATCCTCCTGTTGTGATCACTGACTAATCAGCCAGTCTTGCACTTTTCAATTGAAAACTATAGACTAGAAAGCCATTAAAACATACACACCCCTTTGGTATTAAGATCATGTTGATTTAGAAGCAGAATAATTAGCCTAATTCAATTGTGATTCGCTTAGCTAATTCCAGGATGTGTTAATTTCTCTGAAAATATGAGCAATCTTTTCCCCATAAGCCCTAATCTGTTGTGATGCTGATGCAATGCTGAAAAATCCAAGTGGTTGTTAATGATTTCAGACCAGCCTCATGTGCTGAGCTCCAAAATGCAGCCAGTGTGAATTGGGGTGGTGGTGCTGGTGGTTGCTATTCCAGAGAGCACACTTACTGAGTGTGGGCATGTAAACTGGAGCTGCCCCTGAAACCATCCATGTGCACCCACAAGAACCATGGGCTTGGTTCCAGTGTTGAACATTTCTGTGTTAATTTATGCATCTGTCTGCTTCACACCATTTCCACATTTGTCCCCAGCTCTTTGGCCATCTCCTTGTTTTGTGACTGCTGCAGGTGCAATGTGTGGATGCAGGGAACTGGACCTGCCTCTTTGATTGTTGACTGAACTTTGCTGTCTTTGCACAGCTTCTATGATCTGTACACTATTTTGTACTCTTACACTGTATGGATATTTTATACCAAGGCAATTGCAAGTATGCAGATGGAAGAATATTATATTTTGTCTGGGTTATCTTTTTTTTTTTTTTGGTGTGATTTTTTTGGGGGGGGTTAACTCAAAGAGAAGCTTAGCTTCTAACTGTGTAACTTATAAAAAAAACATTGTCTATTTTGTATTTTTACTTTGTACATATTTTAAATATGTATATATAACAAACGAAGCAAATGCCAAATTAAAAAAAAAAAGGTGTGCAAGGCCTATCATTTCTGAAGCTTGGGGATTACATTTCATGCATTCCTAGTCATGCATTAGCAACCATAGCCTGGCTAGAGTGTTGCATATTCTAAGCTGAAGTGGGTCGTAATTCGGAACACACTTTATGTAGAAGTAACTTCTGTTGATATCAGATGTGCTTAAAAGCCTCCTGTCGGTGGAACTCCTGCATGTTGATACTGCCCCAGTGGCTTTCCTATGCATGTGCAAATAGCTGGATTAGTGGTGCTAAGCCATCTGGAAACAGCACAGGATCATAGGACATGGGCCCTTTGGAGGCAGCGAAAAATGAAGATGAGCAATTATAATGTCCCAGAAGAAGAGGGGTGTACCTGCATGTTCCACTTGGCTGTAGCAATTCCTAGGATGCAGCTGCATTTTGCACACATGGACAAATGTCCTTCAACAGATAAAGATGTTAAATGATCAGCAGTGCTGGTAGGGAATTTTAAACTCTGGACTTTATGGTCTTGAAAGGCACGCCCCCTGCTTTGGATGGTCATGTATATTACTTCACTTACTTCAACATTTACTTATTCAGGACATTTATTTATCACTTGATTCCCCCCCCCCCAAAAAAAAACCCTCCCCCCTCCAAGCCTTACTCCGTTTGGGGCCCCGGGTGTCTATTTCAAAGTCTTGCCCTGATAGCACCACTGAAAACAGTTCTTCCTTTCCTATGGCGGAGTCTGTGGTAGCAAGAAAAATTTGGAGTGTAAGGGTGATAAGTTAACAGGGCTTGCTGACAGCTGCTTCCGACTGACGTGGGAGCTGCATCAGCTTTAAAGGTTGTTCGTAGTTTTAACAACAATCCCTTGTTTGAAATGCCTCACCTGCATTGATCCTGCTAATCTCCTGGCCCTCTGTTTCCACCAGGGATGATGCTCCATACAAAAAAAACATGGTCTGAAAGGGAAGCTACCCCAGATCCTGCATGCAGGGTTACAAATTCAGATGCAGATTGCACTTGCAGCCTGCAATCTTCAGGTACCTTCAGGAGGAAAGTGTGAGATCTACAGTATTACTTGCAAACAAAGGAAGCAATTAAATACCCACATGACAAATAGAAAACATAAAATTCCAAGGTGTATTAAAAACAAAACGAAATTCAGGAGCGTTTTCCTCTCTGCCACTTTGCCTCATTATAACTTGCACTAGTGTAAACTTTGTGTGTGTGTGTGTGTCTGTCTGCAAAAGTGCAGGTAAATGTCAGGTGTGACTCATAACCAATTCTCACATTAGTTATCATTCATCCTGTGATGGAAAAAGCAATGCAAGAAACAAATCTTCAGACAAGCCCTTGCTACCCAACTATGTTGTAATACTGAATTAACAACCACTGTGGGGAGATATGGTCCCTGGATAAATTATGAATTTGGTCTGAAAAGAGAATGAAACAGGAAAGTGTATATAAAATAAGCACAATTAAAAATGTATAATTGTGCCATAACACACACTTCTCATCTGCAAAAAATAAATTTCATTTTATAATGCATATAAATCAGAGAGAACAATTACATGCAGCTAAAAATAAGGCCCTACATTTCAGTCTTCATTGCTACTGTCACTCAACCTGTGAGTGAGAAAGTGCCAAGAAGCTAAAAGGGGTGGGATGGAGTCATGGATACATTGTGTGTGTGTGTTTGTGTTTGTGTGTGTGTAAATCCAGAGACTGATGAAAAAGCAGGGTAGTAAGAAGTGGGAGCAGAGTTGCTATTTAGTGTCATCAAGAAAGAAAGAAAGAAAGAAAGAAAGAAAGAAAGAAAGAAAGAAAGAAAGAAAGAAAGAAAGAAAGAAAGAAAACCCAACTCAGGGGTTGTACTGTGGGGGAGCTAACAACCACCAAATGACATGAATGCTTCTCCACAAAAATATTAAAGGACTGAGATGATAAACTATGTTCTTTGCCATGTGGTAACAATGTTGCAAATGCCATCTGCTTTACTCCTGCCACCATGTTCCATACAACCATCAAACAGGATGTGTCATCAAGAAAAAAACCAGGCATTTCACTTTAGCAGGTTCAAAAAGGAAAACTCAATGAAGCACTAAGCAGATTTCTCTCTCATTTCTGCTTGTGTGCTGTTCTGGGGGTTCCCCCCACTAACTCAGAACCAATTTGGGGAGGGGGGGCCACGCAGTGGGCTAGAGGAGAGGGGATGAAAGCCCCATTGTGCTAGCAGAAGACTTGCATAAGCTTCTGCTGGGTGGGGCTCATTAGTTAAATCTCACCCTGTATATGTTTAATTATGGATCAATGCGACCCCCCTATTCCCCTTACACAGCTACCAAGTTCCCTGGGAGCTGTAGCTCTGTGAGGGGAAGCCATTTTGGGGGTGAAGCCATGGCTGTTTAAAGTGCTGCGATATTGCTTTAAATGTGTAGTGCAGGCAGGGCCTCAGTGATTTCTAGAACTCGTTCCAGCCATGAAATAGAGGTGTAGCCAAAGCAATCTTGAGCAGCGTTTTAGTATTGCATTGCATTTATTATTGTTGTTATTATTATCCTTCCTTTCATCTCAGAGGAGCCCATACTGTAGTTTTATTGTAGTTTCTCGGTTTCATTGTTATGATGTACTTGTTAATTTGTAAATTACTTAGAGAAACTGCCTTAAGTATTAAGCAATATATTTGTTGTTGTTTAGTCGTTTAGTCGTGTCCGACTCTTCGTGACCCCATGGACCAGAGCACGCCAGGCACTCCTGTCTTCCACTGCCTCCCGCAGTTTGGTCAAACTCATGCTGGTGGCTTCAAAAACACTGTCCAAGCATTTTGTCCTCTGTCGTCCCCTTCTCTTTGTGCCCTCAATCTTTCCCAACATCAGGGTCTTTTCCAGGGAGTCTTCTCTTCTCATGCGGTGGCCAAAGTATTGGAGCCTCAGCTTCAGGATCTGTCCTTCCAGTGAGCACTCAGGGCTGATTTCATTAAGAATAGAGAGGTTTGATCTTCTTGCAGTCCATGGGACTCTCAAGAGTCTCCTCCAGCATCATAATTCAAAAGCATCAATTCTTCAGCGAGCAGTATGTAAAAATAAATTATGTAAAAATAAATTATGGTCAGCCTGTGTAAGGCATGTTCCCATGTTCTAAAGGTATACAAATCTCTTATTTTGAAACTTTTAAATGCAAGTGCTGGGAGTGTACATTTTCTTTTTTTGTGCACTTCTAATTGCTTTAGTGTTTTCAATGCAGTTTTTAATAGAGCTACTTTTTTTTTTACACTGCTTGTGTATTTTTAGTTGTATTTGTTTCCATTCTTGTTGTGAGCCACATTGGGACCTGCACTAGGAGAAAGGAGGGAGGGAGGGAGCGAGCGAGAGCGCGCTTGAGTTTATATGAAGATTTGGTCACTTAAGGCTTAAGCAACCAAGCAAAGCCCAATTTCAGTTAGCTTGAGGTTGCTGCCATCTGGTGGTCAGATTGAGATAATTACAAAAACTTTCCTGAGAGATCTTCATATCCTAATGTGTTTCGGAGGGTGTCAGTCTGGCTGCTGTCCTGAGTTCATTTCACCTATTGCAAGGCTGCAATAAACCAGTTCCTTTGTTGAGGTAATGATTTAGGCTAGCTAGTATAGTCACAACAATTAGCAGAACCGGAGATGTTGCTCGGTGCCATGGAACAAATGGATAGGCTTTATCCCCACCCCAAACTAGCTGTCAGGTAGGAAAAGCATAGCCAGAGTGGCTGAGTTGAGCTGGAAGCAGACTGGAAGCTGGAGACACAGGGACATGCTTGCTCTGTGCTGTATCCAAAGCTGTGATTAATGGAGAAGCAAGATCGTTGGCATGTTAATGCTGTGAATCCCTCTATCATATGTGCAGGTTGTATATATGTGTAAATAAACCATATATCCTATAGAAATCCCAGTCTTATTAACCTTCATTGCAAAAACTCCAAACCCTGGGTGAACCCCTGGATTCTCTCACCACTCAGAGATAGGGACAGTATATAACAATACTAAATAATTTTGGAATCAAACCAGACAAAGCCAAGCAATTTGATAATCCTATTCATTAATCCTTAAATCACTATATCTTACACCAATGAGATTTAAGGCAGCTTATTTTCTGGTTCACACGTCTCATTCATATTGTAAACGACTGGATTCTATGCTATCTCAAGGTTTGCTGATAAAATGCTGCCTACGAACATTTGAACACCTCTAGCTCACCTTTCTCTACTAGTTGTTTCCCGAGGACAGTTATGCCAGAAAAACATGTTTGATCATTTAGGGTGCAATCTTGGGACCCAGTTACCAGGAAGAAAAGTCCCATTGAACTCAAAGAGGCTGCCTTAACAACATAAGAACCTTGCTGGTCAACCAGATGCCTAGGGGAAGCCCACAAGCAGAGCATGACAGCAATAGCACAGTGTTTCCCAGTAACTGGTACTCAGTACTCTACTGCCTGATACTAGAGGTCATGTTGACACCATGACTACTAGCTGTGATTCTCCATGAATTTGACTCTCTTTCGACAGCAAATTTGTAGCTCTATGTGAAGTACTTCCTTTTTTATTTGTATCCACTGTTTCCCACCGTTCAGCTAGGGTGGCGCTGTGGTCTAAACCAGTGAGCCTCTTGGGCTTGCCGATCGGAAGGTCAACAGTTCGAATTCCTGTGACAGGGTGAGCTCCCGTTGCTCTGTCCCAACTTCTGCCAACCTAGCAGTTTGAAAGCACACTAGTGCAAGTAGATAAATAGGTACCGCTACAGTGGGAAGGTAAATGACATTTTCGTGCGCTCTGGCTTCCGTCATGGTGTTCCGTTGCACCAGAAGCGGTTTAGTCATGCTGGCCACATGACCCGGAAAGCTGTCTGTGGACAAATGCTGGCTTCCTCGGCCTGAAAGCAAGATGAGTGCCACAACCCCATAGTCGCCTTTGACTGGACTTAACCATCCAGGGGTTGTTGTTTTTTACCATTCAGCTTCATTGGATTACACAGGGTTCTAGTTCTTATGAGGGAGAAACACTTCTCACGACCAACTTTCTTCATCCCATGCGTAACTTTACACACTCCTACAACATGCTCCCTTTTTACTTGGCACTTTTTGAAAAAGCTTACACGAACACTAGTAATGTTTGTATACTTGCAGATCCCATGTGGGCAGCTGGGAGACCATTGCATTGTCCACCTGAGTGGACCATGCAAACCTTGTTTAGGGTGTGCATCCCTTGGCTTGTGACTGCACAGTTAAAACACTCTGATTCATCAAGTATCTGTTCTTAAAGTTCCGCGGGGTTGAAATGAGCCTTGAACATTCTCTTCGGCAGCATGTGCAGATTGTTGCTGCTGGGAATACAGCAACGTGGCTTTAATAATAAAGAAGATGAAAGGATCTGAATCCAAAACACACAGATAACTGGATTGGTGAATGCGGCACATCACCTACTACTGCTGCTGCTATTATAGTTTATATGGCATATGAACTATGAGGAATTTTGCCCCAACCCTTACAGCAGTAAAAACGGCAGTAAGACCAACCAATCTGAATAAATAATCATCAAATTTATTGAATCATGAATAATTTAAGACTGGTACAATCATTAGCTTTATTCTCCATGACACAGGACAGGGGTGAGAAGGGCAGGCCAGAGGGAGGCATGGTCCAGAACAGACCAACGGCAGATTCCAATCCTAAATGGTAACAGAAAATTAAATAGGGATGGTAGGGCGGAGGTAAACATCATACTGTACACAAAATACTCAATTCCTAGTTTTTCTCTTTAAAAATGGCTAGAAAAAATTCATCAAAATGCAGCACTTGTAATCAAATATTTACAGTTCTATGTTACAATGAAAAAAAATGTACATCTTAAAAGAGAACTTTTCTCATAAATGGTTCCACTGGAAACAACTAGATCAAAACAGCAACCTTCCATTTAATCTCCACAATTTTTTTCCATGTGTTCCCCCCCCCTTGCTCTCTCCTTTTCCTTAAAAGGGAATTGTCACATTTAGACAAGTTTCAAGACACAGAATATCAAAAATGTCAGCATCACCAATGCAATATTGTAAGGGGTTTATTTGTCTCTCCAAAATATACCAAAAAGGAGGAGGAACTAACCAACCCCTCCCTGTTTCTGCACCATCACCCTAAAAAAAAAGAAATCCAATATATGACTTGTACAATTCTTGACAGTTATGAAGGAAAGAAGTATTTTGCATGCTTCCAATTTATAACAAAACACGACTGTTGCATAGAGTCTTGCACTAAAAACAAGAAGTAATTCCAATTTGTGGGGCGGGTTGAGGGAAGGCAAAACTGGAAGCAACTCAGATGAAGTATTTCATCATTCTAAAAAGGGAAGGAATGTTTATTTATCGATGTTGAAAAGAAGAGCTAGGTAAGAAATGTGCACAACAGGTAACCCTGAATCCCGAAGTTTCAGAAAGGATACTGAAGTTGTCTGATCATCCAAAAGGATGAAGTTGCTCAATGTAAATTATTTTTCAGTGACACAAACTATGGTAATAAAAAGATAGAATTCATTTCCTGTTCATGGCAACAGGATATGCAGGAGAGGGGAAAAACCTGAATACCCAGCATAGAGATTTTGTAAAGGGAGTCAAATAGGCTACATATGTGATGTCAGTCGAGATCCCACATACTGCTTTCCCCAGCCACATAATTCCTGTAAATAATTATTGTGTCTTGATGTTTGTGAAATCTCAGTGCTCCCAATTCAGTCTGGCTGGACAACAAAGCCTTCGGCTAAATAAATTTTCTCCACACATTTCACTGGAGAGATCATCTCCATACGTGGTGTTTGCTTTCTACATTTGAAGAGTTGCTCTTTCCTTTGAAATGGACCAGACAGCAGAAGCATGGATGGAATCACTGCATCAGGATAAATTTGTGGCACTTTTATAAGGAAGTTTCTGGACTTGCGCAACAGGGTAAAGTTGTTAATGTACCTTCACAGAAACCACTTTGCAGAGGAGGAGACTTGACTGGAAATGACAAATAGCAAATTCTAAATGTCAATTCCAAACAGATGCAAGGGGTGGTTGTGGTTGGGAATCAAATTGTATAATTTAGCCATTGGGAAACAACTGTAATAAACATTGTTTACCTAGATTTATACACATTTATTCCTCAGGCCAGTTTCCATATTGGGTGAACAGAAGCCTTGAATGTTTCTTATGAGCCTATGCATAGACACATCAAGAACCGGATTCCACAGTTCCCATAGGAAAAAGTCCCCACTGGCTGGGGAAAAAAACCCCTCATTGGTTGATTTACTTTAAACAGGATCCCTCTGTTTTTAGCAGAGAAAAGGCAGGAGATGATGGGAACCCTTCTAGGGCATACTTTTCTTGGCACTATTAACTATGTGGCAATTATGCTTTCAGCAAGACTTTAAAATGTTGCATGCTAAAGGCATGGCAGCTGGGAATCACTCATGCTACACAGTTCCATGCAGATCTTGCCATACAGGTGCAATGCCTGACTCCAACTTGCACTAGATCATCACTTGGGGTGAACACTGTGCTAACTGGGGTACACACACAGGGAACGAGGTCTGCTTGCACAATGAGTTTTCTTCTTCTCTCCCCTGTACCCCCCAAACCTGTTCTATGGTCTCCCTCAACCCTCCAGAACAGATTTATGGGATGCAGAGGGAGGGAGGTCCCATTGCATGAGCAGACCTCATTCATTGTACACAGCAACTTAGGTGAATCTTCCCCTAGTTTGTAAATCCCAGACTTGGGGGAAAGCCTCACATATACAACAAAATACATTGCCCGTATGACGTGCACCTCCTTCTAGGCAAGCTCTGGGTTCCAGGTAGGGTGTGTGGTTGCTACTGAATCATGCAAGTCAGGGTATGAATTTAGGAACTCTGCAAGACTCAAGATGTATGGGTCTCCAACTACAACATCCATGGGGTGCGAAACAAACTGCTTAAAAACATGCAATGTAGAAACTAATCTCCAATGGGACACAGATGGGTCTTTCCCAATGCAAGTGGTCTTCCTCTAAAATTCTTTTTCCTTCAAAATTATTTCAACAGAGAACAACACATATTCCTATGAAGGAAAGTGCTATGCTGAAAGAAGTCCAGACTGTGTTCAATGTTGGGTATGATGAATCTATTCAAACATTTATAAAAGGCATGCAGTACAAATTTCCTGGGACTATACCATTCAAAATGTACATGGATCTCCTATTTTAATGCTGGCTTTGTAAAGATAGCACTTCAGGGAGAAGGCAAAGAATCATTTTCTAGGATGATGGATTTTATGACCTGGGAGAATCTTTTAAATCTGTCCCGCAAGAGGTCCTAAGAAGCAGGGAGCTAAAAAACTAGCTCTCTCCAGCATGTTAGATGGATCTGCTTAGGGCTGTGGATCACTGTGGCCCATTTTCAGCAACCAGGTGAGAATTAAGAAGGTTAGCTAAATACCTTCCCTCTATCTTGTTATGATGAAACACTCAAGCAATTCTGGTTCAACAATTCAACAGGCCATTAGTTCTAGAAAAACATAATGGGAGCAAGTTCACAAAAAACTCCAAACACAACAGATTAAATTTACACGTCACCAAAAGCAGATAGTTATGAGGTATAATAAAAAACCCTTACTCTTTCATGAGACATGGTAGCATAACCATAGTCCTCTTCAGGCATTACAAAGTTAGAATCACAGGTGATAATTAGAATCATAGAATTGTAGAGATGGAAGGGACTTTGAATGTCATCTAGTCTGACCCACTTCATTGCAGGAATCTAAACACGTGGTCTACCATCCAATTTGAAATCATAGCAGATCCTGCTTAGCTTTGCAAATGTGATAGCAGCTTCATTGCTGCACCACCAGGTTCTGGATGTCTTGGAGGCAGGGAACACTGTGTAGCGGTCCTGCTCTCCTCCACCCGACTTTGCTGTGTTGAATGGTAAGGACTGAAGTGGGATTGTAAGTTTGCTCACCTGAACATGCTGACAAACCCCTGCACAACTGGCGTTCCTGATTGCAGAGAGGCTTGTAAATATGCTCAGGGGTACCCATTTACAAGCCCCCTATATACCTTGCTGCTCAACGCAGTGAGGTTGGAAGTGGGGCAAGAGCTCTTACGTTGCCCTTTGCCAGCCTGGTGCCCTCTAAAACTTCTGGAAGGCACTAGGTTGCTGAAGACTGTCCTATACGTTTCGACATTTATAATGTCTGAAGAGGGCTCTTGTGTCTGTTGCATCATATTAACCCTACAAAGATTTACGGTAACACTTTCTTTTCAAAATGGTGACAAACATCTAGCCTGCATGTTCTAAAACAAAACAAAAGATTGTAGCAGTGATGCTGTACAGCATCCTAGAATATTTGTTTCTGCCTCCATTAGATAAACATTTGCCCAATAAACTGTTAGCTGTAAGTTGATATGGACATTCTGAAAAGCCTTCTCCCTCTTATTTCCCCCCACTCTTTTAGTTATTGTCACATTTTTAAAAAAAAACCAGAAGAAATCTCAATTATCTTATTACAAACAGTATTCACAGCAACTCACATAATTGTACTCCAAGAGATGACTCCTATAGCCCTGTTTTGTTTAAATAAAAAAACCCCATCATATGCAGCACTAATGGAATTCAAACACAATTAGTAGAAAGTAGGTAAGGCATCACTTTAAAAAAAATCAGCACCCAAAGATAGCTGAAAAGGCGTGTGTGTGTGTATGTGTGTGTTTTGACTGCGGCTCCAGCTGTGGTAGCCTGAGACAGCTGACTAGTTGTATATTTCAAACAGAAAACACAAACCAGAATGCAATTCTTTGTGAGGTGTTCTTGTTCCCCAGCAGAAGCACCAAGATTTTTTAAAAAATAAATAAAAAACACACGAATCTTTACTCTGTGCGTTTGGGCAAGGAGGAAAAGGAGAATCTGAGAACCAGATAGGTTCAAAACCACGACCCTTCAAAGAAAAAAATAAAACATTTAAAGACACAGTTCTCCTTTACGCAAGACCTGGCTTAATAAAAATGATTTAACAAGTTCCAGGAGTCCAAGTAGGCTTTAGTGTTTTTGTACCGAAAAACAGTGGATTCTCATCCCTCATGACAAGTGGCTTTTGAAAATGAGGGCGTTTCAAAAACAGTTTATTTTGAGGCATGAGGATGAAGTGTTAAAAAATTGTACTTGGGCAGTGTGAAGGCTAAACAATTGCTGTATAAACTTTTGGTAAATGTTTGGGTTAAGTAACAGTGTAACTAAAACCGGAAGCGTTCATTAAGCGTGTTTTCACCCTTCAGCTATGGGCAGCTATGCAAAGAACGGATGTGCATCCATGGGTGATGAAAACTGGAGTTTTGCTTCCAATCTTCCCTGATGCAGATCCTATTCCTGAAGAGACAAGCTGCAATCTAGTTTTAAAAGCCACTTGCCTTTTCAGCGGTGACAACTGCTAAAGCAAAAAGTGGAAGTAAAACACAGGCTGTGGGTATGTTTGTTTTCCTACGCATTACTTTGGATCCTGGCCAAAATGGTCATAGTCCACAACATGCTGTTGTAGCTCAAAGGTTCATGGCTCCATTGGAAAGTAGCAAATGATGTGCATCTGTGTTCAGGGTGGATTAAGCCTCACATCTGCACCTATATAAAGAAAACTAAATACATAAACATAAAAAGCCAGATCTCTAACTAGAGAACACTGTGTGTGTGTGTGTGTGTGTGTGTGTATACGTGTTTTCCCTGTTTCTCAGCTCTTTGCCTTTTGTGGAACATTATCAAGGCAAGCAAATATTTTATAGCACCAGAACTATCTGTAGATGAGGTTAGACTGAAAGATGATGTTTAAGTTCAGTGAATACTGAATGAGTTTGGTCAGAAGCAGCATAGGCAAGGTCCACTCCCTTTTCTCCCTTTCTGGACAGTACATGGCACAAAGCTCTTTTGCTTCATAGCTTTGTAGGTGAGCATTTTTTGTTCCTTCGTCCTCCACGCCCACCACAAATTACTATGACTAATGTAATTGTTGGTATGGGAAAAAAACATGTATTCAGTGTCTTAGGCATGTGAGCTCACAGCAATGTCGAAAAGAACAAAAACAAAGTAGTGCAGTTCTAATTATTAAGGGAAATAAAAACACAATTCAAAAACATCAACTGGGTTGCCTGCACCCATATTTGAGACTGAAAAGGGGGTGGTTGGGGGAGAAACAGAAGGGGCGGAATAGTGTCTCTATTGTTCTTGCAGCTCTAATACTGAGATGTCCAGCTGGACTAAAGACCAGTGATCTTCATGGTTTGGTGATTATGTCTTCTGAGCAAGGCAGGAGATGGACCATGGGAAATAACCCACTGCTGCTATTTTCGCATCATAATGTTGATTCCAGAGATGAATCGAGGATGTCGTCGTGATGGCTATTGCTGTTGGAGTCACTGTCGTAACTCTGTGGGCTTGAATAGTTAGCTGCCTCCTGCAATCTCATCAGCATGTTCATCTGAGGAAATATCACAAGAGGACAAGCGGTGTTACTTGAATGTTGGCTCTATTTCCACATTTATTTATTGGCCTGTTTAAGCACTTGCTCTGCTTGCTGCATAAGACCCACAATTAGCGTTCAATGCCACAAGAAGTCCAGCACCTACATAAGCAGGGTAGACTCTGCAACCAATTCTTCCTTGGTGTTTATGGACTACTGGCAGTAGCTATGTGGTGGAAACAGAATTGGAGTTAGGCTGGGTGAAATGGAACTAGCTTGCTGGACAAGCTAGAAAAACCCTTCTGTCCTAGTAGCAGATCATGCCAAACATTTCAACCTTTCTCTGGAGGTTATAAGTTACCCACCTCCATCGCATCATGCAATGCAGGGTCAATGAACACTTGGATCTGTTGCGGCTCACATGCCAATGTTGGGCAGGGCGAAAAACAGTGTTTGTCAAGGGCCCACCCCTTTCTCTCCCCTCTCAGTGGGCTGCCAGGGGAGAGTATGATTGCTCTTGCTGGAAGTGTGAACCGACTGCTTGCAAACATCCTCCTTCCATTGCTCTGTTCATTTTGATGTTCTCCAGGGTCCATCCGCCCCCCCCCCCCCGCCCATCTCCTCTCTCTTGGCTCCTCAGACTTGCATCAAGTTAGGGATGCATGCAGTCTCAGGGGATTAGATTCCCCACCCCTTATCTAAGTCCCTTTTGCAAGTCACATGCAATGTCATTGATGCTGAAGTGTGTGTCTTTTGCAGCCAGTTGACAGTATAACAGATTTTGGGACCCACATAATTGGTCCTGCCCATTTGTTTGTAATGGGCAAAACCACTCACATAACAGTGCCATCCGATGAATCCATGGAAAAAGCAGCTCAGTGAAAGAATTTGCAGAAGGCATGGCCTTGAGATAAGTTTCCAAGGTGGTTTGTAATCACTGTTTTACTCCCTCCAAAACTTAAGAGATGCTTCTCATAGAACATGTTGTAAGGTCAGCACAGTATACACAAAGCAATCACAGACATTGCAAGCCAAGCAGACACCATCACATCTGCAACACAATTCTAAACTTCTAGGATGAGCCACAAACCACATATGGGGCTAGACTGGGGTCATGTGTGTGTATATTATACAGACCACCTGTGCCTTCCTGGACCAAGTCTCAATGGTTCCAAATGATACAACATTCAACACAATAAAATTTGTGCTGCTGACTAGCTGAGAAATCTCACCAGAGGATCTCCTTCGGCATCACTAGGTGGAACTTGCTTGCTGGTTGAACCTTCCCGAGGCATGGAGTACCCATCAAATCCAACATCTTCTGGCCGCAGTTGCAGCAAGGGAGGCCATTCATGGTGTTGTGGGGTGGCTGCCCATGGGTAAGTGTCCATTACCCATTTGGCAGGGTCTTCCCATGGTGCTCTTCTTCCATACAACTGCAAGCAAGAACAAGACATCGTCCCTCATTAAAAGATTAGATTTTTCAATATATAGGCCCTTTAAAAAAAAAAAAATTCTATTAAAGATTTCCTAGTTTTCAAAAATATGTGCATTGTCTCTTTTTTCAAGTTGTGTTTTCTACAGATCAGTTTTCTTTGTTGCGAGGCATTAGTGCTGCATACAGTATAAAGTTGGGAAGAAAAGAGGGGGAGGGGTGGAGGATGGTGAGTGGGGTGGGGATATATAGGCCTTTAAGGTATAGCCTCTTGGTTTGTCATGACATTTCACAAGAGGAATCTCCCATTGTGTAAAAAATGTCTGGGGCAAGAACAACGAGAGCTCTGTGTGCTTCCTCCTTTAAGCACCAAGTTCTAACTGTTCCTGGGTTGCCTGTTCATTGCAACTGATGTGGAATGGTGATTCCCAAGCATTTGGAGGTGTCTGAGCATCTGGATTTCTCATAGGTCATAACCATCACAGCAATGGTTTTCTGTGTTCTGAGAAAGCCTGGGATTCCTCAGACGTTTATGAGGGTTTCCTCAAGGAGAATGGTGGGACCAAAGTGCCCCTACCATATCATATATCACACGCAACCATGGGATCTTTATGTGTTGCAGGTACCTAGGATGAACTCTTAGTACATGTGAATTGAAAGTAAGGACTAATGGGGCTGGCCAGCTCATGAGAACTGAGCAACGAGGCAAGCAAAAGGAGAATGCACAGGAAAGTGTGGGATAACACTTGGTTTCACATAATGTCATCAGCGCTGCCCCCAACCCCTCAATTCATAATGAATGGTCTTTAAATAGCCTGTGTTGCCTAATCTCCCTGCAAACAGATCAAGATGAATGCTCAATAAACAGGTTGTCTGGAAGCACTCAGGGATAGACAACCGTCTCCTCTGAGAATTTGTAAACAACAAAAGAGGTATGAAGCTTCTCTGATCTCCTGTCCTTTTAGACCAAATGTGGTTGAAGCTTCAGAAGTGCCCTTGCCAAACTGTGTGCTTGAATGTTTGGCTTCAAAGTCATCAAAGAACTACAGTTCAGTGCTTGGCAAGCTTCCCCAGCTTTGGTGCCAAAAAGCTCCCAAGGAACAGGTGATTCCACACATTTTAGTCTTTGACTTCAAACACACATGCCCTTGCCACTTTGAAGAGGCGGTTTGATTTGACTGTAGCTTGCAAAAAGACACCACAAACCCTGCTCTGTGGAGCCATGGCTTTTTGTGAACGTATTTACATGCAGCGTCTTGGGCCAGCCAAAACCATTTGAGCAAGATGAAAGCTGAAGTTACAGAAAGTGTTTCTAGAGGAAAATGAATGTTCATGTTTTCATGCTTGTAATACAGAGTTTAAGGTGGCTGCTCTTTTGGGGATTGTTTTTCATTTGCTATACTTCTCTGTTCTGACAGCTTACATGGTGGAACATTAAACAGACCCACCCCACGGGAGCAAAGATGCATTATGAGAACATCAGAATGTCATTAGCGTTCCAGGCATAAAGATTTCAAGAGCAACCCATGACTGCAGTGGGTTACATGACGAACATAAATGCTCCTATTCCTATTCGTCTCTTTCATAACCTAAGTGTTAAATTTTAACTTAAGTTTTAAAAGAAAATACTGGGGAGCTTCCTTCGAACCAGTCAATTAGTTAAAACAAAAATCGGGTGGTACATTTATGCATTTGGCCATTACAGTCTCTCTCTCTCTCTATATATATATATTATGGTGAACATTCTCTTGACCAAGGCATTTAGAAACACAAGAGGGGGAAATACTGAACCATACACTTGAGGTAGACGGAATCTCTGTGTACGTATTTTGCTACCTTTGGATTCTGACAGTTTGAAGCTTCTGTAGGACATATCTGATTTGACAACATTTAGGAACCTATATAGCATGGTGTTGCTACAAAGTATATTCTTCCTCTATCCAGAATTGTTTTACAAACATTACAATACGTATGAAATAAAACAATTCTATATACAGTGAAATATGTTTTGTAGAGGTTTTTCAGAAAGCAGGGTGTGTATTTATTAAGTAAATAATTAACAGAATTCATGCTTTATTCTGAGAGCACGCCAAATGGTTACTAAGCAAATTTGTCCACTAGGTGGTGCCATGTAATTCAAAATCAGGGACTCTCACTCAACCAAATGGTATGTCAGAAGAACCCACCATGAAGCACAGGACACCAGGTGGAACAAGGAGAGAAGAGGATTTCTACTCCAAAGACAGAGATTCACCCTGGCAAATGGATGCTTATAAAATTCCAGTTCCACTTTCAAGTCCTTTCCCAAAAATGTGGAATAATATCTTAAATCTTAAAATTAAGGTTATAAATTTATCACACTATTTCCCCTTTTTTCTTCTTTATTCAAGGCTATCTAAGTGTCTGAAATATGCTTTCAGATCACTGTGCATCCAGCAAGTTATGACACTGAAAAACCACAGGAATCCCCATACATTCCTATGGGAAACAATCAGCAGCAAATGGTGTCCTTTCTTACAAGACTGAGATGGTTACCGACTTGTTGAGGATGGGAACATGAAACACAAAATAGATTAAGATGCAGAGTTACCAGCAGTTATCATGTTTGTTTCACAGATATGCTGGCAGAGATAACAACAGCAGTGTTGTCTGAGCTGCTTGAAACTGCTGAACAATTAGAACTTGTAATAAGATACTAAGCACTATCAGTTCAATCAGTCCTAAAAGACTCCTAAATCACTTTAATGACTCCTAACGCACCATAAAGGAATTTAATATATATTTCTTTTAAAAAAAAAAAAATCTACAAAAATGTTACTAGTTTAATTACATTGCTTTTGCTTTGTTCTTCTGAATGATAAGAAGACAAACAAAACTACTTGAATTGCGGAGAAAAGTGCCCTTTTCCCACATCTTACTCCAATGAAAAGAATACTGTGTTCTTAAAAAGATAGTAATAAATGTAGTGAGATAGCTCCAGACATGTGCTTGCATGAAAAGGAAGGCTAATTTAGTTATCAGAAGGGACTCTGATCCAGTGGAGGCTCCAACACTGTCCCCGAGTGTCGCCCAACAGAGCAGAGAGAGGGCTGCAGGAGGAATTGGTGAAAATCGCTTTCCTCCAGTAGATGAGTCCCGTTAGTAGAGCTGTGTTCCCAGCAAGTCTAGGTCTAACCCACCGGGTATTGGTGCAATTCCTTTCCAAGCTAAAGAAAGCATTAATGCAAGTCTGCATAACTTGTGACTCCAAAAGCCAAACAATGTCAAAAGTGGGGGAAGGAAATACTCTTGTTTTCAATGCCTGTCGGGGACTTGTTGCTGAGAGTTTGCCCCACATTAATGCTCTCATGGGGAGAGTTCCCTCACAAGCTTCTGAGGCATATTTGGGTTTGTCAAGCTCCTGTCAGGCTATTAAATGGTTGGTGGGCTGTGATCGGCTTGAAGGAGAGACAGTGTGGTGTAGTGGTTAGAGGATTGAGCTGGTACCTGGGAGAACAGGGTTCAAATCCAGGCAAATAAAACACACCCGGGGGGAGGGAGGAATCTTGGGCCGGTCATGGCCTCTCAGCCTAAGCTACCCCCCAGGGTTGTTGTGAGGATAAAACAGGGAGGAAGAGAACCATCTACACCACCTTGAGCTCCTTGAAGGAAAGCTGGGGTATAAACAGAGTAAAACAAAACAAATAAATGAGACGTGAAGACCTAGGTTGTGCTGTATCTGTTCTTCCCCCATGCCCACACTCTTTGAGTAGGTGTAGTTCATATGCAAGCTCCTTACCTGTAGCCCTTCTCTGACAGCCTCAAGAAGATAGGGAACAATAGAGTAGTTCCACAGGTCAGTAAACCAAACCCTAGAACCGTCGACATCTATAGGGCAGGAGAGGAAGAGTCTTGGACCTGTGAGAAAAAAGGAGAAGGTTACATATGCCAAGCATCTTTGGTGAATATGGGTTGAATTACAGCCACAACATCAAGTAAAAAATGACAAGAGAGGAGAAGGAAACGTACACTTAGGATAAAGCACTGCACCAACAAAGGAGCCAATTAACCCATAATAATAGACTAGGATTTATCTACAAGTTGAACATTTGCTATGGCATCTTTAGTGAGCAGGCATTTAAAATCAAGCTCCCTCAATAGTTGGGCACAGCCTATTTTTATGGGGTTCACATTATAACAAAAAGTATAATGTATCTGATTCCATTCCTCAGAAAGCTCTAGTTTTTAATGTAATTAGGACACTAAGGAAAAAGGAAACTATTATCCTATGTAGAGTAGATGAAATCTATGTTCTTGACCAAGTGTTTAGAAATGCGTCAAGAGCTCTAACAGATAATTCTGAGTTCTCACCAATAGTAACATCTGAAGAGCTGTGAGCCTCTAAGAACTTGTTGAGATGCTGCCAGACTTTGGGAATCCAGTCTATAATTTTAATTAGTTCCACATTTCTCATACGACCACCAATCTCCGTTTCAATGAGTTTTCTTCTCAAGAAACGGCCAAGAAAGCCCTTGACTGGCTCAGTGTGGTTGGCACACAGCACCCATCTGAAGTTGTGGTGGAGCTGAAGGTTCGGTGTAGAGGAAGTTGCCTGGTTCATAGTTCCAATAATGTAGGGACTGTGGGAAACAGATCAGTCACTATTAATGTCTAAAAACACAGTATGTTAAAAAAAAAAAAGAAAACCTTTAAGTAATCACATTATCTACTTTTTTGCTACTACCACTGGCATGTGAAGGAAAACTATCTGAGCCTAAACAACATTGATCAGACCTCTCCATCCCTCCCACAGTATTGGCTGAGAGTATCTGTGATTTTACAGAACATTTCAGAATATTTCATCTGCTTAAGAAACAGAAGGTACAGAATCCGTGAATGAATAATGGGGAAAAAAATACTGCACAGGGTGGCTAAATTCCACATTTTAATATCAACTAACCCATCAGCCTACTAAATCTTTGGTTGCAGATCCTATACATTTTATTTATTCTGGGCTGGGCAGAAAAATTCAAGATGGGCAGAAAAATTCAACCCCCATGTCAGGGTGGTGGTTTGGATTAGGCAGAGATGTCTCTCCACCAAGCTTTCCTGGCTCAACCAGGCTCCTGCTGAACATGCAGGTGGCCCCATTGCTGCGGTCTTTGCAGGCAGAAAGCCTCAGAACTGGGTGTTCCAAGGGTGAGGTTGAGCAAGCGCAGGAACCACTGGATCTTGAGCAAATCTTAATGTCATTGAAAACAGCATGGCCTCGAATCATCCTGGCCCCTTCACCTTCTGCTGCCATGACTGACAGGGCTGAGAATGAGACAGTGGCCTTGCTGCTCTGCAAAGCCACACTGCTGGTCATATTGGGGAGTTTGGATTACGCCCTAAAATAGGTCACTTCAGTTAAATCTCACTGATTTCAGTGGGAACTAAGCCATGGCTAATTTTTCACGTTTGATTTCAATAGTATCACAAGCAACTAATGTGTTGGATCCAGCCAGGTCAAGTCTCAAGGAATGCTCCTGGAGCAAACACACTTTCCTTTCATGAAAGTTTGAGGCAGAACATGCTGTTACCATTTGTGGTACTTGCAGTTCAAGAGCCCATTGAAGATCTCTCCCAGGGAGCTGACATGGTGCAGGTTGTCCAGGATGATCACAAGAGGCATCTCCACAGCATTGTTTTCACTATTGCATTGGTCAGCAAGGTTGGAGAGGTATTGGCGGAGTTCCTGTGATGCAGACGCAAAAGAGAAAATTGGCTTTCAGACATTTCTTTTGAAGATCTTGAAAGACATGGAAGTGGCTGGATTCAGTGGCAGAACAGTCTTCTGTTAAGGGTGTGATAGCAAACTACACAGGGCCAACATTCTCCCAAGAGAAACAACCTTTTGAATAGAGTATATAATAGCTCGGATGAATTTGACATCTTGTTTAGAATCTTAATTGAAAAGCTGACTATGATCCCACTAAATGCTATTTCACACGAGACAGGAAAAGGTGGTCCTCTTTCATTCTGGGGCAGTTCACAGATGTCCCCTGATACTCCCAAAGAATTGAGATTGCCTCTGTAGGCATTAACAGATCTCTCTTGAAGTGATCATGTAACGAGAAGTGGTGTCTGGGGACAGGGTGGAGCTGCATGACAGGATGAGGGTAACAAAATTTGGGCTGCCAAGTTTGGCTAGGTAAAATCACCAAGGTATCAACTAGTTTTCTGCACAAAGCCTTCTACAGAAAGCTACCAGGTCCAAGAATGTCATTGCACAGGACACAGGCTCAGCATTACAAAATGGAGGACTCCTAGGAGGACATTAATTAGTAACTGAATACTATTCTTCACTAGACAGAAAAAGTGGTCCTCTTGCAGGCCTTTTTCCACATGGCCTGGGAGGGCAGGGCCCTGACTAACTCCAGCTACAAAAGCTAAGGCTGCTGAACAGAATCTTAGGCTGAGGTATTGTTGAGGGCTTTTTGTTGGGGTGTGGTTGTTGCTGCTGTTATTTTTTTGTATCTTTATTTCGGATCTTGTGATTTAGGTGGAAATCTGGCTCCATTTGTTATGTTTGTAGTTATGTAACTTTTTATACGTTGTAAACCGCCTTGAACATGGTCTTAAAGTTGGAAAGGCAGCATACAAATAAAATGACTGACTGGTTGATTTCATGCTGGGAAGTTCACGGGCGTCTCCGAAGATTACAGTCCTTCAGATCCCACCTAGAAGAAACATCAGCTCACCCTACAAGAAGAGTGTCACCTGCATGCCTGCTAAGGCAGGCAAATGCATCAGGGCCTTTATCGCACCAATCTGCTGCTCAGGAACAAATTATTTTGATTTGTAAATACAGTGGTGCCTCGCAAGACGAAAAGAATCCGTTCCGCGGGTCTTTTCGTCTTGTGGTTTTTTCGTCTTGCGAAGCAAGCCCATTGACGGAGTAGCGCTATTGGCTAAAAAAGGGCTAAAAACGGCTTTTTAACACTTGGGAGATTAGCGGTTTTGCTGCTAAAATGCTTTTAGCAGCTTAGCGATTCAAAATAAGGTGTTTTGGAGTGGGAAAAAAATTCAAATTTTTTCGTCATTTTTCGTCTTGCGAAGCAAGCCCATAGGGAAATTCGTCTTGCGAAGCGCCTCTGCAGACGGAAAACCCTTTCGTCTTGCGGGTTTTCCGTCTTGCGAGGCATTCGTCTTGCGGGGCACCACTGTAGTAAACTTTTTTTTGGGGGGGGGGCAAGTCAATTATATGAATACTCACCTTACTGGACTTGTGATCCACATTAAATGTTGCAATAGCACCATCACCCAGCTCCCTGCCCTCTCTAAGGACCATGTACTCTGACAGACGATTGGCTAGGTAGGTCTTTCCTGTGCCGCTTGGGCCAGATAAGATGATTCTCCTGTGCTCCATCAGTAGTGACACATAGCGCTGCAGAATAGGCTTGGGGATCAGGGACTCAAACACCAGACAGTCCAAACTATTCTCTGCAATCCCTGTAACAACAGAAGACGTGGCATTCAAAACTTAAGAACTAAAAGTTATCTCCAGAAGATTTTATTTAACAAAATTTATAAACTACTTTATTGTAGCATAATCTCTAAGTTGTTTACAACAACTAATTAAATTATAAGAAAAACCATTTAAATATAATTAAAACCAACCATAAAATAGATTAAAACATTTCAGCATCTACGTGTCTGGATAGGCTTTTCTAAACTTACTCACTTCAGGGGAGTGCAACTCTGTCCACAACAAGCTGCCTTCCCACCTCTCAGAACTGAGGATACTTAATACACCTGTCTGATAAGGATTCAGCTTTAATCTATTCCGCCATGGCAAGACCACACTTGAAGTCCTGTGATTATCAAGGGGCTGGAAATCAAGTTTATGAGGAATGGTTGAGGGAGTTTAGCCTGGTTAAGAGGAGAGGAGATCCGATAAAAGTAAAAGGTAAAGGTACCCCTGCCCGTACGGGTCAGTCTTGCCAGACTCTAGGGTTGTGCGCTCATCTCACTCTATAGGCCGGGAGCCAGCGCTGTCCGCAGACACTTCTGGGTCACGTGGCCAGCGTGACAAAGCCGCATCTGGCGAGCCAGTGCAGCACACGGAAAGCCGTTTACCTTCCGCTGGTAAGCGGTCCCTATTTATCTACTTGCACCCGGGGGTGCTTTCGAACTGCTAGGTTGGCAGGCGCTGGGACCGCACGACGGGAGCGCACCCCGCCGTGGGGATTCGAACTGCCGACCATGCGATCGGCAAGTCCTAGGCACTGAGGTTTTACCCACAGCGCCACCCGCGTCCCCTAGGAGATCCGATAGCCATCTTCAAATATCTAAAGCAGGCACAGGCAAACTCGGCCCTCCAGATGTTTTGAGACTACAATTCCCATCATTCCTGACCAGCTAGGGATGATGGGAGCTGTAGTCCCAAAACATCTGGAGGGCCGAGTTTGCCTGATCTAAAGGACTCTCGCATGGAAGATAGAGCAAGCTTGTTTTCTTCTGCTCCAAAGGTTAGGACCCGAAGTGATGGCTTCAAATTACAAGAAAGGAGATTCCAACTAAACATCAGAAAGAACTTTCTGATGGTAAGAGTTGTTGAACAGTGGAACGAACTCCATTGGAAGCTGATGGACTCTCCTTCATTGGAAGTTTTTAAGCAGAGGTTGGACGGCCATCGGTCATGGGTGCTTAACTGAGATTCCTGCATTGGGGGTTGGACCAGATGTCCCTTGGGGTCTCTTCCAACTCAACATTTCTGTACTTCTAGATAATTGTTATGTACTTCTACCTTTACAGGAGGGAATACACCAGTGCCTCCATCAAGGTGGATGGTACTTTCAATGAAGCACTGATCACTTCCTGGATCCACACAGTAGTCACTCCCCTTAGACTAGCTCTAAGAAGCCAAGGCTCAAGAGAGTAGATTCATGCTTCCAGATTCTACACATTTACTATGATTGTCATGTAAATATGCCTCACTTTACAACAGCATTCCCGCCTCCACCCCAAAAAAACTTCCTCTGAATTCAAAATACTTCTGTTTCCCCTGAAAAACCAAGTGATATGTTGAATCTTGTTTTGCACGTTATGGGATAAACAAGGGAGACTACAATGAAACATTGCAGTGTGGATTATTCCTGTTCAGAATTCCAACTAGTCAGCTAGCCATGGCAGGGTTCTCACTAGCCACGACAATCTGTTCCATTGCCCCTTGCCCCTTTTCTGTGGCTTCCCCCTCCCTCTAACTGATATTCAATATTTCATGGTTACCCCAGGGTGGTGGTGGTTCTCTCTTAGCTTTAAAAATATTTTCTTCCTCCATATTTTTTTGTTTAAAAATGTATCTGCACACATATTTCTGTAAACCAAGGCATTCTTCTGAGCATATTGATACTTCCCTTCTGTTTCTTAGTGGCTGTGTTTTGACTACATAGCTGTTGGCACTCGCTGCCAAAGTTTAATATTAGAGGGAGTGTTATGTTTTCTGGCAGAAAAACTTCCACCGGGGGGGGGGGGGGCGGGGGGAGAGACTACAAGCAATGTCAGCAGGGAGAATTGACTGTGAAAAAGGTCAGCAATTCTTAGAATCCCGCAGATGGAACTTCAGCTGGGAGAATACATAGGGATGGAATGTTTATCACCTGTTAAAAATTATCAAGCTTAAACATTTGTATGAACAGCTGTATATCTGGAAGGTAGAAATGTTACCATGAAACGACTTAAAAAGCACTTTGATCGTATTAAAATATGTGTACTATAACCTGACTCTTAAAATCCAGCATCAGCGTAGTTCTTGAAATGCCTAAATAAATAACTTGAAATATACATAAATAAACTTCAGCAGTCAAAGCTTGCCTGATAGTTAACAATTACAAACAAGCAAAAATACTGGCTGAAATTCCATCTTCTATACAGCAGTTTCAAGGTGTAAGATCCCTGTTCCATTTTTTTATGCAACCACCCTAACGTCAGTGAACATGAATGCTTCTTCATTTGCAACTTTTCACTCAAAGGAAGACATGAAAAGGATAGGAAGAAGAAAGAAACTCATGAAAATGTCTCTTGCTCCTCTGAGGTTTCTCCAACGCCTGGCAAGACCTGTAATTACAAAGAACAGTAACAAATGGATCACCTATAATTTACCTTTGATAGTCACCGATATGGTATTGTTTTCACCAACCAGATAGCCACAGGGAAGCAGCTCAGGTGTCTCCATGCTATTTGTGCGAACGATTTCCCCAATGCTGTATCCTAGGACGCTGTCTGAGTTCAACCCTAGCTGACTCGCAGGATCAACATGAATGATGTATTCCTATGAAAGGGAAGTAGAAAAGAATAATAACAATACATCAACCTTATCTTCAAGGGTCTTGGTTCCCTAATATTGAAATTTCACAACTGCATTTTTCATTTTGAAAACGAACTAATTTGCGCAATGAAGAAAGGCAAACCCAAAGTCTATTTTAATCATATAGTAAAGAGAGGGAAAGGGTAACAAATATATGCAAAAACCACACAGCGTATCAGCAGCCCCACCAGAGATTTCAGTCCTTGTTGCACCATCACACTCAGTTTCCATGTAAGAGAGTTAATATAGGACTTTTCTGTCTATGTGAAATGTATTGTATATGCACTGTATATTTAAATTAAGAAGTGCAGACACATATGAAGCCCTGTATACATTATGAAAAGAGGCCAGGTGCTGGACAAAAACAACAGCAACAGGGGATGTTGTCATCTCCCTACCCTGGTTGTGAACTTTCAGAGGCATCTGGCAGGCTACTTTGGGACAAGGTGTTTCCCGGATGTTGAGTCCTTGAATTTTCTTGGACTCCCAGCTCCTATCAGCTCCAGCCAGCAAAAGCTTTAGAGATGATGGGAGGAGTGGTTCAACAACATATGTAGACCCACCGGTGGGAAAGAATGGATTAGGTGGAATTTAGACCTCACCCAGCAAGGTATTTCTTACATTCCTCCATTTCAGGCTATGGCATAATGCATGAAGCCTCTTCCTTCAGTGAGATCACAAGTATCAACAGAAAAGTGTCAGTTGCCATGCTGCATATTCCAATGGAAGCACATACAGGTCTCGCATATCCTCAGTTGGCATATATTTGAATCTCTGGAGCTGGGAGGATGCAGTGGTCAAGAAGGATGTACCATATGACCAGATATACATTGTGTATTTGGTCTTCTCTTTTACTTTTTTTGTTTTAAAGATCGGAATGTTGAAATAAAGTAAGATTATTTAGCACACACTGCAGCCAGTACTTAATGACTTTTCAGAAGCCTACATTATATACGGTGTAAAAATAATAATGTATACAACATAAAGAGAAATACGATGCTCAAGTTAGTATGTTTTGCAGGCTGCAGTACATCAGGCCTTGGGGGAGCCTCAATTTAAACTGATGCAGCAAAGGAACCCATCAGAATAGTTTTCTGCCTAAATAAAAAATAATAGCTTTCAAAGCTATCCAAGTTGTTAGAAGTAACAAAAATAACAGCGTTCACCTTAAACAGCCTTCTAACAACGCCATCGAGAACATCCCATTTGGTCTTTCCACTGACGCCTATGCAGCCGATAAGGAAGAGGCGAGGCCTGGAATCCTAAAAGCATACAAATATGTTAAAAGAAAGGCAAGTATGGTGCTGTTGCAGCACTATATAAATTATTTCACCATCATCCAAGCTACTTCAGTGTTGAGACAGGGCTGAGACATAACCCCTACATGTGTGCCATTGCAGACCTGATCTATTCTTTGACTAGGCAAATAGGGCAGAACCTAGACACAAAGAATTCTGTAAGCTCACTGGCACCTTGTCAAATTATGTGCCAAGTTCCTAAACACTAGTACAGTCTATTTAACCACTTTGCTAACTGAAATATATTGGGGGGGGGGGTCGTCAAATGATTTATTGAATTATGACCAGAATTAAATTATATCCAGAGCATTTCCATAATCCACTAATTTAGGAATTCAATCTAAAAACACAGGTAGGATTAGTTTGGAAGGAACCATTTGTGTCAAACCTGTGCTGACTTCTGCAAATCATTGTCACCATGAAGCATACAACAGATCCCTTTAAAAGTCAAAAAATGTGCTCCCATGTGACATTACAAGCCTTCTAAACCTAGCAGGCGAGTTCTGCAGATAAACAGGTGTCTCTCTCATTACCCTGCACCTGATCTAGGTCTTGGATCACTCGTCACTAGTAATGTTTATTTTAAAAGTTAATTTAAAACCAGTGAACAGGAGAAAGGGCATGTTTCAGCTTATACAAGACAGATCTTGAAAACTTCCTCAAAGCTAAGCATGTTTGGTTCAATTTCTCTTTTATTCATGCCAAGTTCCTAGGGTACTAGCAGGTCTGGACTTCACAACATCCATGGCTGCTGGCATTGTGTCTAGACTACAACTCCAAGCATATTCATCCCATTAGAAGCCGTGATAAAGGAAAGGTCCTAGTGGGAACCAGGCCAAAGCTGATCTTTTGAGAATGGAAGTACTTCTGAGAAGTCCTTTTTTTCTTAGTCTTTGAAAACTAAGGAAATAGTTGGATGCAACCCACTAAAATAACGTTTCAACAGAGCAGACCCACTGAAATGAATTGACCTAGGTTAATCATGTCCATTCATTTCAATGGGATTACTCAGAGTATGGCTAATATTGCATACAACTTATTTCTGTAGATTTTCCACTTTTTGGAGTATTCCGTAGTTCTGCTCTCCCCACAAGGGGAACTTTTTCATGCAGCTGATCAAAGGATTACAGCAAAGCCCTGAAGGGATTGACTTTTAAGTTGTTTCACCTGAAATCAGGTGAGTAACAGGTGGTCAGCCAAAATGGGTCTCCAGGGGTTGGAGGAGTTCATTTTTCTGCACTAAACCCTTTTTTGTATGCTTCAAGCAGTTTCTTTAACCTTCTATTCATTTAAGCATAATATTATTCTTATGATCAGCCATTGGGTCATCAGTCATTTCCTAGAAGCAAACTAGTGACAAAACCTGAGTCTTGACTGCATTGCTTCAGACTACAGATAGGACTTCAAGTGACAAAAATACTTAAAATAGTGAATGATGTGGGTTTCCTCGCAAAAACTTCAGTCTACACAGCATGCCAACAGACCTAGTCTCTGATAACGTGGAATGGAAAAAGGTGAAAAGCAAACTCCACACATAACTCACTTCTCTCCATTTAACTTCATCCTGAAAACTGACAACTATTTTAACATGCCTGCCACCTTCTTTTCGAGAAGAACCATCGCTGGGGTCATCCAGCAGCATGTCTGTGGACAGGAAACAGAAATTCTTTTTTAGTCACAAATGGTGAGCTGGGAAAATACGCTCATATGGTTATTTATTTCATTTATAAAATAATTTACGAGTTGGCTTTCAGCTCAAAAAGGGTCCCCGAGCTACTTAAAAGTTTCAAATTTGTAATTTGTATTTTTTTTTTACATACAACCTTATCTAATTCTACTAAGAGTGGACCCGTTGAAATTTATAAGACATGAGTTAGTTATGTCTATTAATTTCAGTGGGTCTTCTCTGAGTAGGACTAGCATTGGATACAACCCAAGACAATGACAAACAGATTGAGAACAAAGGTGGGGGCGAGAATCACCTTTGAAGAGAGAGAGTAAAATGAGTGACATTCAAAAGCTTTGTGTGGAACAAATAAGTTTTAAGGACCCACCCACAACTAAAGAAAGAAGTCAACCTAACCTCTCCTAGCGGTGAGACAAATAGCAGAATCCCTGAAGCAGATATTTGTGAACTTAAAGGGCAGGTTCATGGTCTTGATTTACCCTGCTACAAAAAATAAAAAATACCCTACAGTATTACTCTTTTTGTGAATATATGCAAGGCTGTGTTTACTCCAGCCCTTATACATGAAAATTATGCAGCAAGAAAAGTGTAGGTGCACGTGTCTATGTTACACAAACTTTCAAACAGTTGCTTGCTTTGGATAATTAGATTTTTAATTGCTTGATTCTGTAAACACTGCCAGGTTTGGTGCTTTTGAAATTGTGAAGCGCACACTTCTTGGAATGTATGTAAGACCTGAAATAATGGAAAGACATTCCTTTCGCAATCCGGAATAGACATGGAAGAAATGAGGGAAGACCACAGAAAAATTAACAGTGTTTTCTCTCAAAATAAATTTTACTTTTGCAAATGGGTGCAATTAAACCGACTCCCAACATGATTTTGCACAGCTGAAGTCATAGCTGGAATGCTACGCTTCAAAGTGAAATAGAGCTGCCAATGATATTGTAATGGAAGGGTTTGTCCCAGCCCTTCCACCTTCACACCTTAGCCACCAGCGATTATTTACAGCTATTATTTATTTACGGCTACAGGATAAAACCTGTCAGCTGCCCTGCTCACCAAGACTCGCTGACTCTGTGAGGTTCAGGCTGTGCTGGGAAAGACCCATGGACTGCCTTGGAGAGGATGAAATGGAAACCTGAGATTGGGCCCTGCTGCAGCTGCCTTGATTTTCCGACTTCAGACGGTCATTTTCTGCTTTTAGTTTCTCGATCTCACTCTAGATTAGAACAAGAAAACAGCCAGTAAAGGGAATGGAAGGTGCATGCCCTTTCAGCTTTTTTTATACACAAAGAGAGATAAAAATTTCTTACACACAAACACACACAAACATGAGCTACAGCTTACCAGCTGGTCCACTGTCTCTCACTCTCCCCAACAGCTTTCAATCAAAGTCGTTTCCTTTTCAAGCTTTGCTAGTAGACCAGGCTTCCCCACTTTATCCATCCCCTCGCCTTGGCCTTCCCACAGTCAATCTTCCCCCAATCAGGCAGAATTACACACGAGAGCTGATAAAACTTTCATGGCAATCTTCTTTGAATTGTAATGAGACCTGCAGGGATCTCTGCCCTTTTTGCAGCAGTACTGTTTTTTCTTTCTGAATGATGTGGTGGCTGTTGTGCACTCTCTCTCTCGAGTAGCCACTGAACTTCAAGGCTGAATGGGGATTTGAACTCTGGCCTCCCAGGTCCTAGTCCAGCACTCTAACCACTACACCACACTGGCTCTCACATTTAAGTGTAACAAGGCCCAAAAGCACAACAGAGATGCACCAAAAGAGAAGCTAACTTCAGAGAAACACATTTTTCAAGTCTTGCTTAAAATGGGCTTTCTGACGATGGGTGTGGTTCTACTCTGCTGCTTATATGGTTTTTTGGTATTATTGTTTTCAGAACATTTTCTGGGTTTTAATATATGTTTGGATGTCACTTTGAACACCCATGTTGAATAAATAACAAAGCCATAAACTCTGCAAGTAAAGCAAATGAATTATAATTAAAACGGTGGGATCGAAGAGCCAGATTTATGAAGTGGAAATGACACACACGTTTGGATGTATAATATCTATATATTCATGGCAGAATGTAACCAAAGAGTGACCACCTTGCCTCGCCCTATGGCCCATCTACACACATTGGTGACAATTAGTGGCAACTTTAATGAGCATGGCTCAAGGGTCTTGCCTTGGCATTTGCTCTGGAATGAAAAATATAGTGTTATGTAAAATCTTTACAGAGAAGCTCTAATTTTAGGTTTAGCGTGTAGATGTGTGTGTTGATATGGATCAGTAACAACTGAATAAAAAATAGGAATCACAGAGTAAAAATGAATGGACAGATTTCCCAATGGAAGTGTAGTTCCCTGAGGTTCGGTATAGGGAATTGTGCTTTTTAACTTTCCATAGATTATATGGAGCTAGGAGAAAGCAGTGAGGTAACCAAGTTTTGTTGGTGATACCTAACTGTTCAGGGCGGTTAAAACAAAAGAGGGTAGGGAGATGCTTGGAAAGGATCTCTCCTAACTAGGTAAGCAGAGAGGGAAATGGCAAATGCATTTCAATGTAAGCAAGTGTAGAGTGATACGGTGGGGGGGGGGCAAAAAAACCAAATTTCACATATTTGCTCATGGGGTCTGAACTGACAGTGACTGACCAAGGAAGAGACCTTGGGGTTGTAGTGCACAGCTCGATGAAGGCGATGACCCAGTGTGCTGCTGCTGTGAAAAAGGCAAATGCCATGCTAGGGAATTATTAGGAAAGGGACTGAAAATAAAACTTCCAATATCACCTTAAAAAAAGGGAGACCTGATAGAGGTTCGTAACATGATGCAAGGTGTGGAGAAAGTGGATATGGAAATGTTTTTCTCCCTCTCTCATAAAAGCAGAGCAATGAAGGACAGTTTAGGAGGGACAAAATAATGCTTTGGGAGTCAGTGTGCCTCTGAACGCCATCTGCTGAGAATCACAAGCAGGGAGAGTGATGTTGCACTCAGGTCCTGCTTGGGGTTCCCACAGGCATCTGTTTGCCCCTGTTTGTGAGGATGCTGAGCTAAGCAAGCCCAGCAGGGTTTTTCTAAAGTTTGCATGTGTGTTGCTGCAGTTCCTTCCTACCTGCATTCTGTTCATAGCTTCCCGAAGTTGGTCAAGTTGGTGGGCGGAGCTGAGGGCCTCCAAACGGATATCGGTTAGCTTCATCTCTTTGTCTCTCAGCTCATTTCGCAACTGCATGACTGTTTCCGCTTCACTATCGATACATTCTGAAATCCTGGGAAAAGATAATAACGAGCCGTTCACCGGAGAGCTTGAGAAGCAGAAATTCTGAAAGTCAGCAACCAGATTTTGGTTTGTTTGGGGGGACTTGGCAAAAATGGTGAGATGACGAGGACCCTATCATTAGGAATGGTCTCAGCCTGCCCAAGGAAAAAAGTATGATGACAGCCAGCGGAATAAGAGCAGAGAAACTACCATTTTGGTTGTGACCTATACGGAGTTTGTTAAGCTGCTGTTAAACGTACAGTTGTTCATTGGGAAATCTATTCAGCCTGAAAATCCCAGGTAAATTAAGGAGGCATAGTAGCAGCAGTCATTTGGAGATTGATGGCCTCAAAGAAAGATTTAGTACTCAGCAGGTGTAGTGCACAGCTGGGCGCCCCTGTATGACTCTGGAGGGCTTTGGAATCCTATACCTTTTCAGCTTACTCCGCACTGTTCAGGCTTTTTAAAAAAAAAGAAAGAAAGAAGTAGTAGTTTTATTCTCCTGGCAACAGCTTTCTCCACCCTCCCACCTACGCAAATTGAACAGGGTTGAATTACTCCCTAACGCATAAAAGACAAGCAGCACCCTTGCCATTTTCTGGCAATTTTTCATATTGCATGTATCCTGTGAATAAATCTCCCCACCCCCCCCGATTGGCTTCCCCCGTCCTTAGCAGTATCAAAAACCAATTATATGGTGCTGCAGTCAAGAAACAACAAAGGAAGGGGAGAGGTATGGAGAAAAATGGTGCTTTACCATCCATGCAGTGGCACAGCATGAGGAGGCATGGCCCCGGGTGCACAATCTGTGGGGGCCTGAACCAGGCGCCCCCCTGCAGAGACCCCCCCTTGCACCCTGCCAGCGCCAGGGGCTGGAGAGCACGGAGGGTGAAGATCGCCCTCTGTGTGTCTCATTCCCGCCTGGCATGTCCAGCCACAGCTCCCCCTTCCCAGGGTCAGTCCTGACCCAGGGACGGAGAGCAGCTGCAGTGCCTGGCCGCAACTCTGGAGAGTGGCCATAGCGCGCCCAGCAGAGGCTCCTCCTTCCCTGAGTCAAGGCTGACCCGGGGGCAGAGAGATGCTGTGGTGTGCAAGGAAGCTCCTGCTTCCTTGCCGCCAGCTCCAGGAGACTGAAGAGAGTGGGTGGCTATGTTGCCACCCACTCTCCTGGACTGGGGTGCGCGAGTGCGCCCTTGAGCCGCTGCCACAGCGGGCTCCCTCTGTGCCCCATGACCCATGTGCTATTTAGATACTGCCATGTTAGGGATGCTTCCAAAGTTCTCTCAGTTCAGGCTAAGAAACTAACTTTGAGGGCCTGCCTCAAATGCAAGGATTTTTTAAAGCTTGGGGTTCTTTTGTTCCAAAGTTGTCCAAGGTGGAGAATTCCTAGCTTCTCCTTGGCTGTTTCTGCTAGCCTTCCCCTTCTTCAAATATCATCCTTGCCTGCTGCCATCCTTCAAACCATATCCCCCCATCATTTTCCTGCCTTGAAGCTGCTGCTGCAGTAGCAGCAGCAATGGTGCATAGTGAGGGGAAGAGGAGGACGATTCCCTCCCCTCTCTTTCAGTCTCCTAGACTTTCTGGGTAACAGTGAGGTGTAAGACCATGGAGCACTATGGAAAATATTGCTTCTAACCACTTTCCAGTCCAATGAATACTTTAAAAAATCCCTTAGTTTGGGAATTCTGTGTTCACAATGGAGTACTTGCAAACCTTTGGCTTTGTTAAGACTGACAAAACTGGTGACAGAAACATAAAGTGCCAAGGACTAAATGATATCAGCAAAGTGCAACCAACTCAAGAAATTCAACTATATAAAGAAACTTTGGATTTCAAGCATTGATACAATACATCTTGATAAAATACAGTCTTTGCTTACATGACTGTCAGGCTGAAAATATTATGTAGGCTGAATCTGGGAAACATTAACACTACGTATATCTGTTCATAGTGCTCTCCTGCTTTCTAATAAAGGCTACACTCAGAAGCCAAATAAATCAGTGCTGAAGCCCTAGGCAGCCTAGTGCTCTGCTTTTCTCCTCCTTAATTCTGTAGGCCTGTTTATTCCTCAGGTACTTGGTACTTGTCAAGACTCGTCACATGCATACTTTGACTGATGACAGGCACCATCATAAAAAACATGATGGATTACATGGCTTTAAGCTTTTGCTCACCATTCACTACCACAGGGATAGGATAGGCTAGTTTCAGAGTGATGAAAATGAGATAACATAGTTGAAGATAAGTGAGAATTTTAAAAGTAAAAATATATGGTTCTATGACATCTTAATCTACAGGGCTTTTAATTTCAGGAAGCAAACTTTAGTAATGCCTTATTTTCTCAGAGTCAAGTATTCCCTGTTTTCTAATCTCTACTAAATTCTGTATCTTACCATCACACACAGTTGACTATAAGGGGCAGTGGAAAATCATCTTAACCATGGAGGTTGCATGGAAGAAGAATATTCAAGCTTTTTACTGTTTACATTCACCATTTCCTGAACCCCTTCAATAACTTTTGACAGCTTCTCCTGAGCCTTAGAGTCTTCCTCAAAGCTACAATCTAGAGTGGACGTTTCAAAAATGTCCTCTCACCATCACTTTGATGGCTTCTGGGTCTGATCTAGCAATTTAAGGTATATGGTGGATGAGTAAGCATCACTGTATAAATGAACAGCCAAAAGCAATAAAGAAAAAAGATAAAGCAAATACCCACATTATAGTTGGCACTGGCTTCAAGTACCTGACTAAATAAACCTCAGCCGAAGAAAATCTACTTAATACTTAGTGTCTTGTTCTTTTATAGAGTCCACAGAAAAAACGGACTCCAACCCCAGCATAAAACAACAACAACATGTCAACAGGAACTCTTTTTTAACATGGAAACTCAACTCACAGTGAATTAGAATGGGACGTTCTCAGTAATGGCGTAGAGATAACTGAGCCATTGTGATGCAGTTTTGGCGATGAAGGCAGAGAACAATCCGTCATCTCCTCAATATCTGAATGAGAAGATGCTGATTTGGGGGACTTCTTTTTACCAAATGCTTGCTTGAAGGAACTACGCAACTGAAAGAAAAAGAGCAGAATAAGAAAGATTATACATAAAACAAACTCTGCCTCATGACGATAAGTAAGGAACAGGAAAAAATAGTTAGCATGCAACACTTTAAAAAATGGTTACAAAAGTCCATTTTGGGCAGTACAAATTGACAATGGAAGTACAGATTGCCACCTTTCTGTCTGGAAATCTTTACACTGTGTTTAAGAAGGACACTGTCTGAGACACTGCAAAAGTGCTGGCTGTTGAGAAGCCCTATTCTGAAGCACACCTTTCCACTCTGAGACATTGCAAAAAAATTTCGGCTCAAGGACAATTTTATTACAGTGTTATCACAGGTTGCAGTTATGAAATGACATGGCTCAGATGAGGTTATTGATGCTGACAGAGTTAATCATGTGAATGGATTAGTTAGCTTTGTATTTTAAAATTTAAAATACATCTTTCTTACCTCGTTGACCTGCCAGAGGAAGTACAAGCAAAAAGGGAAGCGGGAAGGAAAAAAAGACAAGTTTTAACAGATAAAGCCTGTGACAGGGAAAGCGCCGGATTTCTCAGACAAACATGAACCCCACCCATCCACAAAAGCACACACACACACAAATCATTTTACCATGGAAAATAATATTGTAAAGCATGTCATCTTATGATCAGAATAGGCCTGGGACATTTCACAGAGCTGAAAGGATGATGTACAGAGTTCAATATAAAATCACATGGGATGGTATTCACCTAGCCAGTCCTGTCAGCAGAAGCCCTGTATAAGGAGTTCTGCTTGCACAATTGGGCTCTGCCTCCCTGTGCCCCACCTGAAATTGGCTTGGCTGGGGTCAAGGTAACCCCCAGGACAGCATGTGGCGGAGAAGAGGGGGGATTGTTCCGTCAGGGAAGCTGCAACGCTTGTGCAGACAGAACGATTAGAAGAGCATTATGATGAATTCCACCCATTATATTTTGCAAGTCACCCAAATTATCTCCTATCTGCCCAACAAAGGATCTCACATAATCCTTCAAAATGACTTTGCACAAAAGCCCCATTCTCAACTTCTCCACCATACATTTGGTCAAGTGCACATTTGTCGGATCCAAACATAATCCCTCAGAATTACTGTACACAAAAACTCTATGCTCATATTCTCTGCCACACATTCTGGCAAGTATACATTTGTAGGGCCTGTACACATGACCATAATCTCTCAAAATCACTGTGCACAAAAGCCCTGTACACAATCCATCAAAATTACTGACCGTAATAACCCTATTCTCATTTTTTCAAGCACATGTTTTGTCAACTATACATTTATAGAACCTCCTTCACACAACCAGTTCCCCAATCCTGAACACATGCCCTGCATGTATAAAACTGTACATGCGTAGAGACCCTTTCCACTCTTGGTCTGAGGTGCAGAGGTCAGGGAGCCTCAAGAGGAGACAATTCCTTTCCATGTGCTGATTAAAAGAATGCAGGAGGTGAGAACAGTGCTTAGACTCTGTAAATTACTGGCCTCCCATAATATTCAGCAAAAACCGGAGCAGGCCTCAGGCTGACATGCTCTTTTCCATTATTGACAGAAAGTTATTTCTGTCCCATGACAGAATTTGCATTGTGGAACTCTGATAGAATAATGAAAATACTAGAGAAAGAAGTTTATTGAGGGTAAGGGAGGGCCCATTTTCAAACAAGCATAAGTCAAGATCCAGAAGGGGAGGAAGTGCAGAAGCCCATATACTGGAGAATATTAATGTTGGCAATTCACCTGTAGTTTCATTGTTGCAGGGGTGGGGAAGTCAACCTTTTCCAAGGAAAAAGCCTTAGTGGGCTGAATAGGATCTACAAGTCTTATGTTAGCTAACCCTTTTTATAGGGATAGGAGGCAGCATCCGTTTATTTGCTTACAACACACAAAATCCAAAGACGCAAAGGGACTACAGGAACTAAGTTCATCTGTTCAAACTACAATAAAAGCAACGTCACGACGGCAGAGGTAGTATCACAAAAAACGGGATTCGATATCAGATACCTTTCCTCCAGCACATGGGACCTTGCATACAATAAGCGGTGAGCAATGAAGAAATGGGAAGTGAAAATGGTTATTTTGAAGGCTTCTACCACAAATTAAGTTTAAAGACTGATACACATAGGTCTCACTTTCTGAACACAATGCATTCCCAGGAAATCATTCATTAGGTTTGCATAGCGAGTTGTTTCCTATGGGAACACGTCTATTCAATGCTTTCTCCCGCCATGCTTTCTGCCTGAAACTGCAGCAACCAATCAGCAAAAGCCAAACAAAGGAAAAGCTGATTCGTCCAATCACTCCTGCTCCCTGATTGTACCAAACTCTCCCCCTCTGCCTGTAATGGTTGCCACCGACCAGCAAAAAAACAAGTCAGGGTTGGACAAACCCTGGCTCTTTGGATATCTGAATCAGCCATTTGTATAGCAAGGTTTGGGTAGAATTCTTTGCATTTGGACAACTGAGATTTTGGATAACAAATGTTCCGGTCGCAGGACCTGTGTGTAGTTTTGTTTTGCCAAGACAATACAGTGGTACCTCAGGTTACATACACTTCAGGTTACATACACTTCAGATTACAGACTCTGCTAACCCAGAAATAGTACCTTGGGTTAAGTACTTTGCTTCAGGATGAGAACAGAAATCGTGCTCGGGCAGCAGTGGGAGGTCCCATTAGCTAAAGTGGTGCTTCAGGTTAAGAACAGTTTCAGGTTAAAAACGGACCTCCGGAACGAATTAAGTACGTAACCAGAGGTATCACTGTAGTCAAAAGAGGGCCCAAGGTATAATGAACATAATCAATACTTTTCCTAAGGGTGAAACCAGACTACTCAAGAGAGTGGAGCTTTTCATTATGCAGATAGCTTACACACACATTTATCACGGACACAAATACTAATTATTATTTGACTGCTAGATTTTACCAACTGATATCTATTTAAAGTAAAATCCACCACTTCCAACTCCCTGTGCAGATGAACAGCATAACACTCAGTCATAGAATTACTTTATGCTATACTTGATCTTAGCCAAAAGGCTGATGATTACTTTTTGGTGTGAATTCTTAACAAGTATTGTACTGAAATTCACATTTCCACACCTATGGCATGAAAAATTCATCTGGAGGAGCAGCGTGTGTGTGTGTAACTAATTCTTCCCTTGCATATCATTTTTCCAGTCAGAATTGTTTCCCCTTCCAGGCTGCTGTTGGCCCCGTTATATTAAAAATACACCAATTTTGGTGACCATAAGCTGAGACAGAGTCCATACTTCACTGAACAGCACAGTGGAAGGGGTTAAACCACCACTTCAGCTGCTCTGAAATTAGAAACCTTGTAGATGCTTCAGGGAGAGCCTTCAGGGAGGAGGGGAAAATTGGGAGATCCATTCACAGATCTCCTGTGGTACTACATGTTGTTTGGATGTCAACCATTTCCAGCTAAAACTTTGTCAAGTCCTAAAAATGGGCATAAGTTAATATTTATTCACTGGGTGTCCATCATACTCATTTTAGTTCAAGGCAGTGCATTTACATAGACTACTTGGCCCATGTACTGTGTTTTCCGGAATGCTGATAAGACGCACACACTTCAGTTCATTTGATCTGCTCTGTGGAAGCATACATACCCAGTTCTTTCTTTTCTTTTTCTTGGAGTCGCATTCTATGTTGCTTCCCACACTGGAATGGCTGGTTGCGCTGTTAATGCTAGAGACACTGTCTGAGGAGTGCTGCCTCCGGATCCGCAAATCAGTGGTTTGCGCAGTCCCACTTCCTACATGGTAATTAAACCTAGTTAAATGCATTCAGAAATGGCATCTTCCTTTTTCTTCCTATACATGGACATTCTCCCTTGCTGCCCCTTGCTATCACATGCAATCAAAATTGCCTGTCCCACCTTCTTCATAGCCAGCCCAGAGAACTATAATAGTCCTGTGCTGGTGCTGGCTGGGGCACATGGTACCATATTTTTCCATGTATAAGACTAGTATAAGACTAGGTTTTTTCCTTAAAAAATAATGTCAAAATTAGGAGACGTCTTATAGACGGATACATCCCCACTTTCTTAAATCCGAGTCCCCAAAAATAGGGGACGTCTTATACATGGGGGCATCTTATACACGGAAAAATACGGTAGTTGTAGCCAAAATATCTGGAGAGTTTAATCACTGAATCTCTGTTCCTCCTGCCATACTATATCCTAGCATGGATCCAGAATTGGCCTCCATAGTCACTTACGGACACACCAATAAGACAGTGTTCATGGAAGACAATCTTACTTGGCCACGATTGATTGCCAAAGAAGAAGAAAGAAGACTATCTTAGCATGGCAGAATGACATCACTATGTGGGTGATGGAGCAGGAAGTGAATCTTGACTGCTGAAACAACAGAGCAGTGGTGGTTATGTTAGATGGAAGAGGCAGAGCAATGCTGACTACTGGGTATGGAGACTGTGGCACTGGAAAAGAAACTGCTAGAGAGATGTGCAGCAAGGGAACCTACTGTAATATTGTGGGGATTCTTAAGCTACAAGTCTATAAACAGTATTAGTAACAATAGGCCTACCACTGCAAGAAATAAAGTTCAGTTTGATGATTAAACACATAGTCTATCTCTGGAAAAAGAACTCTGCAAAACTTTGCATCAGCTATTACCAAGGGGATGAATGCCCTCAGAGCGTTACACTGTTATTGAAAGGGAAGGCTGAAATCTTTCCTTTACCTTTGCAGGCGAGCTCAGGTGTGTTAATTACACCATTTATGGCAGCCTGAGCAGCAGCGTTTTGTTTTTTCAGTAGTTCAATAGTTTTTCTTAACTCGTTCAGTTCTGAATCCTGCAACACACACAAAAACAAACAAATGAATGAATGTTGCCTCTGGATTTTCTCCAAAGAGTGGCCAAGCAGCCTGTACGGTACTAAAAGTTGAGTCCATGCAGTCAAGGTGGATGGATGTTTAACGGGGACTCTAAGGTGAGTCTGAATCTGGTACCTGAGCAGTGGTCAGCATTCATAACCTGAGGTATGACTGTACTAGATAAAATTCATAGAAAATGCATTATTTGTAGTTTGCATATATATTACAAACACATGCAAAAAAGCTAAATTAATAGTAATAAAATACTGAGGGAGTGTAATATTAGCCCAGAATACGGCCTGAAGACATCAGTTGGTGTTCTACTGCTGGAACTAAGCAGGTCTGGTCCTGTAAACTCTCTTGAGAATGAAAGACCACCTGGGAACCAGAGGGAAGCTGCTTAGGGCGCTTTGGAGGAAAAACAGGATACAACTGAAATAAGTATTTATTGCTTCCAGTCATTGCATAATTGGTCTCTGCGACCCCTCTAATGTACAGGCACTGACATGCTCATTTTGTGGAAATGATGAGAGAGAGATAGGATGTCAGGTTTAAAACACAGACTCAAGAAAGTGCAGGGAATAGGAACCAGTGTCACCAGATAACATTCAGTTGCTAGTGCAAATGGACTAACATCTCATTTTCACCCCACCACTAACCCCAGAGAGAAAGTTTATACTCAGTTGTCACTGGAACGTCAGCAGCACATAGATGTCTGAGAAGTTTTGCTTCACTCTGCAGCCCAATCCCAAAGACATCACTTTACTGCAAACCCAATTTTAAAAGTTCTACTATGGAATCTATGCTCATGAAAAATGTACAAGTGAGCTTCAGACTTGCCTTCTGTTCTGCTGTCATGGTAAGGCTTTGTAGTCTAATGGTCATATTTCCTAAGCTCTGTTCAAATGCTGCCACGAGGTGAGCCTGTAAGTTGAATTGCATTACACAATCAAGACTGTACCTTTGTAGACTGTTTGCAGAATAATGCAGAAGATAACATTACGGCATGCTGAATGTAATCCACAACCAGCTAGTCAAGAAAGAACATAGCAGACAATTGAAACCTGGCAAACCTAACATTCCTGAGATGACAAAACCATCAAACTAAGTAGCCACAAAATAACCACTGATGCTTCTGCATCTGGGTCTAAGTGTCACCTGCCATGAGCTTGCAGTTCCTGGCTTGGAGCTGTGATAACTGCTCCAATCAGTCATAGCAAAGTGTCATAAACTGGCCTATGAAGTCTCTTCTGGCCTCAGGTATGGTGAATCAGCTTAGGGTGGCAACTTTATAACCACTTCCTCCAAGCTAAGGAAAAGCCATGACAAATATTTATCCCGTATCGATGTGGTACAGTAAAGCCTTGTGCAGTCATTCCAGCATTGTTCATCATCAGCACATAGTTGCCTTAACCTAACTAACTGTTCTCACATTCACCGTGAAAACAACCATGAAGAGTATGATAACACTGGGATATGTGGCTCTTGCTCCCTCTGGCCCCTATAAAAACAAGCCTGGCTGAACAAGTGAGAAAAAATGGGAGAAAATAAAACAAGCTTAGCATTGACTACATGTGTTATGAAGCTAAAATGTTTACTTAAAAAATACTGGAGCGAGTAATTCCCGCTTGAAAAGGTCTGCCAACTATTCAAAGAACCAGCGAAGAGTCTCAATTCAAATATTAGTAGGAAAAGAGGCATTTAAAGGGGGAACAGTTAGTACATTCCATAGTGCTGATTAAGGTGATCTCTCTGTTAGATTTGGATAGTTGATGTGAAAGATGTTGCTATTTGACAATTGTTCCAAGGGTAATATCTTAGTGGGTGTTAATTAGTACTGTATTAATTAATTGATCAACACAACCTCCCCACCCTATGCCCTCCCCAGATCTACTAGAGGGCTTGGGGAACCCCTAGAACAGTTTTAGGGGGACACAGGGAGAGGAGGGAGAGAGACTCTGCTGCACAAGCGTAAATACTCACAGTAATGGGACACATTATTTGGATACCACCCACACGTTAATCTAAAATGTATTATGTTTAAAAGTTAATGTATTTTTGATACCAAACTATATCTAAATCTAAAGTTAATCTAAAATGTATTATGTTTAAAAGTTAATGTATTTTTGATACCAAACTATATCCGAAATTCTTATAAACCAGCTCACTGTTTATCACCAGATTGCTTCTGTCTGTCTGTCTGTCTGTCTGTCTGTCTGTCTGCCTGCCTGCCTGCCTGCCTGCCTGTCTGTCTGTCTATCTATCTATCTATCTATCTATCTATCTATCTATCATCTTGTACTCACATTGGCAGTCAACTGTGTTGTCAGAGCCGAGACTTTCTCTTGGGATGCATCCAACTCCCTCCTTAGCTTGCGAATCTACGTATTATATTTCAAAGGAATATTTTGTTTGATGAAACAATTTTCAAAATTAAGTTATACAAAATGAGAAAACGTATCTACCTGCTTTTGAAAAAGATGATGAGAGAAAATGTAAACAGGAATCCATATTCAGACCAAACTTGAAATGACAATATTCATAAACTAGTAGGCAGAGGTTGGGAATGACTTTTGGGCAGAGGGCTGGATCAAATAGTGCCCAACCCTCCATGAAAGCAGCTGGATTTGCATTTGGCTCCAAATTTAAACAGCGATTAATGTGAGCTGAGGTTGCAAAGGAACAACTGGGCTTGTGTGGCTTAAGAGTGTGCTTCTGATTGTTCCTTTGCAGCCATGCCTTGCATTCGGTGCATTTAAAATCTGGTGCCAAATGGAAGCTGTGCTGATTTTGGCAGGGATCAGATTCATTTGGGAAGTGTGACTGGGAGCTCTTGAGCACAATCAATCCCACCTGACAGAGGTGTGGCTTGAATTTGGTGCCAAACTGAAATGGCACACCACTGCTGCAAAAGAGCACTTGGGCCTCCACACTGTTTTTTAAAACACAAAGGAAGCAGCTATACCCACACCATGCAAATTAGATGCTAAGATGAAAACTGAGATAAGCACTAAAAAAAGAAACCCAACAAGGAAATTCAAACAACACACACTTATCAGTGTGAAGAATAGTGCAAAACATAAACACTGGTGGGTTTTCTCTCTCCAGCAGGAACTGGTGAGTATAGATCCCATGCCCAGTTCTTTGCTGAGGAAGGGCCAGAGATTCCTAAGGTATGTTGTTTGACCATGACTGAAGGATTGCTTGAACTGAAGTGATGGTTTGAACTCCATCATTTTTCTAGTCTTCCCCCAGCTCTTGCCACTGAAACAAAAGTTTACACTTGAAGATGGGGAGTAATATTACTTTACAGTAGCCTGGCCAGGCTGTTCAGTGCCTTTAATTCCAGTGTGTCTAGTCTAGTTTTGGTCTGGAAAATGAACAGCCTGGAACTTGGAAAAGGAGACACAAAATAATGGGTGCCAAACTGAGTCTGAAAACATCTAAGATCAGTGAGGAACTGCGGACATCAATGAGTACAATAGCCTTTTCTTAGCCTACGAACTTAATGTAACTCTCAAAGCCAAGAAATACAAATATGCAAGAAACTTTTTTTTGTATGAGCCAGTCTCCGCACCATTTATGATACTGGGTACATACAGCCCTCTTACATGCACAGTTCTGCATATAGGAGGGAGCCTGACAGGGTTGGCAAGAAGAGACGTACTCATGTGGGGAAAGCATATGGAGAAGGGCAGGATAGTGCAAGACACTGTTCTTAGGGTCATTGGTTTTATAAAAGCTGAGACTATTGCCACCATGAATGCCAGACTTTTTTTTTTTAAGTATGCCTGCCACTGAAGGTGGAAAGGTTACTAATATGAAAGAAAAGGCACTCTTCCTTACCTCTGACTGACATTTCTCTTCAGGCTGGAAAAAAGAATTAAAAATGATTGTGTGAAAGTCATATTGATTATTTATTTGATACCAGATAATATTGTCCAAAAAGAAAGGGAGGAAATTAGATGATTTCACATGCTTAGGTATCATAGAAAGCAAGAGGATGTAAGCACAGAAATTCTTTTGGCGCAATTTAAGTATGTTTAACATTTTGTGTGCCCAGTTCTGAGCATTAAGATCGTCATTTCCGTTTTATGACACTCACCGTTGAGTAAATAGATGATGTGCTTGAAACCAAAGACAGAGAGGATCCATGCACTAAAGGAAACATAAAAAAGCAAATTGCTCAACTGATTCCTTGTGTACAACACAGTAAATGACAGCAGATAATTCACTGTGGATGCTGCTAGCAGCTTTAACATTTCATCAGCAGCCTATTAAAAAATTGCATCACCAGTCATAAACATATTTACTCAAAAAAATCTTTGCAGAAGTGTCAAGAAGTAAGCTGAAATAAATGGAAGCATTATACAGAGCATACCCAAAAATGGTCTCAAAATAAAGCTTTTTTTAAATTTAAAAAATCATTATTGGGATGTAAACATTTGCCTGCCTCTTATGTTTCATACATTACAAAGTTATGATAGTGCATGAAAAATGAAACAGAAGATGATGAGAAGCAGACAAAGTAAAGGTTAAACTGACCAGTCCAGTTTCACCATATGGTTGGCCTGAAGCATAAACAGCAAAAGGGAGTTAAAAGGTTTTATAAATAAAGAAGGCTGAATATTTAGGTGTTAATATAGGTAATATATTAGGTAATATAGGTTAAGACAGCAAAGAGGAAAAAAATGAATATATTTTGACATTTTCTCTAGTGCGGGATTCCCCATTCTGGTGCCTTCCAGATGATGCTTTAGCCGAGATTCCTGCATTGCAGGGGGTTGGACTAGATGTCCCTTGGCGTCCCTTCCAACTCTACGATTCTATGATTCTAGGGACACAATAGTAGCAGTCTATTAACATCTGGAGGGCCCCAAGTTGGGGAAGTCTGCTCAAGGGGGAGAAAAGTGGGGAAAATACAAAAATATGCTATTGCAAAATAAACAAATTCAACTGGCTTAGAAACAGATTTTGCTGTAAAAAGTAAGTTTCTTCTAATGCTATGAGTACGCAATAAAGCTGTGTTATGCAAAATGCCTTAAGGATGTCTAGACATGTGGCTGAAAATCCGCCATCAGCAATAAGTAGTACAGAGGCAACGAGACAAGCCACTTCATTATTGGCCATCCCACTTCCCTCCCTTGCAACAAGACAGAACCTATAGATCCTGTTTCTTTTACACAGGATCGCCTTAATCTCCCTCCCGCCATGCCGGCTCTGTACCAGAATAGACGTTTCAAACCAAGGTCCCAGCATACTGCTTTTCTTATAAATCACATTAATAACCTGTGCTACTTCAGAGACTGCTGAACTCACATCAGTCCAAAGAGCACAACCAATGTTCAAGGATGATAGAAGCTGTAGTCCAACACCATCTGGACGGCCACAGGTTCCCCATCCCTGCAGTAGAACATTAAAACACCCGCCCCCCACAGGCCTTGTGCTAATTAAACAATTTATGGCCTTTTAAACCATCAAGTATTGTTTTTGTTTGTTAGTTGTGTTATGTATTTTTGTGCTTTTTATATTGGGAACTGCCCTGTGATCCTCGGATGAAGGACAGTATAGAAATTTAATAAGCAAAATAGTAAAATAGCAAACCAAAAAGAGCTTCCCTGAGGCAAGACTTAACAACAGCATGTTTATTGCACTAAAGCATATAAATAAATAAAAATCTGGACGTGCCAATAAACAAACAACGAACAAAAGGGGGGAAAGCCCTAAGAAGTTATCTGTATTATTAAAAACGATTTCCACAATGACAAAGAAAGAAGTTTGTTTAATATGCAATTTACATCATGGGTTGAATCAAGTTCACAAACTAAAATCAATGGAACTTTAAACTGGAAGTGGTTCTATGCGCATGATCCAAATTTAGCAGTGTTCAGGAGCTCAGTCCCCGTGGGACTATGGAAAACATGCAGGCTAGCTCTACCTGCAGACACATGATCAACTTTAAACTGAAGTGGGCTTGGTTGTATGGTCATTTTACATGGATGGGAATTGAAATCCCAATTGCCGTCCTTGCTGAAGGAGCCTCACCTGTGTGCATCCATACCTCTGCTGTCCTTCAGAATGATGCTGACCACACGTCATCTGGGTGTGTGGCTGGCATATGTCTCAGTGTCAAAGGGGCACAGCTAGCCTATGTGTTCTCAATACAGTGGTACCTCGGGTTAAGAATTGAATTAGTTCCAGAGGTCTGTTCTTAACCTGAAACAGTTATTAACCTGAGGCGTGCTTTCATTAATGGGGCCTCCCGCTGCCGCTGCACCGCTGGCACGCGATTTCCGTTCTTATCCTGGGGCAAAGTTTTTAACCTGGAGCAACCACTTCCTGGTTAGCGGAGTTTGTAACCCAAAGCGTCTGTAACCCGAAGCGTCTGTAACCCGAGGTACCACTGTAGAGAGTACCTGATTCAGGCTACAGTAATGTTACATTTCACAAGCCCAATAACCATATACCATTAAGTTCTTACTTTCAGTAGCAGCTCCATTCTGCTATGTCTGGATTCTTTGGAATTTTTTCTTGTATACTTTGAAATAAGATTGTGTTAGACATTTCCAACTATTTGTAAGGGGACCTTTCCAGGAAAATAAATTCTATGGTGTGCTCATAATCCCCAAGTAAGAAAATGATTCTGTCTTAAGTAATTTAATTTTACATTAATCAAATACAACTAATATTTTGGTAACTTCTTAGTAGACCTAAATGTGTGTGTGTGTGTGTGTGTGTGTGTGTGAGTGAGAGAGAGAGAGAGAGAGAGAGAGAGAGAGAGAAAGAGAGAGTGTATAAATATATATGAAAATCTGAATACTGATTGTGATTTTCTCTTGCTTCAGAACTGCATTTTAAATTACTCTACTTTGGGACATATTAATCTTGGCATGCCAAGCATTTTGCATATTTCATTCTGTATGCTCTCAATTTCTCCTTTATTAAAGGTTATAATTCTCATAGGGAGGGTGCCATAGCCAAAGGAATGAAAATAGTTTTAAATGCTCTTATGAATTAAACTAAAAATACATTCATTGCCACTATTGCATTGTCCACATAATTTGTGGGAAAGGGCAAATCAGAAAATCATATTGGCCTATTAATGATTTAAGAGTTTGACATGAAAGTCAAGAAGTAAAGGAATTTTTTTGTCTTAACCCATGCCATTAAAACAACTATTTGTTTTGCTTTCTTCCATGGCATTCATAATAATTTTATAACACGTATTGCAATACATACAAGGACACAGCAAATTCTAACTTTGGCTGGGAAATTTGGCAGTGTGAAATGGAGCGGTAGAGCCACCACCATATTCGAAGCCCTGACACTAATGCTGACCAAGAAAGGAGGAGGGGGCACTATTTTAAATTTTTTCACTGCACCAATTCCAGGCTGATGCAGCAAAGATGATTAGGGAGCTCTTTGAGAGCCAGAAACCAGCAGTTCCTTGAACGGTCCACCTCCACCCGACTGCCACCTATTAGGGCCTAGAACTGCAGCATGAAATAGCCAACTGATTGATCTCTCTCAGCAAGACAAAGCTTAAACTAGGTGAACAGGATATGAATCCAAACCAGCACTTCAGCTTTTGAAAAATAGCTGGTTTCTAGGCAACACTGCAACTTCAAAGGAAAATCCTGAAAATATGATGTTGCATGTGCCATAACTGAACTTTCCCAGATGAAATCATTATCCACAACGACAGGCACTCACAATCCACATCTGACAGACAGTATGAGAAAGAAGCCTGAACTATGGAAGACAAAGATCTACTCTGTTCAAGTTGGGAAATTGCTACTTGGAACATCTTGAACTGAAAGGTAAAGGAAATGAATTTTAGAGGCTCTTAAAAGGTACAGAAAATGGCACCATTCACATTTATATACAGAGGGAAACAATAAGCAGTTGATTAAATGTTGAGCATCTTAAAATGCAAGGACACAAATATTTATGCAAAGATATTCTTCAGTAAGAACCATTAGGATTTTACAAGGTATTTGACAGAATGTGATGACATCTGAAAGCAATGGTTAAATGTTTTAGTGGTCTTACGCAAATTAGTATCACATTAGGACTCAAGCAAAACATTCCCATCACCTCTGTTTACCTCATTTAACAATTTTTTTTTTAAAAAAACCCTATATTTTATATTTGCAATTTTACTTAAGTATAAATAAGTCAATGTTAATCAACATTATGGTTAAACACTTGAGAAACTTTAAGAATGTTTGATTCAGTTTATCCCCCAGCAAATTTCAATCGGAAACTTGATCCAACTTTTGAAAAAGATTTTCAGCTCACTTACCCTCTTCAAAGCCATCCCGGAATGACCCCGAACGGCTCATTGTCCTGCTCTTTTCATCCAGTGACATTGAGCTGTTCCGGAACCGGGTGTCACTGTAAGGATCATAAGGGCCATCCGCATTAGAAAGACTGTGCGTCCGTAGCATGGTTGGGTTTGACAAGCTCATCTGGGCTGCTGTGGTGGGGCTTGCTAGAAAGCAAGGCAGACACAGAAAGTTCAAAAATCTATGCACATGCAAGTACCAAAAGAAGCAACTCTACCACTACAAAAAGGTATCAGTCTCTGTCTACATCTAATTAACTGAAAAGCTATACAAAGCCTACAATGGTACAAAGTTGATTTCAACACATGACATTGAGCTCATTGAGCAATCTTCTAATCACAGACATTCATATTCCACACAGCCTTTCATGTTTCCTTCTCCCCTCATTCCCATGTCCCCTTGAATTTTGAAGTTAGCTTGGTTTGGGTTACTCCTACATCAGCATCAAGACTAATTATGATTTGTTAAAATATTGCTATAGCTCTAGCTTTGAGCAGTGATCAAGGCAGAGGGAAGGCAAGCAAAGGTCCCCAAGAACTCTGGGGTGCAGAGACAAGGATTGCAGACGCCTAGGCACAGGCCCCAACACAACTCCAGACCTCACCTGAGATGGGTCCTTCTGAGTCAAAACCCCTAGAACAACACTCCTGAGTCAGAACACCTTTAAAAGAACCACTACTGTCATCACTAAGGGCCTGTCTATCTTCAGTCTGCCACCTGGCAAAGAATATAATGCACCTGGGCATATATAACTGAGCAGCAAAAGAGTGTAAGGACGACGCTTGAAATATTTTTAGATAATAATGGCATACAGGGAGTGGGTGGCGCTGCGGTCTAAACCACTGAGCCTCTTGGGTCTGCTGATCAGAAGGTCAGCTGTTTGAATCTGTGCAACGGGGTTAGCTCCCATTGCTCTGTCCCAGTTCCTGCCAACCTAGCAGTTTGAAAGCATACCATTGCAAGTAGATAAATAGGTACCACTGTGGCGGGAAGGTAAACAGCATTTCTATGCGCTCTGGTTTCCGCCACAGTGTTCTGTTGTGCCAGAAACAGTTTAGTCATGCTAGCCACATGACCCAGAAAGCTGTCTGTGGACAAACGCCAACTCCCTCGGCCGGAAGCGAGATGAGTGCCGCACTCCATAGTTGCGGGGGGGGGGGTCCCTTTACCTTTTACCTTACTAATGACATATGTGGGTCTTGTTTGAGCAAGGTGTCTTGCTTGGAGCTGTCCATGGTACTGCTGTCCCTACACATTCTGACTGATTAATAGTTGCCATCCCTTTGACTTCCTAACACCATGTCCGTTTCCTACCACCCACTGAAACCCTATTCTACCTACAGCTGCACACTCTGGCTTGGAGCTAATCCAGATCAGTGAAAATACTGGTGAAAGCATAATACTAATTATGGTTAGCTCCAAAAACCTTAAAGAAGGGAATTTTACATGCAAGAGCAGGGCAGAGAAAAGAGTGCAAGTCCATGGGGCACTCAAGTACAGTTAGAAGACTGGATGGCATTATACCTACACTGGTCTTCATTGGTAAGCTACATCAAACAAATGTCTCCTCATATGCATCAATTCTGTAATCATCAGTGGAGTAATTTTCTATCGGACAAAATCCATCACCCAAAGTAACGAAAATGATGATTTGTACAGAGAATGAGTGCTGCTTGTTATTCATTCTCGTTCCAAGAGTTAAAGCTCCACTTCCCATTTCATACAGAGTTAGCATTAGCTTAGAATAAAATGGACTCAAGTTTTCCCATCATACTAGCAAAGCTGATGGGATGAGAGAAACAAAAAGCAATCCCTGCAAAAGGCATGAATCCCAAGTTGTTCACTGCAGGTGTGGTCTGGCTTATTTCTTCTATCCTTTCAAGAAAGCACAAGTTCTAAGCAAGCAGTAAAAGCTGCAGGAACAGGCTATATAGGCTTGCATCTCTTACAACATATATTTTAATCAGATTTTATTGCAGTGTCTTGGCATTTTATTGTATGTCATTACTGTTGGTAGCTATGTTAGGCACTGGTTGATGGAAAGGTGGGGTACAAATTTAACAAAGAAATAAATTATATGGTAAATTTCTAATCTTAATCAAGAACTTTGACACTTTATTAACAGGATTCCTTGAAATACACTTTTTTAAAAAGCTCCTTGAAGATGGAACTACATCAATGCAGAAATCAGTAAAATTACAAGGATAGGCCACAGGTTTCTGCAAGTCACAAAGCAATGCCCCACGGGTATATGCTTAGCTTTTTCATATACTATATAGTCATTCTTGTAAACTGGTGAATGTATTTAAATATAACAGTCAAACAAGAGCAAAGTACTCCAGGGTATGTTTTTAGGGAGATATCAAAAATGGAAATGTACAATATTTCATAATTAGTATCTGGAATTAAGACGGGTATATATGTATGGAATTTTCCTTCTTGAGGTAAGGCATTTCCAGAACTGGGTTCCCAGGATGAAGACTGTGTTAATATAGCTGGAGCTCAGGCTATAGGCCAAGTGAGGTTTAAAGGACAGGAAGAGTATGGGGTTTGAGAATCCCAAATGCGAATGATATGGCTGTTAAGCCACACACTGATAGCTGAAGTTCCATACTGGTTTGTCAGATAACACTTTTTATATTCAAGTTCATGAGTTTATTGTTCTAACCAAATGTCATGAGAAACTTATAGAAATAGTGCTAATACAATAATACAGAACATACATCCACAAAATAAGCCAACCTCCATGATGAAAGACAGGGAAGATATCATAGACACCAACAACCTCAAATCTAGCTTGATTTCAGATTATACCTCCAAATCTCCAAAACAACTTATAGCGATTTTTTCCTTTTTTCCTTTTTTCTTTTTACAGCCACTGCATAGAGGGTCATTCAAGATTACTTATTTGGAAAGAAACCTTCAGGTTTTGTTCTAAGATTAGCTATAATGCTCCATTTTATAATGTTTCACTTCTATCGTTACTTATTGTGGCAGATCATAAAAAATCTTAATAAACTGTTGAATATTAAGTATCTATATATGCATTAAATAACCTCTATTTTTTATATAAGCAGCAATGCCACACACATCCATAGGGAAAAAATGCCTAATTTAACTACCCTTCCTACTTTTCTTCTCCTGGAATTTCCTGACAATTGGTTTTGTACTTCACTCTTTTTTTAGTGATTTACTTGGCAACCTTGGCAGCAAATTTTCTTAGCATCTCAGTTATTTGGTCCCTGAACCAAATAACACTATTGTAACATGACTACACAAACAGGGCAGTAGTATCTTTTGCTAGCATTAGATGTCATCAGGCAAGAGCAATTAATGCCATATATGGAGTACCATCTCCTTGGTCATGGACCATGGATAAATTGCAATTAAGTGTGATTAGGACTGTTGTGTAGCAGAATCCTTTGCTCGCAGAAGAGAAGGGCACGAACTGAATATCACCCACAAGAGATGGCAGCTACTTCCCTTCCCAAGCTCTGAAGCAGGAATGGCCATTGCTATTCAGGCCCTTTCTGCCATGTTTAGCTAAAGTATAGTCTCTGTGTTTGAGATGATAGTGCTGCAGCGTCAACTTTTGCCTCTTGCCTTACTGACCACCATTGTGTGGCCCTCAGATGGCTGTCCAGAAGAAACTTTGGCCAGTGTTCCCCACCCCTTAATATACCCTTAAGGACATGACAAAAGTGCCTATTTTCCCCCTGGCACTCTCCTCTCAGAGATTGCTAGGCCAGTTACTGCTGGTCTTCCTAAGGCCTCCTTTGTGGCTACATCTGTCCTGAGTCTTAAAATTTTTGTGTTTGGCTTCTCCCATGCCTATCTCTCTGTACTTGCCTACAGACTCCCTAGCTTGACCTTCTTCCTCTGATTACGGTATACCTCATAATGTAGCCTGCCATATTGAAAGGCCTAGAGAGTTGCTAAGCCTTCCATTCTGGGCGATGAAATGATATATAAAACATTACAATGATGTGGAGGAGGGGAACGACTGAATTTAAATAAAATTATTTTTAGAAAATATTTGATTCCGAGTACTATCACCATACAGTTGTGCAGGCAGAGATCCCACTTTAGTTTGTGGTGAGGAAAATAATCAATGTGCCATCTGCTACTTTGCAAAGGTAGGCACGCTAAACATGTTCCAGTTATGAAAAGCAAATAGTTCACTCACCCAGTTGGGAGAAGTTAAATCTAGTTCCAGAAGGTGATGTGATGCTGGAACCAGAGGAAAATGGAGAACTGACAACTGTATCCTGAAGTCCTCCTGCAGAGTGCGAACGCAGCCATTCTTTTGCTTCTTCTTGACTGCGAAGTTGCGATGAAGGAGTATACCTGTGCAAACAAAATAAGCTTTAGCATTTGCTCAAAAAATGTTTCGTTTACCGAAAATCCATAAGCACATGGACAAGAAAACAGGCAGCGAGCCTGAATGAAGTCTCCTGCCTATCAGAGGCCTTTTCTTTTTTTTCTTTTCTACATTGGGTTGTGCCAGTAGAAGGAAGGAAGTTAAATGGGGTGGGTGGGGGAGACTTTGGGAGTCTTAAAAATGGCTTTTCTTATATTCAAGCCATGTAAAAGATCAGAATTTCACTTCCGAGACAAAATGTTTTAATTTCATTTTACAAATGTTGGCTGAGTATCCAATCTCATGTGAAATGCTACTTTTCAGCACAGGACAAACATGTTGTTGGAAAGGTGGGTGAAGGATCTGTAGAAAGAGGACATAGTGAAGCAAAATGAGATGCATATAAGCATCCATGAAAAGAAATAGTGTGAATTGAGAGGAAGCTTTCACATGGCTAGAGATTAACAAAGCAATCGCTTCCTGGGGCCGCCCAGCCACAGGGATAATTGGAGTGGAGAAATCACAACTGCATCCAAAGCTTCAGACTGGTGTGGCAGAGGAAACCACTCAAAGGAGCCCAGTTCCCTCTCAATGGGCTGGCTCAGGTCCCAGCAGATCTTTAGCCTGCCCTGGCTCTGCTTCACTTTGAAAGACCTCGTTGAAAGGCCGTGTGTTGGCTTCTGCTGATGGAAAGATTTCTGGCAGCAGCTCCCAAACTGCCAGCATTTCCTGTGGTGGCAAAGCCTCCTTGCTTACAAAACCTGGCAGAGCTGGTCAGAAGGACACCTTCACCTAAACATATACCCTATCAGGGGTGTAGATCTATCCCTAAAAAAAGCTACACCAAGCTTGTAAATAGGCACTTAAGGTGCACATAAAAGTACAAACTGTCTCCAGACATCTGGGCAAAGATGTTAGATCTTCCCTGCTTTTCAAGCTGCTGGTTAGAGTATAGGACAGGGTTGCCATACATCCAGAATTTCCCAGACATAGCTAGAATACGGCAGTCGGAAGCAGTGTCTAGGCAGAAATCACTGAAATGTCTGGATGTATGGCAACCCATGTCAGAAGTCTAGATGGTGGCGAAGATTTTAAGATTTTGCAAAAAAAGAAAGCAAGCTCAACAACTTTTTTGGTGTCCGGATTTTCACTTTTTGAAATATGCCAACCCTAGTATAGGACCAGGAACGGAAAGACTAGATTAAAATTCCCATTTAATCATGAGTCAGTGGTGAGCCACAGTCATTATTGCTCAGCCTAGCTAACCTCACATGATAGTTGTATAGGCAATGTGGGGCTTGAATGAGGGTGGCGGGGTAACACCCTCCCCATTCAGGGAGAATAGGATATAGAGCTAATAAATTTTAAAACACACAACAAAGGTCTACTGGTATTTGCAAGACTGGGATTACTGTTCATTACAAAACAAAAAGCAACAATAAATAAATAAATAAATAAATAAATAAATAAATAGATAGGGAGGAACCCAGGTAAAGCCCATTTATATGCAAATATAAATTTTGTGCATGGCAGGTTCTGGATCACAGTGATCATCATCACATCCTCAGTTATTTTTTAGTCTTTGAAGTAAATGAGAATGCACAACTTTTAAGAGGGTACTGGCAACACCACTGTCTTCCTGCCATCAGCCTTGAATTTTGAGTATTAGTTTCAGATACTGAAGATAAAAGTCATTCATGTGTATAGATCTTTCAGGGATTGGAGCCATAAACAAAAGTGTAAATACCTACCTCTTTGACATTCAAATACTTTAAACTTAAAAGATGTCATTCATTATTTAGCTGGAGACATTTGACAGGCACAGAAAACAATTCAGACCGACCAATCTCTCCCCACCCTCACCCCACAAATTAGCAAAATGCTTTTAGCACCTAGCTCAGTGTGACAATCAAAGCTGCTGCAAAGAACAATGTCTTTGTAGTGCAGAATAAATTGCAGCTCTAATGTAAAGCCATCATTTCTGTTATCTAAAAAAGTATTTATAATACAGTCTGAAATTCAACTCTTTTTGCCAGATACTTTCCACTGAGTTAGTTCAGCGCTTTCATTTTGTTGTATTCAGGTTAATGAACCTAGTAAACCTAGTAAACATGTTTAAAGTCTACTTTCTTTACAAAAGAAACATATTCTTCTGTGTAATTTGTCTTAATGTCAAATCACATGTATTATATGTTTTGGAAGCAGACATTTATGGAGCACCTGATTGGTTTGATGCTTTTTTGTATTTAAAGTACTAGTACAGCTCCAACTGTTGTATTGTAAAATGTGCATTTTTAATGACCTCTAAATTCCTCTTGATCTGCATTTCAGAAGTTACACTGTGAGAATAACATCATCTAGTTACTACTTTGGTCGTAAAAGCTGCAAATTATTGCTTGCAAATCAAGCTCAGTGATGGTTCGTGAGATGCGCTTTTCGAAGAGCCAGCCAGCTACTGTTGCAGTCCCTGCTCAAGCTGAGACGTTATCAGATGGAAAGAAGCATGTAGGGTAAAGGAAAGGGGGCAATGACCTGCTTCAAAGAGGCTGAGGGAGGAAGGAGGAAGAGATTGCAGCCAGGCACTGCAAAAGCTGAGACCACCACCACCACCAGCACTACTGACGGCCACAAGAGACACACAAAGCAAAGCTCCAAAAACCACATGGAAAACTGCTTATGCTATGTGGAAACACCAATACCTGAGTCCTTTCTTAGGCAAAGTGTTCCTATCAAGATGAGGGTCGCTGTAGAAAAGTTAAAAGAAAAGAACTTCAGAAGAAAAGAACGAAAGAGGAGGATTAAAGATCAGCTTGAAAGAGAGGAGAATTCACTATTAAAACAGCTGCACCATGGTACTGGAAAAGATAACGAGAGCCCCTGCCAAGCCGACATGCAAAAAACCTTCTTACCACGTGTGGGTTGTGTTATATACAGAACATGCACAAGGGACCATGCAAAATGAAGACTTTGGACCCTCAAACCACTGAACTGCGTGTAAACAGCATTTTACTTTTATGTGACTTTTCATGGTCATCCGAAGATAGGGATCACACAGTGACCTTCCTGTTTCTCTTCCACAAATGTGGCTGGAAGAGGCTAGCTTTTAGTATGAAGTGTGTATGCCTCAGATGAATGCATTTAGGACACAGATGGCCACAATCTTTTTTTCTATCTCTATCTCTAACAAATGCACACCACTGAAAATGGCGACTAGGCAAATGACCAACCAACAGGGATCTGGGTTTCCACTTTCAGGAGACCAGGGTACTACTGTGGTCCAGATCACATGTGATTGTTCCTGGCATCCTATACACAGTAGGAATGGCTACTGTTATAAATTCTCACAAGGGCCACCAATAGCAACAAATACATTTGCTTTAAATAAGGTGTGACAGGTGTGTGTTGATAATGACATTAAAAAGCAGTTGCAACAAATGCTCTTAAAATATACTGCTTTAAACAAACTAATAATAATAATCTTGGATTCTCCAATCACAAGACTTTCAATCTAGCTTAAAAGGTTTCCCCACCTACTGAAATCTGAAATGGTACCCATGCAGAAGACATAGAAGTGTTAGAATTAATTCTCTATCAGTTACTGGTGTCAGATGAACAAAGCACAGATGACAGCAACAGCACTTCTGACATATCTTGCTTCCTTGCATTCATTTTTACAAGGACACACACACACACCCCTACGATCCTCCCTCTCCCACCCCACAAGCTAAAATGGGTGAGCAACTTGTAACAGGAAATATATTTCAGCCACGCTGGAAGGGTGGGGGATAGAGGGATCAAGACAAAAAGGTGATACGGCCTGAAACGTGAGGGAAAGCAGCATGCCACCAGAATGCCGAAATGCTAGTGAGAGTTTACGCTGGCAGATAAAATTATTGAACTTTGAAGAGATTGTTCATTTTGTTCTTGGAAAAACTGCTACACTCCCCAGCTTTTCCACATGCCTCTCCCCAGAGTAAACTGGGACATAGCGCTGTAAAACGGTCTCTCACTGGCATGTCTTTTGAGTGACGGTTTACACATCCCAGTGAAACACACACACTCTTCACTGAGCACAGTCTTGCACAATACACTTTTGGCTTCTCAAGTGTGAAAATGAACCTTCTCGGCTGTTTGTGCATTCTACTGCCCTGAGACAGCATTACCTGTCCTGCCTCCTGGGTAAAGTATTTCTGCAGAATTTGGGACTAGCAGCAGGGGAAGAGAGAGGGCTAGAAGAATAAATTCCAACAAGACAAAAACAAAAACAACAAAAAGAGAGAGGAATATTAGCACAAAAGGAAGAAAGGGAAAGAGGTTTTGTATGTTACGATGCCACAGCAAATTAGAATGTTCTAAGTGGAAAAAAGGTCTACAACGGAGTTAGACAGCTTCAAAATTTCTTTCAACTCCTGTGGTTTTCACTGGAGAAACATTTAACGTCAGTTCCAACTTCTTTGTTTTGTGGTTTCTTATCCATACAGTGGTTGCATGAGAACCATTTTCCATAGGAATGCAAACTGACAAGGATCTTGAACAAATGGGTAAGTTGGCATGCCGTTGCAGATCCATGACCATAAAACAAACTTGATAGGTGCCATTCCCAAACCAAAACAATCTGAGGAACTGCAGATACTAGAACCCAAGTTTTGCTCTGAGTGGTGAACCAACCATTGAAATGGATCTGGGAAAGATTTAAATACATGGGTCTACCTATTTCTGGGGTGGATACGGAGGGCAGAGAACAACTGAGAGCATTCTGGTGAAAATGCTTTTATTTAGGACAACAAACCTCCTCAGCTGCCATAGCCCAAGGTGGGTAGGAATTGTATCATTCCTACATTCTGTAGAAGGCTCAGCACATCTTTTCCAAGAAAAGGTAAATGTAGTAATATAGCTACAGCAGCAGTAGTATAGCACAAAAAGCTCATACTATCATCAATTATACAAGAAAAAGTGACATATCCATTTTGTCTTTGTTTAGCTCCTGGTGCCTACCTTCTAACTTGCCCTTACTCATCAGATCAAAATTGTGGTAGTAAGTAAGATCAATGAAAATAGCTCACTTTTGCAATCAAAATAAATATAGGGTGACAAAATTAAACTGGATTACTTAGTCATCATAACTGTTATGGCTATGTCCAGAAAGGAACAACAGATACTAAATCTTAGGGCCAAACTACACGTGAGGTTAAGAACATCATTAAATGCATCTTTGCAGCTAATGTGCAGGTTTCTAAAAATACAAATTACATCATATTGATAATTAATGGGAACAGAGTAGATATGAAGAGGGAATTTAAGTCTTTCATCTTCTGCAATCCTAAAGAAAATCTCTCTTCTGAAGTTGGTATTTGCTTTGGGGGAAAGCTCCATGGGCATTAGTGGAATAGTTTCCTCCACATCAAATACCAGCAACACAGAAAGGATTTTTCTCAGGACTGCAGCAGAGGCTTAAATTCCATATTCTGGTCTGTCCTGGTCCAGTTAATTATTTGTTAATTAAACCAGATAATGCAATCTGCATTTATTTTAACGGCACATTAAATGTCATATGTAGTTTGGCCCCTAGTATTTCAAAGTACTTAAGATGCATTATCTCAGTAATTACCAATAGGCCAGTATTACTGTCCACATGTTAAAAAGGGACGAATGAAGTGGATTGATAATGGCTTGCCTAAGATTATCTAGCAAATCTGTGGCTGAGGTGAGATTTGAACTAAATCCTTCCCAACTCACATCTCTCCCCATGTCTCGGGCACTATGCTTTATGTTGAGTTCTTATGCCTTGATCTATGAAATTATAACCTACACTAATTTATTGGCTTAATACAGTACTGAAAAGTAATGTACTGATGTGATCCTAGCTGAGATCTAAATGGCAGAACAGGATGCCCATTGAATGGATGGACACGACAAGGCATGCTGCTCTTTTCAAGTATGGTTTAACAGGAAATAAAGCATGTTCTTCATAGTTGCCACATTATGTCAAGGTGTATGCCAAGCCTCTTATTCATGGCTATACTTCTCACTGGTGAAATCAGACCTGTGACGATCCAGTTCATATATGAGGTGGTTTGTTATTCACCCGTCTGAAAATCTAGGCACTTTTCATCATACATGTTTGGGAGCCCACAGTTAAGAAATTTTTTAAAGGATGACAGGCACAGTGATCACAGCCATCTTCTGAACTCCATTAATTCATGCTTGCACAACGTCTCCATCAATCCTTATTTACCTCATAGGAATGTCAAACTGAACAAAAATAAGTTATCCTGAATGACACTTGAACTCAGTGGGAATAATTCACAGTGAAACATGTCATGATTAAGCTACCGATTATATAAACCACAGTATGTATCACAAAGGTCTTCTGGGGGGGAGGGGAATCTCACCTCTCTGACAATGTTGTCTTTACACTGTTGGTTCTAACAAAGGGAGTCAGCGAGTCATCTTTAGAAGCTGCAATCAAGCCACTGGACGAGTTGTGGCTCAGGCCGCCTCCACTGCTGAGTGAAATATCTATGGATTCACAACTGGTGTGCAGGCTGCTAACAGACTGGTATCCAATCCCATCCTTGCTAACAGCAGAAGAACTACTGGCATTAGTGCCCCAGGTTAAGCTGTTGGAAGGAGCCGAATGAGCTGAACTGGGACTAGAAGCTAATGGAGACTGGTTCATGTCTGCATTCTTGCTATAAAGGGGACTACTACCACCACTGCTCAGTATGCCACTGCCAGGAGAATCCAGGTTCCCCTGTTGGTTCATGGTTGCATGTGGGTTGGAGATGACCACTGAATTTTTCATGCTTTCTGCAGTTGTGATGGGAGCTTGTTTACTTGGCTTTCCACCAAAAAGTCTGAAGAAGGGAAGAAAAGGAAAGAAAGTCAGGAAACATACTAAGAACCTTTGAGTTTAAACTTTTTTTTCATATTTTACTTGGCTCAAACACATTTGGGAGAAATCCTTATTTGTCAGATTAACGGGATACATTAGAGATTATTTCGTTCTGATCTATACTGTGTGTAGATGAACATCCACACAGTATAACCTCAGAATAGGCAAATTGGTGTCAGTGCAAATACGTAAGTATTCATATTAACATACTTTTCAGGATGTGTATCATGTACTTTCTCCTAGATTCATGTTGGGCAAGTCACTGTCCCACTTAATATGGGGGGGGGGCAAGGGGGAGGAAATGGGCACCAAGCACACCTATAAGTATATGCAATCTTGGCTAGGATCACCAGAATGACTGTTTCTAGCTATGAACAGGTCTGCAATGACAGTGTTTTAGCAAATCTGGCTGCAAAATGTGTATTCTTCTTACAAAAGGAAAGGAAAATTTCATTTTCAGAAGAGGTCATCTTTTGGATTTCATCCAGAATGGCAGTGTAACGGAGGATTTATTGTGGCTAAAGTCGTTCCCAGAGAATATTTCATTCAGTGTTTCATTCTGTTTTTACACTGTTTTTACACTGTTTTTATGGCTTTATGCCATGAAGCTGTCTATACATCATCATCATCATCATCTCTGTTTCAATAATGTCAAAGTCAGAATATAACCCCCCCTGAACTCCTTTCAGACACTGCACAATTGAACAAGCTCTACATACCTGCGCAAGGTAGGGGAGGCTACATCTGGATACTTGACTCCTTGCTGGTGAGCACTCTGGGATGCACTTGAAGCCGGCTGAGATGCTGGGTTCATTTTAACAGAATTACAAGAGATTACACTTTCGTTGTCTGATGAGATCCCTTTCTCTTTATCTGTTTGGTTGACTAAACCTGGCAGAGAGCTCCCAAGGGCAACTTTGGCTGGCTCTCTCATCTTAGGAACAGGCAAGCCTGCTGACTTGCTACTTATGTTGGAATCTATGCTGCTGGTGCTAGATCTATTGCCAGCTCCGCTTCTGCTGCTGGATTTGCTGGGCCTGGGTAAACTCCGGTACTGAAGATTGCTTCGAGTACTAATGGCTAAGTAACCATCGTCCTGATTCTGCGAGCCATCAACACTAGTCTTCCGACCAGTAGACCTTCCCATAAGTCCAGATGACTTGGGGATTTTGCCCAGGGTAGCTGATCTACTAGTGATAGTTGCCCCACTAGCTGTTATTATGGTCATGCCTACAGCTGACCCACTCTGTTTTTTAAATCCAAATGCATTTGTGTTAGCAGCAGCTGTTCTAGAGTTATTTGCAGAAGGTTTCTTTGATTCATCACCACTGCTCCGTCCTGCATCTGATGGGGAACGTTTAATGTGTCCGGATTTGGGAGAAATTCTACCCTTTTCCGATACCTTGGCATCATCAGTTTTCCCTAGGAAAAAAGGAAAGTAAGTTCAAATATTGCGTGGGACCAAACACTGTGCACATTAGTATAAAGAAGTGATGAAAAAGCTTAAAACATGAAACACAAGAGTATGTGGAAGCATTCTCACTTTGCTTAATTTCTAGAAATCAATAGCACTATGCACAGGAATGACAGGATAATATAACTGCTGTGTTTAAAAGTGAAATTTGAGCACGTGGGCCCAATGATTTAAACCAAGTGAACAGGGTATCCTTAGGGCAGATGCGGCAAAACTTTGCCTCTCAGGTGTTGCTGAACTACAACTCCCATTGGCCCCAGCAAGTACAGCCAATGGCCAGGGATGATAGGAACAGTAGCCCAAAGGTTCCCCACACTTACCCAAGGGCAATGCTATTTTTCTAGAAAATGAGGTGCCGGAACTAACCATGAATACCTCCACCTGAGAGGTGCCAGAACTTAGTATCACTGAGTTCCAGGTGAAAAAAAGCCCTGCCCTAGGGTATGAAAAATTGGGGCAACTGGAGGTGGTTGTGCAAGAATGAGGCAAGGCAGTGCATCAACCACAGTGGTCCCCACCAGCCACACCCCTCCTCTCCTCACCCCCATCTCTTAGTTTAAAGTTGTTCTGTCCATACTAACATGCCAGCAGACCTGGTACTCTCACTCTCCCTTGCTCTGAAGAGGGGGTGCATCCTAAGTGCAAGGCATTCTGGGTGATGTGGGCCACAGAGGGCCTGTGCTGCTACTGTTTCACAGTGGTAGTTAGAAAATACTTTTTTGCACTTAGTTTTGAACAGGGGTCGGCAAATTATGATCCGTGGGCCAGACATGGCCCATGGGGGGTCATTAAACCGGCCCCTTGCCCTTGCCGCCCGCTCAGTCAGTCCCCGCGTGGAGATAAACCAGCGTGGTGTGCCAGTTTAGCTCCGCATGGGAGTGACTTCCAGGACGTAGCCACGGCTTCCTATTGGTTGCAGGAAGCTTCTGCAGCCAATAGGAAGCCGCAGATGCCACCTCCTCCCTTGCCATGGCTCCGAAAGCCTGCGGGGAAAGAGCAGTGGGCGGACACACATTTGCATGAGCGCGCACACTCCCACGCGCGGGCGATCCGGCCCGCCGACGGAAAGTTTGCCGACTCCTGGTTTAGAACCTCAAAGTTACTTTTAAATTAAGGGTACCGATACACCAGGCTAAAGGTGCCTAGACACTCAGTTTCTCCTACTATATTTCATTTGCAATGGGATGCAGTGTTAAGAAACGTGCAGGGACAATTAGTTATCACAGCTGGATATGATGATTGCAAGGCGATAGGTTGCCTATGCAACTTAGACACGTTTTCTAATTAAGTAGATTGTGATTTTAGCAAATAACAAGCTGGTCTTAACTAAGCATTCAAAGGTGCCTTCAGATTTATTTACGCTTTCAAGAAAACACATGAGTTCTACTGCTTAGCACATACATCATCCATTCAAGAGGCAAATTTCACCCCAGTTACAAGACACTATTGAGTCGACATCATTGTTGGCAGGACCTCTTTAGTTTGGCACTGGTACACAAGGGCAGAGATTTATTGCACAGTTCTCCATCAAAGACAAGCATAGATCAAAATGCTGTTGAAATCCTGACAGAGGAAATTTTCTTCTAACTGCACAAATTCTTGGCCTGCATTGCTTGTCTGTTGGCTGTGCATTCCTCACCTGTTCCAGGTGTCTTCAAAGTTCCTGAGGTGGCTGCCGTTTTTGTCCTTGGTGTGGTAATGCCAACCTGAGCTGACATGCCCCGTCTCCAGGAACCCGTCTGCGAAATGACTGTGTTCTTCCTCCCCGAATTGCTTTTATCAGATTCATCAGACACATCAGAGGGATTCCTTCTCCATTTAGACCCAGGCTCCATCTTCACACCACTGTCTGAGCCACCATCGGATTTCTTGATTTCGTCGCCAGACCACAAGGAATTCCGCTCCACTTGGGAATGCTTTTCAGCATCAGTCTGAAGAGAAAAAGGAAATCATAAACTTGTAAACTTTTTCTTCTCCCAGCATGAAAAATTTAACCCTTGAAAACTTCACTAATTATTTAAAGACCTCACTAGGGACTTTTTACTTAGCTATTTTTGTCTCCTTTACAATTTTTTTTAAAAAAATCAATTCTAAATACAAACAATAATTAAGCTAAATCACATTTTCTGTAAATTCATTTCTAATGCATTTAAGCAAAAAAGTCACTAAATAAAAGACATAAAAATAAGATTTATAAAGGTGAGAAATCAACTGATTCATCCTGAGCTTCCTCACAATATCTTTTACTGCAAGACAGGAACCCACTTCAAATCTGTGTTGTGAGCTTCTTCCTTTGTTCTGCTTTCCTATCTCCTTACTGGCAATGTGATCTGTGGAGTATGAAGAAGCAGCTTTTCGCAAGACTGAAATGTGTGCTTCCTGCACACCCACAGCCTCACTCTAACTTTATCATCAACTGAGGTGAGAAATTTTCAGAAGTGGCAATGCTTCACATCTGATGACTAAATTTAAATTTGTGATTACCTAGAATTTCCTAAAAGCCTGGTTTATTTATTCCTCACAATTAATTATCTCCCCTTTTCCTCCAAATGTATGCTACAAGCTAGGACCCTTCAAGTACAATATTATTATTTTTTTTCTTCATATGATGACCAAGGGAAGGGACTCTTTTCTGGGATGTATTCTTTATCTGCACTCTTTTGTTTCACTTGCACTGGCTTCACCATCCATCCGAAATGATTTGCAATTCAAATCCCACACATGGAGACTGACATCCACAAATGCCAAAATAGCTGAAAAAGCTGTGAACCTGCTACACATATGGGAACCCAAAATTGCAGGCACTGGGGGAATCTGTGTCTTTGGGCACTCTATTTATTCCTTATCCTGCTGAGTGGGTCCTTTTATTTCCTGCCCTGTTTACATAAATAAAACATTTCAAAATGCAAAATAGGCAACGTTTTTCTTCAGACATGAGGCATGATCTTACAAACTAAAGGTGACCTGGGCTCATGTTTCATGGGTGGGGGAGCATTTTCTGCCATTTTCAGATGCAGAAGAAGAGCAACTGCCACATTTTCAGAGGGGTGGAATGACAGAGGCTTCTATTTTCCTTTTTTAAATAAAACATTTTTTAAAAAATAATTCTGCCACAGCAGCTACACTCCTCCAAACAGCCTGTGAGGAGCATCCCTGTAATGTATCACCTGAAAACATGACATCATGGTGTATAATTGTTCTGAGTGCACTGGTGAGGGGAAGTATTCAAGGTGACCCTCTTTTGCCCAATGAACAGCAGCCATTTCCATTCAAGGAAGAGAAGCTGCACTCACAGAAGGACTCGTTCCGTTGAGTGCAATTCTTGAAAATACAGTGGTAACTCGGGTTACATATGCTTCAGGTTACAGACTCCGCTAACCCGGAAATAGTACCTCAGGTTAAGAACTTTGCTTCAGGATGAGAACAGAAATCGTGCAGCGGCGGCAAGGCAGCAGCAGGAGGCCCCATTAGCTAAAGTGGTGCTTCAGGTTAAGAACAGTTTCAGGTTAAGAACTGACCTCCGGAACGAATTAAGTACTTAACCCAAGGTACCACTGTATAATGAAAATGCTAGATGCAACCCACAGTCCCACTGATGCTAAACCTCACAGTGTAATCATACAAATTCGGCAAACTGAGTGAAGGTGCACATGCCCCGAGGTGAGGCGAGAGGCTTCCCTCCAGAAACTTAGCTTACTTCAGCAACCCTTATTCCGTTGGATTAGTTTTTATTCTGCAGGTCTTCAAACTGTGGTATTTTAATAAACATGACCTTGCCTTGACATGCTGTGGCTTGTTTCCTTTTTTGGGGTGTGGGGGCAGTGGTGCTTCTGTTTCTAGCAGGCATGGGTTTGGCCCACCCATCCCTCACCTAGGAAGAGACGTGATTTGTTTTCTCCTGGGGTTAAAGGTTGCTAGCTCACCTGGGCTGGAATGCTCAGTTAGGAAGGGGAAGACTGACTGGATTCATCAATGTCATTCTTCCCCCTGCTCATCCTTAATTAATTAATCAACCTTTATATACCACTTAAGGAGCCCAAGGTACTGTACATGGTTCCGCTTCTTCCCTTTTCATCTTCACAAAAATCCCTGTGCGGTATGTTAAGCTGAGAGGCAGTGGCTGGTCCAGTGAGCTTCACGGCTGAGTGAGGATTCGAACCCTGGTCTCCCGGGTCATAGTTCAATGCTCTAACCATTACACCACACTAGCTCTCCTTTATCTTCATGGTGCGTGGCCTCCTGCCCTCTTTTTCACAGCCTGGGCTTGTGCTAGCTGCTTTTCTTGAGGAATTGCATAGGAATTTTGTGGGGAGCCCCAGATTGGCATCTGGGACTCCTCTTCTTATTGTTACATTTCCTCAACTTGCCGTGTCTCAATTCTTCTGGGGTGTGGGGCAACTAGGCACCACCAATTTAAAACACACATGAAAACTCTTGATGCACAACTAGAGGCAAAACTCTTTAACGCAGCCACAGCTATGCACTTCATGGCAAGAGAACAAAGAGTAACACTTCATGGCAACTGCACTGTTATATTAAAAACTGCTATTAAAATATTTTCACGTTTCAATTAAAAGAAAAGAAAAGAAAAGAAGGAAGTGAAATAATAGCTGCACAGAAATGTTTACGAAACAGCAACGGTTAGAAAGCATGGACAAATTGCCTTTGACTTGTGAAAACTCCTAAATTATTGCATTCTTCAAAGAAGTTTTAGATGTAATCAGGTTGTATCCACTTTGGAAAGCAAAAGAGAATGCAAATTCTTACAGCTCATCTTGGGGACAGAAAACTTCCAAATTACATACTGATGTAAAATTCTTTACTGTTTTTGGATCTGTTGGCTAGAAACACTGGATGCTCCTAGAATGCCACCTACAGACATTAAATATAAATTTCTTGTGAAACGCTGCCAAAAGACTGGATGGCTAGTAACAACATGCAACCTTGGAAAATAATAGTGCATTTCATTAAGTAGACACGTTTACATTTCTGCTGAAAGTGTAATCATCTTTACACTTTTATTTGAACTAAATTAAAAATCCATTCCTTAATTAATAGTAGATTATACAGTTTCAGTGACAAAGAAAGAAAAAGAACTATTTGTTAGATGTGTGTGGTCTTACTCTTTTTTCAAGTTCAGCACCTAATTGTTACATTTCTATGGAAGCTGAAAAGCCACCGATCCTCAGCACAGACAAAGGTTGCTGTGTCTTTCAACTCTCAATGCTGGGACACTGCCTTGAGACAGACTGCAATAGGTGAAGTGTGTTTTTATTTTAAAATAGTTGGCCTTGCATGTAACCTCCGTTTGTGACAACGTGAGAAAAGGATGTCTGTGTATACTTCACTCTTGGTATTTATGAGTGAAGTCTCCATGAAAAGAAAAGAAGTTTCTAATCTTGAATATGGACCTTTGGCATGTTCACTTGTATATGTGTAGATAACACATGGGTTTGGGGGGCAGAGGAAGGAAGAATGGTCTAGTCTTACACACACACCCCATATGTTTTGTCAACAGTCAATACTCTCTTAACCACACAGTTTAAGGCAATTCTTTCATTCATCCAGACCAATGTAAGATCATTCAGGGAAAGGAAGAATCTGCATATCAAATATTACTGAAAGCCACCTACTGTAGCGCAACATGGGCAACATATAAAATAAGCAAACATATAAAATATTGTATCAATTTTAAAAAGCACATGACAATCACCAAAACATATAGGGGCATCAACAATTCATTATTCTAGCCTGGTCGTGTCTCTGCTCTGATCTCTAGGAGCAGTCAGGAAACATCAGAATCTGGAAACAGATCTATGTTTTCTTAGAAGCAGGTCCCACTGTATGGAATGGGGTATACTCTTTAGGACGGCAGCCTTGAAATCCAGAAGCTTCAAATGAAATAAGTCCTTAATTCTCTTTTGGTAAAGCAACACTATACACAGGCTCATGAGGCACTGAATACCTCCAACACTATTAAAACATGTCTGATATAGAAAGGAAACCTTACCTGGGAATCTATATTCTTACGAGAGGATGCAGGTGTGTTGGCATAGGAGCTGATGGAGGAGCTTGTGTTAATGTCATCGGTGCTGAGGTTATCTATGGTGTCACTGATCCCACTGCTGACAGAACTGCTGTCATCCCAGCTGAGGGGAGGAAAAAAGCCACAAAAACTTCATAACTCAAACAAACAATAGCCACAGCTACACCAAGAAGCCAGGTGACACGCAAGGGAGCTTTAAAACATCTCAGGGTCTCACAGCAATTATTGATTTAGGCCTCTAGAAACAGCTTCAAACAGAATCAAATGTTAATTCAGGCAACTTCCCTAAGTGCTTTTTTTTAAAGAACGCTGACGTTATTGCTGTTGTAGCTTTCTTACTTTTACACAACACAAAATCATGCTATCAGATTTTTACGCAGAAAGTGAGAGAAAAGATGACAATTTGGAGGAAGGTGGGCAATGAACTTCATTCTGGATTTTTGCTTAAGTGAAATGAACCACTTAATGAGCTTGGTATTTCTCTACAATGTTCTGGCATAGACTTACTTCTATTACCTATCAGTTATTTTATCATTTTTCAGAGTGACTTACAGTGGTTTGTCTGTTGGGAATCCTATGAGGCAGACGATTACTAGTTACAAGTTACAGAAGGGGCAAAGAGCTAGGGGCTTGCTCCTGACCGCACAACTGAGGTGGACCAATGGCCTGACTCTGTGTGAGGCCACGGCCTATATAGCCCTCAGGAAGAGCTTCTGGAAAGAGTAACACATGAAGCAAATCTTTACTGGTTCAAAGACAAATGTGATCTCATACAGAAGGCCTCTCTGTGCAAGCCTCTGGGTGCGCTCTTATTAAGTGTACCTGACAGGATGATATGCCCTTTCATCAACCTCTCAAGAGCTAGATATGCAGTATCACTTCTAAACTCAGTTGGGGTTGGCGGGGGGAAGGCGGAGATGAAGCAGAAATTCATTCAGGAGTTGCCAGCTGGATTCAGTTTCTAAAGTTACACCATGCGGAAAAACAAAGACTTACTATGTAAGACTTGCCTCTTCAAGCAAGAGACAATAGTGTGTTTTTTAAATCCTCCGAGCATGGAATGCAACATAGAATAAAAGCACATATGCAAAAGTTGTAACTGATAACACATGAACTGATTTAAATATGAACTACTAGTGGAGAGATTTGTAAACAGGAATATAATATTTAAAAAGTCTTCAGAGAAGGCCCTAGAGAATTATTAGGCAGTGGCCCAGCTGTTTGCAATATGTTTTGGGACATATTGCATAAAGGACAGCTGGGATAGGCACACTCTAAACTCATCCCCCTGGGGTTAAGTTTCACCAATTTCAATGGAAGTTGTGCCAGACTAAGGTCTGGTTCTGATACTGTATCTTTTATCTCCAAATCATGGCTTGGAAATGGGGCATGAGCTGCTGTCTTGCAGACTCCTCATGGCTCTCACAAAAATGCCCCCCCTACCTTCCAGTTTGCTTTAGCCGCTCTTCCAATATGTTATTTCAGTTCTGGTTCACAGTGAATGCAAAAACTGGGCCCCTGATTAGCGTCAACCATGTTTATTTTTGTTATTAACCTTGCATTGAGCTAAACTGTGTCAGTCAGCAATAAATAATAGGATCACTATCTCCTGAACAGACACAGACGCACAATTTGGAGAGGGAGAGAGATTAACAACTAACCATAGTTAAAGCCACCAGTGAATTCTGCATGCAAGGGGGGAAAAGACTGGAGGAAAAGGACTCTACTTCCATGGTTCACATCCTTAATCATGGTGAAAGAACTGGCAGTGTTCTTTACTTTTTACTTAGATAGCAGCCAATTAACATATTAGCTGCTGCAGAACTGAAGACAGATATAAACATAGTACACAGTAGTTGCTTCATAATATTTCTGTGTTATTACACCATTAATAGTCCTTTCCTTCCAGCAAACATAGTCTTCCTAATGAACTGCAAACAGAATATAATCTAACCAATAGAAGAGCAAGCTCATGAAAATTATGCACAGCAAAATGTTTGATAGATCTAAGAATGCACACAAGCACTCTTTTCCTCAGTAGAAACCAACTCCAGAATGTAGTTTTATACCAATTTTAAACCACTTCATTACACATATTGTTTTAAAATTTTGCCCATGCTTCAGTTTCTCAGTGGTTGCATTCAAACGCAAATGGAAAGGAAGGGAAATGTAACAGTCCTCCTAATTACAGCATTCTATGCTCAGTGAACAATGATAAGATCTTCGTAATTTAGTTGGGGCAATCAATAACTTCTGATGCCAACAAAAGTCCACTCAGCCATAACTTGAGACCCTGTCTTATTTCCTTTTAGTCACTTGATCAATCAAATGAAATCTACTTTCAATGCTGGAAAATTATGTGAGTGCTGAGAGACATAGTCATTTTCCTTCCTGTTGTGGAAAGCCATTTTAAAACTGAAAATAAAGCTGAAACTCAATCTGACAGGTAAGACATTACAATTTGAAAGAGAAGAAATGAAGCCTCATAAGATGACTGAGGTAAGTCCTCATATAGGACTGAACTTGTTTAAGAACGCAAATCTTCCCTACTCCAGCCTACAATTAAATAAAAATTGCAGGTGCCAAGTGAAGAATGAAGGATTCTGACAAATAGCACGGGCTCAATCCCAGAAGGAAGGGGGGGATTTGACTAAATATCCAAATCTTAACCAAAACTCTTTAGGACCTCAAATATTAAATAAGAATCTATTCTGTTTCAGCCAAAATACTAGTTTCCTGTGAACTTTGGGAGCCCCCCAAAAACAATCTCAACTGGTCCTTAACAAACATTTCACTGCCAGATTCCTAGAACACAACACCAGCCACAAAAAATGGAAAGAACATTACCAGAAGGATAAAAGACATGTTTAAACATGCAGATTAGTATAGCAATCAAGGTTAAAAGCACTATCACTGGCTAGTGCATTGTTAACCAGAAGCCTTTAGCCAAGTTAGTCTTCTGCCTGCCTTACCTCTAAAACACTTAAAATTATTTGGGTCTCCAACATCATAACTGATTCTTTACATTGGTGTATTAATCAAGTCTCAAGCCCATACTTCTTTCAATAGTAGGTTGAGTCATTTATCTTCACTGAAATCCTGTAAATTAGGTGTACCTGAAAATCTGTGATTTCCAAAAGCTATCCAGTCAGTGAGGTTTTGAACCTAGGATTGCCCAGTCAAACTCAACTACAACCAGAAAACTTAAATCTGTAGAGGTGGTAGCTTCTCTGAAGCTCTGAGCCATTAGCTTTTACTTTTACCAAGTTTCAATTTAAAACAAAGAGTAGCTCTTCATCAGCTATACACAGGGCAATGCCGCATACGCAATGGTTAAAGTCCATCGCATTTGCCATAAAAAAGTACCATATGCAAATTGCATATTTTTGGTGACATGCTCAGAAGTAACGCTCAACTGAAAATCTGACCGCAGTTAAAGGTTCTTGTGCAGTGTTGGCAAGTGCACCACTGTATTCTGCTCATACTATCATATTCCTCCCATGCCAAATTGACTGTTTACAAACTTTGCTAGATTTTGAATGCTCACTGCAGCCAACCGCAGGAATCCAGCCTCTTCAGAAAAGGAATATAACAAATCGGATCCTTTTAAATACCAGTTGGTGGAAGAAACAAACCTGATTCCCAACAGACAAACTATTCAAAGCTCTGCAAATACCAAAACCACATGTGTACACACAACTGGAAAAGGTAAGTTTAATATGGTACAGTCCATCATCATTTTACCAGGATGCATAATTACTACCTTTCGTTCGTTTGCATGGCTTGTCTACTGGGAACATGAAGGTGTATTTATTCTCCCACAAACAGAAATCCTCCATGTCTCTTCTATTTCAAGCAAGAGGAGTAAGAGTAATATACAGGTGCTTTTTGGATAAAGGTGTGACATACTTACACGTGTATCAACAACCAAGTCAGATATTAATAGTCCAAGTTTAACATGGAACTCTCCCATTAGAAGGCTATTTTACACTACATGAGCATGCAACATTTCAACTGGAAACTTGGTGATTCTTCCTAAAACATTAGCTATTCATTTGTTCAATGACAGATACAAGACATCACAGCCTAAAAGAGAAATTCTTCTGAGAAAAGAAAAACCACAAAGCGTCTTAAACTGTACTATAAAACAAAGTGAGAATAGCTGTTTCCACTGTTTTTCTTTGGGACACCCATCAGATGCTAACATCACGGCACGAGGAATTCTAGGAACGATAACAATGACTGCATGGGGTTTATATCAAAATGTTGAATCATCAGTCTGAAGAATAAATGATGGCATGATTTCAGCTCCAAAACAGTTGCACAGAATGAATACACAAACACACACTCATAGCAGAGCTTGGGGTGTGTGTGTGTGTGTGTGTGTGTAGTTAATATGATTTTCAAAGCCAACTCAAATGGAAACGTCTATAAATAGAAGGCAAAATGTGAACATAACAGGGTTTAATAGGGGAGCCATAAGCCCAGATATAAACCCTGACATGTTACACAAACATTATGGTTTATTTCAAGGTTGTTGGAAACTGTATCCCAATTTGACTATGTAACAGGTACATGGTTTACCACTCCAGTACAGTGGTACCTTGAGTTAAGTACTTAATTCGTTCCAGATGTCCGTTCTTAACCTGAAACTGTTCTTAACCTGAGGCACCACTTTAGCTAATGGGGCCTCCTGCTGCTGCCGCGCTGCCAGAGAATGATTTCTGTTCTCATCCTGAAGCAAAGTTCTTAACCCGAGGTACTATTTCTGGGTTAGCAGAGTCTGTAACCTGAAGTGTATGTAACACGAGGTACCACTGTAATCATGATTTTTTCTCTTATCCACACGCTGATGATGGTCAGGGGTGTAATGGGCAACACTGGTCTCTGTTCCTCTTTCCTTTCCTCCCTCCTCTGATGCCCTCTAGCATCTCAAAAGCTTGCACAACTGTTTGTTGCAGCAGCCCTAGCTACAAGCTCCCCAGGTGAATGGTGTCTCTGGTGCTGGTCAGGGGGTGCTTCCCATGCCCCTGTGGGGCAGTGGGAGGGGGCACCTCTCTTTGGGGCAGGGGGGCAGCTCAGAGACCAGAGAAGGCATCTGTGGCTGGCCAAGGAGAGGGGAGAAGAGAGGAGGCTGAGGGAACACTCCACAAGCGTGTTCAAAAAAGGGTGAGGGGCTTCTCTCAGTTGGCAGGGGGGTTGGGGCAGAATATAGCAAGAAACCCCAAAGTGAGTCATTTTGGGGCAGGGTTGGGGTGGGATCCCCCAAGGGACCCAATCGTTGGTTCCTAATCTGCAACAACCCTTGATCTGATGCAACACGCACACGCACCCTTTTCTTTCCTGATTGACAGTAGCCGGGGGGGGGGGGGGTTGGATACAGTGGCTCTGCTGTTTCAGTTGTCCCAGGCCCATTCAGACAGCTCTGCCCATTCTCATCTTGCTGACATGTGAGTCTGCACCAGTTCCTCTCCTATACACACTATCAGGTATGCAGAGGAACACACTGGGAGGGGTGGGGGGAGGGAATGTTGCATTCAGAGTCTGCAACATCCATATGGTTTTCAGTCTAAATACTCTCATACCTACTGCTTTCTCAGTCTTCCTAAGCATGTGATGAAAAAGATACTTAAGTTGATTGTGGCACGAGTTTTCACATGCAGCATCAGCCTAAGGTTAGTTTCAGCTGGGTTAAAGATGCTTCTGTACTGAATTGTGGAACCTTTTTTGCTACTAAAATCTAATACTGATATTATTCCAAGACCAACAGTGTACAGATTTGATTAAGAATTCACTAAGCAACTACCAGCATAACAGAATACTTCAAAGAAATTAAAATACATGTTAAAAGAAGATTTGGCAATGATAAGATTTTTTTTTTAGGCGAAGGCATTGCTCAAGAACTGAAAATGCTGAGCAGAAACAGGCTCTCTGTCTCCCTTATCACAGCTCATTTATTGGTTCTTAAATACACTGCCCCTCCTCTCTCTCTTCTGCTCTTTTCAATCTTCACTATGCTGTTAGCCACCAACATTACTATCAGCTGATTTAAGTTATAAACACCACTATCCAAAGATCACAGTAGAGAATAATAGAAGTGCATTTTTAGAGAGATTGGGATATTTCTCAAATTGAAAATGAAAACTCAGTATAACAGGATAAGCTTTTTCTCTTCAGCTTGCACTTATGCTTGGAGAACTCATAACTAGTGGAACTTGTTTTCTGGGAATCATTCAACACAAAGCTTTCCGAAATGCCTTAAGGGACAGGAGATAAATCAGGAAGTAGTAAAGTGTCAAACCCAAAAGTAGGATTAACACTAACCTACAGAAAAGAGATCAGAATACTATGCAAAGATTTCATTCAGACATATTACTCTCATGGGTAGCTGTGTTAAATTCATGTTTTAATTCTAAATATTTGTGTGATTCTCCTGACTGGAATGAACATCAAGGATTCACTGAAACCGTGAAAAGGTCTCACTGAAACTGTTGGGATTTAAAAGTGCTTACCATTCAGCTGGTTCAAGACTATGTACATCTGGTCTATTCCTAAATCTCCGGGCAGAAAGTGCTGAGCATCACAGACAACTGAAAGTCTTGCTGCTACAGACTGAACAATTTTAAAGTTGTACAGAAGTATGGGACATAAATAGCTCAGTTTATTACTGCCAAGACTGCTCCCATTTTATACTATATACAGCAGGGGACTGCACATTCTTTTCAGTGGCCTGGCCTTTTTAGATTTTCTCTTCACAAAATCACCTCCCTCCCCCTTATATGAAGTCCAGTTCTCATGTTCATTTTTGCCATGCAAAATCACTGCAGTGGTGGCTTTTAGTCACTTATTTTTTAGTTAATATATGTACTGTCAATTATTGTGATAGATGTATTATGTCTACTGTTTTTAAGGTCTGGTTTTATTGCTATTTTAGTTTATCATATGATATGCAACATGCTTATATTTTTAGAATTAAGTGGTGTGCATACACACACACACACACACGTATATACATAATGTTTGCAGTTCCCACCCTACCCTGAGGTGGTTGCTGAGAGGCAGTGCATAGGGGCTGAAAGGGGACTTGGCAAAGATTGACTCCCGCTCCCTTTCTCAAATGTGCTTCCTCTCCTGGATCTCTGTGTAAATGGAAGAGGACTTTCCATCCATGGAACAGACCATCTCGAACCAGCCCTATGCTTCTAATGTGTCATGAATGATGACTCCAACATTAAAATAAAAGAACTAAGTAAAAGAGCACACAAAACTTATTAATTTATACACTGGCCCACAGCCTCCTAGGAGACTAAGGATGACATCCTCAATTGTCTGCTTAAAATAAATGGCATAGTGAAGTGTTTTATCAGGCAGTGCCCTATTTCCATTTCACCAAGCGTCCAATGACGCTTCTCCTCATAGCAGACCTTTAATATCTTATTTCCATAGTCAGTTTTTTTCCCCCACACAGAGAAAGGGTACCAGATTTGCCTTAAGGCATCATTTATAACTCTGGGCTCAAGTGCACAATTACTTCTTAACAATAGTGGGGGAGGCAGTTGTAAGCTCCTAGCCTACCTATAACCTAAGCAACATCTCAGAGAGAAAATATTTCAGAGATAAAAACACAAGAGCCTGGTCTGTTGGGAGTTGTTAGGAATGGAAGAAATCACCAAAAAGAGCATTTTATGAAGAAAAGAGAAAGACTGCAGAACTATATCAGCACTTACGCTACAATGTGAAAAAATGCCAGAATACCTAAGAATTCCTGAGCTTCCGTCACTGTAATAAAGCCCTGCCAAGATATTTGCTAGGCTGGAATTCTGCTGGTTTAATATAAATCAAAAGAGAAGCCTATTAATTATTGAAGTCATTTCTGCACCATGCTGCAGTTCAAAAATTTTCCAAAGTAGTTTGCAATAACTCATAAAACAAATAGTAAAAGTTGGATCACACACACACACACACACTCCACTCATGAACCGTATTGACTTTTTTTTAACATGGATGTAGAAATGATGAAATGGAAGGTGCATGGACATAGCCAGCAGTGATTTCCATAATAACAACATGATCTAAAAGCAAATATTTGATGTATATATAGTGTGGAATGATTTTGTTTCATATACAGATCAGGGACATATGCAGCTACGTTTATCAGAGGCTTTCCTCAGATTATGTAAAATAGGCTACATCAGCCCAAGATAGGAAAAGAGGTAGTAAGGGAACACCTAGCTACTTTAAATGCATTCAAATATTCAGGGCCTGATGAGCTGCATCCAAGGGTACTAAAGGAGCTTGTGCATGTTATTTCAGAGCCTTTGATAATTATCTTTGAGAATTCTTGGAGAACAGTCCCTACAGACTGGAGATGGGCAAATGCTGGCCCCTACTTTAAAAGGGGGGGAGGAAGACGCAGGTGAGTTTGACATTGATACCAGGAAAGGTCCTAGAACAGATAATTCAACAGTCAGTCTGTGAGCATTTAGAAAAGGATACTGTGATTTACAAAGACCCAGCATGAGTTTCTCACAAATAAGTCATGCCAGACCAATCTCTTTTTTGATGGAATTACAAACTTGTCCGCCCTGATATTCTGGCGAGGAAGCTGGTAAAATGTGGGTTGAACGAGGTAACTGTTAGGTGGATTTGTAGCTGGTTGACTGACCAAATCCCAAGAGTACTCATTAATGGTTCCTCGTCATCCTGGAAAAAGTGACAAGTGGGGTGCTGCAGGGTTCTGTCCTCGGTCCATTGTTGTTTAACATCTTTACAAATGACTTTGTAAAGTCATTTGTAATTGAGGGAATGCTCATCAAATTTGCAAGTGACACCAAACTGGGGCGGCGTCTAGCTAATGCTGCAGAAGACAAGCAGAATTCAAAATGACACTATAGATTGGAGAACTGGGCACAAGCTAACAAAATGAACTTCAATAGGGACAAATGTAAGGGTCTGCACTTAGTCAGGAAGAACCAGATGCACAAATATAAGATGGGAGATACCTGGCTTACTAGCAGTACATGTGAAAAGAATCTAGGGGTTTTGGTGGACCACAAGCTGAACATGAGTAAAAAATGTGATGCAGCAGCAGGAAAAAAAAAGCTAATGCTAATCTAGGCTGCATCAATAGAAGTATAGTGTCCAGATCAAGGGAAATAATAGTACCACTCTATTCTGCCTTAGACCACACTTGGAATACTGTGTCCAAATCTGGGCACCACAATTTCAGAAAGATGTTGACAAGCTGGAACGTGTGCAGGGGGGCCACCAAGATGATCAAGGGTCTGGAAACTAAGTCTTATGAGGAGCGCTTGAAGGAGCTGGGTATGTTTAGCCTGGGAAGGGGGAGACTGAAAAAAGATATGATAGCTATCTTCAAAAATCTTAAGGACTTTTACATGGAGGAGGGAGCATGCTTGTTTTCGCCTGCTCTTGAGGGTAGGACTCCAATGGCTTCAAGCTGCAAGAAAGGAGATTCTGACTAAACATTTGGAAAAACTTTATGACAGTTAGAGCTGTTCAGCAGTGGAACAGACTCCCGTGAGATGTGGTGGACACTCTTTCCTTGGAGGTTTTTAACCAGAGGTTGGATGGCCATCTGTCGTGGATGCTTTAGCTGAGATTCCTCATTGCAGGGGGCTGGGCTAGATGGCCCTTGGGATCCCTTCCAACTCCATGATTCTAAATGCTATAAAACTGCAACATCATGATGAAGCATACAGAAAACCGTCAAGTTGCCAATGGATCTTAAGTTTATGGCTACCTACTTTTGAAGAGGAAAAAAATGTTAAACATGGCATCATCACCATCTGTTAATAATTACATTACTTCTTATTTTGTCTTGATGTTGCTTGTTGTTCTTTAAAAAAAATCTCCAAACAAACAACTGTACAAGAACTAACAATTGCCACCCGATTTCAGAGGTTTTTGCTGGCAATATCAAAGTAGTGACTGTCTCACACATTTCTCTACATGATAACAAGCACACCCAAAGCAATGCAAACACACAGCTGAAATCATTCTCCTGGGGTTGCTTGGAAGCAAATGTTTGGTTTGGGAAAGGGACTGCTGCACAATTCCCCCGCCCAGCTGTTCCTAGATGTGTAGCCAGTACACAGCAGATGCCTGCCACTGCCTCCTGCACTTATTGCAGAGTTTTCTTTTAAAATGCACTGAACCTGCATTATACAGTACCACCCAGTTTGTTAACAGCCACATAGAGACCAACACCAAATACACACATAATTTATATGGAAGACTGAAGTGTCGCAGCTGTGACAGAGTGAGAGCCAGGAGTCATTATGAAGCTGCTAGTGGGCAGCAGCTGGGATCCAAATCCCATACATATTTGCAGACAGTTTCTGGAATTGCGATCAAATTGGTCTCGGTCAGTCAGGCCTATCTGAGTATACCCTGAAGCAGTATGCAGAAACTCAGTGACTGTCCATCAAGCAAGGTAAGAGTTACATCAAGATGAGAGAGGGAACGAACAGGTAGGGGACACCGCTCCAGATTTTTGTAGCATGGCTGCTCACATTGTCCACCACCGGCTGGGCCACCCAGGTTATTTATTCATTTAATAACATTTCTATACCACTTGATTGTAAAAAAACCTCAAAGCGACAAATGAAGAAAATCAAGGGGGGTGGGGAAACTACAATAATACTTCAAGATTTAGATAAAGGTAAAGGGACCCCTGACCATTAGGTCCAGTCGTGACCGACTCTGGGGTTGCGGCGCTCATCTCGCTTTATTGGCTGAGGGAGCTGGCATACAGCTTCCGGGTCATGTGGCCAGCATGACTAAGCCGCTTCTGGCGAACCAGAGCAGCACACGGAAACGCTGTTTACCTTCCCGCCGGAGCGGTACCTATTTATCTACTTGCGCTTTGGTGTGCTTTCGAACTGCTAGGTTGGCAGGAGCAGGGACCGAGCAACGGGAGCTCACCCCGTCACGGGGATTCGAACTGCCGACCTTCTGATCAGCAAGTCCTAGGTTCTGTGGTTTAACCCACAGCACCACCCGTGTCCCATACTTTAAGATGTACAAAGGTTTAAATACAAAATGGATTAAAATTACCTCAACTTTCTAAACATCTGGGTTGGCTTGTCTAAACACGAATGATTTTAGCAGGTGTCAAAAGGAGTACAGTGAAGGTGCTTGCTTGATCTAAATAGGCTGGGAGTTCCAGTGTGCAGCTGCTGCCACAGTAAACAACTGAGTTCTTACAAACGGGGAATGGGTATAATGTTGCACCAGTAGGTTGTTTTCTGACCACCTGAAAACTTATACTAGTTTATATATTCATCTGAGTCTGGTTTAGCACAAGTTTACATATGTGGCCAAGAGTCTACTATGAATGAAACAATGCAGTTTAACTGGTCTATCATATGTTGGGATGGTGTCTTTCTTGCATCAAATTTACAAGACCTGCTCCCACTGAAAGGTAACTTGACTCTTGCACTCAAAACAGCAACAAGCAAAACAAAAGGCAATTTGCTTCACCTGTAAATTGGGTACAAGTCAGGCACAGAGTCTAGCAGAAAGCCGCCTAACAACAGGATACCCATTTTGTGAGGTGTCATCATCATTACCAACATTTTTAATAAAAGAATTTAGATACTGCCTTTCATTTTGAGAATGCCAAGGTGGTTCACAAGCAAATAAAAACAAGCAAGAATAAAAGGAACATACTTGGGGATTCCAAGTATACAACAATTTTAAAAGCTTTTCAGAATGTTTTGTGGTCTGCCTCCCTGGCTTCTTTGGGAGGAAAGGGAGAATAGAAATGTAACAAACATGCCACAATAGCCAGTCTCCACTAGGGCACATTTCCATCTAGATTTACATACAGGAATAAGGTACATTGCTAATTTTACAATGTCAGGCTTTCCTGGTGGCCTGTCCTCATATAGGGGATACCAGTATGGATACAAGACTGATCTGCCTAGCAGCCTAAAATCATCACAAGTCCAGTTTCAAGCAACGGGGACACAATGTGATTGTATTTCCTATGGGAAACTGGAGAATCTGAGCAGATTTCAGCCAGGTAGACAAAGCAAACTGTAGAGGAGACCGCAGGTTTTTATCCCAGGGAACAGGAGCATGGACAGAGAGACTTCAAAGAAAGTCTCCACCTGCAGGATAAGGAAGGGAAAGCACTTGGAACATCAAGCAAAAGAAGTCTGGAATTGCTGGAACATTATTCTTTGACTTGCAAAGTCTTTGCTGTGTTTGCCATCACAACAATCCCTCTGAGATAGTTACTGTTCCCGTTTTTGTACGCAATACTTGCTGCAGACCACACAGCAATGTGGGTTTGAAACTAGTCCCAATTTACAGTCATTGAACAATAACTCTGTTGTTACACACACATACATATGGGGGGGGGGGAGGGAGAGAGATGTTTTAAAAACCTGACTGTTCAAAATATCCTTATTGTTGTTAGATGTTTTGACTAATAAGTGAATATAAGTGTAGTAAGTTGCACAAGAAAAAGCATTTTTTTAAAAAAACCTTCTGACACTCTACTTCCACAGTAGAGAGCAATTTTAATTGTGTATTTAGATTATTTACCGGTATTTCATTTATATACTGCCATTCCTTCTAAGGACCCCAAGGTTGCCATCTGTCAACTGCACACATCCACCCCCTAAAATGTGTTATTACATTGAAAATCAAAGTAATAAAAGTCAGATTTCATTCATTGTTCCAACTTCAATTCGGTGCTGTACTCACGGCATTTCAGCAAGGAGAATTCTTACGCCAGTGTTGCAAAGATTCAGTCACCTACTCAAATAAAAATCTCAACGTTCCTCCTTTGCTACTCTCCCTTTACCCACCACATGAAGACCATCCTTATTCGAAGTGCAAAAAAGAAGAAGAATATTCCTACCTTGCCAGGTCCCTAGGCCAAAGCATTTCTCCACTTTGCTGCCCATGAAGAACTCTAGAGAAAGGGGCCAGATTTATTTTACAGGTTGACACCTTCATTTGGCTGCCATCAAAACACTCCAGCAGGAAGGGGTAAAAAAAAAAAAGAGTTTAGGATCTTGGGATGCCCGGTGACACACAGGAGAAAACAAGGCTGCTTCTCTCAACAGCACACACAGTGGCTCCGCACGAGGCTGGGAAAGAAGCAAGCTAGCTAGAAGGTGAATACTATAAACGGCCCTAGAAAGTAATCTGATCCCTCTGTGAAATTAACCTCTGAAATGCTGGGGGAGAATGAGACCGAGCCATTTCCCCGGGACTAGGTCAGCTGCGGAAGAGTTTCGACACGCCTGGCTTTCAAGAGGCAGACAAGGTTGTGCAAAGCCTTCAGATCAGATACAGTAACTCTGTTACCCTCATGTGGGCAGCACAATCTGATCACAGCTAGCAGACCTCAGTCTGCAGAGAACAAACAAACCAGACCACATAATCCTAACCTAGTCTGATTTAAAACAGGTCTGATACACTTCTCAACATTTCCAGTGGATTTTATCAGGTTGTGCCCAATGTAACCTTTCTTTTTTTCTCCGTAGAGAAAAAGCTGTAGAGAAACATTATTTTGGATTTTGAAGAAAAGGTCTCAAAAGCAGAGATTCTTGCCTTCTTGGAACTTCTGTGAAGGGCAAACAATACAATCAGAACTGGCCCTCTCAAACACTGAAATCACTGTACAAACACTTGCATTTGAATACACTAAATTCCTTTAATATTTTCGTTTGTTAGAACATAACTGATATGTTGCCCAGTTGCCTTGCACAATACCATACATCTGGCCTTTTATGGACACAACGCACAGAGAACACATACTTGATTGCTATAATTTGAGTAAGCGATATAAACCGTACTGGAAAAACCACAAGGTAGTACAGCATCAGGCTGAAGCATTGGTTTGATCCGAGTCAGAATATGTATTATTATTGGCTCATGCAAGCAAAGTCCCTGGTTTAATTTGCTAGTTTCACATTCTGCTTGCCAGTTCTTTTGCGGGCCACAGACCCCGCTAGCCACAGGTATGGCCGCAATAAGAATGGGCCCTGTGTGTGTGCATCTATTGAAGTTCTCTAGAATTGTCCTCACTGGTGTAGAGGATCCTTCCTTACATGAAGGAACTCAACACACATCTCTTTCATGGTCACCCAACAAGTGGAGGAAGTGTGACCATTGCATGAGAGGATTGATTTGAACTCTTCTGTTATTGACTGCAACACATTTAACAATTTTCCTTGAAAACTGAGACACTGGGATGAAAAAGTGAGCACATTCATGGCAAAGTTCTTTATCATAATCATAATTAAGGCATTTGAAGTGTGGATTGTTGAACACTGTGCTGTTCATCAGAATTAACATTAATTCATTTTTACAAATAGCCCAAAGCAGGCCTGAATCACCTGTGACACAGCAGCCTGACTGCAGCCGACCAGACTTGTAATTATGGTGTTGAGGTGCTTGAAAACCTCCCTGTGGCTGCCATATGCAATTGGTGAGTTTTGTTTGGCTTGTCAGGTTGCAAGGCCTGACTTAGCCAACACCTTGCACCTGAGATGAATACCCCTGAGGTATGCCAAGCTTATTAATACACAGATTTTGGAGTGCTTTGCATCCTTTTTTTGTAACATTTGGTTTCCAAGTGAAAATTGGTGGAGAATAAATCAAAACCCGTAACCTTTAGAAAACAAAAAATAGAGAACACAGGTCATTAAAAGCCCTTCACATTTCTCATTTTTATTTCCATACTTAGGCAGTAATGGCTGGTTCTTTTCCTAGGGTTGCTTGGCTTAGAACTATTTCTCCAAAGACTGAGAAATAGCTTGGTTTATTCCCCAAGTGATCTGAATTGTGTTTTTGCCCACCCTCACCGCTTCTACACAGTCACAGTCCATCAACCAGTTCTCCAAACTTCTTCCACCTTTCCTCTAAGTCCACTTACTTTGCAGTGGCAAGAAGCAACAAGCAGGAGGAAAAGAAGCCATCTCTCCCCTCTGGCATCTGTTATTTAATACCACAGGTGCAAACAGGCTCTGGAAAATGTAGTTTCCCCCAGGTACGGGACCTGTATTGTCACGTGTGAAAGGGGGACAGATCTCCCTCCCTTTCCTTCTGCTGTCCGAAAATAAGTGGTGTAAGGAAGACAATAGGGCCTTGGGGGTAGGGTGGTTCAAATTGAAAGGGGGAAATTTAGATTAAAATCAAACCTGTACAATAATGCAGAGGGTCGTAATGATTACCTCATATCTGAGGAATGCAGTACAAGCTTGCAAGCTTAATATTTCCGAGCCAAATACAAGTTTCAATAGTGTCATTAGCTTACTTGCTAGCACAGGAGCAAGAATTCCCCTGCAAAAAAGGATGGGGGAAATTTGGCAGCTTTGGGCAAATAATGGTGCATTCTAATAATTCAGGAGGAAGGTTGCATTTGAATTCTTATAATTGGAGCGACACTGTGGATGAGGTGCCTGACAGTTTTTTCTTTTTTTTTACACACACACACACAATTTGCTGCCACTGGCAATGCTGATAGTAGCCTTCCTAATTAAAAAAACAGATTGTGTCAATGGGAATGACACTGCATCATGATGTAAAGCAATTCCTAGGGGCACTGGCTGCTCCCATACACCCCCAATTAATAATAATAATAATAATAATAATAATAATAATAATAATAATAATAGTATCACGGTGGCAGTTGTCATTTCCAGTTGATTATACACTTATCAAGTTCACCTCTGTGCAATGTGTGCCATGCACTTAAATCACACCTACAAGGTTAATTGTTTCCAGGCTACGTGGCTTGCCATGATGTAAAACACACAACCTAATAAATCCTAAAGACTTTCACTGTTTTAATGGGTTAAAACTGTATGTTCTCCAAACAGTTATAAAAATACCGACTTCAGGAAACAAAGAACTGCAAAACTAATTCAATATATATGCCTGCACTTGCTTCTTCTTTCCTCAGTCTATGGTTTAGTGGCTATTGTGTCACTATGGCAACATGAAAGACTGCTTATTTAGAGGTTGCATGTGACAATTTGCTATTTTTAAATAAACAAAAAAAATCACAGCCGTTCAGAAAAGCCTAATTTAAAAAAACCAGATGATTGTGTTTTTAGGATGAAAAGAAAGAGTGTTAATGAAATTCCTTCCTGCAGCTGGACCATTATCGCATTAAACTAGATTAGCTATGAATATAAAAAGACAGGAGCACTCTAGTCTCTCGCCACATATTTGTATAATGACAGAGCTAGAGACTGTCTTAGCTGGGTGGATGCTAGATGAGTAGATATCAAAGGCAGACTGTGAACTGAATGAAATAGCTGCTCCTTCATACAAGGGAGATTGAGCTCTCTGTACAAGAAAAATAATGTTTGGTGTAACCTCTGATGTGTGACACTAGAATTTTTTTCTCCCCAGATTATACAAACTGGGCAGCCACTGCGTACATTGGTTGCCTGATCAGTATACCTCCAGCAGCAAAGTAAAACAAAAAACAAAATAACAACAACCATGTTTTGACAGTGACATGCTAGCAAATGAAGTCCAGGGCCAATTCCTGCTTGCTGAGGGATGACATCTGCTTCCCTCTCTGTCCAGCTACCAAATTAGATGCAAGAGAAATCTGTGAAAGGAGGAGTGCTGGCTGTAGGTGGGGGGAGCTTTGGTCCACCATTCTTCACTGCTACTTCAAAGCTGACCCCACAGACGCTGAGGATGGACTTCATTAAGGAAATTCCAAAATATTAATCAGTTTATGTACAGAGGTACAGTCGAACCTTGGATCCCAAACGCCTTGGTACTTGTACGTTTGGGCTCCTGAACGCCGTGAACTCAGAAGTGAGTGTTCCAGTTTGCGAACGTGCTTTGGAACCTGAAATGTCTGACGGAGCTCCCACAGCTTCCGATTGGCTGCAGGAAGCTCCTGCAGCCAATCAGAAGCCATGTTTTAGTTTCCGAACGTTTTGGAAGTCGAACAGACTTCCAGAATGGATTCCGTTCGACTTCCAAGGTACAACTGTACTTTGAAATCCTGGATTACGACATGCATGCTGCCTGAAAAGTCTCAAACCTCTGAAAGCTAGAATTTTTTTATCTTGATTTTTTATTTTTATTATTCAAAAAAAAAGTTGAGACTGGTCAAAACTGTCCACTCATATTCCATATACACTGAATCACAGTATCAACAATAGCATGTTCTAACTATAGTGCAGTCTCTACAACTGGAAACTTATTGGCTCCTTCCAATGACAAGGCAAACAAAAAATAGCATCTTGCTTAATAAAAATAACTGCACTGCCTGATTTGTCCCAGTCCATGAAGTCCTGAAACAAACGCATAGCCTGTGAGCTTCAATGAGTTTTAATTTTCTTGAGCTCCTCTGAAGTCAGATGAATTTGCTGCATTTATTCAGTGAATGGAGAATGAACTTGTATTTATTTTACTTAATAACCTGTGTGAGATTAGTTGTGATTCAGTTTATAAGGATTTGGTTTATAACAAGTGTGTTTGAAAATTATAATTAAAAAAAAAATCCAAATAGCAATCCGGTGAGATAAGTTTTACATTAAAGGTCTGTTCCAGTAGTTAAAATTGTGGATAGAAGTAAAGAGGCCCCAGGTATTAATTTACCTAAAGAGCAGCTGTTAGAAAACACATTGCATTGTGTCATACATGCCCAGTGTAATGAAACCACAGACAAATAAGCCAAAGAATCACTGGTTTAGGGTTTAAGCCTCCTGCCTAAGCATGTGTTCAGCTCCTTTATAAATTAATGGGAACTGGATCCAGCCTGCACTGAAAGGGGATAGCGGCACATTACCACAGTAATGTAAAAACTCAACTTAATACTTTTATTTCCTGTCTTGAAGTGCAAAGTTTGGTGTCCATATTGAACCCACATGAAGTTGGAAATCATTCCTCAGAGAGCAAGAGAGAGACTTAACACACATTTATTTTAAATTTGTTATATATACTTCCTGCCATAACTTGTTTCAAATTATCCAGCTTGACTTTATCATTCCTTTGGACTAATTCAGAACATGACCCTACTAAGTATCATTAAATTTATTTAAAAATGTATTTGTTGAGGGGTTTTTTCTATAAAGCACATAAAGAAAATTAAGAAAACAGTTAAAAGTATATGTGGTGTTTTTAGACATAGCACCATATATACAACTTAATTCATATTAAAATAGGTGATTGGCATGCCTTTTCCCAGCTCATTCTCGTTTACCACTTGCTGGGGCAGAGGAAGGGGGTGCGGTGGGTGCGGACCACCCCAGGTGTCACCACTGAGGGGGGTAACAAAATGTCGGGTGTCACACACCGTGGGGCCTGCAGCACGCCTGAGCTACATGTCTCTCTTGGGAGAGACGCTGTGGCTTGGGCGCGCGCAGGCTCCGCGCTGCCCAAATGGTCCACCTGCTGCCTCCCCACCAGCTGTGGGGCAGCTGAGTGGAAGAGGCAGGCAGACTTTGGAGGCCCCGTGGTGCACCCTGCCCCTCTGGGCAGCTCGCCCCACCCCTGGGTGCCCCACCCCAGGTGCCCGAGCAGCTTCCTCCGCTGCTGCCACTTGCAACCCTTTCTAGAAAAAGCAGGTTTTGCCTCCTCTCACACCCTGGCTACATCCAAAATAAACTACTGTAATAAGCTCCAAATGGGTCTGCCTTTAAATAGGGTTCAGAAACTTCATAGTAAAGAATACAGCTGTTAGGATGCTTGTGGGAATAAGTATCCAGATCATGTAATATCAGTCAGTACCAGCTGCACATGACTAATTTAGGCCCATTTATTTCAATGGGCCTACTCTGAGTAAAACATAGTTGAATATCACCCTTTGGAACTAGGTTATTTCAAGGACTCCCTGCACCCTCAAGTTCAAGTCTCTGCTCACAGCCACACTTTCAAGATCCATCAGACAGAAAAGCTTTTTAGTTGTGGCCCCATAATCCAAGCAATACGTATGACCTAATCTTTCTTAGTTTTTTGGGCAGACCTCAATAATTTACGGTATTTGCTTCGGCCTGGATTCTGTTAACAGTGTAGTGAGTTCAGTTTTTAGCTTTTGTTACTGGATTGTTTCATGTGTAGTTTATGGAACTCTCACTTTTTGAAAAAGTCTTTAAAATGTTGTCCCTTCTCTAAAGCTTTTATTAATATGTAATAGGTGAAGGCTGCTTACTGGGACATGATTAAGTTGCTGCTGTTTTCAGGCTCGTTTTATTTTATTGTGGTTACTCGCATGTGGTTCCTTTACTTACATGTGGTCTGTTTGAAATATGCAGCTTTGTGAAGGAACACCTCAAAAAGCTGTGTATTATTATTATTATTAAAATATTTATTAAGTTTCTATACCACCCTTCATCCGAGGATCACAGGGAGGTTTAATGCAGTAACACAAAAATGCATAAAATAGTTATTAACAAAAACAATAACCCCACTCCCAGTTTAAAAGGACATAGACTGTTTAATTAGCCAGAGGCTTGGGAGAAGGGGAACATTTGATGATTGAAGTTAGGCTATCCCTGTGCAAGCAGGACCAGCAGCCAAAATTGATAGAAGACACTCTGCATGTGCACGGCCACTTGAGCCTCAAGTGACAGTAATGAATCCAAAAGTCCCTGCAAGTTGCGTACCCGCTACTTCAGAGAATGTAACCCCATCAAGAGCAGGACACTTCCCATCCATCCAGTCTAGGGAACCGCCCACTAACAGTGCCTCTGTCTTATCCAGATTGAGTCTCAGTTTACTGGCTCTCATCCAGTCCATTACCGAGGCAAAACACTGGCCCAGCACATCCACTGCCTCACCTGCAGATGTCAAGGAGAAGTAGAGCTGTGTGTCAGCATATTGCTGACATTATACTCCAAAACTCCAGATGACCCCACTCAGCAGTTTCATGTAGATGTTAAACAGCATGTGAAATAAGACTGAACCCTGAAGAACTCCACACTGATAGCTCCACAGGGCTGAAGAGCATGCCACAAGCATCACTCCTTTGGAAACAACATCCAAGTAGGTCTGAAACCACTGCAAAGCAGTGCCACCAACCCTTAATTTGGACAGCTGCTCCAGAATGATACCAATGTTGACAGTATCAAATGCTGCTGAGGTTGAGGAGAATTAGCAAGGACATGTCCCCCCTGTCTCTCTCCTCACATAGGCAATCATACAGGGTGACCTTTTAAAATATGTTTATTTGGTTTTTAAAATAATTGTTTTAGTTACCGTGTGTAAGCCACCTTGGCGAGGCTTTACACTGAAGGGACGCACATAAGTACTTTAAATAAATAAATATCACCCAGAAGATTGCACTCCTAATATTATTTTCATTTATTACATTCATATCTCACCTTTTCTCCAAAGAGCTAAAGGTTCTTCCCCTTCCACCATTTCATCCTCAGAACAACTACATAAAGGTTAGGTTGAGAGAGAATTATGCCCTCTCTTTCCAAATTATGTCTTTTATTGTAATCTGTTCCACCTAAAATGGATTTTTCCATCTAACTTTGATTTTAACCTCAATTCAATTTCTATAGCATTACACAATGTAAACTGTGAAGGATAACCTTCCAGTTACAGGATCAATTAATTTCCTTGGTTAAAGAAGAAAATTCCATTCTTTTAGGTTAATGCAACAGACCAGAATATTACTTTGCTTTCTTATCCTACAATACCCCCTTGTCTTTTGCAGCTGTTAATATTTGACTAGGTCCTCTGGACTACAAAAAGGGTTATCAAAACAACTGAATTCTCTCCCCCTCCCTACTGCCCTAGTTTCAATAGTAGAAAAGTATGAGGAACTATGATCAATATGGTAGATTATGTAGAGTAAAGGTAAAGGTAAAGGTACCCCTGCCCGTATGGGCCAGTCTTGACAGACTCTAGGGTTGTGCGCTCATTTCACTCTAGAGGCCGGGAGCCAGCGCTGTCCGCAGACACTTCCAGGTCACGTGGCCAGCGTGACGAAGCTGCTCCGGCGAACCAGAGCAGCACACGGAAACGCCGTTTACCTTCCCGCTATAAAGCGGTACCTATTTATCTACTTGCACTTAAGGGTGCTTTCGAACTGCTAGGTGGGCAGGAGCTGGGACCGAACGACGGGAGCTCACCCCGCTGCAGGGATTCGAACCGCCGACCATGCGATCGGCAAGTCCTAGGCGCTGAGGTTTTACCCACAGCGCCACCCGCATCCCTTTTATGTAGAATAGTATTTAAATAAACAATCCACCTGAATCTGAGTAAACAATTGTGATTGTTAGTGTTTGGGATTCAGTCTGGTTAATTAAAGCTCTGAATTACAAATGAAATTGGCTAGAGAACAGTCCTAAAGTATTTCTGAGCCTATAACTATTCAACAAGACGTGTTGGAGTCAATGGGTGCTTCTATCCAGGGCTTTCTTTTAGAATTGGACAGTCCTCTTTTTAAGAGTTGGACAGTCCTCAGTGCATCCAATCACAACAGGAAAAGGCCTTGTGGCTACAGTTACAGGATCAATTCCTGATATCTCCAGATTAGGCTGAGACAGACTCTTGTCTGAAACCCAGCTGTCAGTCAATGCAGACAGTACTGAGCTAGATGGACCAATGGTCTGACTCAGTATAAGGCAGCTTTCTATGTTCCTAAGTAGCAGCCAAGTCATGAACACTAACCACTGTCTTTTCTTATACGTATACATGTGCATGTGCATGACAGAAGGAAAAAATGACAGATCTAACAGGGGTTCAAATATTCAAGCCATAATGCATGAAGTATCTGTGCACCATTTATTACTGAATCCGCCAAAGGTCCTACCTGGACATGACATGATTCCTGGTTTCTTTTCTGTCTCTCCAAGGTGTTTTTTATTGATTTATATCCCTTCATGGGCTCAAATAATAGATTATAAAAAGGTAAAAATAAAGGACCCCTGGACGGTTAAGTCCAGTCAAAGGCAACTATGGGGTTGCGGCACTCATTCAAATGGCTGCCAAATGACCACCTGATGGGAGTTCTGGACAGTGCATATTGTCATGACATGAAATCATGTGAGCATGATCCTGCAACCCCCTCACACTTTCTTGTAACACATGATATTTAACAATGGAATCATTTTCTATTCACATATAAATCTCAGGCAGGAATTTTTGTTCACACAAGGGGGGTGATTTCAAACTATCTTGGGAGTTTGTATATTCTTCCCCCTTTAAGTCTTTCCATGCAACAGGTTTAATACCTACAATGGACTAGCTGGCCCTCAGGGTCCCTTCCAATTCTACAATTCTATGATTCTATGCAGTGGAACTTCAATACATACGTTACTTAAGACTTCAGATAACTTCATTTCCTCTGTCTTGCAAAATTCCATCATGCCCGTACACGAGCTTGATGTTTTCCTCTCATTCTCAGTGAAAGAATAGCTTATCAGAAATCTGACAAGCATTATTTCTTCCCAACAGTAGTTGTCTCACAAGTGAACACATTTGAAAAGGAAACCCCTTTTCAGACTGTCATTGTTGGAGCTTTGGCTCATAACACTAGAACTCGGGGACATCCAATGAATCTGAACGTTAGAAGATTCAGGAGAGACAAAAGAAAGTACGTACTTCTTCACACAGAGCATAGTTAAAACTATGGAATTCACTTCCCCAAGAGGTGGTGATGCTCACCAGCTTGGATGGCTTTAAGAGGATTAAACAAATTCATGAAGGGTAAGCTTATCAGCGGCTACTAGATGCAAAGGCTTTCTTCTTCCTCCATGCCCCTGGATGCCAGCTACTAAGAACCACTAGTGGGGAGAGTGCTGTTGCATTCAGGTCCTGCTTACGGGCTTCCCATAGGTTGTCCACTGTGAGAACAGGAAGCAGGACTAGACAGGCCATTGCTCTGATCCAGTACTCTATTTGTACGTTTTTATTAACGAATATAACAATTCCATGCCTGTCCCCATCTAGATGACATACATCCTTATAGTGAAGCAGGAAGAGATTCCTAAGCTTCCTAAACTAAGTAGAGCTTTGAAAATTCCACAAGAATTCAAGCCGCTGAATTGAAATATGCCCTAAATGAAATCTATTCAGCCTTACACGACCACTTACACATTAACGAACTGTTACAGAGAACTATTGTGTAATAAAATATCTGGTCAAGCCCTTTCTGTTATTTGAGAATATTAACAGTCTTACAAGGCAAGGTATGACTAAGCGTATCAGCTTCAATGAGTTTTATTGGAAAGAAACCACAGCCCACAAAAAATGCAAGGATCAAATGGCTCAAATTTTCACTTCACGGTCAGTAAGCTCTTTATTGATAGCTTTACACCGAGAATTAATGCCTCCTCTCAATTCTTGACAAGCCCTCTTTTGGCGCCCAAACTGGTATGGTTGCTGTACATATAATGGGGGGAATGCTACCTAATGGTAAATTATGCAAAAGCTACCCATAAGGCTTTCATTTTTCCAAATCATCCCATTTTCCATGTAACACATAAACATTTTCTGAGATTGTCAGCCTTCTAGAACTTTTAAGTGTGCAAAGTACAGTATCGCTTGACTCACCACTATCAAATTCCTACTGGTTCTATTTTTCCATTCCTATTTTTTGTGCCTTTCTACAAGTGACTTCAGTACTCTTCAGGTATTATGTTAAGGTGTTTAGTAAATATGTGAGGGGGTGGGGGAAAGCAGGGACAAGTGTACTAACTCTACCTTTCAGAGTAATAGATTCACTGAAGTAGAGAGACTCTTGAACTTCTAGAGGCTCCCTGTACATTTTAGAACTCTGTTTATAAAACATACATGTAATCTCCAGGAGTATAGGAAGCCTTCCACCTCAGATGGCTGCCCTCTTACAAATATGGCAAGCAGAGCTAGAGAGCTCATCCCTGGTGCCTCCTTGTGTGTTTACTGAACTGAAGAGGGCTTATCGCTAAGTAAGATTTTAGGTAGCAGAAACACTGTAAGAAGAAAAGCTACTAGTTTCTTGGTAACATGAACTATAATTATTTGCTTTGGCCCAACTAATACCTTTGGCTTTGTGTATTTAGCAGTTCTGCTTATTCACATTTTTTAAAATTTTTTATTTACAAGATCACTTCACCAGCATCTGATCAGAGATCTAGATTTGTTAACGTGATTCATGTAATGTCATCTGACAATGATCTGCAAAACTATTTTCTTTTAGCTGCCTATAAAGTAAATGTCTCCATTATGTACCTTATAAACGGAGTTAAATATTTACTTTGGATCGCCATAAGACAAATGTCCGTCTGTAAGAAACTCTTCCTGTTACCCCTCATTAAAATTGTTCACTCAAGCTTATAATGAGTGTCACCAACTTAGTCATTGGAAGCAAGATACTATCTGGGAATGAAAACTCCAGTAAATATTTAAGCAGACAAGATAACATAGAAATAAATCAAAACCTAAAAATGACTATTAGCTCTATCTTCTAAGGTAGTATACCTTGGAATACCAGATACTGTAGAAGAACAACCATGAACATAACTTTGTGTGTTATATTCTGGAGACATCTCAAACGCTAGATAGCTATTTGACATAGTAATGATTCAGTAAGGCAACTCTGAGGTTCAGTGGGAGATTACATGTTTTTAGTGTGAAAAGCGCCGTTTCGACTGCACCTTCCTTTGTACTGAATAAAGTAGTTGTAACAAGGCCTCTACAACAGGAATTCCAGCTATGCCAACTCTTTTGCTTGCCTGCTATGAGCAGGCCATGATTCTTCACACAAGTGAGGAAGTTGCACTGCTTCTACAAAAGCCTAATAACCCTGCTATTGGCAGCATTATGGTAAATAACCAGGGCAAAGAGGAGAGATTATTACAGACTCCCTATTAGCAGCTATCTGCTTAAGTGGAAATCATAGGCAGGCCAGTCTCGTGTATCTGATGATGGTATTCTTGCAAAATTGGAATCTTTAGAAATATCACATTATACATGACACTGTACCTATGTTAGAGGAATTCTGGTATCATTCAAATTTGTGGTTCTGCTCTCTAATAGACCCAGGATTATTCCAAGAAGGTTCCTACCTTTCCTGTGCTCCTGGGCCTGCCATTTCCTGTGACGAACTGTGTTTCCAACACTGCTCCCTCTATGGGATTAAGGGGAGGTACATTTCTCTTGCCTGAGCCTTACAGACATAAACTGCTCCTGAAAGCTTTAATGGGCCTTGCTCTTAATTATTAACACTCAAGATATTGACATGTGCTGGTACATTTTATATGCTATATGTATTTAGGAGGCATTCAGGTCTCAAGTGACCAAGGAGAGAGAAGGGACAACCCATTGCCTTATGCCCTCCATTGTTCCACTGTTGCCAGCTTCATTGCTTTCCACATGTTGGGAGGGGTGATACGGGGTGTGAGGCGCAGGGGAACTGGAGAATTGGTGAAAGATGTCTCTCACCTCCACCAGCTGGGTGGAAAAAGCATTATTTCCATGTTGTGTGGGGAAAGCATTTCCATTCATAGAACGCAAAGTAAGTCTGGATCTAATTTTATGAAAATGGTAACAGAACACGAATATATCAGTTATAAATGTATGGGGGGGGATCAAGCATAAAGGAAAACATGTACAGAAGCTAGACCCGGCTTACTCCTTCCATTGTCTCCATCCAAAGTACCGCTAACTAGCTGAACAGAAAATAATTCAGAACCTAGTATTATTAAAGAAGATAAAACTGACTCCAGCTACAGAAGCTGAGGCTGCTGAAGAGGCCAGAGATCAGATCATCTTGACTATGAGTCCTGGAAGACCTGCTCCCTGCCTTGCAGGCCTTTTCCCACCTGGCCTGGGAGAGCAGGGCCCTGACTGATGACTGGCTAACTACAGCTACAAAAGCTGAGGCTGTTGAACAGACTCTTGGGCTGGAGTATTGTTTAGGACTTTTTGTTTGGGGTTGTCACTGCTGTTATTGATACTAATCTTTATTTTAGATCTTACTATGATTTATATGGAAATTGTTTCATTTGGTTGTGCATTTTTAAAAGTTTTATTTATTGTGTATGACTACTTTTATTGTGTTGTAATTTTGTATTTTTTTCATATTGCAAGTGGGCTTGAGCACTGGTGAACTATGGAAATAAAATGATGTATGCTTGAATAGTTAGACTAAGAAAACAAAAGGTAGACAACAGTGTGAAGTGACAACACATTGAGCTGAATGCCCCACCTGATCCATTAGAGATTTTTAAAGTGTTGACCAAAATAATTTAAAGCTTAAATCTTTACTCAGATATACTCAAGTGCTCACTTGTCACCATTTCAAGCTATTCATTGACTGTTCAAATCCTGATATACATCAGTGCAGCCTTCAGCAATGTGATAATTTCCAGAAGGTCAGTAGGTCTTAGTTCCCAAAGCACGTACATCAGTCACATGAGAAGTGATATCCCTTTCAAAAACATCACCATACTTGCTTTTCTTGCAGTTTCTATCAGTGGATCCAAGAACTCAGCACATCACCCGCCGAGGTCAACAATGATGCATATTGTCAAAACAACATGAAAAACTGACGTAAGGACAGTCCTTGGGGGTGAGACTGTACAAATTGGTCTGATACATGTTTATTTGGAAGTCCCACTGGTGCTACATAATAATTCTCACTAAATCTACTGCACCTTAACTTCCAGCCAAGTGTAGTTATGCAGCCTTAGCTTATCACTTGAGAGCGCACAATTCACTGACAACTAATTATATTGCATGCCTTCATCCACAAAAGTAGAGTTCATAAGGGTTGAAAATTAGGCACACCCTTCCCCAGTGATTTATCATATATTTGCTTGAATGCTCAAAAGTGCACTTGCTTGTTGTTTGATTGCCTTTACATATGACCTTATTGCCTCACAAGATACCCAAGTCCGAATGAAAGCTCCAAATGTATGAAACCAGTGTTTGCACTTTGGAAGCTGAACAGATAACCTCAACAACAGGGAAATCCCAAGATAAGAGGTTACTGAAGCAGCTGTCTGGAGACTTTTGTTGATGTTGTTGCCATTAGATATGAAAAGCCAAATAACAGTTTCTGCTCTGTGTCAAAAAAAAACATTTTACATCCTTCAGCTTGTTTTGCAAACCACAAAGTAAGCCTACTGTGCTTAATTTTGGATAGCAAACCTACTTTGCCCACTTGCTCTGCTGAGTTTGAAAAGCCACTATATGTTAATATTTGCAGTGATCTGGTAACTTCCCGGCTAGATTACTATAATGCATTGTACATGGTGCTGTCCTTGAAAACGACTCAGAGGCTTTAATTAGTGTAGAATGCGACTGCCAGCATCTGACTGGGGCAGTCAGATGGAATCACAGTGCTTATTTTTCCTGTTTTCAAGTAGGATACATAGAAGAGGATGGCCTTAGTTGGATGGAAGGCAGATGTACTGTACTAGGAATGTCTTTAGTACAAGCCTAATTTCAATGCTCCTTACAAAAAAAGATAGTATTGGAATATTGTGCCCTGTCCATGTCTTTGTAAATGTGCATATATTTTAACTCAACTTTTTGACACAAAGGTTAACGCTGTTGAAAAGGCTGCACTTAAACCTTTATGCTCGACAGAATAGTGCTATCCTATCCACCTTGTTGGGCTCTAAAGGAGGGAACACGGGTCTATAATTTTGGCAGCTAATCCAAACATTGTGGTTGTCAGGATTCTAGCCTTTCACCAGTTTAGAACCAGAAAAGGTTGGCGGGGAGCTTGGAGCACCACAGCATCCAAACAGCTCTTCCTCCAAATCTTGAAGTTGATGGGGGTCAGGGAATCACTGTCCAGTTGCGAGGATGATCCCCTGCCCCTTCTGTAGTTTTGGCTTGGGGGGGGATGCTGGGGTTCTTCATGCTCATCAAAGGGTAACTCTGGGGTGGGCATACTGAGTTAAGGCATACAAAAAATCTCACCTATAAAATGAAGGCCTTTTCTATTGTTATTGCTAGCTATTGTAACCAGACAATCATCTTTCTAGAATGCAAGAGTTCAAAAGAACTTTTGATGGGAATTCCCTTTGTTCTTCTTTTCGCATCTGATTTACAAGATAAAAGTTGTCTTTCTAAGGCAGAGGGAGATTATCTCTCCATGCACTCAAGTATAACTTTGAGAGCAGGGTTGTTTTGAGCCAGCTGATAAAAACCAAACCAGACAGCTACATGAGGAGTGGGGTTTTTTGGGTTGAAGGTTTAAGTGGTCCTTTGATTTCTCTGTTACAGCAGCTATAAATATTCATATATTACAGTCTAGGTGGCTAAACTGGGATACATGATCACTTCCAAGGGCCAGGGTGTCAACAAATACCCAGAGATGAAAGCCAGAGAAGAGTAGTGATGCTGCTCTGTAGTCTGTAGTAGCAAAAATACAGAGTGTTCTGCCTTGCTGTCTCATAATGCAGCAGCTGAACCAGGCTACGATCTACAGTAAAACGACTTTAGTTTTACCTGTCTGACTTTTGTGTTCTTTTGAGCTCAGACATAATCCAATATCCTTCAGTCTTGCTGAATTCAGTGAGATAAACACACCACTAAAAGTTTATATGCCAACATGTTCTGGCTTAACTTTGTGGCTGCTTATTTGATGTGTTCAGTATACTTGTATCAGTAATGAATCAGTGATGGGACACCTGTGTCCTTCCAGGTATTGTTGGAGTTCAATTCCCATCAGCCCCAGCCATCCTGGTCAGGGATGATGGGTGTTTTGGTACAACACTATCTGGAGGGCCACAGGTTCCCCATTTCTGATTTATATCCTGTATTCCTTCATCATGAAACTCAAGGCAGCATAAGTAATGTTCCCTGGCAGTTTCCCATCCAGGCACTGATCACACCATGACCCACTTAGCTTTAGCAAGACACTGCATCGCTTTCCTTAAGATCATGCATCTGAACAAAACTGTTCTTTATTACATTTGATAATGCCCTTCACCAAAATAGCTCAGGTCAATGGACGTTGTCCTCCTCTGGTCTCATTTTACCATCACAACATCCCTGTGAAGTAGGTTAGGCTGAAAGAACGATGGAATAGCTGGCTCATACAGAGCGGAGAGTTGAATTTGTGTCTTATTTGGTCCTAGTTTGGCACTCAAACCACAGTGGCTTTTTTTGTGAAATGAAAGCCAGGAAAGTGCTATCTGCAGCGGAAAAGCTATAAACAAGAAGAGGACACTTATCCTTCCACTTGCTTCTGCACCTCCACCCAGCTCAGATCTAGACTCGTGTTACTTTTAAAGGAGCCACAAGTCTTTTATAGTGTGTTTGGGATATAAGAACAGTATACCCCTCTTTTATCAAAGATTGGGTATCATGCCCTAGAGGGAACAATAAAGAATAGACTTATTAGTTACATATCATATTTTTTCCCTGCAAGGTATATCCACTAGCTCCATCAACTGACTTGTTTGTACTTTGCAGGAAACAATGCTTGATTTCTTTATGTGCACTTACAAGATATCAAAAGATATTACACGATTTGTCAGCTACAAGAAATACTACTTTTCACAAGAACATTCAGAAACATGTGTTAAGAGATGGTGGATTAAAATATGGGGGCATGAATGAGAGTTGTGTAGGTGGACCCTACATGCCACACATATATTTAGAGTTAAAGATATACTACTAAAATAAATTTTCCCACACATTGACTTTGAAAGCAGCTGCCCATGTATCCTCTAAGCTTATAAAAGCATGGACAACTTTAACGGTTAAATTAAATTATAGCCCAACAGTTAGCATAATGAATTATAAACACTCCCTGTCATGATATAGGCCTATAATTGCCATGGTTTCTCAGGTCTGGCCAGCTTCCATTTTACAAAAAGTGGAAACTCTACTGTAGAAGTTAACAATGCTAGCAAAGCAGTTAGTCTGACCAGTTTGAACGCAGTATGTTCCATTCCTTTGTCTGAATCCTGTTGTCACCTACAGGGATTCAGGTTGTGGGTTGTCCTCTGCCTGGCCTCATGTTTTTGCAATGTAAATACTAATTAAAGCTGCTGCTGGGAAGAACTCATTTGTCCTGCTCTAGTGCATGATGTCCTGCATGCCTTCCTCTGTCTAACTGGCTACAGGCCTTTCCTCCTGCCTATTTCAACTGTACATTTCAGAAGAGTATTTTATCAAAAATTTGTACAGGCGTCCCCCCTGCCCCCCACTTACTTACGCACGATCGATGTGTGTGTGACCATATATATGCGCGGGGCTGGGTTCTTACTGAAGAAGGTTTAACAACAACAATGCAGCTATAAAAAAAACCCAAAAAGATAAAAGGCCTTTTAAAATAAGAATGTTTTACTAGCCTCCTAAAAGAAGAAAGAGATGAGGCCTGGAGATCCTCAGTGGGCAGAAAATTCCACCAGAAGAAGATAGAAGAATAAGAAAGAAAACAGCGAAGATTCGGAATTTCTCCCTATCCTGACAACCTTTCCCTGTTAAAGGGTGGCACCTGGGAGATGTGCAGATCTATGTGGCAGCTGGTGTTTTTCCAACCTTCTTGCACATTCACTTTTGTAACAAACAAAGGCCTTGGGATCTAGATTTGGAAAACAGAGTTTAATTCCTAGAACTCTGTACCTACACCTATGTCTCAGGGGTGATGTATCCCGTTTTGCCACTTGAGGCAAAAGGGGGAAGCGCTGCCCTGCTCCACTGCCTCTGGCGGCCAGCGCTGGTTTCTGGCCAAATATCACCAATTTCCGGTGAGATTTTGCCGGATATTGGCGCTGCTGCTGCTATTTCTCCAGTAGTGATGGGGTGGGTTGCCGTCGCCTGAGGCAGTGGCTTCACTCTACCTCTTAGGAGGGCCGGACCTGGTATGTCTAGTCTCTTTTACCATTCTGTGACCAAAAAGAGAGAGAGAGAGAGAGAGAGAGAGAGAGAGAGAGAGAAGTCTTTGGCTTGCACAGATGTTGAAATTAATTAATAACTCCCGCAACCAGGTGGGTAAACCCAACACAGTAAATAAAGAAAAGCTGAAACTATTTTTGTCTGTTTTACATCCTTTTAAAATAAACAAAACAAATCTAAATTAAAGGGGGCTTTCAGATGCTATTCATTGTGAGTGGCGTGTATGCCTGTGCACACAAAAATACAAATAAACTGGTACGCTCAGCTGTTATTAAGGTAATCCCCATTAACCTAGCAATCAGGCATTAAATTAATTTTCCACATCCAGATCTGCTGGTCTGCTGCAGGGGGAAATGTATCTTGTAAGGGCCATGTTTGATGCTAATACAGTTAATATGGAGAAATCTTCATTCTATCTACAACTAATGAGATAGCACAAGTAAGCTGAGCAGCTGGAAATGAAAGAGCTCCACTGGGGATATCTTAGCAATAAGCCATTTTACTGTGACATTCAAGTCCAGTGTTGGATTGGCTCAGTCTTGGGACATTCAGCTTTATACAGTTTCAAAGGGATATAAATCCAGTCTCTAGAATATTATTTCATGAATCATGTTTAAGAGCAACTTAATAATGTTTTACTTATTGTTAGGGCTGAGTGGAAATGCCTCTCCAACAAATTTGCCAGCCCTGTTCACAAATTATGTGAACTGGAATGGCAATTTTGGCAGTTTTCGGAATTGGAATTACAATTTATTTTGCAGGGGGTGCTGTTTCCTTTCCCCATCCCTCATCTTTTTAACAGTAATGCTGAATATGCTGTCTACTGCTACCCCCCTCCACCCTTTACGTTTGAAAGTCTAGCCAAAGTGCCACTTGCCACCATTTTTCTCTCAAATGCCTTACTGAGTAAGCCAGCGTAACACCACTAGCATCATCATTAGAGGTGTTGAGATGGGGAGAGATGGCAGACAGAGTAAGGGTTGATTTTTCCACGCTTTAAAAATCTTTTGACATCACAAGTGAAATTCAATCCGGACACAAAAGTTGTTGAGCCAAAATCTACACTTCTGACATGGGCTGCCATACGTCCTGATTTTCCCAGACATTTAAGCTATTTCTGCCCAGGCACTTTTTCCGATGGCCAAATCCCAGCTATGTCCAGGAAATTCCAGACGTATGGCAACCCTATCATAGGTTGACTTTGGGTATTGGGAAGGATAGAGCTGACTTTGAATAATAAGCAAGTTATCTCTTGGTGTGGCTTGGGAAAAGAGTTTGCTTTTTGGTCTCCAGGTCTTATGGACTGGCATGAGGTCAGAAAAATACGTTCCCACAGTTTGACTGAAGACTCTGGGGCAGGGTGAGAACCTGCATGGCCTTCTTCAATTGGTTCAGCCATACGGCTTTGTTTTCAGTCAATGTCCCTACACTGCAGACACCATTTATTGATTGATTGATTGATTGATTGATTGCATTCTGAGGTCACACAGTGCAGGGGAAACAGGGTAGATAAAATCTCACCTCTGCCACAAATTCTTCAACAAGCTACTGTCTCTCAGTTTTATTCCATTACCAACTAACCATCGAAATAACTGTCCAGATGTGCTGTCATAGAAAATATGCCTAATTTCCACTCCACTTAAATATCTTAACTCAAGTATCCTCAGAAGATCCTACTCAAAATCACAGCGGCCAAATTCCACTTCCTTGCAATATATTTGCAGGCTATTCAAAAGGCACAAGTTTTCCTTTGTGCTTGCGGTGGAACACAGTTCATAAGAGTGTAAAAATACAGAATGTAAAAATAAAGAATGGCAGGTGCAGGCCTACCTGTCTGCATCGCCCAGGCCCAGCGAGGTGTTGCGTTGGAGAGTTTCCCGTACAGCAGCCATCCCATCCGGAAGTCTGTTTAGCCTTCGAGTGTAAAGGCCCAATCCACCATCTGTCATGTACCTTTGAAAACACCAGAAATACGTTTGTGTTGCAGGTTTACCAGATCAGTCAACCTAGCTAGCTAGCTATTCATTTTTATATTATCCTTCACCAAAAAAGTCAAAAGGGTAACAATATGATAGAAAAATGCATGCACATCATATAATCACTAAATTCAACACCCAAAGATGTAAAGTTAGATCACATTTACTTGAAACTAAATTTTGCCAAGGAATAAAACACAAGAGCTTTTTTACACGTTACATTTACCATGATTTCTGTTAAAAGTCAGTTTTAGGGGGGAATGTGGCATGTTAGAAGCATGGCAAAGGTCTTGCTACCTTTATGTACTGCAGGTGAGGGCCTCTTGCAAATACCATCTTATCAGGAGGTCCATTCTGCACAATATAGGAACCAAGCATATACTATTTCAACATCTACCATTCGGAATTCCCTTCCCTTGAATATTAGGTGACATCTCTGCTGTCTTTTTGGTGCCTACTGTACTTTCCCATATCGTTCTCAGTTTGCATGTGTACGGGAATTGCTTTTAAGTTGTTTTTATTGTATGGACACTTCTTGTTTGCTGCCCTGGGCTCCTTTGGAAGGAGGGGTAGGATATCAATGTAATTAATTGATTGAGTAATAATGTCTTCCAACTAGGAATGGACTGGTAATATTGTGAGGTTATCTTCATAAGTAAATAGGTAAGAAAACTTATTTTTCAGGCAGGATTATCCTTCCAGTATCTTCATATAATTGAGGATACAGGGTAAAAAGGAAATTCTTCCAGTGGTAGCAGGGGCTGGTAATATCAGCAATAGACCTCTCATTGCCACTGGGTGCCATACAGCTTGCGTAACATTTTGGAACTGAGAGGCTCTTGCTTGAAAACGTTGGAATTACTGCTGCATATTTTCTGTCATTAAAACACCCACTTCCATGTCTGCAGTATGCAATCACACTCACACATGAACTCTTCAGTCTACTAGCCGGCTATAGCATCACTATGTTCATTTCATGGAGTTTAACAGAGTGTAAATTTGTCACACTTAAGAACTTAAAACAAGTTATGAATGTAATTTATCTCTTTGGATAAGACAGGATAAAATAAAACACTGGCATTGAAATAAAAGGAGCATCTCTGACAAACAACATTAAAAATGATTTAAAATTGTTTAAAATGATAAAGTAAGTGTTATTACCCCTAAAGGATAAATATCTATATCAATCCAGTCCAGCTGAAATTAAAATATATCTATTAAGCTGAATATATTAAAAGTAAAATAAATGCAAATAATTCATCCAAATACATACACATGAAAAATATGCTTGGCTATAAGATAGAGATTGATGCATGCCCTGAAGCATTTATATTGTTGTTGTTTTTTGCAAACAGGAGTATGAATGAATAAGCTTATGAACACTGGAGAAAAAACTCTAAATGCATGGTATATGTGCACCTTTCCCCTTCTTCTAGATTGTTTCCAAATTGGCAATCCAATCCAAATGTACATCAAATAAACAAGAAAACAAACAAACATTCAATAAAATAACATACTTGACTAAACTGTAACCTGAAGAGCTATTTCGTCCAATGCAGTTCTGGAAACAGTGACCAAATTATCTGAAGAGGCTGAAGACGTCCTTTAGTTTTGCAAAGTTCATTGTCACTCACTGATTTTTCTTCTAGAGACTTATCTTTGTCCGTGAGAAAGGGAAAAAGAAGCCTTCCCCCATCACACGGCCAGTCCAAATGCTGTTAAAGTGGATAATCTTGCAATGACTAACAGAAAACAACCCTTAGTCCACAGAAGCACTAACCCATTTTTTGAAACCCTGGTGTTATACGGTCAACATTAAGAGACAAAACCTGACTGTGCTGCCTAACTCAATTATTAAACTTCTCATGCAACAGGAAGGCAAGAAAAAAAGTGCAATGGATGTAAGTTAGCTTTGTGAGTCTCTACTGGGTTCAAGAACAATAGACAATTGCCCCTCCGGGGTTTCACAAAGAGGTTGCTAAGCTAGTTAAACTAGGGACAGGGCTATTCTCAGTTCTGCTTTGTCCATGGGGACAAGACACAATACTTTCTCTCAACTGCATAAACAAGGAGTCCAGTTTCAATGGCACTAATAGAAGCTAGCTTGCCACTAGTCCTCCATTCATTTATTTGTCAGGAGCTTACAAAAATCAACCTTAAAAGTGGAAGAAGAAAATGCAGCAGTTATGTAACAGGCCAAGTTAAAAGTGCTCGTATTTAAGGGCATTTCATTCAACGTGGAATAAGTGCCACAGAGAACATATACACAAATATAAACAAATACACACATATATTCCACAGTAACTAACAGGTTTGCCACCAAGGCAGTATTTAACAGAATACTGCAGCCATCCTAATGGTCTGACCAATGTCTTCTTTCCATGCACATTAAAACACCTTTTCGTTCCGTTCAAACTCAATGTATTTAGATGAATACAGTTTTAAAATCTTTAAAATCTCAGGTGCACATACAGAATGTGTACTAGAGAAGTCAATCAAATTTGAGAACACTGAAACCCTGCTGATTTCAGTGGGGCAGGCAAGCACATGCTTAAATCTCTCCACTGAGATCAATCGGATCAATCTATGAGGCTAGACTTTGTCCAATCACTTAATATACATTTTAGAAATACGTAAACAAAAGCATGAGTGTACTTCATTTCTGTTATTCTAGCTGCTGCTTACCCCTCCCCTCAACAGAGTTAGCTTCTCCTGCCTAATAGGCAGATCCTTTCTTGTTTATAGACATTTCCATCTTATCCTTCCAGTTCCTATTCACTTACAACCATTTAAAAACACTAATATAACCACAACCCTCTTTTCCTGCACCAGCAACGTTTGCTACGGCACTACATTGCATTGAAAAAAAGAAACACTGAATGAACTTTGACTTTCCCACATGTCACAATGACAGGGCATTCCATCCCCAACCCCCCTTTGGGTAGTTGGTGCCTATTTATCACCACCTTTCTGGACATACATGTTGGAACAGGAAAGGAAACAGAACCTCATGAGTGTAGCTTAAGGAGGCTCAAATCAGTGGAATATCTGCATATGAGAGAGAGAGAGAAGCCATCTTTTTAGTTTTCATTATTTTAAGTGAAACACTTGTACCTCTTTTGGCAGACCTATGTAGACAAAGCACAGGAATAAGAAAAGTGGCTTTCCAAATGTATGCATGTTTATGGTCTAATCTTTCTGCTTGTCCGAAAGCAGCAGCAGCCACCATTCTTCACTATCAGGACATATTTTGTACCCAAATATTTGATTATAAATAACAGTGTGAATAGCTATGAATAATGTGCTGTTCTGCTTCCTTCAACAATAACACCCCCCTCACCAAGATACATTGTGTGTATTTGTGTGTAAGCATCTTAGATTTTGCAATTAGCAAAACTATTGGGAAAACAGAGCAAATGGACTTCTCATACCCAATAAAGCTCTCCTTCTTAAGGTTGTCATAAATGAAGAAGCTATTGATCTGGGGTTAGGGCCAGTGTGCCAGAGGAATTGTAAATAAGAAGTTCCCCCATTTGCTCTGCTGAATTATTGCTCCACAGAAGCACAGCTTTTGAGGGGGAAGTTTACTTAACTTTGGCAGGCAGGTTACGACAAAGTCTGTGACCCTCTAGCACAACAACAAGTTGCAACATGTATTGGAGATATCAACAAAGATTTGAATGATTCATTATCCAAAATGTATTCCACTGGGATATTTATTGAACTCATCTGTGGAATCCTCATACAATCATGAATACAAACCACCAGTAGATGAAAATAGATTCTGGACATATTTCATGATTGCTACCTGGTTATCAAGGGAGGCGGGTGGCGCTGTGGGTTAAACCACAGAACCTAGGACTTGCCGATCAGAAGGTTGGCGGTTCAAATCCCCGTGACAGGGTGAGCTCCCGTTGCTTGGTCCCTGCTCCTGCCAACCTAGCAGTTTGAAAGCACGTCAAAGTGCAAGTAGATAAATAGGTACCGCTCTGGCGGGAAGGTAAATGGCATTTCCGTGCACTGCTCTGGTTCGCCAGAAGTGGCTTAGTCATGCTGGCCACATGACCCGGAAGCTGTACGCCGGCTCCCTCGGCCAATAAAGCGAGATGAGCGCCGCAACCCCAGAGTCGGTCACGACTGGACCTAATGGTCAAGGGCTCCCTTTACCTTTAGCTGGTTATCTAGTCTAGTTATTTATTTTATTTTTTAAATCTCACTATTCTAGTGCAAAACCATTATTTTTTTTATAACACATAACATTACCATTTCATAAAACAATTGCAAGAAAGAGGTAGTCATTAAGCACTGTGATGCTGAGATGCTTCTGTTTCAGAACTACTTCACTATCAATCAAAAACCACCTTAGCGAACCAGTGTGATATAATGAACAAAATGTGCCAGTTTTTCAGTCAGCCTCAGTAACTGTGTCTTTAACAGTAGCAGCATGCAAAAATAGGTTCCTTCTTTTAACCAAATGTAGAAAAAGATTATCACTTGTGGATGGTTACATAGGAAGCTGCAGTTAAAATAATGTCTACAGAGGCCTGGTTCCCACAGTCATGCTAAGCCAATTCACTTTGTTCCTTTCCAGTCACTTTGCTGCTACACTGAGCACAGGGTCATCGCTTAGCTCTTCCAGACAAAGCCCAAACTGTAAACTCTACAGGACAAATCTCGGGTTACAGTTTGTGGTCAGACTCTGGAGAGAACTGAACTATGAACCAGGGTTCAGAGAGCACATTAAGCCAAACCATGGCTTACCTCAGCACAGTACAGCAGCAACAGCAGCAGAGATGCAACGTGGCTGCAATCTCCTCTTCCAGAGCCCATGTGCTCATTTAGGCTAAGCCATGGTTTGCCTTAGCATAAAGTGCAAATTAGACCAATGTAGACTGAAACGTTGATAGCTTTAGGATTGGACTGGAGAAGTATAGATTAAAATCCTGCTCAGCTGTCAAGCTCACTGGGTGAATTTAGGTTACTCAACCTAACCTACCTCACAGGGTTCCTCTGAAGATAAAGCATGATGGCTATATTCTACTTCCAGAGTCAGAAGCAATATGTCTCTGCATACCATTTGCTGGCAGATACAAGTGGGGAAGAGTGCTGTTGTACTAAGATCCTGCTTGCAGGGTTTCCATAGGCATCTGATTGACCGCTGTAAGAACAGGATGATGGGCTAGATGGACCTTTGATCTGATGGCTTTTGTGTTCTTAAAGTAACTCAACACACACTGCCTAAACCCATTTGAATAATGGAAAGTGCAAATGACACACTGAGGCATTTTGGTTTTATTGCATCAGGGGAGCTAACCCAGAGAAGCCCTTAAACTTTTGTGATTTCTATGCAAATTATTAAATTTCAGCACTTTCTCAAAACATATAAAGGGTGTAGTTTAGCATAGCTTAAAAATGGCAGATGGGGATGACCGAAATTATTAATGAATTAAGCATAAACTACCAAAAGAATTCTCTGATTCATTTCCCTGATTATCTCAGGATTTTTCTCAATGACAGTGCTATTCTACAACTAGTAATGGGTCATAAAATTCATTTTCTACAGTCACATTCAGTGTGCAACCTTTATTTATCCAACTGTTATTAATAGAGCATTAAAAGGACTCACCGCAAATGGAAATTCAACCTCATACATATATATATGCTTTTCTAGGCAAAAGGGGGGGGGAATGCTTCCCCCCTCCTCTGTTCCCAATTTGCTGGCATAAACCAACTGCTTCTGAGTTCCCTTGGCAACTTAAACTCTTGAACTTTTCTCTCCTTTTGCCTGCTGCTTGCACCTCAAACATTTTGTTTGGTACAGCAAAGTCATTCCAAGTCATTGTTTGTTTTTGTTTTTTAAAAAGATGCCTTAAGTAATGCTTTTCACTCCTACTTCCATTCACTGAACGAGATCAGGTACAGTAGGTTTCACTTTAGCAATCTAAACGTTGCCTATCTTCCAGTTGCCAATTTACAGGAGCACCTGACATTATCTAATGCAGAATCAAATCTGTTGAAAACATTTTACAAAGAGATGACAACAGCTGGAGAAATTGATTAGACCTTCTCTGTTATGGAGCCAACATTCTGGAATGGGCTTTTGGGGGAGGTATATAAATGATGGCTTACGCTTTCAGATGGGATGGAAGATAGTTTGAGGGAAAGTGCATCAAACAGCAGTATTTCTCCAAATAACTGCAGAACAGATACAGATTGTGGCCAAGGTCATGTGTACACAGCTTCAAACACCAACACTGGGAGTGTGCTGGAGCCGGAATAACTGGCAATGTGTACACAGCCTAAGTTTTTATTACTATTTTGTCATCACTTCTCTCCTGTCCCCTCCTCCTCTGGTGGTTTTATGTTTGACTTGTGTTTTAAGTTATTTTCTTCTATTTATAAATATAATTCCTATTAAGGTGAACAAAGAAAGTTGAATGTTTGAACCCATGTTTACTTTGTTCTAGTCTGCCTGGGTTAAATCCAGTGCTAACATGCTGCTTGAAGAATTGCTTTTGATCCAGCACAGACGTCGGTTGACATAAAAAAGAAGAGGTGGTTTTCTGTGAATTCATCTTCCCTCTGCAGTGCTACCTTTCATGCTGTTGTGGAGGGTCCTCCAAACCTAGGACATTTGTCACATGGATTTTTTACTCAGCAAAATTTATATACTGCTCTCTCTTATTTTTAAAGAATAGCTAAACAGCGTATATAAAATAATGACACCACAGATAAAATCAGCAATTTTTAAAAAACAAGTATATGTAACTAAATTATATGTCTGAGTAGGATTGCTGAAATAATATTTTTTCTTAAGCAGGCATCTAACACAGTATAGCAAGGGTGCCCACCACATGAAAAGATACGACTTCTAACTGTGGAATGAACATTATATGGAACTTGTAGAAGTGCAAGTTCCACAGCTTGAAGTGGTCAAGTGGGCAAGTATGGAGCAAGGCAATCCTTTAGACAAACTGGTCCCAAGCTGGTATGGACTTTAAAGTCTAATAGGAAAACTCTGATTTGGGCCAAAGTTTGGAGGAGGTCAGGGGAGTCCACAGAAAAATACAGAAAAGATTCCCCTTTCTCTTATGCCCTCCTTTGATATTTGGCCCCCTACAGGGTGCCACTGAAATTTGAAAGACCAAAGTCCTGATGACGCCCACCTGCTGTCAGGTGAGGTGAGGTACAAACACAGCTACAAAGGAAAAACTAGGAGCTTAGAGTGAGCTCCTAATTGTTCCTTTGCAAGCAGGGATGCTTATTTAATATGCTGTGGTTTTGGGTGGGTTATCCATTAAATCACAATTGGCTTCCCAACTGGAATGCAGCAGGAGTTGGATCTGGAAGTCCATGTGGTAACTTTAAAGTAAGAACCTATGCTGGCCCACAAGGATTGCTGTGTTAAAAGATGGGCAGCAGTGCTCAAAGAAAGGAGAGAGCAAAGCCCCATAATTTCTCTAGAACTACTGGAAATCTGACACGTCAGTTCAGAATAGTTTTGTTTTTCTTTCTTTTTTTCTTGGCTAAATTTCTGTGCCAAACCATATTTTATTCCCTTAGTCTGTCAACCCATCAGTCTTAACTGACCACCATCTCCTTTCAACTTGATCTTTCTGGACAAAGAGTAGTATGTGAAGTCTGCCCACAAGTTTTGTCAATGTGAAAACTAAGAAATATATAGCCAGATGGCTAGGGTCAATTCAAGTTTCAGTCTACAAAACTTGAACTGATGAATGAAGTCAGGCAGAGTGTAGTTTGGTCATGAACTTGTCCATGGCTTTGTTGTCACAAGGCCACAGTGTTTAGTCAACTCCAAAGACTTTCTTTGAGTACATATCTACTCAACATACTCTAAGCATTAGCTTTTAATCTAATAGTACAGTCTAGCCTTGCTATGTGGTATCTTAGATGAGCTTCAAACTGCATAAGAAATTGTTTTGTAAGCGGCATAGTCTGAAAAATAAGCTTACAGGGAGGGAAGACCTATGAGGAAAACAACTGAGACAAACAGAGGTCATTGAATATTATGACAGGGATGTGCAACAGTCCCTTGTCCTGGCAGAGCCCCTACAGAAAAGATCACTGAGTCACAAATCTTCAGGAGGCACTATCACATGCCTAGAACATGAATGAAGGAGGAACGTTGAGACATTCATGTCCCAGTCCTCCATTGCTCTTTGAGCTCCGCTTCACAAGCACACCCAGCTGTATGGGAGCTGTTTCACTGTGACATGATCCCCTACAGGTGGAGAAAGTGTGTGAATATTAACAATCATGATGGTGGGGTTTATCTCACCCAGTCAGCATCCTGCTAAGATCGATGGTGACAACTGGGCTGAAAGAACCCATGTTCTTTCACATTGCTGGAATAGGAAATGGGATAGTGAGTATGAAACATAACGAAGTACAGTGGTACCTCGGGTTAAGTACTTAATTTGTTCCAGAGGTCTGTTCTTAACCTGAAACTGTTCTTAACCTGAAGCACCACTTTAGTTAATGCGGCCTCCTGCTGCCGCCATGCCACCGGAGCAGGCTTCTTATCCTGAAGCAAAGTTCTTAACCTGAAGCACTATTTCTAGGTTAGCGGAGTGTGTAACCTGAAGCATATGTAACCCGAGGTACCACTGTACAATGCCACTTTCATTTTATTTGTTTATTAGACTTCTATTGCACCTTTTCTCCAAGGAGCTCAAGGTGGCGGTATACATGCCCCCCCCATAAATGAATGCCATACAAAAGTTATTACCGTACTGTTATTGTAAAAAATAATACTTCTACAATGTGTGTGTTTGTGTATGTATGTATGTATGTATATACCTAAAAAACCTAATTAAAAATAGAACCCAGGGTCCTAAAACCACATGATACCTATTATCCATTAGTGCTATGTTGGCTGGTGGTTTCTAGGTAGGAATTTCAATAGAAAGGATATCAAAACATAACAAACTTTAAGAACTTGGTACTTGTTAAAATATATGTTCACTGGATTGCATAATGATAGATGCCATTGGGATTGAGTAAGACATATCTTAGGTCAAACAGAGCTTCAAAATTTATCTCCATAATAATGAGGTTATAATGTGTTGCCCACCTGCACCCCCCTTTTAAAAAAATATTCAGCTGAGGAAGATTAAGAACAAAGCGACTTTTGCCTAGAGTCGGTTTTCAGGCCTAGTATCTCCCAGCTTGTTTGAAATGAACAGAGATGAAACTGCATGCACCCATTTTTCTGTATGGCCAGGGGCAAATAAACTTCCAATGACCTCATGGTGGGGAGAGATTCGAAATAAAATTGAAAGCTCAGGTATGCTAAAAATGAAATAACCGGCCTGTTTTTCTGTTATCCCTTTTCAGGCTTAGCCAGAAAACAAGTACTGAAGAGACAATATTGGTTTTACTACCTTAAGGAATCAAACAATGGAAAATCTCAAACAAAATATGCAGTCTGTTGAATTCCACTGGCTTGCTGTTCTTGATCACATTTCCCTCTAGTGGACAGATCCAATGTACAGTATTGTAGCATGCAGCAAGCCTTTCACTGAAATGGCAGCAGCATGGACTCATTAATTTATTGCCTATATATTTACAGTGGTACCTCGGGTTACGTACTTAATTCGTTCCAGAGGTCCATTCTTAACCTGAAACTGTTCTTAACATGAAGCACCACTTTAGCTAATGGGGCCTCCTGCTACCGCCGCACCGCCAGAGCATGATTTCTGTTCTCACCCTGAAGCAAAGTTCTTAACCCGAGGTAATATTTCTGGGTTAGCAGAGTCTGTAACCTGAAGCGTATGTAACCTGAAGCGTATGTAACCCGAGGTACCACTGTATCTCACTTTTCATTACACAAGGAGACACACACACCCCAGACTATTTATGCGTAGCATTGAGAACAATCTCCTGCTTATCACAAATACGGATCTAGCTCTGATCTTGCAACAGCACCAGTATCTTGAGAGCTGTCTCAAACCCTAACCCTCAGAGCTGACGCAATGTAATGGAGTGTATGGAGGTGAAAAGGGAAGTATGTGCACTGACATTCTGGAGACGAGTTAGCAGAAACCCCCAAAGCCAGCCTTTCTGTCCCACTGTGTATTTAGTTGCAATGCTTCAATATTTAACAAAATCAGCAGAAAGCCTGCTCCAACAGAAAGCAATTCAAACAAACACCACATTCAGAAAAGATAACGTAAATGACATTGTAATTATTATTAATCACGTTGAAATCATACAGCCATATACGGTATATAAGTAGAGTTTTCAGCTCTCTTCATTAGTCAGCGAGATCAAGTCCTGTTCTTCTAAGCCAAGTTGTTTAATGTTACTGTGCCTTTTGAACTGACCAAGTCGTGCTAATTTATTTTTAACACTGTTGAGGGGCCCCGGTATGAAATGCTGGAAAGGTTACAAAGTTCAAATTGCACTTGAGTTTGATTACACTGCAGTTCAGCCTTCACCAAGTGAGATTTGTTAGCATTAGGATCTAAGCCAATTGTTTCAGAGTTTTGGACCCTGAAAATCTTCCGCACACGTCTCAAGGCAACAGGCAAAATGCAATAAAACAAACCCACAGAAAACAGCAGATAAAATGTAAAAGCAGTACCTAGTAGACGCCCGTGGCAGAGACCTATTCATCCAGCTCAGAAAGCTCGTCAGAACAAATATATCTTCACTTGATTACAGAAAGTGCAGAGATCTTTGGAACTTGCAGGAGAAGCTCTCCTGCAGACCACAGTGACCTACTGGATATATAAGGGATACGGCAGTCTCTCAAGTAACCTGGTCCTCAGTGACATAGGACCTTATATATTGGTGCCAAACCTTGAATTTGGCCCATAGCAGATTGGCAGTCAGTGGAAATCCTACAAGCAGGGTGTTCTATGCCATTGGTAGTTTGCCACTACAAATAATCTGTTCTACACCAGCTGCAGTCTCTGGATCATCCTCAATGGTAGCCCCACTTATAGAACACATTGCACTAATCCAACCTTGGGGTTACCAATGCATGGTAATTGTGGTCAAACTATCCTGGTCGCAGCTTTCTTCCCAATTGATGTTGAGAACAAGACACCTGTGCCTCCAATGACAGATCTGAATCCAGGAGCACCCCCAAACAACACACTTGCACCATCTAGGGCAGGCAAGTTAACTACCTCCTAAACCTGGAAACCACTCACCCACAAAGGCTCCATCTTGCCAGGATTCAGCTTATTAGCCCTCATCCAGCCTACCACTGCACCCAGACCTGAGGCTTCTCTGCCATTCCCAGTTCAGATGTTACAGAGAAGTAGAGTTGGGTATCATTGGCATACCAATGATACCTCGCTCCAGATGACCACCCACAACAGCTCCATGCAGATGTTAAATAGAACTTGAACAGTAGTGCTGTGTGACACCCTGTAAGAAGATAAAGAGAGCCTGCTATCTCAGGCCAATGGCCCATCTAGTCCAGAATTCTGTTCTCACTGTGGGAAACCAGCAAGCAGTATTCAAGCACAGGATTGCTCTCCCCTGCTGTGGTTTCCAGCACTGTATCCAGAAGCATTTCTGCCTCCATATGTGGGGGCAAAGCATAGTCATCATGGTTAATAGCCATTGATAGCTGTCTCCTCTATGAAGCTGTTTCATCCTCCTTTAAAGCCAATATTAAAAGGTTAGCTCAGAGGGAGGAGGCTGAGAAACACTCAACCAATGCTACCTTCTGGAGCCATGGTAGACCAAAGAGAACAAAGACCAAAGAACAAAGACCAAAGAGATGTCTAGCAAGAGGAACAGGATCACACTCCCTACATCCCTCTTCTGATAACAGTTCATTCATCAGGGCAAGCAAGTCAGATTCACTCCTGAGCCCAGAGTAGAATGGGCCTATATAATCATTTTCATTCAGGAATGTCTGCGGCTGCATCACCATGTCTTTTTGAGTATCTTGCCTGAAAGGGGGGTATATGTGATCAGGTTGTAGTTGTTAAATACCATTGGGTTAGACACTTATTTTTTTGGCTTACTAAATTCTATAGAATGCCATATACATTCATGGACAGGTAGGTGGTATGGTATCATTATTATTTATATTCCTCCCCTTTTAAAAACCCCTAAGCTTCAGCAACCCAACATTTACAGCAAGATGAGTACAAGGGGGAAAGGGAGGGAAAGAGCATGATGAGAATGTATAGAGATGAATATAAAAGGCATTCACCCTAAGCAAAGATTAAATATACTCTCAATCTAAAGTGGCAGGTGGAAATGTACAACTGATGCTTTCCAGACAATATTGACATGAACAATGAGACTGATATGAAGCATCCATCACAAGGGGCACCAGACACACATCAGAATCTTGCTCATGTTACTCAGCACTCAAGCAAATCCACGCTCTATCTTGCTTCACAAGCACTGCTACATTCTTATCTCCACCCAAACAAATCTAACATATTCAAACTCAACTTGTGACCTACTTCAACAACCACATATTCAGTATGGGCTTTCATCCTCTAGATCAATGGTTCCCAATTAGCTAATTACTGAGGACCCCCTAATTTTCAAAAGTGAAGTCACAGACCCCCTGCTTTTGAAAATTTTTGATAACTCTATGGTAGTTACCTCTGCAAAGCATTTATTTAAAAAACAAAATGTGCGGTAGCCCCTAATAAGCAATGGATTTTAGGTATACTAAAAAACAGACTAGGGCTGAGCGATATCTGGTTTTCAGCATCGTGATATACCAGCAGGTAAACATTGCATATCATGATGTCTGAAACAGGAGATCAGGCGTGCGGATGAGGGAAGGAGCAGTCACAGAAATAGCATTTACCACCATTGATGCAATGCAGCAGTGGCACAGGCATTCTCTGGGGCCAGCTTACCTGCAATGCCTTATTCTGATCAGGGGGGCCCCATTTGTGGTGGTCTGAAGAGCACAACTGCCAGCTGCTTTCCATTAACAGTAGAAAGACTCTAGGGTGAATGAGGGCGAGTCACAGTTGCTGCCACCACTGCTGCCACCGCAACAGTAATCACAGTAGGCAGAAAAGTCGGCTGCCAGCCAACCATGCTGGTGACAACAGGCAGCTTCACAGACAGCAGATGGAAAGTGCAATTTGCCAAGACGCACACTTCATTATACGGTTGGCCTTGCTCACAAATCCTTGAATTTTTAAGGGGGAAGGGACATCAACTGATAGCTGGGTGACGCTGCTCCTTTAAAGTTCTCTTGCAGATGCAAGCAATTGGGAAGCACCTCCTAGTGTTTACATTCAGAAACCTGTACCCTCTGGCCCAGGGTGTAATTAAGGAGCTCATCCATATTTTCCAATGTCCTGTGAATCATCAGATGTTCACACACATACTTAGGTGGAGACAGAGTTGAACTGGTTGTAAAATTGATGTGATTACATTTGTATAAAACAAAAATTAGCACTGCTGTGAAAAGTCGGGTGCCCCGTATGTACCCTGTGCAGGTTTCACATGCATGTTATCACATGCTGGGCTTAGGAACTACAGTCAGACATTGCACATCCAAGAGAAGATGTAGTCTGAGCTGCACTGTGCGAATGGGATGCGCTTTCTGATGTGCATTCAAACTTACATCCCAATCCACTTTTTTTTAATGCATCACTAGTTGCACATTTACAGCTTGTGTTACACATGAGTAAGGCTGGGTTTGGCATACTCAGTTGAAAGAGAAGATGGAGATACACAAGGATCTTGTTTATATCCCCTCTTTACGTTGCTTGGCTGTGTTGATTTCTGGTATCTATGGCAAGGCAACTCCCCTGGGTGGGTCAATCAGTTTCAGAACAAGCACCTGTGGCCCCCTAAGGTTTGCAGAGGCATACAAGGTCATAGATATATTCAGATATTTACAAACCAAGAAGAATTCAATTCCTTCTAACCTCAAGATACCAAAATTGCTGCCTGCCAGAACTTTGCTTGGACAGACCTGTAAGTGAGGCCTCACAAAATTTCCCATGACCCAAGATAGATCAGCGAGGGATCTGAGAACATGTGGCTGCAATGGTTTATCTTGGCCACTGGGTTTGTTTTGGCTGTAACAAATATTTTGGCTCACTTTCCTATCTAGTTGCCAGTAAAAACACAGATACTTGCCATTCTGAGAATGACAGTGGAGCACATGCCAGCTGACAAAAGGGCATTCGTACTGTAATTTTTTTTCAAGCCTCCTGTTATTATCTGTACACCAAGACACAGCAAAGAATTTGTACACATTTGTTCTGCTGCTTCTCTCAAGCTGTTTTCATACCAGCCCCTCTTCTCACTTTTAAGTGCCCTTGTGGGGAGGAAGAAACCTTTTTCAAAACCTACTTAATTAATCCTGGAAGCAACTGTTCTTTGCTCCTCAGTTTAAATCAGGGCAACATGCTTCTGCCAATTAACCAAGGCTAGTGTGCAACTCCTTCTGTCTGCCTGATATATCAGTGGTTTTTGCTCCAACCTCTCGTTTCACAAGATTTCTTGCAAAAGACAACCACAATTTTCCTCCCATTTCAGAAAGTGAGCAGCGGCCAAGCAAGAAAAGACTATTATAGGGGTTACATGAGTAGAAGGAGGGTGTTGCAACATTTGCATCAAGGAATTAATGGCAAGCCTCATCACTGCTTTTTTTCAAAGAAGTGCTGCTCCACATTTTGTGGAGTAGAGGCACTTTCAGCATAGACACCATGAGCGATGCTCAGAAGTGGGGTATATACCTGGAAACAAATGAGAGATGTGCAACTGACATGCTTTAGGAACCACTATTGAAAATACCTGGCCAAAGAAAATACCTGGCCAAATCGAGTCCAACCCCCCTTGTGGTCTCTTCAAACTCTATGATTCTATGATTCTAAACAAAAGTTCACCTAGTTTAGCATTATGGCCACATTAACACTATACATTTAAAGTGCTATGATACCCCTTTAAACAATCTGAATACTGGGAACCGTAGTTCGTTAAAGTTGCTGAGAGTTGTTAGCAGACCCCTTTCTTGCAGAGCAACGATTCTCAGAGATCCTTGTAGAAAAGGGTTGATTGTTAAACCACTCTGTAAACTGTAGTTCTGTAAGGGGAATAGGGGTCTCCTAACAACTCTCAGCAACCTTAACAAACCACGACTCCCAGGATTCTTGGGGGGAAGCTATGGCTGTTCAATTTGTATAGTGGTGCTTTCAGTGTAGGATGTGAATGTGGCCTATGTTTTCCTCAGTAGCCAGCCATCGCTTCTGGGTAGTCTCAAAGAGGGCATGAAACAAATTGTCCCCATCATCTGGCACTCCGAGACATGCTGTTTTCAACATATGAAAACCAAAGCTGACTGGCATGGGGAGAAGGTTGTGTGATAGGGCAGAGCCATGGAGCTTCCTCTTTACACCAGTATTCTTGCAGCTTACCCAGAGAGTGCTGAGGTGGAGTAGGGTGGCGGATATGCCAGCAGAACCAACCTGGAGGCACTCCCACCTGTCCGTGCATCTACACAGGTACAGCCCTGACCTTGCTGCCACCCTGTTCCACCCCAGCACTGTCCAAGCTGCAGTGATGCTATGCTGTACTACTCAACCACACCAGCTGCTACTGCATGCTTTCCCCCTGCAAGGCACATGATGGGTACTTTGAAAATACACCTGAGTTAAACACCCAGGATTGTTTCCTGGGGCACATCTAATTGTGCAGATGTGCACAGCGATATTATTTCTCTTGCAGTGAGAAATGTGGCTTCCTCGTTTTCTCTTGTCGTGTGTTGTAGATGTCCAAAAGCCATGTCTCGTGAAACTGATGCTACAGAAACATCTGTTTGCACTGCAGACAACCCTCTTCCAGCAGTATTAGGTGCCTGCATTGTTCGCTAAGGTAACACCCTTCCCCTAGAGGCGGAAGAGTTTATGTCCCATAACAGTTTTTGAGATGTTATCCAATTGCGTCATTGCAACACAGTACTGGAATGCTGCCTTCCTCTGGGGCAAACAAGAATATGAGCTTATATATCAAATTAAAAAGTCCAAAATCAACACTGCGTTTCCCTGCCCCACTGCTACAATATCTTGATTTCAATTGCTTCTAAGCAAATATGACATTTACTTATCCCCAAAACACCAACAAGCTCATATTCAGTCATTAATCTAACAGTCCAAGGGGCTTGCCAATGGATATGAGTAACTATCAATCTGTCATTTTATTAGGCACAGAGCCAGAGAGAGGGAGTCTAGCTTCGCTGGCTGCTGGTAGAGAAGGAGTATTGGACTATACAGACCTTTGGCCCAATCCAGGAAACCAATGCAATTGTGGAGTATAATTATTTCTCTGCATCTGTTAATGTTTAACCTAGAAACTCTTTCATGAGCACCAAGATAATTGCTGAAACATATACCGTCTACTTAACACTGGAATTGTTTACAAAAACAAAGCCCACACAATGAAATAATATGTGTTATCTCAGTCACATAAGTAAGGATGCACATATAGAGTAGTATTATTAGCTAAAGTGTCAAACAGATGCTTATGGGCGCTGCTTGGAAAAACTAAGATTGACTGACTGTTTTCCATTTTTTCACACTATGTTGGTTTAATTTCTATCCAATAAAGTGCATAACACACCATTCACGCTAGATAAAGGTAAAGGTAAAGGGACCCCTGACCATTAGGTCCAGTCATGGCTGACTCTGGGGTTGCGGTGCTCATCTCGCTTTATTGGCCGAGGGAGCCAGTGTACAGCTTCCAGGTCATGTGGCCAGCATGACTAAGCTGCCTCTGGTGAACCAGAGCAATGCACGGAAATGCCGTTTACCTTCCCGCCGGAGCGGTACCTATTTATCTACTTGCACTGTGACGTGCTTTCGAACTGCTAGGTTGGCAGGAGCAGGGACCGAGCAACAGGAGCTCACCCCATCGTGGGGATTCGAACCGTCGACCTTCTGATCAGCAAGTCCTAGGCTCTGTGGTTTAACCCACAGCACCACTTCTGTTTATTTACTCACAGATTTATATTCTGTCCTGTTACTGCATTCACAGCAGCTTACAGCAATTAAAATAGCTAATAAGAACTACAATATACGAAACAAACAGTAGAAAAATGCAAACATTTTAAGTGGTAGTAGTTACAGTTCAGTAACTGCAGTCAGCATTTGCTATGTTGGATTTACTAGTTATAATTATGCTCTGCAGGCAAGCCACAAGTTAGGAAACTACCAGTCTGTGGTAGAAACAGTGATGCTGAATTTTTCATCTATTTTTGTTCCTGAGGGTTTCACGTTCAAGAATAGGAAACTGCAATGCTATCTGACAGTAACAGGTTTGCCGTACAACACTTGAGTTTCACAGGCATATGCAAATATATTAACGAAATCATCCACCACTAGATGGAGCTACAAACAAACAAAAAAAAGCAAAACTTGTACAAAGCACAGGCATCTGTCTGCAAGTGCATGTGCAAAGCTACCCTAACAAATCAGACAACCATCTATAGGAAGCCTATAATTTTCCCCAATTCAATTGAATGTACATATGCATATATTTTCTTGACCGAAGACATTCCTTTGATGAAAGGATTCACAATCATTTAAAATAAACTCTCTTGGAAATAAAATGTATTCCAAATGCAGTTTCAGGTAAAGGTCATTTGCTTTGCAAATATTAGCACAAGAAACATTGAAAAGCAAAGTCTTGCACTACTTTATTTGCAGAAACATGGGATGGGCAAGCAGTGTGTTTGCTAGACCACTGGTTGCTAAAGGGTTCCTTTGATAATCATTTTCTAAACCTTTTGCAGGATAGAATTTTTATTTGTGTGTGTGCGTGGTTTTTTTACAATGTGCTTTTGAAACTGTCAGAGTAAAAATCAGCAGCCTCAAATTCAAGATGTTTCAGGTGAGGACCAAACTAGACAAGATGCCAGGAGATCCATGATTACATTTCCTATGGACTTGAAGTTGTTTTTAGTTTAAAACAGTCAGAGGGATGATTTGAACAGGGAGCCAGTGCCGGACCAGGGCACTGAATCCATTCCCCTCCACTGTTTACCTTGGCGTACCTGCAACAGTTTACATTTATATGGGACTGACACACATAAAACCCATGGACAAGACAGTAATTTCAACACAAAAGTCACTTCCATGTTGGCACGAGCCAAATTGTGATCCTAGAATATGTGGTTTGTACCATATACTGAGACTAGCCAACTGGCAAACAGGTAGTACTTGGCGGGAATTTTATATCCCTTAAATCTGGTAAGAGATCCTAAGGAATCTCTGCTTCTTCTTTTTATCTTGGCCGATTAATTTGATTCATCAGAACTGTTATAAACCATTTCTTGAATCAAACACACATTTCATTTGCACCTGCTCTCTACTTAAGGACATCAGATTGTGATAGGTTCATCTGTATTTAGGGAGGCAAGGAAGGAGAGACAAATAAGGATGGGGTCCATAATGTTCAATGTGTGGAGAGCTCAGATTTTGTAACTGAAGTTTTTTAGAGGTTCTCCTGGTCCAACATACCTTTTAAAAAAGCACCAGCCTTTTTAATTTTGTTTTCTTGAAGTAATTATTTTCCTTTAAAGATGTGTGTTTAAATAAATAACATTATTTGGTGCTCAAAAAATGGATTTGTATACCATGTATACAATACTAAAAGTGATCATTTTCTGATCAATGTTTCCTTCCTTCCTTTTCTGTAGGAATACTTCCACATTATTAATGTTTTTTGATAAATCATTTCACTGAAGGCCCATCAAGTGTACTCAAAATCTTCACCTACAAGCAGTATATGTTGCATAACAAACATAATTTTCCACGTAACGATAATCTCCTATATTAACTTGACAGCATCTAGATTTTTAAAATAATTCTGAAAAAGCTCTTGTTGAACTAAGAGTAGAAATAGGCACCCCCTTGTGGTGACAGGGAATGGTGCAGCAATTCTCTTTTAGACACCCACTAAAACACAAAGCACCCCTTCACTATAATCTGCTTGAGTGCAGGAAGCTTTTGCAACCAACCGGAACCGCGCCTCAGTTGTCAAACATTTCGGAAGCCAAACAGGCTTCCGGAATGGATTACATTTGACAACCGAGGTTTGACTGTATAGTTAAGGCAGAGGTGTTACATTTAATTCTACCATTATAGGCTGTGAGCATGTTTCTAAAATGCAGACTATTTGTACAAATTCTCTGAAGAATGGTGGCAGGAAAACATATCCCCCCAAGAATTTGAAACTTTATAGTAGTCAATAATTCAACATGCTGCTTCAGTGTCCTACCATGTCACAATATACTAGGGAGGAGTGGCGTGTTTGCTGTGGGGTGTCCCATTACCCTGAAAAAACCAAATAACTCAACCAACTGCTTTACAGATCCTTGAAATAGACTGTAGTGTTCTTAGGAGACATTTCACTATAAAAGTGTCTGCATCAGGCATGCATAACAGGAACAAAATCTACATTCTTATGGAAGTGCTTGAACATCTGCATCCTGTGTCAAGCAAACAAAGTACATCTGATCATTTATTAGTCCTGATGCATGGCCTTTATGGCCACCTGCAGCTCTTCTTGCTCCTCCCTTCTCCTGCAGGGAAGAGCGTAAAATCTAGACTTGGATCATCAGCTTTATGGAACCAGTTGAAGCTACCATAAACACACACGTCCATCTATCTTTAATATTACGTATTTTCATAAAGTATTGTAATGGTTATAAAATGCTCTGGGACCAATTCTGGCTCAAAGGAAAATTATACATTATTATTATTATTATTATTATTATTATTATTATTATTATTATTATATCAGTAAACTTGAATGTACTCACCCACTTGTAATATCATCAGTCCTTATATTTTTCCCCAGAACGTCTCCGTCACTCATGTAACCCGTGGCATCCATGTTGATTCCTTCGAGATCTATTTCATCACCTCCTTTGTCGGTGATATCCACATGACAAACGTTACTGCCCCGCGATGCTAGCTGTCTTCTTAAGGGAGCTGAATACATATAACGCCCTGATTCTGCATTGATGAACCGGCTGGCATTGGCTCTTGGAGGATATCCATTGCCCACTGATGGAGCATCACCTGCCTGAAGGCGGGGACTAGACTGCCCAAGTCTCCATGATAAGGGTGTTGGCCTTCCAGTCATACTGAGAATACTGCGTCCGCTTATTTCAGTGGTGACATTGGTATCAAAGGTGGTCTCCAAGGTGCTTGAAAGAATAAGAAATCGAAATTATGAAAGAATTTAAAACTGGGAAACTTTTAATCAAAATACATTTCATTTGTAGTGAATAACAAGGGTCCTCCCCATTGTTACAAATACAGCTGATTGTTTGTACTTGCAATGAGTCTTGTTCTACACTTTGAAGACCCTATCAGCTGATAGTCAGGACTCCAAAATGTCTTGCAAACCCCCTTTTGGGCTAAATTAGGCTTGGAAGGCCTAATTAGGCCTTTGGGAAGGAGGTTTCCCACTCTGTTATAAAGGGATTTAATAAAAACACAACTGTAGTTTTAAAATACTGGATTCATTTCAAACCTCTTCTGCTGAGATGCTTAGATACAATGCTTAGATATATTGAACTCTAGCCTAACTCTTAAAAAAAACATTAAGGGTTAAGTTAATATTCTCTATTCTCCCTCATTCCAATTTTAACCTGCAGCCTTGCTTTGTGTTAAGATCTCTATGAGCTACAACACTGAAAGAACAGAAATATATTTGCATGTACTGTGAATATGGAGGTAGGCACTTAATTAAAAAGCTTCATCCTTGCTGAAGGAATCCTACAGGGAACATATTTGAGCAACACATGCTTCATCACTGTGACCAAGTGAAAGCTTTACACCTCTCAAGACAAGAAATACTTTTAAAATACAATTTAGGCTATTGCATTTTTTCCTTGGAGGTCGAAAAGGGAGCTTGGATTCCTAATGTTATAATATGGTATGCTGGGTGATTTAACAGCTACAAATCACAGAATGTCACATTCTTGTGGTTTTATTAGCTTCCTTTAACAGTTAGCTGAAATGCTAATTTGATCATCAAAAAATTGGATTAAGTGTATACAATGGTCTGGATTCAGTGATATTGTGAATGAATTTTATGTTTGATTTCACTTCCCCATCTGCAGTGCCCTATGTTCCCTGAAAATCTGTGCTGGAATATTGAAGGACCCTCCAGACCTGTGTGGTAGGTGATCCTGGAAGATGCAGAGAAAGGATGGGAGGAAATTGCCTTCACTATATTGCCAGCCCTTTTGAAAATGGAAGGACCACTCTGGTCCCGAGCCAGTGTTTTAAGGTTTCTTGCAGTAAGATCCAAGTATTCTTCCAGATTTTATATTTGTTTGTGGATGTGTACTGGGAGCAGCCTTTCTTTGATTAACAAGAAACATTGTACACTATTCTTCAATCTTTTTCTACAGTTACTGCTTGAAAAGAGGAACATGGGAATCTGAGTTATACCATGTCAAACCATTGATCCATCAAACTCCATGTCATCGAATGGTGCCAGCTGTCCAGGATTTCAGGCAGGAGTCTTTCCCAGCCCTATCTAGAGATACTGAGGCACATTTTGCATGCAAAGCATTTGCTCTACCACTGAACTATATGGGTCTCCATTATTTCTTTTGTGGCTGATTTTATTTCCTAGTTACATAACGTATACTATAAGAACGGGCACTGAAACATGCAAAATGCCTCCATTTTGACTATCTGCCAGAACAATAAGTATTCTGCAGGGTTCTGAGCAAGTCTAATGACTCCATAGTAATTGTCATTAATCACACTGAGCCACTGTATTAATTTAAACTTCAAAAGGAAAACTGATGTGCTGGAAGTTCCTAAGTGCAGGAACTAAATTAATTGAATTTTCCAGGCAAACTTTCAAATGTTGAATTCATTTGAGATCTTATGCTAAGAGGTATCCAACCGCTTAACAGTCAAATTAAACTAGCTCTTGAATGTCTTTGCACGTCATATTCCTTCCAAAACCTTTTGTTAAAAACTTAAGTTGGCAATCTAACTGAGTATTGGCTTAACAACAGACATTTTGTTTTATCTCTGAAATGTTACTGGAGAGTCCTAAAAGTTGCTTTTCTCTTAAAAATCATATACATGTACATCACTTAAAAAAACTATAAGGCTTTGTTTGACCAAAGAGCAGGTAGGAATTCAAGCTATGCACCTTATCAAACAGGTCATGTAAAGTTCAGGTGCTTGTTTAAACACAATATTGTAAATCTGGTAAAAATGCATTGAAGTCTCTCGTAAGTAACATTTTAAGTAGTAACCTTTGCACATTTTTATTCAAACATCACCTAAAGTATGTAACAAGCATTTATTCAGGGTTAGGCTTCTATATACAATCTGGTTTTCTCCTCTACCAAAATTTACTTCATCATCTTTAGACAGTTTAGAACCTGGGCTTTTAGTTTTAAAAAAGAATAAAGCACAATACATGCTTAGTTCAGTCAATGCTTGTCATTACCAGTCTTAAATCGTTTCTCGGGGCAAAAACTGAGTCAAGGACAGGAAAAAGGCCCCCACAGTTCTTCTTCTATTTGAACAGAGAAGCAATTCATGCCTCCCACCTGTGAGAAACCTGGGTCCCTCGTAAGCTTGACATGGTCTCCTCCAAGTTTTGTCGCAGATCAGCGATATTCTTGACGGTTCGCAATCGTCGAGCTTCTGGATCTTCCCCTATGAAAAAATATAATTGTTAGAGGGGAAAACAACTAGATTTTATTACCAACAGAAATTGCCATCTTTTTATGGCTCCAACCCAAATGTGGTTTGCTTCTTTTACAGTTAATGCACACTAGCACCAGTTTTTTATGGAATGGGTACCTACTGTTGATGTACAATAGCACATTAATGACATTAGGAGGATCCCTTCCACAACAACCAGTATCAAATGCTTAATATACTAAAATATTACTCTTGCTACTGACAAGGTCTTTTTCCTAAGCCATATTATTGATCACTTAATTGTTAAAGCAAATACTCAGTGCATTTCAGAAGAATATAGTACGGCTTGTAGTTTGAAGGTTGTCGTTTGAAAGCGCTGATAACTGGAATACTTCAGTCACTTTTGAACGTAAGATGCTTACCTTTTTTCAAAAAATTTAAAAAATGCTGCTTATGGGAGCCTGAACAGACTTAGTTGACCAAACAGTTCTTTAGCTTGAAAAATTATGAATTTTCTCGCTCAACACATCCTTGCATCGTATCAGTTATCATGCTGGCTGACTGAGAGGGAAACAACTAAACCCTCATCAGTATGAGGACTGTAACAAAGGATCATATTCCAAAAATGTACTTTTTGAGTCTTGATTTAAAAAATGAACTACAGAGTAGCTTTTGCAATCCTGTAAGTTTTAGTGATCCAGGTTTTTTTGGGTGTGTGTGTGTATGTGTGTTAAAGACACTACAAGGACTCCTCAGTCTTGCAAAACTGTTATTCTCTTTTATAATACGATTTCTTGTGCAAGAAATTAAAGTAGACATATTCTTGGCATACTTTCCTCACATTTTGAATTTTGTAGGAAAATGTGGAAGTTGCATAATATTTGAGGAATTTTTAACAATGATCTTTTGTACAGCAAATACTTGTCTTGCAAAACGGAAAGGAGAACTCTGTTAATTCATGGAATGAATCACAGATTCAAAGTGAAAAATCATTTTCATGTGTTCATTAACCTAAGTGAAGCCTGAGTTTTTAATACATAACTTATTTGATCTGATGAGGGTACCCTAGGAAGAGATGAGAAAGCTTGTCCTAAAGTGGTTTTTATTAACTATACAGATTCAGAAGCTCATTCATTCTTCATCTCCATACTGCTTCTTCCTCCCCCTAATTTATTTTGCTAGCGGCCTACAATTTATAAGACTATCTGCTGAATGCCACTAACCATCTGTCTTTGTGAAACTGTTGTCCCACTTCTCATGGTGCTTGATCAAAAGTTACAGTGTGCTAAAATAAAACATTTCCAGTTTTGATGACAAAGGACCAATACGAGTTAGCTATTATTTGCTTTTTGTAGATGTGTAACTCAGGTCTGGAAGATTTCCTGAGGCACCACTACATGGGGAACGCATATCTTTCCTTACTGGTTATGCTGATATGTGTTTTCTATATACCTTAGGTAGCCAATCTCTCACTAGAGGCCCAGATGACTACAGTTGCTTGCCTTGCCCATTGTCACTTCAGTTGGTTCAACAGCTATGATCACTCCCAGACAAGAGCAGCGCAGCCTCGCCATAGTTGCCATGCACTTGTAACCCTGTCTAGATTACTGTAATGTGCAGTATGTGGAGCTACCCTTCTGCCTAGTTCACCAGCATAATCTAGTACAAAGTGGGACACCCAGCTTTACACAGTTGCACTGGTGTTGAAAGATCCTGGCTACAGAGCCAGGTTCAATGCTTTGTTGTTGATATTTAAGACCCTGAACAATTGCTTAGAAGCCATATTGGCAAGTAAGTTGTACATAAATTAATAAATAATAACAGCAGACTACCTCCTCCAGCATAGACCAAGATGAGCCTCGATATCTTCTGCTGAAGCTCTGCTAGCAATTTCTCAACCAACATACTATCACTTGGTTCCAGCACAGAAGTGGACTTTCTTGGTGATAGATCCACCCTTTGGAATGCCCTTCAGTTAGTTCAAGCAGCAGAGTAAAGTAACCAGCCTTAATCACCTCTTTAAGTTATGTATGTTTACTCAATCTTTCCAGGGCTCTACGCACGGCTAAGTTTTATATATGGTATATAGTATTGCTCTGCTTGTATTTCGCTTTCAAAAAGTCTTATTCGAATATTGTCATTCTACTTTTATACTGATACCTTCATGGTTATATTTTATGTAAGCCATATAGAGATTTATTTTTACATCAACTAACAAATATATTGAATAAATAAACAGGACTCCCACTGTCTGCCATGGTGGCAAAAAGGAGTAATAAAATAATAAATTTAATGAAGACAGAGAATGTTCTCTACTGGTCATGCAATGTGAATCTCCCAGACCCTGAATTTTAAGGATTTAACCAGCCCATCCTGGAAAAGTGGTCCCTACATTTGCAGCCAAAGAACAGGACTGGGAAGGTTAGGCAGGGCCTTTTCACCCAGAATCAGAATAAAAATGCACACTAATCTCCTTCCCATCACAGAAGGGAGATAGTGGTAGCTAATGAGTTCATTTAGCCCCATCCTTTATTCCTCTGTATTAACAAAGTCAACACATGTAAGTCTTACCAGAAAGATCTTCTAAAATAGGCTGTGTAGTTTTAGTGTAAGGAGCAGAATCCATGCTTGTGCTCATCCCTCCAGTGCTGGGCTCGGCCGTTACATTCCCTTCATTGTCTGTCTGGGATCTTAAGTTCAAAATATGAGAGAGAGAGAGAGAGAGAGAGATGTAGTCATTCATATGGCAAAAAAGCATTCCAGCACCAATACAAGTACACTTGCCATCTCGCATTGTGTCCTCTCCCCAGGATATACTAGCAGACTGACTTTACATAATTCATTAGTCCCATGTTGAGCTATGTCCTAGAAATGGAAACAAGCACTCAACTGTAAAAAATATATGAAATATTCACTGTCAAATACAGGCTTTGCAGGCCCACAGACTGGCTATACAAATACCTTCACATTTTTAAATTAAGCATTCAGCCTGGTCAACAACCTTTATTGCTGTTTTATGATCCAGCCATCACTGATGACAACAGAGACTACTTTAGGCAATGTGATGCAGACTGTTTGTGTCAGTTTCTTTTTTTATTTAAAGTATTTGTTCCATTTGTATACCCCCTTTCCTCCAAGAGGCATAGTGTTTTAGATCATATTAAAGCAGCATATAACTTCCTAGTGCTTTTAAAAAAATCTCTGTTAATTTTTATTCTAGCATTTAGGGGCTGGTTTACTTGTGATGGTGACCACATGACAGCTGCTGTAACATGGTTCACTCTTTGTGTGAAGTGGCTCAGCATGTGGTTTGGATGATTTTCTTAACGCCAGTGCAAGGTTGGTATAGAAGAAGAAATCAACTCCTCGGCTGGGTTGGGTATGAGCCACAATGTGTGAATAGTTTACTCTTGACTAACAGTCAGCGCATGTCAATCTATGCTGACTTTCATGTTGGAACTATACAGAAGGTGCCTTTCTTTACATATCCCACTGCCATGTGAGAGATGCCAAAACAGATAGGAATCCTTTTGATGCAAAGTTAAGCAGATGGCTTATTTCTATGGGCTCATTAACTACAGAATGACATATGCTGGGAAGGAGTATTCTTATTATGAGCATTCCTATTTATTCTTATTTTTAGAAGGATTTAATAGATCTTATGTTCTCAAATGAACGCAAAGTATCAGAAAATCCAGTCTAGATATTGCTTCATTCATGACCCTCTAAGAACATTACACACTTTGTCAGAGTCCTCAGAAATAAATCAAAGATGTTCCCAATACTGCAAAAAGAAATTTAAAGTCATCAGCAACGTCCAGACATCACAAGAAACTAAGTTTTCTCATGACAGCAACCAGCTAATTTCCCTTAAGCTTGTGCACTCCCTAGTCTGCTCTCCTCCTCCAGTGAAGCCACAAGGAGGAGTTGGGAAGCTTTCAGTTCTGATTGCAGCTAACCACGGTTTAGCTTATGTCCAAACACAAAACTGTAGTTAATCTTAACTATAGGTTGTTGAAGCAAGCTAGCTTCATAATGGCAATTTGAAAGCCAGTTTGAAATTGGCTTGTTTTAAACAAATCACGGTTTGGTGGGTTCAGACAACCTGATAAGATGCAGTGAAAGCTTCTGAGAGCCTCATCACAGTTGCATTGGAAGAACCTGCTGGATCAGACCAATGACCGTCTAGTCCAGCACACTGTGACAGAAGTCCAACCAGATGTCTGTGGGAAACCCATAAGCAAGACCCAAACCCAAGAGCACAACCCCCTCCTATGGTTTTCCTCAACTGCCATTCAGGAGCATTGCTGCCTCCAACTGTGAAGAGGAGCAGGGGAGTGTACAAGCCTGGGGGGTACTATATGTGCAGTTTATCATGATATTGGAATGTAGCCATTAACTGATTAGTCTGTTAACCTTGAATTAAATGTTTATGAATTTTAAAAAGCATTTCAGCCAGAGTCAGTTGATTAACTTTATGAATTGCTACAGCAATACAATAGAAAAATATATAAACCTATTAAAAATATAATAAGAGAAAATGCCCAGGGGAAAAAATCTTTGTCTGGTACCAAAACAATGCCAAGTTGACACCAGGCTGTCCTGGGGAGAGCATTCCATAGATGAGGAGCTCCTACAGGAAAGGTCTGCTCTTTCATTGTCATTCTCCAAACCTCCCCTGAAGGTGGCACACAGAGAAAGGTCTCACATGATGACCTCAGGTTCTGGACAGATTTATATGGGGAAATGCAGTCCTTTAGGCATAGGAGTCCTGATTTGTATATGACAGTAAAGGTGAAAACCTACACTTTGAATTTGGCCCAGAAACAAATCAGCAGCCAGCACAATTGGGTTAGAACCAGCTTTATATGGTAATGCCTTTTTCTCCCAGTTAACAACTGAGCTGCCATAGTTTTGCGCTAATTGTAGTTTCCAAACCAACTTCAAAGACAGCCCCATGTACAATGCACTGCACTAGTCTAACTTGGAGGTTACCAGAACATAGGCAACCAAAGACAGCTGGGCTTCCAGCCAAAGCTAGTTGAAGGCATTTCATACCACTGAGACCACTTTTGCCTCCAATGACAATGCCAGATCCAAGAGTATCAAGTTACACAGCTGCTCCTTCAAGGGGAGTGCCATTCCATCCAGAACAGGATGTAATCTACTTATTTAGGCTGAGAAACCTACCACTAACAGCATCTCTGTCTTATCTGGATTCAGCAATCTGCTTTAAACATTTCTGCCAATTTCCAAACATCTCTATAATCGCTATATAGTTGTGGCGAGGGATTTTTCATTTTGTACCTTGAGCAGCCCCGTGTTATTAAGGTTTGGCACAAAATGTAACCAAACCATAATCTTACCATTATTATTATTATTATTATTATTATTATTATTATTATTATTTGTAGCCTAGAAACATACAGTTGTATTTCTTCTTTTGTGTCGCTTTCACAGTTAACTTGAGACACAAATAAAAAGAAGCTCTGTCCTACGCACACCACAAGTCTGCTGCTTATTAGGATCTGGAACGCTCGTTTGGGGTGGAAACCAAACTCAAGTTGTTATTGTAGGTTTTTTCCTACTTCTAGAGAAAGCATGCCACAGAAGAAGCAGACGACGTTAAGCGAGTCAGACTTGACACACCCTGATTAAAAAGTTACTCCTACCTGTACATGAATGGTGCTACTGTGGCAGTATTCGGGTGGCTGTATTGCTGCTGTGGATGAGGTAGCTGAACACTCACAGTATTGCTTCCTGTGGTCTGTGTGGTACTGCCTGTGGGCCCATTGACAGCCTGGGTACTGCTACTAGTACTCAGAGCAGGCACCCCGCCAATGCCTCTCCCTTCAGAGGAGGCCAAACTTGACGTGGAACTGGAATTCCTGCCGTCCAGCTGGGGCTTCTGATGAGAGAGGCCTGAGGCAGGCTTCCCACTGCGGCTTCTCTCACCATCCTTTGCCGAACAGCTTGGGGCACTTGAGGATTTCCCTGTGGCGGTTTTCAACCCTGGTTTTGGTATTCCACTGTGCGAAGGGGCAGGTGCCTCCTTCTTGGCACTGTTTAGCTTTCCTCCTTTAGGGATAAAGCTTGCGATCTTGGAGGATTTTTTTGGCATCTCGGTTGTAGCTGGTGGGATCTGTTCTTCTTTCGGCTCCTCTTTCACGTCTGCTTTCTCGGTTACGGATATTCTCTTGGCAACGTCTTTGCCCTTTTCCTTTTCTTTATCCTTCTGCTTCTCCTTTTCTTTCTCATTGCCCTTTGGGGAACTCTTCTTATTGGTCAGTGCCCGACTGAACGTTCTTTGTGCAATTCCCTTGAGTGCAATTTTGGGACTGTTTGATGGGGGGTTGTTTGCGTTCCGATTCGCAGCTTCAATCTCTTCACTTTCCTCAAAGCTAGGGAGGGCCTCTAGCCTTTCACAACTAGTGTCCCGAGACCCCGGACATTCAAGGGATGACCCTCCTGCTTTGGAGCCTCCTTTTGTATTAAAAAGCTTCAGCTTTTCCAGCATAGATTTCTGACCGTTGGGAGTTGGCTTGACCATCTCTGGAGAAGATTTTGGAGGTTCCTGGACCTGCTGTTTTACTGATAATATGGAAGACGTAGCTGTGTGCTTGGCACTGAGTGACTTGCTGCGCCAAGGTTTAACGGCAGAGTTGGGCTGGGGGATGGCTGAGGAGTTATTGCAACCGGCAATGTTGTTGCTACTGCTGCTTTGGGTTGAAGGTGGTGCATTTTCATTCATTCCTGTGGGCTGAGAGGCTAAATTGTCTGCTGGCTCTGGAGACAGAGAACAAAATGAAAAGAAAATCATGATGCCTTGGTTTTTGGAAAGTCTTCAGGTGAACACAGCTTGCTTTCACAAAATGCTGACATCTAACAGCAGCTACGAAATACTAAGGTAACGTTTTATATGACCTGAACACAACACTATCTATGTCATTCAAAACAAAATCTGTTTTATTTTTGTTCTGGGGGGGGCAGTAAAATAATAGCACAATCAACTCATCAACAATTAAAATTGTTTAGTTTTTTTAAAAAGCCTTCTGGCAGGGACCTTCTGTTTCTTATTGCTATTAATTACCTTGTCTACTTTTAGTTGCTTACCAAATAATAGAGAATAATGTACTTCAGATGTTACCTAACAGCAACTACATTCAAATAAATGCACATGGTCAGTGTGTGTCAGAGTATCCTGCTCAGACACTAACAGCGCACTATTAGAAAATTTAAAAATATAAAAACTTTATAACCCAAACTGTCTGCTTTATACTGAGCAGAATTAGCTCTGCTGAAGTTTGCTACTTGGCAAAAATCCAACTGTAACATGGATCAAACAGCACAACACACACATGCACACCCTATCAGAAGATCCTTCTGATAACTGCAAGCTCAGTTTCTAGTCCAGTAAAACACTGAATCAAACCCAAATCCACAAAACCGAAACTCAGCATATCCTTATTCACGGAGCAACAATAAACGATACATCTTTATCTCATAATTGAAACCAGCTGAAGTAAAAAGAGCTAGCTGAAAATGCTTCCTTGGCAAGTCCAAATCTCTTATTGATTCTGTCTGTTTGAAAGCATCTCATTCAATGAATACGAGAGCATAAGAACCACAGTTGCTTACCCACCGCTTGAGAGCCACTTCTTTTCTAAAGTTACTCTTTGCAAACTCTCTCTTCTGGAGACATTACATCCCAATTACTGCAAATATGTCTTCTGTTATGCTGCTCATGTTTCCAATTAACTTTTGTCATCTCTGACTGTTAGTCTGCCCAGGAGCTTGCTGGGGATTAACGGCTTTTACCTGCCGTCCCAGATCCTCTAGCAATAAACGGCATCTAGAGCTTCTCAAGCTGGTTTTTTTATAAAAAGAAAAAAAGAAAAAATTTGAACTTAAAAATAAACAACGGCTGAGAGCTAATGTTTGCAGCAGTTTGTGGGGGGGAAACTGTGAATGCTGTTCTGTGAATCACTAACTGCTGCAGCCACACAGAGGCTGTTTTGCTTCACTTTTGGCTGCTCACTGAAGATAAAGCTCTGTTAACCTCCCTCGCATGATCCATACCAGACCACCTCACATTTCCAAGCACACCCATCTTCCTTACGTAGCAGGGATGTGAATTTCAAGGAGAACCCTCTTGTAATAAGCCCATGGTCATTTCACACTGTTACGTCCTAACTAGAAGAGCAGATGTGTATGCTTGTTTTATAGAAAGAAGGCATTGCTAGGATGTGGGAAGATTTCCAGTGTGTTGGATTATTAACCACAACCCGTTAAAACTGGACGGTCTCTGCTGCAGTTTCCTCCCCAGAAAGCGTTATGCCAGGAGCCACAGAAAGGCATGGCACAGGAGAAATTTTATTAACAGACCTAGATGCAGGGAGAAGAGCTTTTCATGGATTAATTAGCACACACATTTAATTGGTGCATCGTCAACCCATATGGGCTCTTTCACAAGTTATGCTAAATGCACCTAAAAAGGCAGAGCTCAAGGGTACCATTGACTGTAAACCAACGTAGTATGTGCACAGACCTCAGATCTGTCTTAGTGCCGAAGTGTCAATTAAGCCTTTAAGCCACTAAGGATTTATTGATATGTTTCAGTAAAAGATGCATTCTTACTATGTTTTTCATGTGTTTCTGCAATGCAGGACTGAGTATAGGGACTTGTCTAGTTGCCTCTGATAAGAAAGAATCAAATCTAGGTAGGGCTAAATGCTTTTCGGTCCTCTCAACATCTAGCAATGAATGAGCAGCAGGCTAGTAAAAGTTCCTCTTCACTTGTAAATTTGTAAAATTTATTTGCAAAAGCTGCTGTGGTGTTTAAAGGAGAGGTTTTTAGAAACTTTTTTGTAATTTATTAAGCAGCCCTGAACTGTGCAAAGCTATTCTTTATCCATCCCACCCACAACTTGTTGTCTCCTGTACCATTCCTTGATCCTCATTTTCTCTCTCACTACTCTCAATTCTTATCCTCTTCTCCGATCTCCCACTCTTATTTTATCTCTCTGTTCTTCCTTTTCCTCAGAACTATAAACTGCTGCCAGCACACATTGCCTTCTCAATTAGAAATAAACAATGCCCTCATCCTTAATCCTGTTATATCTGTATCTGTATAATGAGGATTGTATTATCTCATCATAAAACCTTTTAATGAGGACTGTTTTTATGTATACAATATGTTTTATTCTCTGAAGAAACTTCTAGTGGTCAGAGAGCTGAATATGGGAAACTTTAAGCCACAACTTTGTTATGGACAGACTGTGTAACTTTAGAAGTAACTCAGTGTTGCTCATCATCAGCTCCCAATATGGAGTTTCTGGAAGAAGATGCACTTGCCTGAGGACTTTACCACATGCCTGCCTCCATCTCTTGATCAGTTTTTACTTACAAAAATTTGCTGCTCAGTGTGGTAAATTGTTTTGGCCCTATCTCAACAATACATAATAAAAAGCTTCACTTCCTAAAGAAATTTTCATTTCAATTAGCTCTGACTTTGTCCTGCTGAACACTCAACTGATTTTATGATGAGTTAAAATCCCATTTGTCTTATTTTGTGAAGCTGTATTCTTTTTGCAAGAACCATTGCTGACTTTTATCGACAACAAATGAAATGTCTTCAAATTCAAAATACAGCTAGGCTGAATAACCACTCACTATGCCTCTTTCATAGACAAGTGCTGTGCCTAGAGTTTATTTAATTCCAAGTGTTTCTGTTACACAGATGATGGTGGTCTTGTTTGAATGCCAATATACACTGCAGTACAGCTAGGTTGGATTTCATCTGCTCCTGTAATGTCTTGACTGCAAACGCATGCCTAACCATTTGCAATGAGAAGATGCATATGGTTTGAATTGTTCTGTGAAATGCTAGAGAGCGTGCACTATAATAAATGCCACAGAAAATATATGCAATTTCCCATCATTTGTCAAACACAAGCTGCTCTCTCACTATCTGTGTAACTTTGCTAGAAGTAACCAAAAATGCCTCTAAATATTACCAAACATAGTTCTAGGCAGACTCACAGTGAGTACCCAAAAAGAAACATAAATATAAGAGATTTTCATAAAGCAAATATAGTTAAATGGTGTCTGGAATTTATCAACATAAGAAAGCACAAACGAAAGAAAATACAGCAGAAAATAAAATTAGATCAGTTTAACAATTCTTTAATGCATATGACTATCTAGTCTATTCGCCAAACACCACTCAGAGCATGCTGGGTTGTGCACATAAAGTAACCTGGGCCAATTTCATTCACACACAGCAGATTGTGCGAAGCCAGACACCATATGAGACAGTTCAGGTCTTAGTTAAAACACATAAAGGGAATCTTCAGCAACAACTTTACATTTTAGTCTACAAAAATAAATATACCCGGAGATGGAAATACAGTAGTCATGTTACTAATTCAGAGGAAAAAGCAGTGTATTTCAACAGAGATCTGGGTGAGCCAGGGGGAAATAGAAGCATGACTGATTCATGCTTCTGATTAATTACATCTGCAGTAACATTTAATAACATAGGTGCCATCTTGCACTGAAGATTGTGGGTGTCTGCAACATAACACGGATGTGTGATGTCACACACACATCATGCATGTAGTACATGTGATGTCACACAAACTGACCGACCAGCAGTTGCGGCTCCTCTTCTTCCTCCTCCCTCACTGACCACAGCCAGACACAGCAGCCCCTCCTCTCTCACGTTGAAGAGATGGGGACAGTGGCGAAGGGCTTCAACTTTGCCCATTGATTTTTTGGGCAGGCAGCCCCCACATATATAGCCAAAGCACCCATGGCCCCCTGGACTTAGCTCCAGAGTTTAATATGGAGATCCTAGATGAACCATAATGAGATGCATGAACACCACGTTCCCTCAGGATCTCCCTGTAGCCACTACATCAAAGTCATACTTCGAATGCCACTGCAGAAGGGAATATTCAGTCAGCTGGATCAATCATGAGGTTCCAACTTACTGAAGGACATTTGGATAGGTAGATGTAAGGATAGCCACCCAACATTTCTACCCTGGCTTTTGTCCCATTGCTCAAGGCGGTTGGTTGGCTTACAGTAAGAAGCAAAAACAGCGCACAAGAATTAAACAAAAATACAGCAAAAATGACAACTGGAATCACAGATTTGAATGACAAAACAGACTTTTAAAAGGCAGTAAATGGTGGACACATTTATTTAAGGATCTATGACCTACCGTATTTTTCGCCCTATAGGACGCACTTTTTCCCCTCCAAAAATGAAGGGGAAATCTGGGTGCGTCCTATGGGGCGAATGCAGGCATCGCGGACCTCTCCGCAAACAGCAGGAGCGCTCCCGCTGCTTGCGGAGCGGTGCCTGCATGCTGAAGCCTGCGCGCGCTGAGCTCAGCGCGTCCAGGCTTCGCGGACCTCTCCGCTAGCAGCGGGAGCGCTCCCGCTGCTGGCGGAGGGGTGTCTGCATGCTGAAGCCTGCGCGCGCTGAGCTCAGCGCGTCCAGGCTTCGCGGACCTCTCCGCCAGCAGCGGGAGCGCTCCCGCTGCTGGCGGAGAGGTGCCTGCATGCTGAAGCCTGCGCGCGCTGAGCTCAGCGCGTCCAGGCTTCGCGGACCTCTCCGCTAGCAGCGGGAGCGCTCCCGCTGCTGGCGGAGGGGTGTCTGCATGCTGAAGCCTGCGCGCGCTGAGCTCAGCGCGTCCAGGCTTCGCGGACCTCTCCGCCAGCAGCGGGAGCGCTCCCGCTGCTGGCGGAGGGGTGTCTGCATGCTGAAGCCTGCACGCGCTGAGCTCAGCGCGTCCAGGCTTCGCGGACCTCTCCGCCAGCAGCGGGAGCGCTCCCGCTGCTGGCGGAGGGGTGCCTGCATGCTGAAGCCTGCGCGCGCTGAGCTCAGCGCGTCCAGGCTTCGCGGACCTCTCCGCCAGCAGCGGGAGCGCTCCCGCTGCTGGCGGAGAGGTGCCTGCATGCTGAAGCCTGCGCGCGCTGAGCTCAGCGCGTCCAGGCTTCGCGGACCTCTCCGCCAGCAGCGGGAGCGCTCCCGCTGCTGGCAGAGGGGTGCCTGCATGCTGAAGCCTGCGCGCGCTGAGCTCAGCGCGTCCAGGCTTCGTGGACCTCTCAGCAAGCAGCGGGAGCCAGCACTGGGCTCCCACGGCTTGCAGAGAGCTGCCTGTTTGGGGGCTGGGGTCGGGGGAAGCTCGGGCTTCCCCAACCCCACGCCTGGGGGGGAAATAATTTTTTTCCTTTATTTCCCCCCCCAAAAAACTAGGTGCGCCTTATGGGGCGGTGCGTCCTATAGGGCGAAAAATACGGTAATTTATTTTGATTGTTCAGTTCTGAAAATGAAACCCAAAGTGTGTCCGTCAAAAATACCTATAAAGAAGCACATTTCCCTCCAAATCCCTCTAAAGCAGAACTACACCAAACTATCACTTGATATTTAGTGGAACAATGTGAAGGAAGGCTGTTCCATTAGCTCTGCTGTGAGACCAGCTTAAGTTGACTCCTTTTGTCCCTCAACCGTTTCCATTCCAGCTGAGAATCAAGAATTAATATGCTAAGAATTGGTCCTTGGGCCTACTTGTTTCTCTCTTTCCTCCTCATCCCCCCCCCCAATTTATTTTTTTGCTTCTCTGTGATTTCTTTTCCACTGCAAGCCTGTGAAAAAAAAGAGACTCTCTTGCTTATTCATTGGTTTCATTCACTTTGGAAATCCTTTTGGCTGAAAAGCAGGGTAAAAACGCTTTAAATTGACAAATAAATAAGCAAGCTTTAACTGTTTGCTAAATTATTTCATTAATGTTTCGTTGTTCCACCAGGCTATTTCCACCGCTGAAAAGCATCTTGTTTCTACACATAATTCTGGCCCTCTGTATATTATCACAGGCAGAAACTCATATTGTGTATCAGTAAATATGTCCACCTCATGGTGCTTCCAAGAACCACCATGGCCGGGGAGATCTGCCAAATTGAAAAAATGTGAACTGCCACTGTACAGAATATATTTCCCAGCCCCTCTTGAACCTGTGCTCTCTTACTGTAGCTCGCTTGCATAAGACCTTGAGTAGTAACAGAGAGTTTTTAGTCCTACGATATTGTCTATACCCTTAAGAGACAGTGTAGTGCTGAAGATGGGACTTGAACCATGGAGAGCGGATGTCAACTCCCTGCTCTGCAGGGGCCTTGGGCGACTCAGTGCCTCACAGTGATAGCTGAACCTTCCTCACAATAATGTTGACAAAATAAAATGAGGGGAGGATGCAGCCCTGAGCTTCCAAGAGGATGGGCAGGGTGGGGGGATCTAAATGCAATAAATAAAATGGAACTGTGATTACACAGAGAAGAAAGGGGCTTCTGGCTGTGAGAACTAACTTTGAAAGGTGAGGAGGGAATCCCACAATGCTACAATACAGGCATTTTTATTTCCTTGTCTGGCCTTAAGTGACTACAATTTCTTATTGTCTTTGTTTAAACACTGTATAAGTACTTGAAATGCTAGAGGCACTCCTATCATCCCATTATGCAACAATAGAAGATGTGAGGTGCTTTTAAAAACTGAGCAAGACTTGCCCCTCTATGTAGTCTTTCAGGATTTAAGTCATTTGTAATAACAAACACTGACAGGTTTGAGATGACGGAGCCCTCCAAAGAGCCCTTGGAAGGCTGATTCTCCTTGGACCCTGACTGAATGTTTTAATGAAACTCCACAGAGAGAGGTCTGGCATACAATCTATAAGGCACTAGAAAGACTTGATACAATCATGGGAACCTGTCAGTCATGGACATCAAGTTAGACAACATTTTTGTCACCAAAGAATAACCAGGAAATGAAAGCATGCTATAATAATCCAGATGCGAAAAGAGAAAAGAGTAATCAAAATGTTTGCTTCAAATGGCATTGAAATATTAAAAACAGCAGGGGTTTCACAAAGCTTTTATTCCTAGATACAACCAACCCAGCAAATATCCACACTTTGCTTTTCTGTCAGTTCTTACACATTCTTTGCTGTGTTCAACCTCACATATCCTTATTACATCCCTCCATCCACATTCATCTGTGTTGGCCTCTATTTTTAGTATTCTTCAGCTAGCTTCTTCTTCCTGTTGTTTCCTTCTGCACACATCCCTCTCTGCCCTCATGGATGCAAGCATACCTTCTTTCATAGCTCAATACCAAAGTATCTCACACTGTAGGACATAAGGTTCTGAGTGCCATTGCTGCTTCATAGAGTCATAGAGAGTCAGCAGCTTCATAGTTCCTTGGGTCACCTGATCACTACTGATCTGGAAGTGATAGTATGACTGAGTTGCCTTCTGCTGCCCTTTCCTGAGGAACACTGACCAGATCCCTATTCCACACCAGTTGGTCACTTCAGGATTGGATTACTAGAGATGAAATACTCCAGGGAGCAATAAAGTGATGGCCATTTCCTGCCCCTCTGTAAAGATACCACCATAAAGAACTCTTCAAGGCTTCCTACATGGATTCCACCATGCTTTTCACTAATGTGGATAGCTTTAAACAAGATTAGACAAATTTGTGGAGGCTGCAAATGCCTACAAGCCATAATGGCTATATGCTACCTTGACTGTTTGAAGCAGCATGTCAGAAGCAGCTTCTGAATACTAGCTATCAGGGATCACAAATGGTGAGAGAGCTGTTGCACTTAGGTCCTGCTTGTGAGGTTTCCACAGGCATCTGGTTGGCCACTGTGAGAACAGAATAATGGACTAGATGGTCTCCTGATCCAGCAGAATTCTCCTTATGTTCTTAGACCTTTAAAAAGGCCCATAGGTGGGGTCCCATTATGAAGGTTTAGTTTTAAATCTGTTTTGTGGCCTTTTTAAAAGGGTGGGAATTAAGAAACCTGCATCAACTGTATTCCTTGGCTCTTGTCAGTTCGTTGAAGTGTATTTAAATATAGTTTTATTTTACTCTAATATTTCAACAAGTTTATACCAAGTATGGCAAAGCTTTCACTATTTCAGCTGCTATTGAAACTTTAGCCTCTTTATGTTTAAGTAAAAAAACTGGGTATGCTTCAAAATGCCAAAAAAGGGCCAAATTTAGCCTGTTAAAAGAGACATAAGATTAAACAGCATGATTTACGGCCTGCTTGTATCTTGTCCTCTAACTGCATCGGGCCTTGGATTTACTGTCCCCCATGGCACATCTCCAATATAAATAAGCTGTCAGGACTGACTCAGACAAGCCAGTTGTATTCTTAAGATAATGTTAATAAGTCACATCAAATAATAATAGTATAACGGCTATAAGAAAACTGAAGTATCAATAGAAACAATTGAACAAAAAAGGGCAAGATTCACATTCCTGTCTCAACTGCTTAATTCTAGTGACTATAATGGAGGAAGGAGAACATTAGCCAGCCGTTACTATCTAATAAATATTTTACAGAATTGTAGAGTTGGAAGGGACCCAAAGGGTCATCTAGTCCAACCCCCCTGCAATGCACGAATCTCAGCTAAAGCATCAAACATCAATTTCATCACAGTTTTTCAAAAACTGTCCACCCTCCCAGCTAAACACCATCTAAAACACTAGGTGTCCTTACTGAGACTAGCTATTGAAGGGCAGCATCCAAAAGACTAGTCACAAGGCAGCCATCTTCTAATATCTAAAGGTCTGTGACATGGAAGATGGAACAAGCTTGTGTTCTCCTACTCTGGAGGCTAGGACGCAAACCAGTGGCCTCAGGTTACAAGAAAGAAGATTCCGACTAAACATCACGAAGAACTTTCTGATGGTAAGAGCTGTTCAACAGTGGAGCAGGCTCCCTCCAAAGGTGGTGGATTCTCCTTCCTCGGAGGTTTTTAAGCGGAGGTTGGATGGTCATCTGTCATGTATTATCTAGCTGAGATTCCTGCACAGCGGGGGGTTGGGCTAGATGACCTTTGAGATGCCTTCCAACTCTACAATTCTATGATTCTATAAGAGGGGCTTGTGGTTTCCCAAACAGAATTTATCTTACTGCAATTGTTCTGCAGCCTGTGTTTTATGCTCAGTTGGGCTAATGGGACAGAAACTGGGAATGTAATGATTACAAAAAAGAATCCCAATGTGTGCTTCATAATGAGGAGAGGAACTGAACGCACTAGTTTATAAATATGTTGTCTATGCCATTTTTCTATAAATTGCTATGACCTATTCACTGTGCTGTATTTGCTATAGTGTTCACTTTTTTAGAGCAGGAGCTTCTGCAGTGATTGGGCTGCAGTGATATCGACTTCTAAGTATGATAATGTAATGCTTGCTTAGCACCCAACTGGGATATAGCACTTTAGACAGTTATTCAGCACATGGACACATAAAAGCAAGCCTGCAACTCTGATATGCACACTGGTGCTGCTGCACAGTTTTACTAGACAGAAACCCAGCACTGGACTCGATGCTGCACCATAGTTTCAAACTCCATGTTCTTGACTGAAAATGCAGGAGAGGTTTTCAGCTTCAGTTTAGCTGGCATTATTTTTCAGCTTGTGTTTTTAGTGCTTTGTGATACTAAACCTGCGTTTCTGTGGCTATAAATAAAATGCAAAAATATTAATACTAAAAGCAAGCATCTAGGAAGCAGAATCCCATTAAAAACAGAAAGCATGGTGAAATTTTTATAAGATGAAAAACTTACCACAGCACTTTAAGAAGTAAACACCGAGAAAGATCAAAGTAAATCGCCCACCGTTTTCCAAGTGTTTGAAATAGTAAAGCATTCATCCTTTTATCATGAAGGAAGCTAAACATATTTAACTTACTGCTTTGGAGTGTTTGAGCCAAACTATTTCACTCTATAATTGCTGCTGCTAGTTTCCCTCTGCAGGCACTAATGCAGCATTCACCAACAACTAAAACAATCTCTACCTAAAAACCTCTACTTAGTTTTGACAGCTGAGCAAACTGCTGTTAATCCCGTTCAGTTTCTGAAAATTTATCATCATTCCCCTCTCACCCCTCCTCCCTTGTCCAGCTAACACACTTGGATTCAATGCTACAGGGAATTTGGCACAGTCCAAAATCAATTTCACTGATGATCTGGCAGTTGTCCAGAAAGGGTCACTGGCTTTTCAAGATCAATTAAAGTATCTCAGGGTTCTCATTGGCAAATGACAATAATGTGCACAGTTCACAAGAGAGACCAGTACAGATATCTGTTTCCACAGTTATACTTTTCTTTCATATATCAGATGCAAATTTATTTATAGTGGTAAAGAACACCAAAAAACCTTTCTGGAGATAACGAAGCTGGTTAATAGTACTTTCTCCAATGAATATATAGATTAGCTAAGAAATATTGACGAAACAAATACTGATGAAGCAAATAAAAGCAAGAAGTTTTTATTCACAAATTTAATAAGGGGGGAAAAAGAAAATAATTAAAATTAAGAAAGAGACAGATGAGAAGCCCCTCCCAACATAATAATAATTTACAAAAGTACTAATAATAGCACTGTATCTCCAGTGTGAACTGATGGTGGTCTACTGTTATTATTGATTAAAGAAACTTTAAATAAATACATCCAGAAGATTGTCAATATATTATTATTATTATTATTATTATTATTATTATTATTATTATTATTATTACTACTCCGCCCATCTGGCTGGGTTTCCCCAGCCACTCTGGGCAGCTTCCAACAAAATATTAAAAATACAATAAATCATCAAACACTAAAAACTTCCCTAAACAGGGCTGCCTTCATATGTCTTCCAAAAGTCACATAGTTGTTTATTTCCTAGATGTCTGATGGGAGGGTGTTCCACAGAGTTTTGGCTAGCCTTCATGGTAGGAAGTTTCATTGTTGTGAACAAGTCACTGCAATTATTTTTAATAAATTCTATCTGTACATGGGTGCGATCATCAAATACCAGGAAACCCAGGTATTCTATCCAATATTCAAATGTACTTTTAATAGAACCTCACAGAAACAATTACTTTTTTAGTATGTAACAGAGTAATGGTCACCTCTGTTTTTATTAAATATACCACACATCCTACATTAACATTTAATTCTCACTGAAATGAAAATGATTTTTGGTTTCATCTGCATTTCTGCTGCCACCTGCAGGATTATTTTCAAGTCAGTATTTTATAACAAAGTGAAGCATTTCAAAGAAAAGAGTGTTCTTTTGTTACAGAGCACTGCACAGGCGTGCTAAGACAGATTTACAGAGCATAGCTTTGTGGTCAAGTAAAGGTTGGGGCACAACTAAGACAACCAAACAATGCAGTTAAGCGAGTGCATTGACCAGTCAGAACAAGCTCATAGCACTGAAGTTTGCTAGTCCATATGAACAAGACATATGAGCACTGCTGTTTTTCTTAGCTGTTTCTTGCAATTCAAACTATAAAAGAAACATCCATTTTTAATGTGAATATACCTCTGGATACTGAACATGGATTGGAACAACTGTAATGTTATTTAAATAACAATATATAATGAGAAATATCTATAGGGATATGAAATGCAAAGAAATATATGTACCTCAAGGGACAAAGTGCAGACTGATGAATGAAAAGGCTTGCATGTAGTGCATGTTTGTTTAGACTGCACAGAAATGTCTCAAGTAATTAAGAAGAATCCAACAATGACCTTGTCCAGAGGGCATATGTTTCTTATGCTGTGGTTTATTCACAGTCTGTATTGTAAAAGAGACAAACCAGACAGGGGGTACATTTGGATAAGCAATGGGTAAGTGACAGTGACAATTCAGATGTGGATTACAAGGTTTTAATTACACAGAAGCGAGTGGGTGACATCAGAAATCACAACCTTGAATGCTTCATCACTTTCTTTGTAACCCTAAGTTATAATTACAGCTCTGCTCAGCTGCTTGACCATTAAAAAATAAACAAACCCAACGTTCAGCAGGCCAAGTAGTGCAACAATTCACATCAAAATGCAGTGTCTAAACTGTGGGTTGCTAATTAAAATGCTATTGAGCACAGTGAAAATGAACGGAAAAAATTAAACTAAGGAAGGTTATGGCGTAATTATGCTGTGTAAGGAATTTTCACTTTCAATTTCTATTCATAGAGGTCTGTGCTTTAACACAAGGAGTTATGAAATAACATGTAGAGCACACAGGACACCAGTGGAGCTTTTCTTCTAGGTCAGGGGTCTGCAACCTTTAAGACAAAAAGAGCCACTTGGACCCGTTTCCGAAGGAAAAAAAACACCTGGGAGCCGCAAAACCATTGCGACATTTAAAGCATGCGCGCCGCTGCCCTCCGATCTGACAGCAGGCGGGAAGGTGACGTCGGGACGGTGCATGACTAACGCACGCACCACCCCCATGCGACGTCACAGCCAGTACAGCGCCCGCTACAGTGGGGAGTGTCGGGGCGCACAATGCGCCTCCTCCCCTCGCTAGTATCTGCCCCGGAGCCACAGCAAAAGTGTAAAAGAGCCACATGCGGCTCCGGAGCCGCGGGTTGCAGACCCCTGTTCTAGGTGGATTTCAATTTCTGATAAAAGTTAGCAATGTGGTGTTATCAAGGCCACTGGTACTACCATGATTAAATAGATGTCCGTATTGTAAAGGGGCTTGAGATACTGTATAGCCTTTTCAATTTACTTGCACAATTTTAGGTCATTTGTACCTTTAAAAAATGCTTGGGCTGATAGAGCATTCAACCTATGCTTGCCATTCTCCTTTGGAGGGCTGTGCTTCAATAGTCTTGGTGGATCAACTTCCACTGATTACATGCACCTTATATATATTCAGAGTGTAGTGGAGTTCTTACTTTGTGCTATATTTCTTCTCCAACTTCCTAGTATTTATAACTTTTATTTTATCATTACTGAATTACTTCTTATGAAATACAGTATTACTGGGAGTGTGTGTCAGGCTCGTCCTACTCGCGTGTAGGACCCTGGCAGAGACACATGCCCGACTGGCATGTTCTCTCCCTCCTGGTCAGTCGTTCGGGAGCTTCAAAAGCTTTCTCCAGCCCAAACATCACAGTGACTGATACCAAAGGGCATCAGCACGCTTACGGAACCTGCAGAGTATTAGTGGTTTGCCTAACAAACTCAGCAGCACAGCAGTTTGGCTAATCTACTTTTATTTACATATAATACACTCGGAGCATTCTGACTTAGCTCCTTCCTCTTTCTCATCAGACAGCAAAGAGAAAGAACAAAGGACAATAGTCCCACAACACAGAAACACAAACATCCTGTCTCCATCACTTCCCACTATGTGGAATGAAAACATACACCATCATGTGACATAAAACAATCCCATGACTGCAAGCACAGAGCAAAAATCCTAACATGGGGAGGGGGGGAATGGAAAGACTTGGAGACTGTGGTTGGCTACTTCCCACAGCTATATTTGTGATTGTTACACTTTTATCAGCATCTTGAAAATGTTCTGCAGTAGTTTGTAAGGGCTCATATGAAATTGACCACTTCTAGAAAACAAGAGGAAGGCTTCTCTGTGTAAAGGAGGCATTACTGAATATGGCATGTGGCTTTGGCAGAGAACCTAACTTGGAGCTGTAGGATGGCTAGAGGCGAAGAGGACACATTTTCTGAAATATGGTTTCCGTTTACTGCGTATGTTCAATTCAGTGGCAATGTGCCATGGTCCCCAGCCTCTCAGGTGTATTTCTGGATAGATTCGCTCATGAGATAAATTACTGCTAGTGCTAACCTGTTATGGACTATATCGCTCCTTACCTGCTTTTTCTGCAGGCAAAAAACTGCAGACATGTACTGTTTGTTTACTGTTTCTGTTTGTTGTTAAAAGTCAATAACAAGTCAGGTCTTTTTAAAAGGAAGCACATGTTGCTATGAGCTAAAGAATGGTAAAAGGTAACAGAACTGGACAGAATCTAATCATGCGCTTCCCAGTATTTTTGAATGCACAAATATTGATAGACTTCATCAAGTACGAACTAACAAGCTTTTGCTGATCTTATGTGAATGTGCAGCCTCATTCTGTGAAGTTGCTTGAAATTACAAGCTCTGGTAAACATGTTGAAAATATAATGATGTACAGAGAGAAAATACACCATATGGGAAAAGTTACTTATGATATGCAAGTACACGAAAACTGCAGCTGTATCTTAAATAAAATTAACCATGTTACATACACAGTATTAGTATACCGAAAGGATGGGTAACCTGTGGCCCTCCAAGTGTTGTTCAACTCCAACTTCCTTCAGCCCCAGCCATCATGGCCAATGGTCAAGGATGATGGGACTTAAAGTCCAAAAAATGTCTGGAGGGCCTTGGCTTCCCCATTCCTGAGCTAAAGTATCAAATCTACATTTTAGTCCCTGGAGAAGTTATATCAGTCTCTCTCACTAGGGGGCAGCAACATTTCAAACAGGTATGTTTTCTCACTTTCTTCTACACCATCTTTTCTACATATGGCCACCAGATGCAGGCAGTAGCTGATTTTTGCTAAGCATCCAGTGACAGAAGAGCAGTCAACAATTCTTTATCTAACCACTTTTTTAAAAAAAGTACATGAGGAGATGAAAGAGACATTTGCCTGCCGGCCAGTCACATCATAATATTCCAAGTTGCTTACGGCAGTTCACATGGGGATTTTTATCCTCACAAAATGCCTAGAATGTAAGTTAAGCTTCCAGATCATGATTAGGCCAAAGTCACCAAGGGAGTTTCATGGCTGAGCAGCCATTGGTCAAATGCTATAACCCTATGTGAGTAGGCCCCACTGAATTCAGTAGGATGTCAGCATGGGCATAGCCAGGATTTTTGTGGGGGAGGCAAGCTTTTGCTAGGGGTGGGCAGAACCTCAGATTTGTATTGATTTCCACTGATGTTTATTGATGGGGGGCAGATGTCCCCCTCCCTCCCCCCTTGGCTACGTCCATGTATGTCAGATACTCTGCCCACCATATCTCACTGGTACAGTGGTACCTTGGGTTACAGATGCTTCAGGTTACAGACTCCGCTAACCCAGAAATAGTACCTCAGGTTAAGAACTTTGCTTCAGGATGAGAACAGAAATCGCGCAGCGGCAGCACGAGGCCCCATTAGCTAAAGTGGTGCTTCAGGTTAAGAACAGTTTCAGGTTAAGAACAGACCTCCAGAACGAATTAAGTTCTTAACCCAAGGTACCACTGTACTCATGTGCTGCTGGTGATTAGAAGCTCCTCCAAGGATAACAAGACAAAGAAGCAGCATCCCAAATACAAACAGCCAGATAATTGCAGAACTGTAATTGTCAAATGGGAAAGAAAAGGTGGCCCTGATAACATTCAAGCAGAGTGAAGTTATGAATAGAGACAGCCCAGCTTTGTGTGGAACAAACAAGTTTTTACAGAGTTTTCAACTCTTGCTGAAGGTTTTTTAAAATATGTTTAGCTCTTCTGCTTTATTTTCCATTCTTAGTTTTACCTGACCTTAGTTTGGAGCTTGTTTTAATTATGCTGTATCACATTTATTATACTATTCTATTACTGTTGTTGTTGTTTACCTGTTTGCCCTTTTTGTGTAAGTGGACCTGAGAATTTTTTTTTATTTGGTGGCCTATGAATATTGCAAATTAAGACAACCACACACTTTTGGTGCACTTTTAAAATACTATTATACTACAGATCCAGGCACAGCAATCCAAAGCCCCAGCCAGGAGCCATTGGGTGGAATGGCGGGGGGGGGGGCAGATTCACTGCCGAATGAGATTAATTTGAAACCAGGTAACAGCCAGGCAGATGGTAGTAGTAGTAGTAGGAGGAGGTTACTTTATCTTTATTACTGCACTTGCTCCAGGCTGCCTGGCTTTCACTAAGAGCAGAGGAAGCCTCCACAGGGCCAAAGAAATACCTTTTTCTGTTCATAAACCCCCAGATTGAGGGCTAGTGCTGTACTGTAAGACACCAGTTCAGGTTCCGAATATCTTATCAAGTTATTTAAGTTTAGTGAAACAACCATTTGCGGCGGGGGCGGGGGGGGGCGACCATATTCTCTTAGGAAAACACTGTATTTGGCATTCATGATGAGCTGCCTCATTTCTCTGTAACATTTATAAAGCTATAGCACATCTTCAGCTATCTAGCCTGTATCCAATGATCCTTGAAATTAAATTTAAATCATGTACATTTGGTACTTTTTACCCTTGCTGTAGAAAGTGGAGGAGAGGAGAGGGTGGGAGGCAACAGGCTTATTTGTCATAGAAAAAGTCTGAGGATGTCTCCACTGGTTATTTTTCAATTCCTGTTAATCAAATATATCTATATATATAATTATTTTTTACTTCCCATTTGCCTCCACTTTTAAAAAAACAAAGTAAAAATCACAGGGCAATAGGATTCATTGGCAGGATTTGCGGGCACATATATGCTGATGAGGAAGGTTGTTTAACAATAAGGAGATTTACTTCAATTATGCTGAACCACAAATATATACACTTTGTGGCTGCAGTCGCCAGCTGGTTTTAAAGGGTAAATGCTATACACATACCATTCAATTTATCTTTTTCTGTAGCAGCAAAGAACTATGGTACAGAACAGGGTTCAGATAGTCAGCAGGAGTAAGAGTAGGAGAAATTCATTTGCAGGTGCTTGGATGTCATCTACAAAGAACTTTCTAATAATTGAAGAGTGACCTTCCTCCTCCTTTCAGCACAAGGACTAGAGATTAAGCATAAATGCATGCAGCATGGCTCTGTTTTCTGATAGCAGAAGGGCAATATGAAACAGAAAAGCAGCAGTGGGTGGGTGAGGGTGTGCTTAATGCTTTCCCCAATCAGCATGTTTCTGTTCTATATTCGTGCTGGAACTGCATTTCCTTCTGAGACCCCAAGCATGTATTTATCCCTGCAAATGTTCCTTTGGAAATCTGCTGTGGTGTTGGGAAGTTCTTGGAAGAAATTATTTGGAGTGGAGAAGTGCTATAATGGATCACTAGAAGAAAGCAGACACAAGCATAGTGCGCTGTTTCAAAGTGCCCACAGAATAGATGACAAGCTTCAAGAGGGGAAGGGAGGACAACCTAGCTGAAATTCCTTACCAGTCTCTGATACAACAAACAACTTGACTAGATAGCCAAATCCAACCATCAACTTCCTCTGATTTTGGGATCAAGATTTCCTGTTTATTGAAGACACTCTTTTCCTGACCTCCAAGTATTTGTGGAGCCATAACTGTTCCCCCCCACCACATGGCAATAAATATAAAAATATCAGTGTCAAATATTCAATCCAAGCTCACTTCCTAAATGTTATGCATAGTGTTATTTTGTGTCATTTGCTTACATATGAAAATTTATCAAATTTTCTAAGCAGGAAACAAATGAGACCAGAAAATCATCTGAACTCTGCTAGATCCAGAAACACATACAAAAGTTAAAATAAACTCCATGTAACTTCTGTGGAGATTCATTAGACTAAGAACTGTATTATGGGAGAGTCTGTGAGAACACTCCAGTCAAAGTTAAGCACATTTGAAGTTGATTTGATTTCAATAAGACAAATGCACATGTTTTAAATGCTTACTTTTGAATACATCACACCCTGTATTTCCAACTGTTTTTAAAAGCTAGATAGATATTCTACTTTTGAGAGTACAATACAGATCAGAATAACATATACTTCAATTCACATACCTTTCTCATTGCTATTTGATAGAAGGGATGGTGGGCTTGTGGGTTTGGATTTGTCGTAGTTGTTAAAGCTCTGGCTGCGCCGGTTGTTGGCATTAACTGAACTACGAGTTTTTGCTTCGCTGCCTGCAGCTGAAACTCTCGTAGGACCTGGAAGTCTGTTTTCGAGGTAAAAAAAAGGAGAATAAGCAAATGTTTCCCTAAAGCACATGAATGAATTCAAGTTAAACACAGTCAAATTGGAGGAATGTTTTCCTCCCGTAAAAGACAACTTGCCCGGTGAAGAGCTCCATGTGTGCCCTTTTGTTTACATGGAGCTCCAATGAAAGGACTTTCCTGGTTACTTTAGTGGAGAGAGCAGTTATGTGCATGCAAATAATCTGTCCATGGAACTTGAGTATTGGAGCTTCCACTAAAATGTAGCCCAGAATGACTAGGTATCCAATCTATGTCATTTTGGAAGCTTGACTAACTGCAAATAATTTTTGAAAAGTTATGCTATAAGGTTGCCTCAGTGGATTCAGTTATCTTAGTGGATTCAGGTGCCAGTCAATTTCCAGTTGATCTTCATGCCCACTGCCTAGTTGATTTTAATGCCCCCAAAAGGTCATCATCTTAGACTTGGATAGTGTGCCTAACTGAATGTTGCAGAGGTCATCTACTTATGAAAACGCTTGATACATTAGTTGGGGAAAAAAATTTCTTAGCTGAATTTCACAAACTCTGAGATGTCAGAATAAACCGTTAGCCTGTATGGGTCTGGATACACTGGCTGTAACATTGCACATGGTTGCATTGCCTTAAATCACATTGGGTGATAGCCAGTTGTGCCCATTGCTAGTGGAGAAGACTTTTGCTCATGTAGTGAGATGTCCCTTCCTATCTTATCCCCAAAAGTCTCTCTGAGTCTGCACCCACCAATTCTGTTTGAGAGAGTTAGGAGATCCTCTGGGCCATATTTGGGGAAATGTGGAGGCTGCAGGAAGAAGGAGAGGAAGGGGAAACTAGCTTGTACAACAAACCCATTGATTTCTACCAGGTATAGCTACTATATGTGCTGGATTACAGCCCCAGGCTACAATTCAGAGAATCAAATCCTTGCATATGCCCATTGACAAGTATGCGCATGAAAACACGAGCTAGCAAGGCTCTTTTAGCTAGCAATATGCATTCCATTCCAAAGGTCCAGAGCACAGAGTTTCCATACAGGGCCCCAGATTGTAGCCATGCAACATAATCCAAAACCTCTCAATTCAGAAATCAGTATGCTTAGAATTTCTGCCTTATTTTTGAAGCGGTCATTTGATCAAATCTATACAGTGCAGTAAAACTCAAAATGCAAAACAGTGCACTAGATGGAATGTTGCAGAATTTTTTGAACATAATACTGTGTGGTGGTCCTTTTTATTCTAAGGCTTAAAAAATAAAAATAGCTCACTTTGGTACAATCTGCCTAGATTTTCCCCCACCCTGCACCAGCCCATCATACAGGTTGTTATCACAATGGCTTGTGCAGGAGTTCCCAGTGGCCAATGGCTTTAATTTATAGTAGCAAATTATTTACCCCATTGTTTTCATGAATGATAATATTATTCAATAGCTTACTTTTTTCCTTTTACTTGCTCAATACAGAACTCAAGAAATGCTTGAAGTAAACCATAAAACCAATAGGCTAAAACCAATTGCAGCATTGATTCGTATACAGTTTCCTGAAGACAGAATTCCCATCTGATTAGCAACATTACAAACCTTTGGTACTTGAATGGCACTTTTAGAGCTGGGAAGAAAAGAGGATTAGTGATTTCTTCCCAACAAATTCATAAGATTGATCAGAAGGAGGATAAATGGGGAGAAGAAAAGAAGCACATAAGTCTCAGCAAATGCATGCACATGCTTTCAAAGCTTAAAGCTGGCAAGTTTGCACGCAACCCATTTAGTTCCACATCACCACAGACCACTAAAACACAGAACTGTGTAAAGTTGGCTTCCTTGCTTTCCCAAAAGCAGACTCTTCTGCTCTCAAGTGCATGTGAAATAAACCTAGGAAACCAAAGCAAGAGGAACACTAGAAAGCTTCACATAGCAGTCGTCACAAATACACAACCAACCAACCCCGGATACAGAACAGCCCACAGAAAGGCTATAGAGGAAGGCACAGAGGAACCCAGGGTGAAAGGCTAGGGAAAAATAAGGTTCTTTTTCACTTTCCATGCTTTTGTGTAAGATTTGACACTGACATGGCAATGACATTCATGCAGAGCTCATGCTGGTTGAAAGGTATAGAGAAAAAGTGTTGAAGCATAATCTTTTCACACAAAAAGGACATTTTCCCCTAGTCTTTATCTTCCCCCATGGCTTCTAGGATATTTGTTTGTCTTTCTAAAAAAACATATAAAGTGTTCTCCCACTAGGAGAACCCAGACATGGACATTAAGTATGTGGCCAAATGGTAAATGTGTAGGAATTACAAGCAAAAGAAGAGATAACATTTGACTACAGCAATTATGGAGAACTGAGATATCAATCAAAGTAGAGTGGAAGTGTTGACAATTCTAAAATATTCACCTGGTTGGATAGTTTTGTTTTGCTTTTTGAACATCTCGCTTTTTGTGACATCTCTCTAAGTACCCTATCATTCAATGTTTTAAAGTGGAGGGACTATAGGAAGTTGCAGATATATCCTTGTGAATTCTCAATAAAATAAAATTATCAGTAAAAGAAACCTGTATATCTCCTTTGCAAGTAGAAAAAAAGCTTGGAGAGTTCAATTTGATCAGAAAAAAATAGACTGCACAAGGAGTTAAGTGCACAGCATCAGTAAAATTTGGCTCCCATCACTTCTACTTCTCTATCTCAGTCTTAAAATAAGTCAGCAGGTTACTCCTGCAAGGACTCATGTCTTGTCCAGTTTCTCTCTAAAACTGTGAAAGAAGTTGCTGACTGAAATGCTGAAATAGGTGAAAAGGCATGAATTGGTAAATAATTGAGATGAAGGAAGATTAAAAATCAGTGAAGGAGAGGGGATCCTATACTAGGATCCTAGGACTAGAGGATCCTATACTAATACCAAAGAAAAATTATGGAACAAGGAATGATTTAGAATAAAGGAATCTAAATCACAAAGTAAAAATAATATAGTATAGTTTGTGCACAAAACAGGATAAACCATGGTGCCTTATATAGAGAGAGATGTTAGGGGTATTTCTAATGCAGCACAGCATGGTAAAAGTAGCATTCATCTCAAGAAAACCTATGATGAATATCACAGGTATTAATAAAGATTAGAGCTGCATTTTTGAAGTGCTGCAGTGAGATGCTCGTAGGAGTCAGAATGCATGTCAAGCTGTGGCTTAGAGGAAGACAAATGGGCTGAAACACCTACTATTCATTCTCAGAGAGATTAGATGTTCCCCAGTACAGGACACTGAGTAATCCAGAATAGAGAGGACACACCTATCTACGCTGCTGTGTTATATTATCTGACAGTAGTCATACTCATTACTCTTTTTCACCCATGAGAAAATAAGTTGTACCTTACAAGCATAATCTATAAACAGAAATTAACAAGGAAGTTAGAGCAAGGGGAAGGAGAGAGTGTCCAAACACATTCATGTATTTATTTTTTCAAGATGGATGGAAAATTCACAGGAATTGAGTCCCCTTCACACATGAATTGCCGGAAGGCAATATAATGCAGTTAACTACGGAACGCACTGCATTGTTGCCCCAGCCTAAGATGTCAACGAATGGCATGGACACCTGAACTGCCAGTGCTCATGCATTAGCTTCCTGGTGTTCAGCACTCAGATGACATGGAAGCCTCCAAACAAATAGCTGCTCATGCACAAGCTTTGTCAGTTCAGTCATCCAGGGGCAGCACTGTGCAGCACAGAATGAAGATCACGTGATGCGCTCATCATGTGATTCACCTATGAAGGGGCCTATTATGCTACTATCCCCCAAACTAGTAATATGAATTACAGATTTTAATTGTGAGTCATATACTGATGACATTGTTGTAAAAAGAAACCAAAAACATCCTCAGCCCCAAAGACAGAGAGGGGTATAATCAGGGGTCGGCAAGGTTTACCGGCCATGGCCTGGATCACTCCCATGGAGATTGTCCGTGGGCTGGACTGGCGCAGCGTGATGCCGGAAATTGCGTCTGTGCATGTCCGCGGCACCGGAAATCGTGTCTGCGCATGCCCAAACGCCAAAAATCTCTTCTGCACGGGAATGGTTTTGGGTGTCTGGGCCTGTGCAGAAGCAATTTCTGGTGCTGTGGCCATGCGCAGATGCGATTTCCGGCATCGCTCGGTGAGTCCCTGCGCCGTGATGCGCCAGTTTAACACAGCATGCGGGGGACTCGCCGAGTGGGCGGCTCGGTTCAGGGGCAGCTCATAGGCCGGTAAAACGGTCTTCATGGGCCACATCCGGCCCTTGGGCCGCATGTTGCCGACCCCTAGGTATAATACAGGATAAAATAGCTCTCTTTGCTTTGTTTTTTTCTTAAATGTTTGGTTTGAAACCAACAGGTAAGCAGTGGTAAGGTGAGCCTTGAGACATGCAAACTGGGGTTCTTGCAAGGAGGGTTTTCCATGCTTTGCATTAGAGGAAGAAAAGCTAACCTAGAAGCCTTTTTCTGACCGAGAGTGAATCGGATGATTTTGCTTTGAGATGAGTCCCTGGGTGATGCACTGCACAACAAGAAAGAAAAAAAGTGAAAGATGTGAGTGAGTAAAGAAGATACATTCGCACATGAACCCACTGAGCTGACCAAGGCGTGGGGGGTTTTTGGAACGAGATTAATCCAAGAGTTTCAGAAGGGAAAAACAATCCCTCAGCCAAATTAAACATTCAGGTGTAGTACCTTTGGATTTATCAAAGCAGCAATAGTAAGAGAGGCAACAGTATGTATGCAAGCAAATTTACTTCAGGGTCATTTGAATGAACTTTCATAAGCAAATGCTGTCTATATGCACATTTCTGGATTTGAAAAATATCCATGGGATGATCTGATGTTCACCATGTCAAAGAGCACATTTTGGTCAAGCAGACTTTCCTTTAGTTTAGTTTTTGTCGTGGTGTTAAATACCATATTTCACCACATGAGGGTGTGTTCCAATGAAAGCTTTCACCTTGTAAAAGGGATGAAATTATTTATTTTCAAATACCATGAAAAAGATACAAAAAGTAATGCAGGACTCAGGCTTAAATGGTACATTTATAGTTCAACATTTATGATCTCCACATTCAAAATGTATATAAAATATTTATCATCTGGGTTTTAATTCTGAGGAAAACAAAATTCAACCAGCCAAGATTCAGTGATGGCAATTTTGTTACAAAATGAAAAAGTAACTATTCAAAAGTTTTGATTTTTGATTCAGGTACATAATTGGGTTGAATTTAAGTCTGCAAATAATTTGTAAGGGCTATAAAATGGTTTTATAGCTCAGTTTAAAATTCGACAGAGATCATATATACTGTTATATTGAAAAATATGCAAACTGTGTGTCATGTATGGATATATTAAGATTTCTATATGAACACATGCTTTGAAGGTATTATGGAAGGTTATTCTGCAGAGAGGCTATTTCAAATAAACCAGAAAATATTATGTTCCCCAAGTCATTAGGGTTGATCAAAAGAACTGAGGTCTGGATCTGATTTAACCACAATCTCTGTACTGGAGATAAAACAAAAGAGAGACAGCAGAAGGCATCTAAAGAGCAGCTTTTTTGGGGGGGGGGGGTGCGTGAATTGGCTCAAGGGAAGGATTTGACCAGTATCTTTTTTTTTCAAAGATCCACCTTGCCAGAGCTGCTATTAAAAGACAGGTGCTTGTATTGTGCTTGTTTCTCCTAAGTAGTAAAGCTAGCAGGAATGGGGAGGGCAGGAGGAGGATTTCAAGTAGGAAGCGGCATGTAGGAGAAAGATTAAATTGCTCCTCCCTTAAGCCGATTTGCCCCTGTGCTGCTTTTACACTTTAAAGGAGACCCAGTCATGGATCTCCCACATCAAATGTATTTTGGGTCTACAAGTACATTGGTACACCTTAAGCATTACAAATGGAGTATAGCATATGTAGCTGAATGGAGACTGAAGAATCAGAATATGAATTCTCCAATCAATCGATTAGCCTGCAACCACACTGAATTTACACATAGCCAATCCAATCCAGCTGGGGATCATGTGGTTCTGGAAGAAGGATTCAGCACCTGTATCCCAAGGAATGAGGAAATCTGTGTGCACAGGGCTGCTGCAGACACAGTTCCTTCCCGTACAATCCAGGTGCCAGGCTCCCCATGTGGAACCCAGTCAAGGCATTCAAACAACATATAGGAGATGGGAATGTGCAGTGGGCCCACCCCTAACATCCCCACCCAACGTGTGCCGCCCTGCCCTGCTACACCATGGGGAAGTCTGAGGGAACTTCTAAGGATACTCAGCTGAACATTTTTAGCAGCCTCCCTGCAGGAGCCCTGATTATTCAGGCCTGCCCATTGTGTGGAACCTTCTAACCACAGTCAGTCAGTTGAGCATAATTAGATGCTCCTTCAGACATTCCTATTTGATGCACGAAAGTCTCCTGTTGTGACACTGGAAGACAGCAAGCCCACTGTCCTCACATGTTCACTCTGAACGCCTGGAGAGGGCGTTAATAAAACAGGAATTGCACAGGCAGCTGTTTAAGAGGAGGAGTGCAGGGACTCGATTGAGCAACGCCTGCTCCCACATCCACACCAAAGCACTCAGCAGTGTACACTGGCCTTTCTAACTTCTATTTTTAGGATGTTTTCTTTTGCTCCACCTCCATCTGATACATGCATTTTAAAAAATTGACGGACATTTCAAATCCATTACCCGGGTGAAAAAGAAATAGAGCTAATTCGTGTTAGCTACAGTTATTTCCAGGCGCAAAGATTTCAAAGTAAGACGCTATTTTAGCATCCGTGAAATACTTGACATTTTAAAACAAAAAGAAGATTTTGAAAAGGAACACCCACCTGGACTGCATTTCTGGTTGTGCTTTTAACTGAGGATGTGGTGCTTGCTGGGGTTGTTGGCACTGAGACTGGGGTGATGCTGGCACAGATTGTGGTGGTTGCTGCTGCTGCTGCTGTTCTTGTTGGATTTGCTGTTCTTGCAGCCCAAATTGGCACTGGGATGGAGGCCTTACTTGCTGGGGTGATGTGGGAGGTTGCTGGGATGGGTGGGGCTGTGAATATTGTTTAGGGGGCTGCTGTTGCTGCTGCTTATATCGTGACAGACTGAAGAAAAGGCCTAAGATAGCCTTTAAATTCCCATTCCTGATTTCTGCAAGACAAATCACAAGTCATTTATATCAGCATCCAATGCACTTTATACATTCAGTAGAGTTGCTTGTTTAAGCCTTAACACTATTCATAGTACTACTGACAGCTCCCTGCAAACCTAATTGATGTCACAATTGATTAAAACTGGGCATCATCCACTGAGCAACTTAGTTATTTCTCCCCTGCAGAAACTAAATGCAGACAGGGAGCTTGGTACTATGGCAGAGATGATTTAGTGAGCTAGACATCCATCAGCACTAAAGTGCACAATGGAACCTGCCATGCCTATGGCAGATCCATTCCTTAATCCAGACCAGGATTCCAGAATGCTCTGGGCTAAACATAGTCTACTTCGTTCCAGGACTTTCAGAGAATTCTGCAAGGAAGAATCACAGTTTGCATGTAACCAAAAGAAAAGAACTCTGAAATAAACCTCTCCATCTAGCAAGCATAGTCTGAGTCCAGGTTCTTATTTCTAAGACTCCCAGGCCTCTAAGCACAGTATGACCTACTGCAGTTGAAGGGGGAGATATATATTTCATTTTCCTTGGCTCCTTCTGAAGACATGTCAATACCCATGCAAGCACATTTCGGGATCATGGCAAACACTTCTCAATTAAAGAAAAACCAAGAAGAATATACTGTTAGGCTGCATTCACATGGCAGTTTATTCCATTTTCATGACATTTTGCTAACTCTTAATTTTCACATTCTATTTGAGCTTTCACATGATGTAAAAGCCACTTCCAGAACAATAGTGGAAATGGAGTGGAGTGGAGAATGCAATGCTAATAACCAATACCAAGGATGAAGGTCTACCAGGCTTGCATGTTGAGCGTGCTGCTTTATGGAAGAGAGTCATGGGCAATTTACACCTGCCAGGAATGATGCCTCAATACCTTTCATATGTGCTGCATCATGAAGAATTTGGACATCCCATGGCAGGACAGAGTCTCACACAAAGATGTGCTTTCCCAAGTCCACATTCCAGGCATGTTTGTACCTGAGTTTCAACAATGTCTTGGTCATGCCCATAAAATGGAAGATGGCAGGATCCCCAAGGCCGTGCTCTACAGGGAGCTGGCTTTAGGCACCAGACCCATTGGCAGGCTAACTCTGCATTACAAAGATGTCTGCAAACGTGGCATGAAGACTGACAACATTAATCGTGCCGTGTGGGAATCCCTTGCAGATGACCCATGGCAGCTGTACATATAGTGACTGGCCATGTGAAGTGGCCTTTTGTTGCCACAGGGTCAATCTGGATTCCCAATTTGCATGAGGGAAGACTGTATAATTCACATAGCCACCAAACACTTGGCTGGTGAGAGAGGCAAGATCATCCTATTGGTTTAGCATGCACAGGGCTAGCTAGCTGGTGTGACTCCACAAACCCTCTCGTGTGCTTTCAGTGAGGAAGTTCATGTGGACCCACCCTACGACATTGTGGCCAGAATAACTAGATGAGTGCCAATTAATTTCTAATACAATTCATGTCCCGGTAACATGCATCTTCTGATAGCGATATAGGTAACACACCCTAAAAATTAAGCCCAAGCCCAACGAATGGCATAGCAAAACATTACTGGACTTTGTAGAGTGCTGGTTTAAAAGTAAGCCATAAACTAGGTTTCAAATAATCGCTACAGATGCATTTCCTGTTAAGTTATCTCAGGAGATGGACTGAGGTAATTCACCTGGCGCTATGCCACTGGACTTTGCACATAGAGGGCACATCAACCTCTTTGTTTTTTGCCGACTAGTACAGTCTGAATTACTTCCTCTTGCTGCTCCCTTCTGTCCTGTGTGTCTGTTTAAATATATACACATAGGTTTTGTCGGTGTGAGTCTGTAGCCCAGTCATTTCCATTTTGGCCACAAAAAAGGGTATTTTAAAAAACTGAAAACAAAATACTGCCAGATGTTCTGGGTTTTTTTAGGGCAGGGGGGGTTTCTTTTTTCAGTCTGGTGTTTGGAAGCTTCCATGCTGTGAGGTTTCTGTTGTCTTGGATGCCTTGATCTCCTTTACTTCAGTTTTTTATATTATTTCTCTTCTTCTTTTCCCCTTGTGACACAAACCAGTCAAATCACAATTGGGAGCAAAAGAAGCCACACAGAAAGTTAGCTGAAGAGGCTCAGTACTAAGCAAGTAGGAGGAGGAGGAGGAAGAGAAGAAGTAGCAGCAGCATGGAGGAACAGACTTGCATGTGAAAATATGCTTTCCTGGCAGGACTTTCATATAATTTCATATCAACAACTTCAAACATAATGTTTTTCAATGGAGTCACTCAGCTGCGATTCAACAAATTTTGATGATGTAAAGGCATGTGTGAACCAGCCCTTGACTGGAAGAAACCCTTTCCCGAAAAACTCGAAAGCTATCATGTCCTTGTACAGGGGAAAACAAAAAAAAGGCTTGTTGAATTTCTGGGCTCCCCTTGTTTTGGATTTTAAAGTCATATTTTGTATGTACAGTACTTGTCTGCCACTTAGTGCTCTTACTTTAAAGATAAATATAATTCAGCCTGAGAGTGGAAGACAGAAAGAAAAAGTATAATTATCCCATTGGCATAAGCAGCTGGGATTCCCTCCGTGCTCAGTGTTCTTGTTTAGAGCCAGGAGATTCCATTTGCTGGCAACCGGGATTCTCCTACCAAGGGAATGAGGGAATCTTTCCCGTGTCAGACGAGAGTTGATCTGTTGATCTTCCATTTAAGCATTCTGGCAGCTGACATGTATAAATGTGCTCTCAAAGCAGCAGTGTGAACTCAAGGAAATTGTGGCAGCTTTTGCTGTCAAGGTAAACCTTATTCGCAAGTAAAAATGCATACAAAACTCACACAATCTGTCCTTCACATAAATGACCAAGAATAAAACAGGCTCACCTGTATTTGCAAATCCAACTGCTAATTTTGAGAATAGTGAGGAGGGGTAAGAGAAAGCGTTCAGCGGCAGATTTAACTGCCATTTATTGAAGCGGCTAACTCCTGCTTCCGCTTGCAAACATGCAAGTGAAAGTAAAATAGCAACTCAGAGCTGAGATGAACATACAAATAGCTTCTCCACGCAGCCCAATCAAGGATCACCTTTTGTGTGCACAATGACTCTGATGCAAACAAGAGTTTCCCTATTGACCTCATAGCACCAGGAACAGCTCAATGTGTCTATCCCAAGTGAATATCAGGAGTTGCCCACAGAGCTTGGATAAGAGCCAGACAACATACAGCTTGTTTTTAATTAAGCAGGCATGAAACATACCTAATTCATGATTATGCCATGAAGGAGTTTAAACAATTACAGTCTGAGCACTGGATTATTTTATATCAACACCTTTAAGACATATGATCTCTATAGATAAATTAACCACAAAGCACAATTCATTGCCTGAATCTGGTTTGGCCAACTCAGTGCACACAAATCAGTCAAAGTCAAAATTGTGTTACCCTTAGAATGATTAACAAGCTAACTTCTATTTATACTTTACACCTAGTATTAGGTGAAACAGATACACTGCTATCTTGGACTCCAATAAACTTGAAAGCAGGTTACGATATAAAATATTTATTCACACTGATGGTGGTTATTATTTATTTTTTTGTCATCATCATAATCTATAAGACTGTCCTGTAGCTCCACTAATCTTGTTGCTATATAAATACTACAAATACGGACTCACCTTCTGCAGACAGTCCCTGTATGTTTATTCCTTTGGCAGCCAAAAAACTCAGGCACGCATCTATATTTTCAATCTTAAAAAGAGAAAAAGGAGAAAGAGAGAGGGAATGAGAGATAAATGAAAATGCATTACTGCACCCTTTTTTCATCCTACTATTCATGTGAAATCAACTTGTCAGGCAGAAGTTCATGTCAAAATCCTCTGCTTAATACTTTACGTTATTATTTATTACAATTATAACCCTCATATTCTCCAAGTAGCTACACCAACATGACACCTTCTGAGCAGGCCATAGTGAATTGCTTATGTTTGTGCAGACCACAATACCTTATGCTCTTATCACTCATATAATAGAAAGACAATGCAGACCTGTCCTTAACTTGCATTAGATACCACAGGGAGAATAAGCCCTATGGGAAATGGTTTGTGTGACACAGTTCTACATGTGGTTCGGGTGGTTCAGGTAACAAAATCTTTATTTGGGGGAACCTTTTTATGACACGGTTAAGATTGCCTCGACCAAATAAGGATCTCTCTCTCAGACACACATATGCCTGCCAACTGATTTAGAGCCAGTTTGTTCCCAGCTGTGCCACGCTACCAGCGCAATATACAAATGGGTCCCAAGAGTAATTTTTCCAATGTTTCTTGTCACTGTCTGCTGAAAATAAACATGGGGCACCATATTTGTTTGATGTGAGGAAAGTTTCTCATTTACTCCTAGGTGGGACAGCTGGCAGAAATTTCCAGTCATGGAGGCAGTAGAATTCAAAAAAGGAAACTAGAAACCTCAACTGGAATCCAGAGCATGTTTACTCACATCATTCTCTAAATGGTATGAATAGCAGCTGATTACTGAAGGCAACGGCTGTTTCTCATGGTGAGTCTCTTCTTCGTTTAAAATAAAGAGAACTACAAAATGGGCTATGCAGATACAGTGGTACCTCAGGTTACATACGCTTCAGGTTACATACACTTCAGGTTACAGACTCCGTTAACCCAGAAATATTGCTTCAGGTTAAGAACTTTGCTTCAGGATGAGAACAGAAATTGTGCTCTGGTGGTGCGGCAGCAGCAGGAGGCCCCATTAGCTAAAGTGGTGCTTCAGGTTAAGAACAGTTTCAGGTTAAGTACGGACCTCCGGAACGAATTAAGTACTTAACCCGAGGTACCACTGTATTCAGAATTTCTTTCAATGTGACTAGAGCATGGGAGTATTATCACTATAAACTTCATTTGGCCAGAAAAATCATTGTGGGGGTAACATTCCCTTCCCCAGCAATCCTAATGTAAAATTATTTCTCTCTGTCCTCTTATTTAAAGGCACACCAGCTCCAAGTTCAATTACCACCAGGTATCTAAACAAAAACTGAAAGTATTGCTTTTGAGACTAAAGAAGAGCTATCCCTCTCTCCTCTCCCCCTGCAAAAAATATCTCTGGGTTTTCTAATTTATATGGCCTGGTCAAGACACGCAGAAGAAGGAAATAGTAGAATCCTGAGGTGATAAAGTGAGCTATGCCACTTCAGGCTGAAGAAGGGGAGCACCATTTTTAATGCTCCTGCATGGAAACCAACAACCCCCCAGAGCAAAACCCAAGACCCTATGATTAATGTTTTTAACCTAGCCTGTTCCTATTGTGCTGGATTTCTTTTTGCAGGAGGTTTTTGTTTTCTTAACACAAGAAATGTGATTGCCTAACTGCAGTTGGTATAATCCATTCTACCAGGTGAGAATTCTACTACCTTATTCTTACCTCATTATGCTGTGTGTGTAAACCAGGCCTATATCATGCAGGAGAAACTTCTGCCACTTCTAACTGCAAGTAAGGGAACCGGTTTTGAAACTGATTCTCCATATAAAAAGCTCATTATGTATAGTAAAATAACACACACAATAAAAATGTTTACCCTAATATTATAAAACATTTTAGTCTATGACCACAATATGGATAGTATCATATAGTTTAATCAGTAGGTGGTACTGGAGTTATATCTGGGTGGAGTGTGAAGTTTCCTGTAAATGTTCTTGTTTAATGCACAAAAGAGTTATTGGCTATGTACACACTTCAGTTTACTCTGCATCCTCTATGCTACCACTGCTGGTTTGGGAAGCAGTGTACACGCAACATTAGCCACAATCCATATCTATCCTGTTTTTTTACTTATGAAACACTGCATATTGATGAATTTCCCCCCAAACCAGCTTTGATCCAAATTAAGAAAAGGAATGTCTGAGCGGCATTTTACGCCGTTAATGTGACTCAGTCCTTGCCTTGCTATGTGACAGTCTTCATCCAAATCTTCAATGACAAACACCATACATCTGTGGTCCATCATTTATTCTGCACATTCATACTAAAACACACACTTTCAATTTTACTATACAGGGCTTGATGTTTTACTGTACACACACACAGTGCTTTTTTCTGGGGGGACACAGAGGTACACATACCCCTAAACATTTTGTGGATCTAAGTTTGGCCTCACTGAGGGACAGTATTTCAATATGAATAGGAAAATGAGAGTACCCCTAAACATTTATTTAAGAAAAAAACACGGGGTGGGTGTATGAGTGAGTGAATGTGTGTGTGTGTGTGTGTGTGTGAGAGAGAGAGAGAGAGAGAGAGAGAGAGAGAGAGAGAGAGAGAGAGCGCTACAACTAAAACTATATTTGGTCACATATCGTTTAATAGCAAACCTGCCTTGCTGCAAAGTGCACATAATGTAGGCTTAAACAGCAGCCAATAAAGATCTGAGCTGGAAAAAGCATAAGTAGTAAAATCTTTCTAGCTTAGTAAGCATGTCTGGTAAATGTCACTAATCACAGCAGAGAGAAGACTTTAAAAAACGGTTTGTGTAGCTTCTTCATGGCCATCAGTTAGCACATCTAGAATTAAGATACACTGTTCAATCTATTCTTTCACCTCAGTTACCATTGTCTAAGTCTGACAAATATGAAAAGTGAAGAAACCAGGAAGAGAGAGTGTGCAGAAGGTTGCATATGTTTCAAGTAATGGGTGTTAAACAAAGTATCCACGTGGGAGTCCGGAAATGCAACTAGGCATGCCCTATTTCCTTGCACAGTCACAGCTGATTTCAGGGCATCAAAATTGTTATTAAGACCCAAAATCCACTATGAAGCATGAAGGAACCAGAAAGGTTCGTTCTGTAGTGGCTTCCTGCATCCTGCAACCCTCCATTGTCAGAATCCTATGCAGCTGATATACAAGTCCCATCCTCTGGCTTCCAAGTGCCCAGCATGAAATCTAGTAAGTTGCATACCCTTAACAAATGATGTAGGACACTGCGGACCATCTTGGGTGTGAGTCCTGAAAGACCTGGCTCCCTGCCTTGCAGGCCTTTTCCACCTGGCCTGAGACAGCGGGGACCTTGACTGACTTCAGCTACGAAAACTGAGGCTGTTGAACAGACACTTGGGTTGGGGTATTATTTAAGGAGTTTCTGTTGAGAGGAGGGTTGTTGCTGTTATCGAAAATATTTTTTGTATTTTTATTTTTAGATCTTATTATGATTTAGTGTGGAAATTGTTGATTTGGTTGTGTACCTTTTGATGCATTGTTTTTATTTTTTATGACTATTTTTGTTATATTTGCAAATTATGAGATTTTTTTCATGTTAAGCATGATCTGAATTATGGAAAGGCGGCATGCAAAGAAAAGGTGTGTGTGTGTTTGTGTGTGTGTGTGTGTGTGTATGAGATCCTAACCCAACAGGACACCATCATGTGCAGTTGGTCCTCTGACCCAAAGTTTTTTTTTAAAAAAGAACTTTTTGTACTCATTTCAGAAAGCAATTAGAGCTAGTTCACAAACCCTGCCAGTAGCCATTTATTAAAGACTTGATGTCAGATCAGACAGAAAATAATCCAGCACCCATAGAAGAAAGGGAAGGATCCATCCCTTTTACCCTCTTCAAATATATGATTGGTTCTACCATTGCTGAATACAGTACTGTGCATGTTTCACCAATCCAACAAGAGGAACATGCTTGCAGTTGTAGATATTTGGCAGGAATACAACAAAGAACACCCCGAATATATATCCTACTGAAGATAAAGGAACCCAGAGAGATGCAGCCTTTGATGAATTGGGGAGATCATACTTTTAAAATGTGTGTGAAAGTGTTTGCCCCATGATACATATGAAAGATCTTAACATTAAAAAAAACCAAAACCCTAAACTTTAAACATCATTCAACTTGGCTGGAAGCCAAAATGAAGCACTAAAAATTCAGGTGGGTTATTTACTAAGGCAAGCATCTTGACAGTGCAGATATTTCTATTAAAAACAAAAGTATTGAGGTTAAAAGTTTACTGATGTTAAGTGGAATTTTAAATAAGGCCCACAAGACTCATTGTCCTCCTACATAATTCTATTTTGATGCCCCTTTATTAATACAACTTGAATGCTAGTTCCTGACGGCCACCAGCATGTTTCTTCCAGGAAATCTGTTTTGATTCATAACATTTGAGTGGAGCCCCAAAATATTTTACAAATCACAAAAGGGCAGGACTTCACTGAATGTTTGTTCCGTATCTTAGAGACAGGAAAAATACCATCTGTTGTGGCAGTTGTCATGGTATCATTTTCCTAGGAATACTTAACACGACAACTTCATGTAAATTATCCATGCTAGCAAGATAGGACGTGGAGAGAGAGAGAGAGAGACATACCATTGTCTCAAGCTACATCCAGCATTTCAGGTACAACAGTGAAAATGCAAAGTATATAAAAAGACTGCAATCATAACAGCAGCACTAAAGTGTAGGTGCCTGGAATATTAGTTTTCTTTGGACACCTTTACTTTTTACCAATAAAACCAACAAAAAGCATTAAACAGATCGTCCATTAGCAAGTTCTTTACCGATCACTTCTTAAAACATTGTTGATACAGCTTTTTTAAAACCTGAGTGCCACTTTAAGGTACAACAAAGAACACAACTCAGATTTGCTGAAACAAATACGCAATTTTACACCTGGGTAAAAGCTGGTCTGGCAAGCTCCTTTTGGACTGGATTCTACAGAGAAGGTGCCATTATGAAGTAGGGCAAATTCTCTGCTGCAACTTAATGGCAGCAACACTCAGGAAAAAGGCCTCTACAGTGAAAGGACTTCAAGCAGAACTGAAGTTCCTAACAACTTTGCAGGATTGTGAAGCCAAACCTTTCAACCTATGTGTGTTCTGTATGGTCCCTGTTCCTGATAAGGCTTACTTTCCAGACCCTTAATCATCTTGGTTGCCCTCCTCTGCACACATTCCAGCTTGTCAATATCCTTCCTAAATTGTGGTGCCCAGAATTGGACACAGTACTCCAGGTGTGGTCTGATCAAGGCAGAACTGAGTGGGACTATTACTTTCCTTTATCAGGACACTAAACTTCTATTGATGCAGCCTAGAATAACATTAGCTTTGTTTGCTGCTGCATCACACTATTGATTCATGTTAAGCTTGTCATTCCCCATCTTCTATTTGTGCAGCTGGTTATTCCTGCCCAAATGTAGAATCTTACATTTGTTCCTATCAAAATTCATTTTGATAGCTTTGGCCCAGTTCTCCAAACTGTACTCCAAACTGTACTCATGCAAGATTGTATCTACATCTAGGCAGCCTTAAAGAGTTGCTTGGCTGTGCAAAAAAGTCTCTGCAGGGATGCAGCTTGCACAGGTGTGGGAACCATTCTTGAACTTTTTGGACCAAGGGTTTGCCTTATTTACCCTTCTACAACACTCCACAGGCTGCATGACAGTTGCAGGTGTGGCCACCTCATACTCATGCATGCACACACACACACAACACAAACACACATAGGCAAGCAGCTCACCTGAGTGGGGAGGATTACTGCCCCTCCCTGCTCATCAAATTATTGGTCTGATAAATCTGTGACAGGTGTCTTGCATCACTATCAGGGTACTGAACTGGGCCGAGAGTTTAGATCAAAGTGCTGGTTGTGACCTATAAAACCTTTAACAACTCAATACCGCTATACCTCAAGGACCGCCCCTCCCCATATAAAGCGCCCCAGACTCTGCATTCATCATCCGAGGCCCTTCTTCACGTACCTCCTCCATGTGAAGTCTGGAGGATGGCAACACAAGAACGGGCTTTTTCTGCAGTGGCTCCCCATTTGTGGAATTCTCTCCCCAGGGAAGTTTGCCTGGCGCCATCATTATATATATATTTAAGTGCCAGGTGAAAACACTCCTCTTCATCCAGCCCTTTTAACCCACAGCCTTTTAAATGTATCTGTGGGAAGGGGAGGTTTTCTTGTTTTGTTGACTTTAATTATTTACTTGTGTTTTATCTTGTATTTTATTCTGTGAACTGCCCTGAGATCTTTTGATGAAGGGTGCTATATAAATTTAATTAAAAATAATAATAATAATAAAATAATAAATCCAACACCCCAGCACTATGTCTTTGTAAAACAACAACAACTACACATATTGTTGGAGGGGTGGCTGCAGGGGGGGGGGAATGCTTAGTGGGGTTGAATCAGGCCTCCAAACAGAGGACTAGTCACTCCTGCATCAAATGCTTTATTGTACAGTGGTACTTCGGGTTACATACGCTTCAGGTTACATACGCTTCAGGTTACACACTCCACTAACCCAGAAATAGTGCTTCAGGTTAAGAACTTTGCTTCAGGATAAGAACAGAAATTGTGCCCCGGCGGCGTGGCGGCAGCAGGAGGCCCCATTAGCTAAAGTGGTGCTTCAGGTTAAGAACAGTTTCAGGTTAAGAACAGACCTCCGGAACGAATTAAGTACTTAACCCGAGGTACCTTTATATGTGTAGGCAGTGCTTATGTGATGGAGGTTTTTCTGAGTCTCCTTAGTGACCTCCTGGCTGGCTCAAGCAAGTTTCAAGCAGTGGATTCTTTGCTCACCCTCTTAGCCATGTCATTGCAGCAGTTTGTAACTTCATGGTAAAGGAGTGTATTTTCATGTGTTGTATGTTTTTGGAGAAATGCAAATGTGGAAAGCAATCCTATAGTTACACAGCTATGGGCAGGGGTGTGGGGAGTGATGTGTGAATCAGCTCCCAGTTGGGAATGCCTATACCAGGGGTCAGCAACCTTTTTCAGCCGTGGGCCGCTCTACCGCCCCTCAGAACATGTGGGGGCCGGACTATATTTTTTTTTTGGGGGGGGGGATGAAGGAATTCCTATGCCCCACAAATAACCCAGAGATGCATTTTAAATAAAAGCACACATTCTACTGATTCCCGGACCGTCCGCAGGCCGGATTGAGAAGGCAATTGGCCTTAGGTTTCCTACCCCTGGCCTATACTTAAACCTTTCATTTCTTAAGTTTTCTGCCCTGGGCCAAGGCTGCACACTATCCAAAACAAACACAACAAAGTCTGTTGATTTGCCAAAATGAGATTCTGTGTTTTCTTTTACTCTTTGAATAAATCTGGCAGCCAGTTCTGATTTTCAACAGTCCTGCATCTCCTCCTCATTTTGAGGGCCACTTTATAGTACAGCAAAGAAAAAGAGGTAAAGATGAGCACTGGAACGCTCCCTTTCTAAACGCATGGACAGAATCAGCACCAGAGAATTCGGGGGGGGGGGGGGCAGATTGAAAAATGGCACAAATAGAACCATGTTGCTTTGAACCCCACCACACTATTAATCTGCATACTGCACAACTGTAAAGATGCACATCTGTAAACAGTTCAAAAAACCTCAAGATAAAGTGCAAGAACATGGTGTCTGCGTGGTATTATATTTCTTCTTAAGACTCTGCAACATTGTTTGAAGAGCTTTGCTATTTATTTGCATGAGCTCATATCCTGATTTGACCTAGAGGCTTGTCCATTGACTTCACTTGGTCTACTCTGAGCTCTACTCTACATCACTCCTAACTTGCAAAGCAAGCCACCAAATGCCAGCCAAAAAAGAAAGTTCTTATGCTCTTTAACATTCATATTGTAATGTGGATTAATCTTTGTGGGTATTTCTACACAGCACCTGGTGGTTTCCAGTCAGATGGGTGGCATATAAATGATGCTGATGCTGATGCTGAATAATGTCCACAGTTTTCCTTCTACCCATCATGTCTGTCTAGAGAAGCATAATGGCTGTATTAGCAAAAATGAAATAAGGTAAAGGTAAAGGTACCCCTGCCCGTACGGGCCAGTCTTGACAGACTCTAGGGTTGTGCGCCCATCTCACTCAAGAGGCCGGGGGCCAGCGCTGTCCGGAGACACTTCCGGGTCACGTGGCCAGCGTGACATCGCTACTCTGGCGAGCCAGAGCCGCACACGGAAACGCCGTTTACCTTCCCGCTAGTAAGCGGTCCCTATTTATCTACTTGCATCCGGGAGTGCTTTCGAACTGCTAGGTTGGCAGGCGCTGGGACCTAACGACGGGAGCGCACCCCGCCGTGGGGTTCGAACCGCCGACCTTTCAATCAGCAAGCCCTAGGCGCTGAGGCTTTTACCCACAGTGCCACCCGCGTCCCGCAAAAATGAAATACTTCATGGCAAATCTGGTATGTGGTAAGAACTGAGATGGTGAACCTCCAGATATTGTTAGACTATGGGAGGGATTCACCTAATGAATCCTTTTAGCCGAAGCCTTGTGCAAGGTCTTCCACTTGAACTTTCCCCCCGTCTTCTCCCCATGCACCCCCTGCAGGTGCATAGTTGGGGGTAAGGAAACCCCAAAACAGCATGCAAGGGGAACCCAGCCAGATGGGTGGGGTATAAATTATTATTATTATTATTATTATTATTATTATTATTATTATTATTGAAATCTTTCCAACTGACAAGCTGATGGAATGCTCAACATAGTGCAACATTGAATTTCACCCTCTGAGTCCCATTATTTCTGAAAATTGGCCAGGGTGGCTGCAGCTGAGGCAAGTTGAAGGCCAGCAGCATCTGGAAGACCACAGGTTCTCCAGACCTGGTGTAGTCTCGGTGAGCCAGCAGAATTGCCCTACCCTACATGTTTCTGAGTAGGACCCAGAAGCTGTCTGCAGACAAACACCGGCTCCCTCGGCCTATAGATGAGCACCGCAACCCCAGAGTCGTCCGCGATTGGACCTAACAGTCAGGGGGTACCTTTACCTTTTCCTTTACATGTTGCTGTTAGTCCATACAGTGAGGCTTCTCATCTATACAGTGAAGGAACCTGATATATGCAGGTTGAACTTAGCACCTGCTTTCTGACTAGCTTACAACACAAAACTAAAATTCTATCTCTGCGCACGCCAGAGCAGGCATACAATCATGCCTTCTTCCCCCAGCAAATGAATGGCTATCCCCAGATATGCTATTGTGCCCATGTCTAGCTTGCAGGCTTCCCACAGACATCTGGTTGGCCACCGTGAGAACTGGATGCTGGACTAATTGGTGGGCCATTGCCTTGATCCAACAGGCTCATCTTATACTCTTACATGTTTCAGTGGGTTTGTGCACAGGCCTTTACCCTCTTTAAAAAATGTTTTCTTTACTAACCAGTAAAGAGGAAGAAAGCTCAGAAAGGTGGACCAGTTACTGAGATCCATCCCAGCCAGATTTATTCCAGTTCATTTTGTGTTTATACACTCCACCCTGGGGAGAAGAGGCAATCTTTCTTCACTCCCTTTTGTGGCCACGCTTTTGCTGTCTGCCAGGATCCATTTCCCATATCTGTTTAAAGTAGAGAAACTATTGTCTCACAACAAATATAACTGATCTGTAGAAAACAAAACCTGAAAATAGAGACCGTGCATGTGCTTTTGTAAACGAGGAAAATATTTAATAAAAAGTATCCTTTAAAAAGGTAGAGAAACAATTTAAAAGTATATTTAAAATGAGAATGTCAGCATCTTACATTTCAAAAATGTGAGCTGGATTTATATGCAATACCAGAATCATCACTAGAAATGAATATGAAAAATACCAAACAGGAAATGGAAAAGTCTGGCTGAGTGTGCTGAAATCACTGGGCTCAGATCTTTCAGCTGGATACATGCATCCCATGTATGCTTTTCTTCCAATTCCCATCTGTGTCCATTCCACTACAACTTGGAAGAAGTCTCTGTCTCGGTTTTGATTTTTATACTCCCTGCTATGCATTTCTAAGATTTTGTACTAAAACAGCCCCACAGGATTTTGTTGGCCACACAACTGACAAACCTGCTGTGTTAGGAAGACAATGGAAACACACTCAGGCCTATACAAGAAAGTAGGAAAATTTGACTCTTTAGCTCATGGGTAGGCAAACTAAGGCCCGGGGGCCGGATCCGGCCCAATCGCCTTCTAAATCCAGCCTGCGGAAAGTCCAGGAATCAGCATGTTTTTACATGAGTAGAATGTGCCCTTTTATTTAAAATGCATCTCTGGGTTATTTGTGGGGCATAGGAATTCGTTCATTTCCCCCCCTTCAAAATATAGTCTGGCTTCCCACAAGGTCTGAGGGACAGTGGACTGGCCCCCTGCTGAAAAAGTTTGCTGACTCCTGCTTTAGCCCTTCACAAGCTATAGCACGTAGAATTATGGAGTTGAAAGGTAAAAGCAAAGTCTGAAGCTAAAACAGACAGGAACCTATAAACCGCCTTATGCTGTGTTAGACCATGGACCCTCAAGTCCGTAATTGTCTACTCTGAGTTGAAGAAGCTCTTCAAGATCTCAATACAGGTCTTTTCCCATCACCCACTGCCTGGTCCTTTCAACGGTTTGAGCCCAGGACACAGAGCACACAAAGCTTGTGCCCTGCCACTGAGTTGTCATAACAAATGTGAACCATTTGTGCAACCATGCAAGAGAGCCGCATGCCTCCCAAGGGGTTGCAAACACATTTCCCTCCCAGATCACAGGCGTTTACTGCAACACACACTAGTGTAACACTTGGAGCCAGTTCAGACTATTGTAGTTCATATCAACACAGGCCTTCAAACTGTGGTTTAATATCCTGGTTTGTTCTGAAGCTGGTAACCATCGTTTCCTGTTTTGAATGAAAGGGGGAACTATGGTTATTTAGAAGCTTCCTGGTTTTACTGCAGCTCATGTGAAGGGGGTCACAAGGGCAGGAAAACTGCTTATGCATATCTTGGTTTTGCAAGCTAAGATAGACTTGTCCAAATGCTTGATGTAGCTTGAATACCAAATAAAGTGTAAAGCAGTTCAAATTTAGAATGTAGCTCAGAAGGTTTGTGACATGCAGAGGAATCCTACACTTGTGTACTGTACATTACTGGTCTTCTAAGGAGCATTAGTTTGCATAGGATGGCAGCCTTGGATATATGTAAAATTCTGAACCATTTTAAATTTTTTACAAAACGTTCTAGAAAAATATGTAAAATAATCAATGCAGAAAGACCCTTACTGCAAAGTTGAGGAGATCTCTATTTCTCAGCACTGCAACAGAACAGGACAATGCTACTAAATTGTGGCCAAAAGTGTTAAAAGTAAATTGCAAAGTAGTAGTAGAATAAGAAGACTCCTTCCATTCAGAGGCTTTAGAAGTTTGGAAAGATAGAGAAAGGATATTATTTCTGCCTTCAATCGAATGCCAATTTCAGGTGTGAAAACCTCAGTAGTAGGTACTCTATAAATAGAGGCATATTTAAATAGTCAGAGCAGCCTGGGTGGAAGCAGCTGTATAAAGAGTTCTGCCATAAAATTAAATCCCTGTCAAGGTTCCCCCCTCACATTCTGATGTGGCACACAGAATTGCAGGCTGCCTCGCTGTATATTGTTTAACAGACTATAGAAATAATAGGGTTCTATTAATATAATCCAGAAACCAGAGCACACATTTGGAATTAGAAAAAGGCAATTTGGACTATGCAAGCATAAGCATTGTGGATCCGTCTACATTACAAAGAGCTGTAGCCTCCACATTTTTACTCGGGAAATGCTGTGTACAGGGATAACACTTTCCTTTCCACACAAACAATGGATGGAATTCAACATAGCACTAAGTGGGGTATGTGGGATGAAAGCATCCCAAATGCTAAGTGGACGGTTATAGCATTCCAATACAGTACTCTGTGATGTCATACACCTTCTGCCAGAGACAGTTATGGCAGTTGGTACAGTTATGGCAGTTATTAACGGTTTTTTTGAGCAGCTGAGAAGTAGGTCTGTTCTGTTGTGCTGCTGTCTGCTTCAGAGTTACCGTAGTCTGCAACAGTTTTTGTCTTAGATACCACTCTATGTAATATATATTAGTAACATAAGTAACACCTGCCTGTCTTGTATCTTTAAACCAACAAGTGCAAGTACACTGAGTAAAAGTTATTTGTTATTTGAACTTTAAAAGAGAGTTTCTTGTGTATTTTTTAGGGAGGGAAAAGGGAACTAATGAAAGGGTGAAACTACCCGGTCTCTTCCTTTGCATAGCTCTGTAAATGGGAACTAGAATCAAATTCCCACAGGGAATACCTATGAGGAACAAGGTCTGCTCTCACAATGGGACTTCCCTCACTTCCCTCCCCAATGGCCTTGTAGCTGTTCCGCAAATCTCCAGAGCAGATTTAAGAGGTGCAGAGAGAACAGGAGGAGGAAGGTCTCATTCTGTGAGTGGACCGCATTCCATGAATGCCACAATTTAGTGGAATCACATCTCTAAGGCTGTAGGAGTTGCTAGGAGACTCCTATTTCTCTTGCAGAGCTACAATTCCCAAGATTCTGGGAAGAGGGATTGATGATGAATATCGTAACTCTGTGGGGGTAACAGTACCCTTAACAAACTACACTTCCCAGTGTTCTTTGGTAGTTAAACCATGATTGTTTAAAGTGGTATGATATTGTTTCAAATGTATAGTGCAGATAGAGCCTTTTAAAACAGGGATTAAATCACAGATTTACGGTTCCCAGCACCCTCAACAAGCTACAGTTCTTGGATTCTCCATGAGGTGAAAGTGGTATAAGAGTGCTTTAAAATATGGCGTAAATGTGACTTCAGGCACTTAGCAGCAACTGTGTTATCTGAATTATGTTTGAAGCAGGTCTAGGTGTAACGCAGGTGGCTTATAAGGTATATTATTGTAATATTCAGAATGCTGCTTCTCCTTTCAAAGAATATATAGGTGTACTTTCGAAGAGTATTTTAACGTCCCTACTGTAGCTAAAGATGCTATGGCCATACTAAAAACTTGGAGCTCCTAAAGCAAGTCCCATTGAGTTAAATATGGCTTATTTCCAATTAAGTTTGCATAGGTTGCAATTTTACAACTGCTGCTTGGTTCAGAATACTACTGCCAGTCTCTTGGCAGGGGCTAGTTATTTGGAGTATGTGACTGGAGTATGTGACTCCACTGCTATTTAATCTGTGTTGGCTTTTGGTATGCTCAATTCAAAGTGATGGCTGTTACTTTTAATATTCTATATAGTTTCAGTCTGGGATATTTGAAAGACTACCTTCTCCCACATTACTCTCCCACCTGTGGAGACTATGCTCTCATCTTTCTCCTATCTGAGATATGTTTAGTGCATTCATTGGGACAGGGTTTCTTATATTTACAAACTGCTTTGAGAGGATATGCTGGGGTGAAAGGCAGCATATAAATATTTATATTAATAAATAAATATACATTTGCAAATATATATGAAGTAAATGACAAAGTTTTAAGTATATTGCCCAGGGTAATTGCCCAAAGCATATAATATGACATTAACTGAGGATGGTTTTTTCTGGGCAGGGGGCGGTTGGTTACTACAGCTATACTATTGCTAATGCTTCTAAATACATTCCTGTCTGGAATTTGCAGGGCAAAAAAAATGTCTCTGATGCTTTTGAACTTTTTGTTGCCCCCTCTGTGATTCCCCTGTAACAGTTTTCAAGGCCAACTAAACCCTTGGTGTTAGGAAGATGAATTTTATTCTCAATCTTAAAATTCTCCTGGGAGGGTTTCATTGTAATAGTTAGCACAGCTGGCTACATTCATTCAAACTGCCTCTTGAAGTCTATATGGTGTGATATTTCAGTAATCCTAAATTGAAATTAAATGAAACAAAAATGGGTGAGAATGTACAGCCACAGAGAAGCCAAAGGCACCCTCTCTATGAACATCTAGGCTCAGCTCTGCACAATTTAGATTCACCACTTTACCACAAGCACCACACAGTCACCACAGTTATTTCCTGTTCTTATTATAAGATAAATTTGTGGTTTCTTTGTAAAGGCTGCATTTCTTTCTGCCTGTCTGATATTACTGCTTGGATGCTCCACAGCTTCTTTCACTTTCCTCTGGCTAAATCTCTCTTTCCTATATTTTGGTTCAATTGTTCTGCTTTCTCCATCTTTCAGGCTGGCCTGATACAGAAGTAGTGTTAAACTATGTGCTCTAATGAACGTTCTGTCACCTTTAAAAGCAAGTTTTACATAATTTTCACTCTTGGTATAATTTGGCCTGTTTTATCACCTGTAACTCCTCAGAGTACTAAGGAGTAGCACAGGTCCTAAGCACAAGAAGGGGCACTGGGGAACAATTGTGTCAATGGCCTATCACATTTCACCATTCCAAGGTGACATTAGAACCTCAACAGATTATTTATTCACTTATTTACCACTTAAATGCCATTCCTGTCAAAAAAATTCCTAGGGTATTTAGGAATCCAACAGATTTCATATGTCTCCAGAGGTGGACTATCTTAATGGAGCCATAACTTAGTGGAGGAACTGCTATTGTTGACCAGGATTTTGTCTGACTATGACAATGGGATTATCTCACCTCCTCCTATCTCCACATCATCACATTCATATCAGATGAGTCAAAGACTAAGGGCAGGTGACAAAGTCCCATGATTGTCATGAGGGCCATGAAATCTTGAGCTGGATCATTAAAAGCAGTCGCAGTGTGAATGTTGTTGAAGTTCCCCAGGACAATGGTCCTGAAGTTCTTCAGCATCATGCCTGAGACCACCTCAACCAGCTTCACTTTCATAGGGTTAAGAATAACACCCAATGCTTTCTGGCTGGGTTAGCCTTTTAGAAATGGTACCTGCATCTTTTTCAAAACTTAATCATTATTATTTTTAAAAAACTTTCATTTTATTAGCAGAACTTAAAACCATCATAAAAACCATGAACCCCAAATTCCTAGCTCCATATATTGAACACATAGTTCATTTATTTGAAATAGTTTAAACCAGCCTTTATCAATACATGATAATAGGATGGGGTGCAATTACTTAAAAATCAAACATACAATCAGCGTGCACAAAGATAAAGGGACCAGACAAAATCATAACCAGATTGGCAGTAGCAGAAAAGTTAACAAACAACAACAAAACTGGTTAATTTATTTTATCATCATAAAAGCCCACTGGAATAAGATGCTGTTCAACCGGCACCTGAAACTACTCAAGAGATGGCACTGGAAACTACTCAGGATTGGCACCAGTCATATACCTGGGGGGCGGGCATTCCATAATCAGGGTGCCATTGCAGAGTAATCCTAGTCTCTGGTTGCCACATAACAGACGTCCTTTGGGTGCAGAACAACTTAACTTTAATGCCATTAACTAAAGACAGGGCCTTCCATTGAACATACAAGGGATAGAATAAAGCACTTTTTGAATCAGCCTTTAAGATAAAGGAGGTTATTAATGTTATGTTTTTGATGGCTCAGCCAGCTGTACCATGTCATATAGTAATGTGACTTTAGTTCATCAATGAAAACTTCCCAGCCCTGGGTGGAATTCAACATCACAGTATTACAAGCATTCCATTTGCATAAGGCTATAAGCTTGCCAGACAGAATGATTCCCCTTTCCCTCCCCCCATGTGCTGTTTTTTTTAGCTACCCCCCTCCCCGAGTCTACTTCAGAGGGAATAGGGGGTGCACACAGGGGAAGGAGAGGGGGGAAAGCTCCATTGTGCAAGCATATAGCATACGAAAAAAATATAACTTTTAAGCAAACGGTTCACATAACAAATATCAATGTAATAAGTGCATTACATTGATGTATATTAAATGTTTGCATACTTTCCCCATACTATTTTTAAATATTCTATAAAATGAATTAAAAACTCTACGTCCAATACACTTGCATTAATATTCTAAATTGTGCTGCTAAACAAGCCTATACAGTAGGGGTTGCAGCTAAGATTCAATCACAATGTGTGAATAACAAGTTAATAAACAGAAGATGCAATTATTGTAATTAAATTAATGATTTCCATGTGATCTGATTTGATATATTGTATGGCTGTGCAACAAAGCAATATTGGATGATTGATTAAATGTTAAATATGCCATCATGTCTGCAGCTAAATCCCAAACAGGTTTCTTCAGAAGTAAGTCCCACTGAGCTCAAAGAAACTCACTTCCTCTTAAGTACGCCTAGAGGAAAACACAGTGAAGACAAAACACATTTAATTTTTCACTTACCATTTGAGATCTATTCTTTGGACAGCCATTGATGTCTTCGATTTTCTCATTTGCTAAAAATGAACAGACAGAATTATTTCAAAACAAAACCTATTGTAAAGACACCTGGTGCAGTTATTCCCAGAGCACTTGTTGCAACTAAATCAAACAGCCTAGAGCTATGGTTGCCCAATCAAAACAAATGTGTGAAACACCCAGAGCCATCCGGTGAAATTCTTCTTCTGAGCTATTCCTCTAGAGACAGCTGGAGAAGGTCACCACCATTTCAAAAAGAGACAACTGGGCTGACAGCAATTCTTAAAGTGATGGGTAATCTTTGCCAGACCGATTGTTTCAAATCTGGAAGCCACATCACTCTTTGTGCATGAGTGCATGGCTGGTTTGCTTAATAAGCCATGCAGATGTACAAGTCAGATGTAAATAAATTGCATTTTAAAAAAATTCTCATTTACTTTACAAGCAGTGGGTGAAGTCTATTGTTGATGACACATTTCCAAGATCTAGCAACTAACCTGAACCTATAAAGTATAAATGCACATGGTGCAAATATATTCCAGTACTGTGCAATTTAATCCAGAGGTGTTGATGATACTCAGTATTCTGATTCACAGGATTCCACAATTCCTTGACTCAATCATCTTTCTCTCCCAATTCTTTCAAAGTATTTTGTGCCATCATAGTTGTTGGGAAAGTGGCAGCAAATAATCTGAATTAAAGGCAGTTGGGAGGCCAAGACTCTGAGGCCTACCCAGTTGATCCTATGAATTGTCATAAGGAACTGAAAGGCTGTGGGCTGGTAACTGAAGGGGTGTTAACTTAACATGTTAAGATAAATCAGGATTGCTCCCACTGGCTACACCCCAGATGCTGATGTCCACCTGTACATGCCTCCAGGTGGCTACATATCTGATTTTAGTGAGAAAGTGGCCTTGCATATGTGTGGCATATGGCTCCTCCATAACTCTGGCCTGTGCAGCCAATCTTGTTCACCAGAAAGTTGTAACCCCTGGCATGTTGTACATGCAGAAGGGCCCTCTTCCATTGCTGCCAGATGTGCAACCACTGAGAGCCCAGAGAACACGCTGGCATCAGGAGGTGTGGCCAGTGGGCACACTCACATGAACATCCAGTGACTCAACTCACAAGTTTCACACAAGCCATTAGTGACAAAACATTGGCTTCATTCACACATCATAGTAAGCCGCAGTCTAAGAAAAACTATGGTTTACCACAGTGTGATGTGCACACTGGTCAATCATGGCCACTTTGCTCCTCTCCGGAGACAGCTCAAAAACAAACTGTGGAGTGGCTGGCTTACTGTTCTGTGTGAACCAGCACTTGAGGCTTGTTTCTCTTGAAGTCAAAGTTTGTTCTTGGCTTCGTGTTGTGTGGGTTCACACGTAATGGTAAGCCAAACACTGTATTATTTGTTTCCTGGCTCTGGTCAGGGTAGTCCAAAGCAAGCATGATTCGGCACCATGCACCAGCACTCCACTCATTTGTGGTAAGCCACAGGTTATTTCTAGCCATGGCTTACTGTTACAAGGAAAGAGGGCAGTAGGTTAGGCAATGGCTTCAAAGTGGGAGAGAAAGCAGAAAAAGAAATAGTAAGAGTGGTAGACAATTATTTTAATATTCCAGATTGCTCAAGAGATATATCTTGCTCAAACAACTTCATCTAAACGAGGTATCTTCAACCTTTTCAGACCCAGGACCCACATTTAACCCAACCATGAATTTGGGACCCATTTCTCAATCTTTTACCATATAGATGTATGGTGGTAGCCTTCTGTGACCCACCTTGCACCAGGGTACATGATCCACCAGTTGAAGACCAGTGATTTACACTATAGGTATAGGTTTGGATTTTAACTGCATTCTTTCAGACACAAGTACAGCATATTATCCAGTAGAACACCCTAGTCCCCTACTTTTAGGGCAAAAAAAAACTATCAGTTTAAGCAGCATAGTATACAGATATTAAACAGATCTCTATGCATCAGCTCTCTAGCATAACAAGAACAAAATAATTGCATGGCAGAAATATCTACATTCGCAAACAATATTTCTGTTTTCTCCCACTATACTACATGCTACACATACATAAATATGGCAACTGGGTGAAAACATGCCTTAACAAAAATAATGGCCTTTTTAAGTACTCATTCCATACATTCTCAGAAGATGAATTATGGCTTCTTTCTTCTTCATGTCAAAAGAGCAAACTAAATGGCTTAACTCCACATTAAAGCAGACTGTGGATTGGCCTAACTTTTGCTTCTTGTACACTGAGCGTATCAAAAACTGGAAGGCAGCCTAAAAGAATGCTTTTCTTCAACTCTTTGGTGACAGGCACATTCCAAGACTACTTAGCTTCTACATGGAGACACAGAGTATTAAATGTATATGGCAACATCTCCTCTATGCTATAAGCGACAGCAAAGTATTCCTGAAATAGCTTTGCTGGGCAGCTGCTGGTTTCTCCAAACTTATATATAGAAATGAAAAGTCACCAGCAAACAAAATCCCTTACATCTGCCAGCAGCATTTTGCAGACCTTCTGTAGGTATGATGAACTTGGTCCTGCTTTTGCATAGATCATCCCATATTCAGGACTAGATAAGTACATGTAGGAGGGTGTCTATCCATAGTCAGCAGAAAGTTTTATCAGACTGCCATGCTCTCCACTTCCCTCCAAGCATAAAATACAACCATATGCCATGAAAGGAGGGGCTTTCAAACACTAATGTCGTGTTCAATCTGTTTCTTTCCCATGTAGGGGGTGGAATCCAAAGGAGTGAGAGGATGGAGTACGAGTAGTGAAAGCACTAAGACCAGCCAGTCAAAACCATGGCTCTCCTCTCACAAAAAGAAAGGGGGGGGGGACATGAGCTGTGCAATGTAGGACCTGGAAACTCACACAAGAGGTACTGCTGCATATGAGCCATGATTAATGCTCCCCTGCTGGTCTCAGCAAAGCTTGATGATAACACATGCTGATGGCTTTGAGATGCGGTAGCAGCTGAAAGCTGTCTTTTGGGTGTTCACAATTCAAAATGATAATCACACTAATAGGGAGTGTTATGGTCTTTTTAAAAAATGCTCATTCCAGTGAATTTCTTCCAAAATTATTATGACTCTGGCAAGTCCTGGAAGTGTCTGTGTGTGCACATACGCACGCACGCGCACACACACTTGCATAAACTGCCTATTGACTTGGGAGATGTACGGTAACTTGAGCAAGAGATTTGTCATGCTGTTCTGATCCATCTACACAGTTCTTATATTCTTCTGGAGGTCATTTTGCTTCTTTATAAAGTGCCCTCATTCATAAAGAGCTGCATTATAGGTTCCATTTACATTAAAAGTAAATTTGCTTTATAATTTTTTCTTATTTTCCCCCAATATGCAGTCTGTATGAAAGTGGATCTTTACTGTACTGATTAAAAATCCACTTCAAGTTTTCCACAAGCTCTAGTATATCAGAATCTGGAGATGTTCCAATCCAGGTTTTATTGTGGACTGAGTCTTCCATTGCCTATTAACAACATTCATTTACAGAAGAGCTAAAATATGACTTTAGGGTCATGTGTGGAAAAGTTCTATGTGGTGATTTTGACTGGTATGAAGTGCAACAGTACTAAGGATGTTGGTGAGCATGGAGCATACAGTAGTGAGTCAATAGCAGTCTTCTCAAAATCTTGGAAAATATGAAGACATACTGGAAGTTTATGTTCGTGCTGCCCCTGCCAGTTTAATCCTCACACGTCTCTAGTCATTGTAGAATTGTCCAAGAAAAACAACACAGTTCTGATTGTCTTTTTTAAAAGAATAACAATACTAGAGACAGGGTAACACCCCCTCCTCCCCAAGAAACTTGAACAAGAAGTGAGCTGTTCACTCTTCTTTCCATTCATCACAAAACTGGCAGCAAACAAGTACATTTTCCCTCTTCAGATTGCCTTAAAACAATGGATTAAGTATTGCGAAGTACCTTCGCCAGGACTCCTGAAGAAATTCCAGACAAACCAGGTTTGTCTGTAGCAAGAAAATTCCAGACAAACCATGTTTGTAGCAAGAAAAAAGGCAACACACACAAACACACACACCACCACCACTAAGTAACCCAATGTATTTTAGGTCATGTTCATATATACAGGTGGGGGCTATGTTCTGGGCCCCGACATGCATAAGTGAAATTGCATAAAGAAGGGAGCAGCCTCTAAGAAGCCTCTAAATGCCTATTTCACCCTGCTCTCCAGCTCTCTCCTCCACTATCTCTCCAATCCAGACCAAAATATCTAGAGCTCTGGGGTTATCTTTCTGGATGAGTTGTGATGTTGTAGCTTCCATTTCATTAGCTATACTGAAACTGTGATCACAATCACTATAGGTGCATATTATCACCTCAGATGTGACAATGATATTCACTTTGACTACAGCTAGTATATGGGATACAAATGACTACAATTTTTTAGTGTCAAATTGAGAGATTAAAATAGGAGCAGGTGTGCTTAAAAGATGAGTTTTCTTTTTCATGGAAATGGGTGGTGGTGGAATCTTACGTATTAACAATTAAGTGTTCTTAAACAACTGAACCCAAATGTATTAAAGCAATGGGAAGAGGAAATGGAAAAAGAGAATCAAGTCTTGAAAATATACAACTTTCTTTCCTGTCTTTATTGTATTTTTCATGGGTAAAAACTATTGGTCTGCATGGAAGGCAAGATTTGGTTTGCATTCTGTTTTGGAAAATGGGTCAGTTCACAAACACCTCAGACAGCTTTGAGTACCACTTGCTTTGCCTTGGGTCTGAAGCCTTGCTTTAGAAAATCAAAGGTTTCAGATGTATATGCATTGACTAACATGAAGAAATACACAGGGGAAACCTTTTTACTTTCTTTTCAGAAGTAGGTGAACGTTTCAGGAACAGGAACACTTTCTGAGTTCATGAGGCTGCCAAATTGCATATAAATATATGTAGGGGGGTTTTTGGTGTTGAAATTTACAGTTTGAGGGTTTGTTTTTAAAGTGAAACTTATAACAGAAAAGTTATAAGAAGAATTAGATGGAATTTGCAGACATAGCAACCCCTTCTGAAGGGATGAAGCCTGCTAAATTTCAGGCAAAAGGGTTTTTATGCAAAAGTCTTGGGGAAGTGGATTTTCATACCTAACCCATATGTGATTCTGGGGGCACTTTTTATGAAAATGGCATACATAGCACAGGTAACACTAGGTTAGTAACTTCCAAAATTTCAGAAAGATAGGTGCAGGGGTTATGGAATTATGATGAATGAAAACCCATGCAAAGCTGTGCTTTTGCTTTATGTTCATTTAACAGTAAGTGGTAAATTCCTTCCACATTCTATCCTGTTCTGCTGGGACTGGGGCCCTTGGGGATACATGGTAATGAATACCAGAGCCTCTTCCATTCCAGGTCCGGATAGGTGGAAGGCAAAGCAAATCAGGACCCTGGGCAGCTCCTGGTAGGCCCTGCTAGTTGAGTTCGGGAACTGATGCATTGGTTGAAACAGAGTCCTCTGCAGGCAGTGCAATATTCTTGTTGAAGTTAGGAAACAAGAATTGTACACCGTGTTCAAAGTTTAGTCACACCATAGATTTGTATAACAGCAGGTAATGGTAAAGGACCCTTGGACGGTTAAGTCCAGTCAAATTCGATTATTAGGTTCACTTTCAGGCTGAGGGAGCAGACAGATTTCCCAGGTCACGTGGCCAGTGCACAGAACACTGTGATGAGTGCCAGAGTGCACGGAAATGCCGTTTACCTTCCCACCTCAGCAGTCCCTATTTATCTCCTGTGCTGCTTTGCCTTCAAACTGCTAGGTTGGCGGGAGCTGGGACAAAGCAATGGGAGCTTACGCTGCTGCACGGATTCGAACTGTTGACCTTAGCAGTTTTATTTTTAGTTCCTTTCCTAATTATCACTAACCTGGGATTCACCTTTTTCACAGCTGCCACAGCTGGGTTGTCATCTTCATCAAGCTATGCACTATGAGCCCAAAGTCTCATTCTTGGTCAGTCACCATCAGTTTAGACTCCAATAACCTATTTGTGAAGTTAGGATTCCCCCACCCCCAGTATGCATCACTTTAATCTTGCCTGCATTGAATTACAGCTGCCATTTTAATGCTCGTTCATTTAGTATGACAAGAACATTTGGTGTTCCTCATAACCCCATTTTTGGGGTTCTGGCGGCTTCACTGATCATCCCTAACTCTAGATCATTTAGGAGGAAGTTAAAAACCAGAAAATGCTGCTGAGACTGCTGAGATTCTCATTTTAAAGTCTTCTTTTGACAATGTGTATCTGTCTTTTTGTGTGTGCTTCAATTTTGGGGTTAACTTTTGAAATTGGATTAGGAATGTGTAAATTAATCAGATATTAATATATTAAAAAGTTGTTGGTGAAAAGAACAGACTAGCTAAAGCACAATGGATGTTGATGAAATTGCATATATGTCACCCATGTCCAGGGAATTTGAGAGAAAAGAAGTGAATGAGGTCAAAGATGGACCACCCCTGAAGCCTCTCGCTAGTGAAGACCCACTATGTCTCTTTTAGTGCTTTTGGCAGAAAATGTCAAATGTCAAAGTTCTTCTCTTGTTCATTCTAATTTGTGCTAATGGACTTCTTGAGTGTTCAGCTCACTGCTATTTCATCCATGTGGGCGACAAGACCATATGGATGGATCACTAAAGGAAATAATTAACTTGACAAACTGGCAAAAGTGGAAGAAGAGCAGGAAACACTCCAATGCTGAGAGCTGTAGTACATCCCTAGTTTCTGCAGATCGCAACCTGAGCTGATGATGCCAGCAACATATGGAGCTTTTATCACTACAGTACCGAGAAAATAAAAATACCCAGCTTATTCAGTTGCAATAATCTTCAAGGTTAACGAGGCCCATGCTATTTAACAAACAAGTGAGAGCTGGTTTATGCAACCAAGTACATCATTTGATTTCTCTAGAGTTGCTCACTGTGCTCCTCATATAGGCAGACTGGAAGCTGCATGTATGAACTGAGGCTCAAAAACAACACAGTATGCTGAGTGCATAGCAAGCAGTTATGTGTCTTGCTTTTCTTAAATTAATTACAGCTGCAGAGAATCCCTGATTGTTATCAATATCACAGCATCCACAGAGAGGAGTTTTATCTCTCCCCAGTTCCCCAAGAAAATCTACTCTCGACAGCTATGGGTTGTAGTAAAAAGTTTTATTTATTTCATTAAAATTATATACCACTTGATTGTTTAAAAAACCCCTCAAAGTGGTTTGCAGAAAGAATAAAACAACGAAATTATCAATAAAAACTGTTAAAAGTAACAATTTTAAACCTTCAAAAATATTAACAATCAATAATGAGCCAAAAAAAACTGATTAAAACATGTCAATATTCTGTATGTCTGCATAAAAAAGGTAAAGGTACAGACCCTTGACAGTTAAGTCCAGTCGCGAACGACTCTGGGGTTGTGGCACTCATCTCGCTTTACTGGCCAAGGGAGCTGACATTTGTCCGCAGACAGTTTTTCTGGGTCATGTGGCCAGCATGACTAAGCCACTTCTGGCGAAACCAGAGCAGTGCGTGGGAACACCATTTACCTTCCCACCGGAGCAGTACCTATTTATCTACTTGCACTTTGACGTGCTTTTGAACTGCTAGGTTGGCAGGAGCAGGGAATGAAGAACAGGAGTTCACCCGTCATGGGGATTCAAACCGCCGACCTTCTGATTGGCAAGCCCAAGGCTCAGTGGTTTACACCACAGCGCCACCCATGTCCCAAGTCTGCATAGACTTGCTTAAATAAAAATGCTGTTGGCAGACACTGGTGTGTCTTCCTGGCGTCAACAGACAGGGAGTTCCAAAGGTTTGGTGCTGCCATGCTAAAAGGCTGATTTCTTACAAATACAGAATGAGTATTATGTGGTACCTGTAACATTCCAGATCTGCAGATCAGAGTGGTTGAGTCGGAAAATATCTTGCAGGTAAACTAGTCCCAAACTGTTAAGTAGTTTAAATACTAGTATTAGCACCTTGAACTTGACCTAGTGATTAATTAGCAAACAGTGCAGATTTCTGAGTGCAGGAATTACATGCTGACAAGATCTCACTCCTGTCAACAGCTGTGCTGCAGCATTCTGCACTAACACCAGTTTTTGGGTCAAATGCAAGGGAAGCCCAACATAGAGAGCACTGTGGTGATCCATTACGTAGTTCCCATCACTGTTAATAAGAACTACTTCTTCATCTTTTACTAAAACTCATAGCTGGACAGGGGGGATTTCTTGGGGGGGGGGGCAGAAAGGGAGACAAAGGATAAACTTCCACTCCCTGCATGCTGCAATCTCAAAACCAAACAAACAATCAGCACTGCTGCAATTAATTTTTTTAAAAAAAGAACCATAGTATCAAGTATAACAGCTACTTTGGCCCTGACTCTATGAAGAAAAAACTTTGTATTTGAAGTGATATGAAATTTCTATCTTATTCTGTGATTGAAGGTGTCATTACCAAGTGATGTACCTGAATTTGTGAACCAGAACTTAAGAGTGCAATCCTATGCATGTCTGCTCAGTTGTGCCACTGAATTCAATGGGACATCTCCAGGCAACTGTATAGGATTGTAACATTAGAAACTTACAGTATTTTCAAGGATCTGCTAGTTATTGCACTTAGATCTCTGCTTTGATTCATATAACCTCTCAGATTTAAGTTTATTTTTTGTAAAACTGAAATAATAATAATAATAGTAATAATAATAATAATAATAATAATAATTTAATTTATGAATTGCTTCTTATGAAGCATCTCAAAGCAATTTTACAATCCAGAACAGAAATGTTAAGAATTCTGTGCATAAACACTACCATCTAATACCCACTTCTGAAGCCAAAACTACAGCAGACAGCTAGCTAACTCATCAATTATTTCAATATTAATCAAAAAGAAAAGAGGAAATAATAAAAAATTGAATGCTCACTAGCAGTTATTTAAAAATCCAGTGTGACTATTATAAAGTTTGTCATCAGCTTCTTTTTGGCTTTAGTTGTGTACATGATCTACTGCTTTGACAGATCTTGTCAACAACAAATAATTACCACAAACTATTCCCATGATTTTTTTAAAAAATCCAACTAATAATTACAGCATGCATGCCCATAGCACTATCTATATCTATATGATTTTAGAAAGATTTTTTTCCAGATAATTCTTATCATGAACACTATATCTGACTTTCTAAGCTATTGTACTATGATTTTATGTGTGCACTGCCTTTAAAGGGCTGTTTTGGCCCTGCAAAGCAGCACAAAAATATTTCATTAAACATATTTGCTTTTTCACAGAAAAAATGCTCCTGATGAGACAACTGTGGATGTGATATAACAAAAGGCAAACTTACTTACCTACTACCTGGATTATTTCAGCCAGTAAAACTCCATCAGTCACATCTTGTTGCAGATCTTTTATCAAACGTTTATGACCAGATTTTGCTAGATAGTGATTGGCCCAGTCTGTATAAATCTGTAAAAAGCAGAGAGGGGATTAAAAGATACGTATTAATCACAGTGTCTAATTGGCTTTTTAAACCAGAATTTTATCAAGCAAACTAACTAAAGCCAACCACCAAGGTTTGCAATCCCTGGACTATAACGTTTCTCTTCTTTTTCCCTGAGCTGATTGAAACAAAGTTAGCAACATTAAAATTCAAGGCATTGTGCTAATCAAGTATTCAGCTTATTATAGCAGGTCTTTCTTGTATAGAGAAATTTGACATCAGAGCTGGAGGAAACTAAAGAAAGCTTCTAAACATGCTAAAGCCTGAATGGGTTATCAGACATGGAACTAAACAGTCTGCAAGAGAGACTGGGCTGAATTTCTCTATTTATGCTAAAGAATTCAATGTCCTAGTACCGAAAAAGCTGAAGCATATTTTTTGGCAGCAAACGTTAGACATTTTTACATTAAAAAAAAATTCTGTAAATGATCCACAGTATTTTTAAATCAGTTGGGTTTATTTAAATTGCTAAAGTCTTTTTGGATGCAGATAGCAAGAAACCTAAATGATATTGCTATTCACTTTACATGTGAAACATTCTCCTTACACATTACCAGCTCACAGTTCCAAAGCTGGTATCCCAAATTAGATTTGTGAAACATATATCCCATTCATCCTAAAATATCCTCATATATCTATAGATATCTTCACTGGTAACGCCTAATATTGTTTCTAAAGGATTTATATATTAATCCTGAATATACTTTGCAATTTTTCTATGTAAGGACTTCAGAAAGAAATTGGAAAAGTTCCTATTTTGATAACATTCATATCCAAGTTATATTCCATTTTTTAAAAAATACCCTATGTATTAAAGATATAGCCATTTTTCAAATGGCTGACAGTACTGCGCTAATTGGTGATATAACCTGAATAACCTTTGTAATTCTATCCTACACATAAAATATAAGACATTTGCTTGCATTATTTTTAAGAATGCAAAAGCACATATAGACCAGAGATGAGATATCTGATTGTTGCAGAGTTGTATTGCATGTTGCAAAAACACTCTTAGGGAACAAGCTCTTTTAGTCAAGAAAGAATATTGTGTTTAAACACAATTCTTCAAAGAAAAAGTCAGCCGTCTTCACACCCCAGAAAGAACCATGTGGCAGGGGGCAGACTGTGGTTATATGGAACCCTGAGTGTTGCAAAATTTGGTGCCCCCCAATATTTCTTATTTTCATGCCCTCCTTCCTCTCGCCTTCCATTCTGCACCCCCTTGTCTTGGCACCCTGGGGGGGGGGGACCACCAGCACCACCCTAAATCCAGTGTTGCATGGATATACTGGCAACTAACTGCATGTAATGGTAAAATGTGCTTTGGAACATTTAAAATGACATCGAATAATTCATTGGAAAATGCTGTCCAAATAACAGTAAATTCATCAGATCTAGGCAGACGGGATGAATGATGTTTAGCAGGTCATTTCATTTTGTCACTGCTATGATTTTCATATTTTTAATCAAAGCCGCCCCCGCCCCCTTCATGAAACCCATCCTCTTGTCATATCACTTTTACATCACTCTTGGAAACCTAGTTCTTTAATGCACTGGAAAGATTAACGAAACACAATACCAAAAAAACTGCTATTAATAAAGCAGTTGATAGAATTACAATGAACAACTTTTTTATTTAGTTACAAACTCAGATGGACACAGAATGCTCAGCATATTAGCCAAAAAGAAAATAGTTTAGATATGAACTGATACAGTCTAGAAAAGGATAGGGATAAAGCTACATCTTGACACATTTGAAAATGAGAATTGTTATTAATATCATCCATTTGCTGAAGACAAAATTATTCGACCATATGCATATTTGAATCTAATAGAATTATTTGTAGTGGAAGGAAGAGATGTTGCCTGTGTTTTTGCTTTACAGCACAATTCTATGAATGCTAAATTACCAAGGGCGTAGCTCATTTTAAGCAACACCTTACTTTACATGAATTGCAAGGTCTTCTTGCACACATTAAACTACGGTAATTATGGAAGCATTGCAGAATACAGGCAAGAGATTGCTTGAGTTTGCAGCTTCCTCCAGTTTTGCAAGACCCTAGGAATTTCACTAATCCAGCCCTAGCTTAGTTATTGCAGAAGATAGCATAATGTGATGCCCAGTATTTCCTCATTGTCCATTGATAAACCAGTCAAAATCTGCATTGCAATTGACAAGTTCAAATGGCTGAAAAGATCAACAAATAGATAGACACAGTGACAGAACTGGGAAGATTATGCTTATTACTGTTTATAACAATAACAATCTATGTATCAATTTTTAACAAGACATTAAGGAACTGAATCTAGGCAAAAATTCTGCAACATTGCACAAAGTTCTGAAAAAGTGTTATAATGAATCAAACCATAAGTTCATCAACCCTGGAACTGTCCACTCATGACAAGCAGTGCAGTCCAAAGTCTCAAGTCCAGACTTTCTCCAGTTCTTCTACCAGAGATTCTTTTAACTGGATATGCAAGAAATTAAAATTGTTTCTGAAGGCAAAGCAAGTGCCTTGCCAGCAAGGGACAAGCAAGATTTGAGAGTGGCAGTTTCCACCTCTAGCTTAATCTTCCCATAGTTTCTGTCTACCACTTCAAGTGCTTTCCTCCATCCCAGTCAAGCTTTCAGGTAGGGCTGTAGCTTATTGATAGAGCATCTGTGTTTGCTGTTCCATGCTTTCCAGATTCAATCCCTGGAATTTCTAGGTAAGGCTAGCATAGACTCCTGTCTGAAATCCTGGAGAGCTAGATGTTGCTGAACTATAACTCCCATCACACCAAGCAAGCATGGCCAAGGAATGATAGGAGTTGTAATTCAACAACATATGGATAGCCAAAGGTACCCTGCACCTGCTGTAGACTAGTGGTCTGGCTCAGCAAAAGGCACCTTTCAATGTTTCCCTTGTTCCTCAGATAATGAAAGTGACTTAGGCTGGCGGGGGTGGGAGGGTAGGGATGGAGAAGCACTTGGGGAGAGGAGCTGTAATTGGCAAGAAAGGACAATATGCTCCAATTCTGGCTGTTCAGAATTGAACCCCGTGCCTCTCATTCTGCATGATTGCTGCCATCCAATATGGACCTTCTGTTCCCTGTAGATTTTTTTCAAATGATGCTAAAAACATGTATTCATGGATTTAAAAAAACTGGTATTAAATCACAGCAGTTGCCTCTAACACATAAATGATGAAAGAGCTATATGTGAAAAAGAGTTCCACGCACACCCTTTTCATACTCTGAGTTGCCAGGTCAATATTGTTTTTCCAAATATAACCCAGAATTTTTCAGTTCACTGCTGAAAGACTAAAGACAGAGCAATCAAAGTCCTGACAGATGACCTCATAAAGTCAATATAAACAGGACACTGCCTGTAAGAAAACAAGAGTAAGACCTAGGGAAACAACTATATTCTAAAATTCGGAAGCTTAAAGGCACAAGTTGGGGGAAATATGTAAGGGTGGCTGTCAAACATGTGGCCTTGTCAAATGCTTTGAGTGTCACACACCCACAACTTTTGGAGGGCCCAGAACAATGAACTGGTTATGACAGGTGAACTGGATTTATTCAGTAGACAAAAGACTCTTCTATCATGTGCACAAAAGTTCCCATGGAAATTTTGTTAAAAACTAAGCACATTTATTTACCCTTAGTTTCATCAAGCTGACAAACTCATTAATCAAGCGCTGAGCTGAACTTCATTTTCTTAAAAGCTTAAAAGAGTGACATGATAAATGAGGAAGAGGCCCGCTCAGGAAATATGCTTTACTTGACGGGAGAAGGGGTGGGGTGGGGAAAGAATCCTATCAAACCATGATTTCACGTGAGTAAATCTCCGCTGGGATCCTAGTCACTGGGACTTTTCATTTTAGAGAAAAGGTGAGTAAGAGGCAGGGTGACAGAAATGTATAAAATAATACAGGTAAGGAAGCAGGGGATAGATAGAAGCTTTTCTCCGTCTTTCTAGAACTTGTGGACATTCAGGGAAGCTAAATGTTGGAAGACTCAGAGCAGACACAAGAAAGTAGAGTGCATGGTTATATGGTTTCTGCTTCTATGAGAGGTAATGATGGCCGCCAGTGTGGGTAGCTTTAAAAGAGGATTAGACAAACTCATGGACGATAAAGCTATGAATTGCTACAAGTCATGATGGCTATGCTCTAACTCCAGTTTCAGGTCATTATGCACCTGAATACCTGCTGCTGGAAAGCACAGGAGGGGAGAGTTCTCAGGTCCTGCTTGCAAACTTGTCACAGACATCTAGTTGGCCACTGTGAGAACAGGATGCTGAACTAGACAGGCCTTTGGTCTCATCCAGCAAGCTATTCTTTTGTCTTTGTTCATACAGATGAGGGCTGGGTTATAAATATTTTTAATTAAAAAAATTAATCAAGAACAAATAAGAATGGTTTATACACACATAGGTGCAGAGAAAATGTGCATTTGGAAGCTCCCTTGGAAATTTTTATTTGTCACACACAACTACTTTCTGTAATGAAATGCCTGCATTCCTGACTTTGCTTCTCATTGCCAGTTACTAACAATGAAATGCATTTTCTTCTGCTGTCCCTCTGAACATTTTCCTTTGAAGAGATGTGTGTGAATCAGACACTCATGAGTATGACTCAAGGAGATACCACAGTAACAGCTGAGCACTGTATTTTTGATAGCAAATACCATAATTAGAACTGACTAAAGAGTGTGCTCCGCTCCTTGATGGCTGACAAGGTTAGTCATAGAAAAAAAGCCCCGCAAAAGAAAAGAAAAGCATGTGTTAAAATGCAGTGCCTCTCATGGTGCTATCTAAAACCACAAGGGACTGTTGAGATTCACACTATGCTTAAACTTAGCATCAGCACTCTGAGGTGATCCTCACAGGAACATTCACATTTCCTGCTTGTCACAATCCCAAGTGCAGAATAAAGTGTAAAACACAGCCCTGGTCAAAACTTAATTTACCTAAAGGGCAATTTTAAATTGGGAGTGAGAGAAGATGCCTCTGCCTTAAACTCCCACTCCCTGTTGCCATCAAATTCTGAAGATACAAGATGCCACGCTTGTCTCAACTCTTTTCACTCTCAGTTGGTGCTAAATAATCCTCAAGGGGCTGAACTTGGCTTAGGAACTTCCAGTTACTTGACTCCTATTTTAAAGTATTGTCAACTGGTACTTTTGCTTTTGAATACCTTGCTGCTGAATCATATTTTAACGTCAATGTTCTCTCAGCTGGCCTCTTAGTTGAGTAATGTAGTGTTTAAAGTGTTGGATTAGGACGTGGTATGCCAGTGTTGGATGGTATATCAAATTCTCACACAGGCATGATGGAGTTCATTGAGTGATCTTGGGCCAATCACTGCCTTGCAGCCTAACCTGCTTCACAGGGTTGCTGTGAAGAAAAACAGGAAGGGGAGAGGTGGGAATTCTGTTCTTTTGAGTGTGTTTGTTCTACTTGAGAGAAGGACACCTTCTGTGAGGGAAAGTTGTCTTCTCCTGTGCTAGGACCACAATCCAGGATTCCTCTTAAGCCCCTGCCAGAGCTTCTTCCCCTTTCACAAAGAGAAGAAGTCATCTGGGCAATGAAGGAATGGGCCCCTTCTTCTGAAATGCCATTAGGAGACTTTCTCCATGCTAAGTGTCCTCTCCCACTTGAGCAAACAAGACAACCGCTGAGGAATGATGGAATAACAATATAACAAGTAACTGTGCTACAATTTTTTGATTAGTTCTTAATTTTTAACATTTATTTAAACTTACTTAACTAATACGCTTTTAATTAAACTTGAGGGGGGAAGCCAAGTGACAGTATTGTCAAGCTTCAAAAAATGATATAGGCTTGCATAATTTACAGTCTAACAGTTTTTGTCATACAGAAACACTGGCAAAAACATATGATCAATTTGCACTGGTTGTGCAAGCCACTCCCCAAGCCACTCCCAGAAGTCAGCATAACATTTCTAGGTATTTGGGCAAAAAATCCCAATACATATGAAGGTATTAGATTCACCTCTGAATTAATTTCAAACTTCTGTGCAGATGTGTGCTTATGAAACCGAAAATTATTCCAAACACTTTAACACAGTTCAGAAATGTGAACTTCCTTACTGCAATGCATCTTGGGTCTTAACTTATGTCCTCAACAAAATAGGACTCTCGTACGTATTTCCACTATTCTTAATACTCAAGACTACTGCCCAGGCATCCTCCTCTCCCCACAAACCAGGTACTTTATGCCTGCCATATACCTCATTGATTTATTTGACTCTGCAATTGCCTTCCTTGCACAGGCTTCTCAAGCATGGGTGTAAAAAGAAATAGCAGTTACCCCTTTTTAAATCTTACTCATTTTTAAAAATTATATCTTTTTTGCCTCCTAGGAATTTGAGTTCCTTTAAAACTTTATGATATTTAACAGTGTACATATTCTTGCTATATGCTGGTTGTATTTGTTATAGAAAAAGTGCAATTCAAACATGTGCAGCAACCTTCACTATCAGAAAAAGCACTTCTGGGTATATGTGCATACAATCATCTTTTATTTTTATTTTTAAAGGGTATCAGAAATAGAAACTTGTCTGTATAGATGGAACACATGCCTTGGGTGAGTAGCAGCAATACTTTTAACTGCCTGAAAGATTTTTTTCTGCCTTCAGAAAATGATTTTTTTCTGACCTCAGAGCCAGTCCAAGACATTTAGCAGCCTGAGGCAAAATAAAGAGTGCTTCTTTTTACATCAAGGTACATGGTAATAATCAAACCCAGCCAAGTTATTTTGACATCTGAGGCAGAAAATCCCACAAATGCCACTCCTGCTGTAAAGATACAACCACCACCACCACCAATTAAATAACTAACAATATGCGACATTTCTCAATGCCCCAAATCAGCTGCCTGAAGCAGCTGCCTCCCTCTGCCTAATGGTAGGGCTGGCCCTGGAAGCCTCTTCTCACATAATTCCCTTACAATACAGCTTGCATGCATTAAGCTGGCTTTAGAGTCCTCAGGTATTACTCCTTTAAAACAAACAAATCTGAAAAACTTATCTGAAAAAGGTCACAGACAGGAATTCACAATAAACATGGAAACTGAATTTCAGAATCTCAAACAGACAACATCAACCTCAGGGTAACACCACAGTAATGAGAACAAAACCAAGCTACGAACTGCTTACTCTTTTATAGTGATCATAGGAAAATTTACTTCGCTCACAAGCTGGGACCCGGAAATTCATACTTATTGGCATAATATTTAAAATGAAGGTAGAATATCCATTTACAATGCAGCCTGCTCTTCTTTGTCAAAGGATGTACAGTGGAGGGTGAAATATATGCTGGCATGTGAAGCCTCAGTAGTTAATTTTAGTGGAGGTCATGAATGCACCCTGATCAGATATTCTTACACAGGAATGTTTGCTGCATTAGTACACCCACCCTGACACAGCTCATGCATGTCTCTCAGCCCCCATAACCCTGTCACTGCCTCCTTTTCTTTTCAGTCTTCTTCTGCATAACCCTGAGCACCTTTTAAAATATCATTATTCTATCATTTCATAACATTTATATACTGCTTGATTGTAAGAAAAAACCTCAAAGCAATTTTTTTACAAAAAAGCTAAAACAATAATTTCCACTAAAAAAAAATTACAACCATAATTTAAAACATCCAAAAGGTTAAAACTGCAATTGACTAGACCTAAACAAATGAAAACTTGTACAAATGTTCTAAGCATCTGGTTAGGCTTTTCTAAATAAGAATGTCTTCAACAGGCACCAAAACAATACATGAAACACCTACTGTTTTGAGGAGAATATATCCAAGCTGGTAAAAATTTCATAGCTGTGAAACAGCACAGCTCATGCCAGCCCCAATATATTACATTAAGAAGTACATGAAGTTGTTATATCCAATAGTGTGCCAATGATCAGTTCTTTGTCTTTGATTTTAATGGGGTGGTGGCATGCACAGATTAGATATATTAAACTAGCACAGCTCGCAATTGTTTTACATTTAAACAACATAAGTACAGTACCTGTGTCTTTAAAGGAAATAATTCAGCTTTTGCGCAAGACAACTGTCCCTTCTTCTCACTAGCCCCATCCAAGTGGGAGTTACAAATCCTACTAATTATGTGAAGATGGATTAGAGTAGGCCATTTTTTCAGAACATGACAACAACAAAAGTATTAAAACCAAACACCAAAAGTCCCTTATTTCTGAAATGTTCATTTAACTGTGAGTAGACAAAAGAAGTTGAAATGTATATAGAACTTTGAACTGGGGATGTGCCTATGTTGTCTTACCAAAAAGATGGCATATTGCCATCTTCAAGTCGTAACTCGTTCTCTAACATCTTGGATGATATTCAACATCACATTGGTGAACTTCTGCTCATGCAATGGAACTTCCTCTTCCTCTCCTTCCCAATCTGTTCTGGAAGTGCCCCATACTCTAGAGCGCAGATTGAGGAGACACGTGGAGGTTACAGGAGGGAGGAGTGGAAGATGAAGCCCTGTTGCATGAGCAAAGCCCATGGACACAATAAGATGCCACCCTTTTTGCACTTTACAAGTGTGCTCAATTAGAGACACTGTCCAACTTCCACTGGAGGAAATAGTAACATTTCCACTAATTTTATTGTAGCTGAACTTAATGAAGCTCAATTCATTGCAGAGTCTCTCAGATACTGTATTCTAATAGGAGCACAACAGAGGAAATTTTATCATGTTGTGCAACACAAGTTTGACTGAACCGACGGAAATAAGATTCAATGGAGATGAATTCTACAGAATGTACTGTTGAGATATGAAAATAAATTCAAAAGTTTGCAATACCCATTCACAGACGCTACTCTGTACTTGGAAACAAGGCAGCAAAAGATAGGCGCTGTACTGGTACAAAACTTCTACAGCTCACAGTGTTTTAAATAATGTAAATGCTTAAAAATATAACAGGAATTTTCATTTTCTCCCTAGACAGTTTGATTGTATAGCTTTGAGCTCCATTAAATAGCATACATATATTAGTTTCGCATTGCTCTACTACACAGTTTGTAAGCAGGTGTCCTTTGTTTTGGGTATGTAGTCCTCCATTTATCTACCTTACATTGCAATACAGTGAGGACAGGAATTGCATTTGAAATCCCACCAACTCAGGTTCATACTGCCATCAAATATTTCCAGCTGAATGCCTGCTGCTAAATAAGAGGTATTTGATATTGCAACAGAATGTCAGTTGATACGGCTACCCTCACACCTGTTTTCACCCACCCTTTCTATAATACTTCATCCTCATTTTTCTCTTCTATAGCTCTCTTACTTCCCCTTCTCAGTGGGAAAGTCCTTTATAGCTGTCCTTAAAAGAGACAGGAAATTCCCTCTTAATCAGGATAGATCCCTTCTGCCTCAGCAATCACAGCCTGGTGCACAATCTAACTCCCTCACACAGCCCCCTGCTCCCTGAGGAATGCATGTTTCGTAAAAGAAAGGCGGAGGCAACATTATACCGTACCTGAAGAAATGTTTCAATCTGAAATTAGTACTCTGTACTTCAAGACAGTCCAACAAAACCAGCCACCACATTTCTTGCTATTGGTCTCTACCTGTTCAGACTGTAGCTTCAAAGAATAGGGAGCACAAAAGCATTTCAAAATCAATGTTATCCTGTTAAAGCAGAAGTGTGTAGCCAATAAAACCTTAGCAGGCAGTGAGGCTCATGAAGGATTGGAGTCTGGTTCAACTCCATCCCCCAATAAGACTCACTGACCTGTGGCATCAGGATTTGCCAGCTCAAGTCCTGGGGGATCTGTATCAAAGAAAAATGGGAAATTTCCCCTGGGATTTGTGTTCCAGTGGCTCAGAAAATGTACCAGGTTGGAAATAGACATGTCAATACAACTTTAGAAAGTTGTACCCCCCAACCCACTTCCTTCCTTCTCATTCTCCATTTTGGGATTGGAAGGCTAGATGGGATGTAAATCAGAAATTCTTCTCCAGCTCAGATTTGAATCCAATCCAAAGAAGAATTCAGGGTCTCCTTAATGATTTCCTCAAAAAAAGTTGAGTATTTATAAGCCCCTGAGCTGGTAACTGGTTCTGATCCTGGTGAAATTTGCTGCCAGTGCTTTCAACTGAGCTGGCCTTAGCCTTAAGGTATAAATAGCATATATTGTAGAGAAATCATTTTGCTTTAGTGCAGAAGACGGGACTGGTTGGGCCTTCTAGCTCTAGAAGTTCATATATTTTGTAAATACTGTATAATCAGATTGCTTTTGTCCTCTTTTCCAAAATATAAACCACCTTACTCTACTCTGCCCTCTCAAATACTTGTAACTATCAGCAGAACAGCAGAACTTTCTTGCTTAGAATCAGATATTTCCCAGTGACAGCAAAACGATGCTACCTAAGAGTAAAGAAAGTAGCCAATTCAGTTGTTGATAGCCAGAGTATATTGCGTCCTCTGCAAAATGCATTATATTTTTGTAAAATATTCCTCACCCATTTAGGAAGTTGGGGAAAAGCCTCTAGAACTTTTCTAAAGAGGGAATTAATTCAGACTCATGTGGGCAGATCAATTTATTTACTTTTCATGAAGCAGTTAAAACAGCTGTAAAGCGTTACTGATTTCCTTCATAAAATAAACAGTCAAACTGTCATGCTCCTATCCTTTGGTTTGGAAAGCAAAGACGAGAGACCGTTGCAATGTGTGTACCATTTAGGTATTAAATTCAAGCAAGCTTGGGTTACAAGAAGGTAGTGTCTCTCCATAACGGGACGTGGGTGGCTCTGTGGTCTAAACCACCGAGTCTTTCTCCATGTTTCAAATGGAGCCAGGAACTGTGTCTGAGCAAGTTTCATGTGTTCCAATGGGCTTGTGCAAGACTTTCTGTTGATGCACCCACAGAGAAGTCCATAAATTGATTGTTTAAAGGAAAACATAAATTGGGACAAGAAAATGTGCATGGTCTACCCCATGAACTGCAGTGCAGTTAGAACTTTTCAGTTTTAGACTGCATTTTAAGGATGAGCCAAATGTCCTATGTGGTCAGCAGAAAAGTAACTAGTAGATCTTGGCAGAATAAGAGTCAGATGCTCAACAACTTAAAACAGAAACACGCCAAGAGGTTATATTGGAGAGTTTGGTCTAGAGTACTTCAATGAGGAGCAAGTAATTGTTGCAAGTGCTTTGTAATGACAGATTAGAGTAAAATAAGATAATGGTTGAAAGAACAGTAGCTATCATACATCAATAGATGGCAGCATTTATATTGGTGTATTGTCACACCTCATATACTTGGCAGTCACCAGATGCATAATTTAATATGTTCTGGGAGTTTCCCAATTTCACATCAAAGAACAATGATGCTGCCGTAAATCTCCTTAGTTAGATTGTGTTAAGTATATCACACAAGTTTTTTCAAATAATACGGTGCTGAATTAATTTCAAACAGGCATAAAAGATCTAATCAAATAATCTTGTATTTGGCCATCTGTTTCACAGATGTAAACAAAAGCAAAAATTTTCTACTGACTGATAACTTTCTAAATTAATTGTCTGTTGTGAACCTGCTGTCAGCTTGGTCGCTCTAGCTTCTATTTAGAGGTTTCTGGGTCAAAATACATTTTGTCATTACAAATTGAAACTCTTTAAACTGTCTAGATCGTTGCTGAAAAACAAAACTAGAGCCATGAGGAAGGTGAGGAGGGTATCACGTTTTTCAAATTTGCCAGATTTCCAAATTTGCCCAGTGGGAAATGGGAAAGAGCTTTCGAAGAGTAATTACTTCTGTCTTCATTCAGTAATTTCATTCATTAATGGCTTAGCCCATACTGGCAACGTATTATTTAGAAGGCATACTGAAAAAGAGAGAGAGAGGTAGAGGGGAAGAGGGAGAGACAGAGTCAGAGACAGACAGAGAGAGAGAAGGTGACAAAGGAGTAGATAAAGAATAAGGTAACTTCCCTAGTGATTAAAGCTGTTCAGAGCATTACAATTAATTTTACAGTGTTGTTGTTGTTGTTGTTGTTTAGTCATTCAGGCATGTCTGACTCTTCGTGACCCCGTGGACCAGAGCACACCAGGCACTCCTGTCTTCCACTGCCTCCCAGAGTTTCGTCAAATTCATGTTGCTAGCTTCTATAATACTGTCCAACCATCTAGTCCTCTGTCGTCCCCTTCTCCTTGTGCCCTCCATCTTTCCCAGCATCAGGGTCTTTTCCAGGGAGTCTTCTCTTCTCATGAGGTGGCCAAAGTATTGGAGCCTCAGCTTCAGGATCTGTCCTTCCAGTGAGCACTCAGGGCTGATTTCCTTAAGAATGGATAGGTTTGATCTTCTTGCAGTCTATGAGACTCTCAATAGTCTCCCTCCAGCACCATAAAAGCATCAATTCTTTGGCGATCAGCCTTCTTTATGGTCCAGCCCTGACTTCCATACATCACTACTGGGAAAACCATAGCTTTAACTATACGGACCTTTGTGAGCAAGGTGGTATCTCTGCTTTTTAAGATGCTGTTCACAGTATTACTATCCCTAAATTGCAGGCATGAGGAAAGGAGCTGAAAGTGGCAGTGGTTTGACTAAAGCTACCTGATGAGTTCATGGTTCAGCTGAGGCTGTCGCCAGTACCCCAGGGGCAGAGAGAAGGGGCCATGCTGGGGTTGGATCCAAAGTCCTCCCATTCACCTAACATGCCCCAGAGGTGGCATACTGCATTTCCTTCCAACTGGTTACCCAACACACACACACATCCACCTTGGCAGCAAGACCAGCAGGTTTCATGTTAGCCAATTGCTCTGCCAATGATCGATTGGGTCAACTTGATTTCCGAAGGTACATCCAAAGAAATTAGGTATTAGTTTGACACTCCCATTGCCACAGACAACCCAGTAATGCTTTTAAGCAGATGGAAGCAGAAGATGACAACTAAATGATGTTTGGATTGCTCCAGGATTAAAACTGATGTTGCTGTTGAAGAATTGTTCTAAAGTAGGGGTGGCCAAAATTGTTGAGCTTTTTTTAGGAAGGAGGAAGACTTTTCTACCAGTAGATCTCAATCTACCTGTTGGACGTGCCTGTTCTAAAGTATAAGGAACCAAGAATTAAAATGCACATAACTAAAATGCTATGCAGGAACCATTTGAATGTGAAACCCATACAAGTATAGAAAACAAGCACTCAGCCCATTAAGCATTTAAGAGCCTGTACTGATGACAACACTTAAGGGCTTTTTGCTGGCACTTTGTACTGAGGTGTAATTCGCTATGAATGAACAGGACTCTTTGTGCATTAAATGATGCTTGAGATTGACATGGTTATAAGTAAACTGCATATATAACAATGGCTTGGAGCCAGACCTGGAGTAATACAGTTGGCATAAGCATGAAGAAACCCATCCTATTCCATTATTTGTGTCACATGTCTCCACTGCTTAATTCATAAGATGACAGGTGCATGAACTCAAATGAAGCCTTGCATACATTTCATTAAAAGTGTAGCATATGTAAATATTGGTTTCCTGGGAGCTGTAGTTTAAGGCTGCTGGGAATTATAGTTATGTGAGGGATGAATGACAGTTCTAAGGATTATGTGGGGGTGGGGGAAATGCTTTTAGTGTGTGGTGTGTATGCAGTCCTAGTTGTTGTATGGCACACTCTATCATTTACAAAAACAATGTACTAATAATCACTTAGCCTGTGTGTGTGTGAGTGTGTGTGTGTTTAAAAAAAAAAACATTTTAAATTTACAATAAAAGGTAGTTTATTTGGATAAAATCTAGGTTTTCTCCCCCCACAAAATGTAAATTTCTAGTTAGCCACATTAACCTACGGTTCAGTGCTGAACTTCACTTTTCAACACAGCAGAGCATGATTCCAGTCAATACACCAGGACTAGTCCCTGCAGCATTAACACTTTAGTTTCATTCAAAGAGTTTTATCAGCACAGTGTCCAGTTTATTTATTTATTTTAAAAGGTCAATCAAGCAAATGTTTTTGATAGGCAGTGGTTTTTGATGTGATTAGAGGTCTCATGGAAGCATGACAGAATAACAAGAAATGCGTGAAGGAAGATAATACTGTCTTGAAGTCCAAACTGCTATAGTTCATAATTTCTCCTAGTTGACATAGGTAATCTGGCAACCTGGTCAGATTAAACAGAGAGACATGAAATCAAGTCATGTGTGACATATCTGGAGGTTTTTATAACTGGGAAAATGATATACAGAATTAGTAGGTTTGCAACAATCCCTGCTGTAGAACACCATGTGTTGGTTGTGCATAAGGAGCTGAAAGTGCTTTGTTTGTCTTCTTGCCTGTGGTATGGCAAGTTGCTTTTGAATGGCACACAGCAGTGACCAAAGCTGAAAATCTTTTGAACCACCTCTCCTTTCAACTTTTAGATTGATATCAGATGGTTTCTCCAAGATAAAATCTGTTAGGGATGACGACAGCAAAACCATGATTATTCCAACAAAATATAATTAAATGGTCAATTTTCACATAAAACTGAGATAACATATTTAACTGAAACCAGTTTCAAAGCTAACAGAAGCCATTAGAAAGAGAGAAAAGTTTTTTTGCTTGTGTGAAATGGAAGTGTATATATGATAAGACTACACCAGTAAGATCAAAAGCAGAACCTTTGGCAAAGTCACCCTTTGTAAGCTCTATAAATATATTTCTACTAAATGTTTTGCGAAGCCTACTTTGGATGTTATTATTTATGTGGACTCCAGGCTTGTCTGTGCCCAAGGGATCAGGGCAGGTAACCAAGATTTAGCCTTTGATATTAAAAACAGGGACAAGATAAATAAATTGATTTATGTCTCAAAAGGGTACAAAATCTAGTTTGTCTGGACAGGGAAAAATTTGAAAAATATTTAGGCATAACAAAAGATCCAACTGGAGAAGTCATACAAATTAGCAAACTATCTGGTAGCCACATCAAGTGTTACAGTATTCTTTACCATCCTCCAACCTAACCCACCATGCATATTGGAATAGGTATTTCATCTTTTGCCAACCAGCCAGAACTGGCTTCAGCACTCCTTGGGCAATTGCCAGGACCCCAGTGCACCAGTAGGGCCCATCACCAACCTCACCCCTTTCCTGTGCTCTGCTGAGCAGTGGGGCAGCTTAGAGATGCTATTTACATTTCTGACAGTGTCCAAAAGCTGCCCCCCCCCCCCCCAATATAGCATTGCTCTCAGGATGCAGGAAATTTAAATGTATGTCCCAACTTACTGCCAGTTAAGTCCACTGGGGTAAATTGGGGACTCTCCATGTAAAAGAAGCCCACTAGAGGCCGCATCAAACCATGATTTGTCCCTCTGCCCAACAGTTGAGTTTTTGAACAAGGCTGTTTCAAAAAACAACACCTTCGACGCATCCCCCCATCCATTATGCCTGATTAAAATCTGCCTTATATTTTAATCAGATCATTGATCCCTCTGGCCCAGTACTGTCTGATTCCTTTAGCTTTTTCTCTCCATGGTCTGAAACAGAGATTTTTCAGGACTTTTTCGTAGCCCTTAGAGAGCAAATCTGAACTGTTTCCATCCCGGATTATCATTTTAAGAACTAAGACCCACATTTGCCTTTCTCTCCTTCCTTCCTTCCTTCCTTCTTCATTCCTTTTTTTCCTTTTATGTCTTGTAGACTGAGACCCTGATGACAGGACTCTCTTGTTTTTATTAATCAGAAAGCCACTCTGGGAGTTTTTCAAGAGAAGAGCTAGGTAAAAATGCTACAATAATTATTTTCTAGACTATATTTTAAACATTTCTGTTGTGGGAAACTTGGAAAGACCCAATTATTTCATTGAGTTCTGCAATCTCCGGAGAGAAAATAAATGACCAGATTAATGGAAGCTGCTACTGCTGTGCATCCAACTATGACTTACAGGCTTCATAAACAGTGCTTATTGGCAGTTGGGCCAACTGATTCCTTATGAGAGGATTATGCACAATTAGCATTAGTTGTTTCTAAATGGGTAAGACAGCTGTCTGACAACCACCAATTTCACAGTGGCAAATGGCCCAGCCTCTTCTTCCTAACACTTAGTGAACAAAACACTAATTGTTTGGGGGTTCGTCTTGAGAATTCCTCATTTTCCAATCAGCCGCATTGCCCAAGATGTCTTGTCAGCAATGAAAGAGACTTTCATAACATCCTCCAGTGAATGTTATATTAACCAAATTTAAGAACAAGAACAAATTTAAGAAATGGGCACAAATTCATGGTCTCACTCACACTGCTATTAAATGCAAGGAGACAAGCCCCCACAGTGGCCCCCCCTTCAAAGTGACCCCAATTTAGGTCTTAAAAGGGCTTAGTGGAAATATCTGCAGCCACCATTCAGTATTAAGGATATCATAAGATTATCCTGAAGAAGTGAAAGTCAGCCCAGTATTTAGAACTATTTATATGGTCTAAAGCTACAAAGGCGGCATTCTGTCACGAGGATTTAAGGGGCTATTAATATAAGTAGAATATCTACAGAATTAATGCAAATATTTTATATGTGTGTATTTAACAAAAATGTAATAGGCAGGGCTCATGCCTTCAGAAAGAAAGTAAATGACACCGGGAGCAGCCGTGACTTCCACTTTGATTAACCAATTCAGTTTCACGGGGGGGGGGGTGGAGGAAAGAGTTCTGTTTTCTTAGAAGAATTTGTACTGAAAGCAAGGAAGGACACTCTGCCCTCGTTTTAAAAACCTTGGTCCTCACTCATGTTCTTTGAAGAACACTTGGACTGGGAAATAAGAGGTGCCCCTGCCAATCTTTCTTCCCTCCCAACACCAAATTCTAACCAGCAACACCTTTTCCTTTTTCAATTTCAATTTAAAAATCCTTTATTAGGCATTCCCTTCTTTTGCCTTAGATTATTAGTAACTGGTGGGCCAAGAGATGTTCACTCAGGGGCCAGACTGCTGACTTTTCACAACATTGGGAGCTGGATTTGGATCTGTTGTAAAGGGTATAAATACTCAAGTACCTTACCTCAAGTATGTGCATTGATGAATGCTGATGTTTCTCTCTTCATAGAGAATTCCCCCATCTCCCGCAAAAGCCCACAGGAGCCGCGCACCCTTTAAGAAGCGCACAGCTCCTGTGGGCTTTTCTACGAGGAGGGAGAAGGGACTGACTGGCCCTTCTCCCTCCTGGGGAGAAGCCCCCAAGAGCCGCTGGGGCTTTTTCTGCCTGCCTCCCTGCTGCATTCGCTCCATAAGACGCACACACATTTTCCCTTACATTTTAGCAGGGAAAAAGTGTGTCTTATGGAGCGAAAAATATGGTAAGTTTGGGGCTGCTTGGTTTTACCATTGCCAGTTTTATTGGAGTCTGAAATTTTTTGTGGTATTGTATTATATTGTACTGTATTTTACTGTGTTCAGTTACGGAGGACATCTCGAGTTTTACTCTCAAAGGTGACCTACAAATGTTTTAAATAAATGAACAGAAGGATTATATGGCACAGCAGCAAACAAAGTTTTTTTCAAAATAGCATGTAGTTGTTGGCCACACTTCTGTTCTCTTGTACATATTTCAAGGACATGCACCCATTTTGTCTTGGCAGTAAAGGAGAATCAAGACTGCCACACAAGTCTCTATAAAAATCAGCTCAGTTTTCTTTGGGTTTTGAAGTAATCACTCAAAAAAGCTATTTACAAAGGTGATTATGGTTATTATCACTGGCAGCAACATTAGTGTAGCACAATAAGGAAGACAGCAAATTATCTTCTTGCAATTCAGGCCAAGAGTGATTTGTCATAAAAAAAGGAGCAAATCAGACTAGGAGCATGAAGTATGACAGACAAATAAGGCAAAACCATATTACAGGAGATAAACTTGCATATTTATCTTCAGAGGAAAACTCTTTGACACAAGCAATGTATCTTTTTCCGACAAACTGTTCTAAGTTCAGCAAAGTGTATTTATTTAACTCCCTACTTGTAATAGCACTAGCTAATATTGACTGAAAACATTTCTAGAACCTTCCAGAAGTTCAATTGCACTATATTAAAACCAGAATAAAATAAAGACGAAGGGCGGTATTCAACTAAACAATTGCATGAGTCAAATGATTTCCACTTGAGAAATGGGACTTCCCTTTTGCCCTGTGTGTGCTCTGTGATGTGTCCAAATCTGATCCAGAGGATTGGGGGAACCCCTAAAACAGATTTAGGGGACTCGGAGGGAGAGAAAGGGGGGGAACATTCCATTGTCCTTATGCTGATGGAACTTTTGCTTCAGCACTGCCTTTAATTCCATCCAAAAGCCTTATTGCAACACCAGTAATGACGCCCTCTGCCTCTCATAAGAGACTATAAAATAAAATAAAGTCCTAACCTCTCTTTAATTGACCTTAATGCCTAAATTGTACCCTGCTGAGAACAGTCATTCCAGAAGCCCGAGACTACAACTGAAAAAAATTCCTGCAGATGATTTCATCTCCCAAACTCATTGCAATAGGATGGGAATCCCAAGAGGTTGGTGATTCATATTGTGACTGACTGACAGCAGTTTGGGGTTGTGAGTGTTGGACCATGAAGCTAGGTGGATGACCACTATCTCCTCAGCCTAACCTACTTCACAGGGTTGCTGTGAGTTTAAAAAGTGGAGGAAGAGAACAATGAACACCACACTGAGCTCCTTGTAAAAATGGTAGAATATAAATGTAATTAAGTTTCATAACATACATGGGAAGCTATACTCTACCTAGCCAGATCATTGTGCCATTTAGCTGACTTACTGGAAGTTGCTCTCCAAGGTTTCAGACGGGACATTCCGAACCCAAACTAGAGGTGCCAGGGATTGAACCTGACCAGTGCTATTTTTCTAGAAAAAGAGGTGCCAGAACTCACCTTGAACACCTCACTCATTCACTTAGAATGGAAATGATGCCCACCTGAGAGGTGCCAGAAATGAGTTCCAGAAAAATAGCCCTGAACATGAGTGACACCTTCTTCATGAAAAGTGGATGCTCTACTACAGAGCTATGGCCCTTCTTATTCTAATGAAATAGTTTTAATAAAATGTGATTCTAATGAATAGTTTTGTTCTATCATACAGAGAAAGGAAAAACTTTTGAGACTGTAATATTATTACTTAAAATTGCAGCTATACTTTGCACATATGTGTGCGAGGGAAATACAATAGGTGTTAAAATAGCTAACAAATGTATGTCAGGCGGAGGACTCTGCTGGAGAAAAATTGGTTGATCAAATCCTAATTCTCCAAACTCCATAATCTCTTATCCTCTTGAATCAGTTCCTCCCTTGCAGTTTTAAACTTCAGCATGCAAGAGTCTTTCCAAATGTAATTACTATCCCTAAATAAGCATTCCGTCTTTGGCAAATTCTCCTCAAGAACCCAGAAGGCACATAGTGATAAGAGCATTAAAGACATATTTTGAGCAGAAAGTGAAATCATGTAGAACAGATATCCTAGCTTCAGTGATATAAACCTTCTTGCACTCTTCAGAGGGAGCATTCTAAATTAGTTCAAAATTTACATGAGCAGAACTTAAAACTTTTTGAAACACAAGCCAAAATTCACAGCTAAAAGGCAGTCTAGAGATTCAGGGTTAGTTCAAATGAAAGTTTTTGGAGGGGGTAGTTATTTCTAGGTACAAAAAAATACACATTGCATGCTTTAATCTGAACCACACACACACACACACACACACACACACACACACTTGCAGCTGCTTGCCTCTTGAGAAATACACATTTGTGAGGGTCTAATCCTTTCCAAATAGCTGTTGGACTGGAGCTAAATATACCCATGAGCGCATCTCAAAATTAGATTTTAGGCCTGTACTTTGTATTATGGGAATCACACCCATCATCACACCTGTACTTTGTATTATGGGAATACAAAAATGCCTTGGTTGAAGTGCCCTGAGGCTTAAATGAGATGTACTGTACCTGCAGCCCACTATAAGAATGCTGATCCTTTTCAGTACAAAATTGCGTGACCAATTCAGGACTGGTTTAATATATGCCCTTACCTTTCTTGATTTTTCTACATTTGATGGTTGGCAGAGCAATATATGGCATGATTCCACCAAAACCACTAAAGGTGATGTTGGGAAATGCTGGTTAATATACCCAGTGGCCCACTCATTCACGGAAGTCATCACTTGATGATGCAGATTGAGTACTGGATATGCCTGTCTGAACAAGCCCATAATGGATTTACAAAGCTAATTTCTCAGTCATTCTCTGCACACAGTTTGTGGTAGAGGACCCATTATTTCCCCAGACTTTTCATTCTTTTAGTGCTTACAAGTTCCCTCCCCGTTTCAAGATTTGGAGGGGGGGTGTACTGCTGTGAGATTTGCTCTGTTACTTGTTTTATTCTGTTTTAGAGTTCATGTGTTATGGTTTTATCCAAGTATTTGATTGTCTTCAACTTTAATTCTAAGTCACAAAGAGAACTTCTCTTGTTGGATGGCATATAAATACTGCAATCAAACACATAGGAAAGCTGTGTAACCCAGTTTTTTTAACAGTTCTTCCTCTCACCTCTCAATACCACATTACAGTGGTACCTCGGGTTACATACGCTTCAGGTTATATACGCTTCAGGTTGCAGACTCTGCTAACCCAGAAATAGTACCTCGGGTTAAGAACTTTGCTTCAGGATGAGAACAGAAATCGCACGGCGGTGGCGTAGCAGCAGCGGGAGGCCCCATTAGCTAAAGTGGTGCTTCAGGTTAAGAACAGTTTCAGGTTAAGTACGAACCTCCAGAATGAATTAAGTACGTAACCAGAGGTACCACTGTACTAAACACACAATCACAAGGCCAGAAAATTGACATACAGATCACCTTTTAGGAGAATATAAATCAGAACCAATTAGTCACATGGAACAAGTAGAAATTACAACTGAAATACATCAGGTTGGCTGTAGCAGGGTAAAGTCTGCACTATCTGCTTCCTTTTTTTTTTTTTTTTTTTTTTTTAGGCAAAGGAAACTCTGTGCCCTTGTTGCACCATCTACATTTCTACTAAAACTGTTGGCCTGAGTCACACGTCTCCCCCTTGCAGCCAGGAAGTCAATGCTATATGAGTGGTTCTCATTGTCCAAATATTTCAGGGAATTTTCTGGGTCCTGTTGCCAGTACTCACGTATGCAGCTTTGTTTGGAAGGCTCACAACAGATGTGGAAAGTTTTTACTGGCACTAATGTGCCAGTATGTATGTATGTATGTATGTATTTTTATGAGAGAAAGAACCATGGGGAGGGGTGGATTGCTGTGCGTTATGGGTCTCACCACAATGTCCATAAATTTTCCAGTACTCCACAAACAATGATTGGCTATCACTACATTACAATGTGCCAGTCATGTCTAATGGCATTTTATCACTTCAAAAGTAATGATATGTTTCATTCTATAGTTATCTATCTGGATTCCCGTTACACATAGGTATACATAGGAGCCAGCTCCTATGGGCTGACGTTCCTTTGGACCCGAATTAAAATTTTTGAGGGGGTTGGGGGTTGCAAAGTTGATGGGCATTGCCATTCAAATGGTGTGCATGCACACGTCTAGTGATTGATTATGTGGAGCAGGGCTTACCTGGCGTCCCCAATATTTTATTTGAGTTGGCACCCCTGTATGTAAACAAGAGTGAGACAGTAAAGCACAGAAGGCCACATGGTGAAAATGTAGATGAGTAGAGATTTGAACCCAATTTTCCTAGGTCCAGTTCTAGCATTTTTACTTTATGGCCCATTCTGCTACAAATACAGAATTGCCACAGAGGAAGGGAGGGAGGAAAATAGGTTATACTCACTTGGCTTCTCCCAGCAAAATGTTATCACTCACATCCAAAACTCTGCTTCACACCTACATACATCCCAGCCTGCCAGGCACTGTAAGGGCCTTGCTCAGTTATTAAGGTTAATCTCTGAGTATCTGAGTTGGGGTGGTAGTGGCAGGTTCCACCTGCTGCTATATGTGCACTGCAATGTAGATTTGCAGTGTGCTTTGGTGCATATGCATGGTTGTGGGGAACCACAGGATCTGCAGCTTTGCTTTCTCAGGGTTCTCAACTGTGGTGAGTCCTGCCTTTACACCTATGTTGCAGACGTGTATTTCTAAACATGGGTGGTGGGGAGTAGAACCTGCTGCTAACCATCACCTGTACATTCCACATAGTCCCTCGTAACAAGGGTATGTAATGCATGCTAGGGACAGAATAGGGAGTAATGACACATGCTTGTAACCATTTATGTCCCAAAATTGTTGTTGTTGTTTAGTCGTTCAGTAGTGTCCGACTCTTCGTGACCCCATGGACCAGAGCACGCCAGGCACTCCTGTCTTCCACTGCCACCCGCAGTTTGGTCAGATTCATGTTTGTAGCTTCGAGAACACTGTCTAACCATCTCGTCCTCTGTCGTCCCCTTCTCCTTGTGCCCTCCATCTTTCCCAACATCAGGGTCTTTTCCAGTGAGTCTTCTCTTCTCATGAGGTGGCCAAAGTATTGGAGCCTCAGCTTCACGATCTGTCCTTCCAGTGAGCGCTCAGGGCTGATTTCCTTAAGAATGGATGCGTTTGATCTTCTTGCAGTCCATGGGACTCTCAAGAGTTTCCTCCAGCACCATAATTCAAAAGCGTCAATTCTTCGGCGATCAGCCTTCTTTATGGTCCAGCTCTCACTTCCATACATCACTAGTCCCAAAATTAGCCTTGGCCAACCATATGTTCTAGACTGCAACTCCTCACCCAGCCATATAGTTGTGGGGTAAAGAATAAAAGATAGACAAAGTTCAATTCTCTACTACTAGTATTTCAGCAGCTTGTGAGTCAACAGCCTCGGAGATTCTGTTTGCACAGGACAGAAGTGAGTGAGTCCTTCCACAAAAACAAACAGAAATCCCCAAAAGAAAAATATGACCAGGGCATAAATGTTTTCATCTCACAACTGTTCTTAAAAATATGTCAGTGTTTGCAAGGATATCCTTGCTGCAATGATAAGAATCCAATTTTGTGCCAAGAATGTTCACAGCTAAACAAGTTTCAACCTTTCCTTGAAAAGAATATACTGTAGATCAACATCAAACACATTATTTCCTTGTTGGTTGGCAACTATTTTTATTGGCGGACCATCTAAAATGTGGGGGCTCAAGGAAGCCTGATGTGTTCTTGGCAAAGACAGCTATCACTCTCCTCTTTCCAGGAGAAGCAAGAAGCAGGAGAACATCAGCCGACCGAGGGAGCCTTCTTTTCTCCCTTAGCTCATTTTGGTCTCAGTCTCCCTTTCCCATGACCTTTCTAGGAGACAAACTCATAAGGAGCTGCTTCTACGTTGTTGTTGGTGTTGTGGGCCCCAGAGTTCTATTTATTTATGTTATTGTATACTGTCTTTCCACCAAATGATGCTCAAGTTAGATAACAATAAAACACAAATATAATTGTGCAAGGCTTCAGCTGACGGGCCTCATCTACTCAATAAAAATATATAATGAAAATTGCAATTGGTTTCCAGTTCATTCCTGGGCCCCATTCAAGGGGCTCACATTAGTGTTTAAAGCCCTAAACAGCTCAAGCTCCAAGTACAGTGGTACCTCGGGTTAAGTACTTAATTTGTTCTGGAGGTCCGTTCTTAACCTGAAACTGTTCTTAACCTGAAGCACCACTTTAGCTAATGGGGCCTCCTGCTGCTGCCGTGCCACCGGAACACGATTTCTGTTCTCATCCTGAAGCAAAGTTCTTAACCCGAGGTACTATTTCTGGGTTAGCAGAGTCTGTAACCTGAAGCGTATGTAACCTGAAGTGTATGTAACCTGAGGTACCACTGTATCTGAAAGATTTCTTCCTTCCCTACAAACCCTGTGTGAAGATCAGCAGAAGGTAGTTTCTCCACCCTCAAAAGCTTGGATTCGTCATGATCCTGGAGAGGGCATTCTTCGTCGCAGGCCCTAACTTGTGACACTCCCTCCCCACAGGGAGCCCTCATTATGTAGTTTCTGCCACATACTGAACATCAACCTTATTTATGTTGGATTCTCTCTCTTTCTATTTCACACACACACACACACACACACACACACGTGTATAGACCCATCTTATTACATTCATTGTAAACTGTTGTATTTTAAATTGCTGTAACCCGCCCTGAGACCTTGTGGCAAAGGGTGAGTAAGAAACTGAAATAATAAACTTAAGAACAAATCAAGCAATAACACAGTAGAAACAACCAATTGAAAAAACACTTTCAACTGTGTCTAAGTCAGCCTATAGGCCAAAGGACTCTCTAAATAAAAAATGTCTTTGCCTCCCTGCAGGCCATCAGAAATGGGATAAACCTTTGTCCTTTCGTAAGGCGGTCCAGAGTCTGAGAGAAGTTGCTGAGTGAAAATGCTGCTTACAATTATGCAAATGTGTTTAGGATTGCCCTGCTTCCTTCTTGAAATGTTCTCAGTTTCTTCACTTGGCCTTTCCTTGGCAGATTCAAACAGATTAGAAAAACAAAGCAGGAAGGGTTATCTGATGCCTATTATATCCAGTTACATTAGTCATCATTCTTTTACTGATGTAATGGCAAAAGGTTAATCTAAAAAGGAGCAGGATGGATCTCGGGTTTCATACACGTACTAAGCTGGCCGCAAGGAGTGTTAAAATCCTTGTGTCAAGAGAATTCAGATCAAAAGTTATTTGCGGCAGTATCTTGCATTCAGAGCCTTAAAAACAACAACACCTGAACAGCACGTCATTCTCTGCAAATATACAAAGCAGGCGGTAGCAAAGAGGTCATAGTAACCTTGCTGTGGTTATGATAAAAACAGAAGGTGTTGCTAAGAGACATGCAGCCTACGTTGAGTTTCTGATGGAGGGGGAGAAGTGTCAGATTTGGGGTTGTCAAAAATGTAGGTTGCTGGCATTACTTTCAATAGCTGTAAGGAGCTGGGGAGTTTACACCATGGTGCTAAGACAGCCTTCCAAGCACACATTCTAGGGTCAGGTCTGTGTTCTGACACCTGCATAAACAGGCTATTGTGAGGGAAATGGGAGCATGAAAATGCAATCCTGGGCTGGCAATCCTCCAGCAAGAGATTACATCTCAATGAAATCTATTATGCAGGCTGTTTGTGCAACAGCATTGTGGCTGAGTGTAAAAATTACAATGTCAGCCTTAGGGTGGTCACAGAAGAGAGGACTATTGTGGCAAGCAGAGCATTACCAACAGGAAAGGTCCAGGAAAAATTGCACCATCCTTTTTTAAGTACAGTTGCAACACTCGTCTTCTATTTCATTTTAGGTTGTTTGCACAGGTCACATTTAAGTCACTGTCAGATAGTTGTGCTGATGCCCAATATTAGCATTGCAACATTTCTTGAATGAATGAATTTCTATTCTGCTTTTGTGCTAGATCCACAAAGCACTTACAATATTACTACGAGTCTGTGGGGGGAGGCAAATTATCCTGAAAGTCCTGGGTACCAGATTCCCAACCCCCTAATTTCTAGACTTAGTAAATATAGGAGATTACTAAATGCTTGAAGTCTTCACCTGGGTGCGAGACAGCTTAGCAGTGTAAAAAGGCAGGCTGAATCAGCTTTCTGACCAGGAGCTGCATGGCGAGAAGAACCATGGGCGATTGACACAAATGGTTACCCTGTGCTGAGCAGCAGAAAAGTGTGAGCCCCTCCTCCCATGAGGGAATGATGATCAGAGGCCAGGTTTAGGATTTCAGTGTTTGATGATATAAGCTGGGAGGGGAAGTTCCAGGTGAGCAGTAGGCGGGGATGTGGGCTGGAGGAAAAATTGTGGAGTTAAAAAAAAGGGTTTGAAAATGGAGGGCAGGGGAAGAACTTTGGGCAGGGTGGCAAGTTGAAGGAGAGACACAGAGATGGCACTCAGGATGCCTTTGAATCCAATGCTACACTCCTGCAGGAATGCTGGGAACTCCAGTAGACTCAGGTGTAAATATGTGTAAATAAACCATATTTCACAAAGACACTACAGTCTCCATTGTGCCTCAATTCTGAGGGAAACATAAACCCTGGTTATGTGCCAAGACCTCCTGGAATCTCGTGCACCACTTGGCAGAGATTGGGGTAGCCCATAACAATATATAAAAAGTGCTAAAATGCTTTCGGCTTGCCCCTCTGGGTGTTTTCGAAAAAGTCCCACTAAGTTCAGTGGATATTACTGCAAAGTAAGATCATATCACAGCCTTTATTGAAATACTACAGGCACCGTTGCTTTTAAGAACTTGTTGTACCTGGAAGAATTCTCATAGCCACTCCCCTCACAGTCAATTGACCCCGTCTCCCCTCAGTGCTTGTGACAATCTATATTTGTGGAAAATGTATGCAATGCCTAAATCTATTGCCATAAGAAGAAGTTACCACTCCGCATGCCAGTCAACCCACACGTTACTTTTTGTCTCATGCCTAGCCAAATAGCAGCTTCCCTTCATCTAGCAAACCTGTTCATTTCTAGCATAGATTGCACAGCGGTGCTGGTGGGAGAGGAATATTGCATAAATCATGTCAAACTTTAGATACTATTTATTGGACTTATTATTCTCTTGTTGCTTAGAGAACTACTTAAAATAACTACATCCAAGCATAAGTATATTCAGAGTCATTCTGCCCTTTCAAACATTTTTTTCTTAGAACATTCCTGTAGCAAAAAACCCCCACAATATCCTGGCCTCTTAGTGGAAGGTCAGACATACAGTTTTGAATCAGTGCTGCCCTCCCTCATTCTTCTCCTAGCTGCAAGTGAATGAGATGGGGGCAAATCACATTAGATGTTCTAACACTCCAAACAGTAGCCTGAAGAACTTTAAACAGGCAATAAATAAATACAAATCAAACTTGTTTTCCCACTAATTTTGATTAATGTTAACACACTCACTTGGCTTTGATCTTTGTTCTTTCCATGGTACTACTTGGCTTCTGAATATTGAATGAGTCACAGAGATGCTTTCTGTTACATTGATCTCAGACACAGACACCACATGCAAGTGATGTTGCATGCAAATCAACCCATTCTGAGCCCACACAAATCCATAAAAGGGTTTTCTCCAGTTATACTTTAGCTTCCAAACCAGAAATAAGTCTTTTTGGGAAAACAGACTTTCCTGTTGGGATTTTAAGAAAGCTTCCTCCCTGCGCCCTCCTTCTATCATAATTCTAGAACTCAGGGGCACCCAAGGAAACAGAATGTTGGAAAGTTCAAGGCAAAATAAAGTACTAATTCACTTGCCACATAGATACAATGCTAAATTAGCGCAAGATGCAGATGGCCACCAACCTTCCAATGCTCAAACCACACTTTTGCCATTTGGGCTTTTTGCTGAGAGATCCCAGGCATTTGTCACTTTGAGATCTACCTGGGAACTATTACATACTCCTTCCATGAGCATGGTATGCAGTTCTGAGAATGTGAAAAACATTCCACTCAACAATCTTCTAACATAAGGGTGTGTTTCAATCTATGCAATTGCTTACCAGGTTGTTACTCCTGTGTACCATATGGTTGTCAACAGTAAAGCTGAAGTCAAAAGCCCACTGAAACCAATGGAAAACATTTCCATGGAATAGCTTACAAATATGTGATATGAACACCAATATCTGTTGTGTTGCTATGAGGTGCTGTGTTGCCTCCACAGGATGTTTTGTGGTTGATCTTGCAGTTGTTTTCAGGACTGTTTTCATCTGCCCTGTTACTTTGTTGGATTGCTTATATTTCAGTTCAATTGTAACCTGCTCTGACATTGTCTGCGGACAAACTCCGACTCCCTCAGCCAATAAAGCAAGATGAGCGCCACAACCCCAGAGTTGGTCACGACTGGACCTAATGGTCAGGGGTCCCTTTACCTTTACCTTTACCTGACATTGTAAGATGAAAGTGAGGTAAAAATATACTTAATAAATAAAATTAAAAATTCCTTCCAGTAGCACCTTAGAGACCAACAAATTTGTTATTGGCATGAGCTTTCATGTATTTTGTTTTGACTACGGCAGACCAACACGGCTACCTACCTGTTAATCAATAAAGCTATTATTGCTATTGTAACAGCTGTGGTGTTTTATTCAATGTTTGATGCATTCAGCCCTGTTAGCCATTGATCATTCCTACAAAAGTGCACCTTACTAGGCTGGAATTAGTAGTGGATTGGAATCAGAAACAAATATCCCCTTGTTGAGAAACAGCAAAACATTCCCACAGTTGCAGGGGGTAGGGGGAAGGGAGCAGGCAAAACTCTACAGCGAAAGTGCTACAGAGTACGCAACTGATGGGGGGGGGATGTTAACACTGAAGTGGTACTTCTGCAACAGAAGCAGTTCAGAGGTAAGCCACCTGTTCAGTTCTTGCCTGCCTCCCAATTCCCAACAGCAACCCTATAGAATTCTAGGGTTTATGCCAGTGTTGGATAAAGAGATTCTAGACATGAAGAGGAAAGCTTGCCCTGCTTATTTGCATGTCAATAAAAGAAGAGTGCTTTTTCTTCAGCTCACAGCTAGCAGAGTCTTGGGAACAAACAGAAAGTGGGGGTCTCTCACTTCTGCCGCTGCCTTGATCTTTGCTAGAGTGAGGTTTCAATGGCAAAATAGTGGGTCGGTTTGCACATATTCCCATCATACTCTGTGGAGCATGCAGTGCTATTAGCAGTTGGGAAGCAAATGCAAGCAGTAATTGCGTTTCAGAGAGAAACATAAATGTGGTGCTTTCTCGGAAAATAGCAGGTTATCAGTATGATTAAAGGTCAGGTCCCCTTTTAAAGGCATAAAAAGATCATTATGTTTGCCTTGTCTAGAATTTCACATAAACATTTTTTCCATGCAAGGCTTATCTTCCTACATGTAAACTGATAGCAGATGGTAACATAAACCTTGATCATGTTTCAAAGGAAGCATGGTTTCTCTATAAAGGAATTGGATTAATCACTTCTGTATTTTAATTGTCTGATATTTGCCTTAATTGCACTTTTTTAAAAAAAAAGGGGGGGGGAGGACAAGAAAGATTTACAATATTAATATGTAACAATATATTTCAGAAGCAGAAATAGTAACAGCATCACTAAAGCTGCTAGCAAGCAGCTTATATAGCAGCCAGAGTCAGAAAAGAAGGCATGATACACAAGAAAAAGCTGAGAATGAGAAAGAAATGGCACGTATGTAAAATAAATAAGAGTTATGAAAGTGGGAGGTGGAGAGAGAGATAGGCTAACAAAGGTTTAAAAGGGGGCAGGCAAAATCGTAGAGGACAAGCCTATAAATGGCTATTAGTCATTATGGCAATATATGCAAGCATTGCATTCAGAGGCATTATGCCCCTGAATACTAGCTTCTGGGGTGCAATGCTGGGAGAGATCTGACTATGCAGTTGTAACCAATCACAGCTCGTGCAAAAGTGTGCTCTCTTTTCTGGAAGCTGCTAAAGCCCAATCTAACAGTGGTGCAGAGGCTCATGTAAAAAAACAGGGGTGGGGAGGGAGAGTTCTACATGGCCATCCTCATGCTTCAGAAACTGAGTTACAGTTTCCTATGCATGGATAAGTTGCACATTGCACTGGTGCCCTAACAGAGTCAACAACACTATTTAAACAGTGCCATTTGCCATATGGAGCCTCACATGGGGACTCTTGGGGCTTTGTTTTAATACCCAGAACCACTTCTGTATTGGGTTTCCGTGCTATGCAAAGACTGTGAGAGGGGCTCATGCTCTAACCCTTCACTATTGCTTTGAGCAGGGTGGCTAGCCTTTTGGACCAGAGAGATGCATTCAGGGTTGGCCAATCCTTCAAGGGCTATGAGTCAGTGCTTCTTATGGCCAAAACAGTTGTGACCACAAAACTTCCCTCTGCCCACCATGAATTCCTACTTATATATGCTTTTATACTATTGTTTTTCTGGTTTTATGTCATATTTTTGTTTTAGTGATATTGTTTATTTTTGAAATGTTAAGCCATATATAAATGTTTTAAGTAAATAAATGAATGTGCACACAGAAGTACACGAGTCACACTTGCAGACCACACATACACACTCTCCGCACATACACTCACTCTCTCCTCCACACCTGCACAAAAACAGACATTCAGGTACACATCACATACATGCACACCCACCCACATGGGTGCATAAACATGCACATCCATACACACAGGAGGAAGATCGGAAATAGATGTGAGGAAGAGAAAAATTATTCTTTCTTTGCTTCAAAGATTGCTGTTGAAAGAGTAGAGACAGTGATTTTTATCTCCCCATCAGTGCTAAGTGGGGAGGAATATGTGATGAACCCGACCAAGTCTTGATTTTGATTCAGTAGCTCATTCCATTTTTAGCCCTGTAGCCATTTAGAAAGATCAAGTCATAGTTGATGATGTACTTGTTAGCACCTGGAAACCTTTCTCGCAATGGGCAATCTCCAGGTGTTGAAAGACTGATATAATCATCTACACATATATTTATATACCTTGTAAAACTCCTGTCCTCACAGCCCTTAGAGTAGAAAGAAGCGACAACTAAATATTATCTAATTGGAATCTTGCAATTAACAACAGCCCTCAGCACAATAAATAATTTCAGCATCTGTTTGGCTCAGAATGAAATATCCACAAAGTGTTAACCTCTGCTTTTCTCTCTATAGCAGTGTGGGTCAGCATGGGCCATGAAAGAGAATCAAGCCTATTATGGAAGCACAAGCTTCTCACCTGTTCCTCATAACAATGCTAGAGGATGAGAGGGGTTGGGGAAACACACATGAACTCTGGCTTGCACATGCAATGCTAAACCATAGTTTAGCATTATAGGAGAACTAGGCCATCTCCAGGGAGGCTGGTCCATTAAGTCAAATTGAATGCTGCTTCACCAATCTCATTCTGTCTTCAGCCAGCCCCTTCTTGCCTGCCCAGCCCACAAGGTTGCATCCCACTTGCCCCTGACAGACCAGCCTCCATTGATTTGTCATCCGTGTTTGAGACATAACATCCAAACTTTTTGTTATCAATAAAGCAGGCAGCTCATCTGTTGCAGCAGAAACAGAGGCATTCTACATAGTTTCAGCCTTATTCCCTGGACAAAATGACTACAAAAAATGGATACCAGGGGAGAAGAAATTCCCTGAGGACAGCCACTAAAATATTTAAGACATATAGTAAATCATCCAAGAGGAACACCATGACAGGCACACCAGGTGCAACAAAGTGTAGAAAGCATTTCAGTGCTCTTCTACATTCTGTGCTATCTGTAATAAAGCAAGAGAAAAGTGTTTACAACATATATAGAGCACTGCCACCATGAAAGAGGAGAGAAGGAAGCAATTAGGTTTCACGGAGTCCAATAAAACCGTGACAAGCAGGCAGATTTGCCTACACAAGGCAGGAGTGGCTGTAAAGCCACTCAGAAGAAACTTCTGAGCACTATTTGATCCATGAACCAGAAATACAATGCTGCTGCTGCTTTCTAAAGTGAACTGCCAGTCCTCACTAGCTGACTTTAGGATTGCCACCAATGCTTATTGGGCTGATACGTCATGCAACATCGTCAAACTTTGTTATTTTGGAGCCAAACTGGACATTGCACACAGATACATGTAGCTTTCTTCCACCTTTTCCTAATGTGAAAATAAGATTTCAGAGACTGCCATTGGAACTAGAGGAATGGTGATCATAGAATCATAGAATCATAGAATCATAGAATCATAGAATCATAGAGTTGGAAGAGACCACAAGGGTCATCGAGTCCAACCCCCTGCCAAGCAGGAAACACCATCAGAGCACTCCTGACATATGGTTGTCAAGCCTCTGCTTAAAGACCTCCAAAGAAGGAGACTCCACCACACTCCTTGGCAGCAAATTCCACTGTCGAACAGCTCTTACTGTCAGGAAGTTCTTCCTAATGTTTAGGAAGTTCTTCCTAATGTGATGATGGGGAAGAGCGCTCTTAATCCTTTCCATGTAGCCCCTCTGCATCTCTTAGCCCATGGAAGTAAAGTAGCTTGGTAGGTGCCAGGGATTTGAGGACAAGAGCCACTAGATCCATCCTATGAAGGGCTCCTACTTTTTGAGGGGAAATCCTAGTGGATACAGGTTCTCCCTTCATTCTAACACAATGACGACCAAAAAAAAGTCACAATATGTAAAATTATCTTTTCTATGCAAATGCAAACAGAAGCTCTTTCAAGACACGGACCTGCAAAGCTAAGAGGTAGTGAATTCCAACAGGCAGGGAAGAGAGGAGCCGGATCCCAGCTCACCAACAATGGAAAGAGAAAGGTAGGTCCAGCAAGCTCCCTCTAGTGGACATGAGACAAGCCTGGTGGGCAGCAGCATTCAGTAAATAAAGGTCTGACCTCTGAAAGGCACAGATGTCACAACCATGAGCTGATGTGGGATATGGAACCCTGCCCAGGTCCATGTTACCTCCATTGCACTTTCTGGGCATTGGGCCTTTAGCCTATTATGTGTGGCTGTAAGCTTTCACTGCCAGAGCTTAGCACATCATTGAGCTAAATAAATATTAAACAGCATTAGTTGTATCTGATTATCACTAAAGCCCACAGAGGAGCCCATTGTACCTACTGGATTCTCAAAAGCCCATATAAAGGCCAGAGACAGTCAGTGTTTCTCAGATATCCTCAGCACTCATAGGTAATTTGTAAGCACAGCACTGTGCCTTGCTGTCTGTCCTGACAGAACCCTTTTTTTAAAGTCAGCAACCGCAATAAAGGAAAAATAATCACTGAATCACCTAAAGTAGTTTATGTCTATCTGGTAAATGCAAAGGAGCCGAAAATGGGAGGGAATTTTCTTGCTTGTCTCAATTTGCTTTAGATCTTTTTATATCATAAATACAAACCTATCAGTTATTCTAGACTTTGTATCTTAATTTTACCTCTGTGACCCCATGAGATATGATCTCATGGATCTGCTTGTTGAACCAAGTGTTCTCGGCTATTTGGCAAAATATCAAGTGCTAAAATTGCTGGCATACCCCGCCTTGCATTTTTAAAGCTTCTTTCCCCGCTTTACTTTTTAAAGCTGGCTCAGTTTCCCCATGCATTCAGTTCCTCCTCTTTGTTTGGGAGGCCCACTCCAAAGTGGCTCAGATGTTTATGTTTGCAGAAAGGGCTTTTGCTACACCTGCGTAGCCCATTCTCTTAGCTTCCTGATTTCCGGAGCATAAAAAGGCAGGCTGCTGGAACAGGAGCCACCTCTCATTTCAACATGCCTGGCAGCAGCTCAAGCCATGCTTGGGCAACCCCTGTGCTTAACATGCACCCTTTCCTGCCAATTCAAAAACAATAATAATTCAATTTTCTAAGAGGCACTCACGCATGCCAAATCGGAAACCATCCTGATCTCCCAACCAAGAATGGCTTTTGTATCCAGTAAGATCATCCATAAACTGATTATGACTGCCCAAACAGTCCTTCAAATGTAAATAATTTTTTAAAAGATGGGAAGTAATTTTGAATGACAGCCATAGAGATATGGGTTTCAATTAATGCTCCACGCGAGTGATGCTCTTAAGGCACTTTCTGCACTACAGTACCAATTTCCCAGGCATACGCTGGTTTGGGGCCCCTTGACACTTGGAACAAACCCTTGGTATTGAATTCTAAACTTCATAGGAAACATATTTAAAGTGAAATGTGCACAGGAGTGCAATTTCCATTGTTTAATATAATCCAATAGATGGATAAAGAATAACACTCTTTAAAAAGAGCAGTTGCTGGCTCAGGTTTGGAAGCAGATTTCCAAAAGCCGCTAATGTGCAGACTCCCTAAGTTTTTTAACCCACAGTTCCAATCTTGGCACGGGGAGTAATTGGAAAAGACAGGCAGACGTTTGGGTTTCCTGATCTCATTTGCGCTGGGGGAAATGGGAAACCCACAAACTTTCTCTTTGCAAACAAGGAGCTGCGGTTTCTTTTTAACTCTCTTGGGGAAATTAACGGGGAAGGTTTTTTAAAAAAACACACACGAAGCGATCAGCAAACCCAGCGCCCAAATGCCTGCGCTTGAGGAATCCTTATTACAGCAAAGGGCACTGAGGCAATCCAGAGAAGCAGGGGGGGGGGAGGGAGGAAGAGGAGGAAGAAGCTGAAGAACAAAGTATAAGCACCATCGATTTCTATTTTTCTGCTTTGAAAGAAGCTTAAGCTAGGAAAGATCAAACTACAGGCGCAGCCATGCGTTGCAAGAGAGAGAGAGAGAGAGAGAGAGAGAGAGAGAGAGAGGAGGATCTGTTGGGAGATCGGCCTCTGCTTCTGCACTCCTGCTTTGCTTAACAGCTTTATTCTGAACGCTACGCCGCTTGGAGCCAAACTCCAGCAATGATGCCTAGAAAACAGCACACATAAAAATGCCATCCACAAGAAATGACCAAGGCACATGGCGAGAGGGTCTCCAGCAGACTTCCTCTTCACAGTTATCACCAGCGTGCAATCGGAAATCCTTACCAACTTCATGGTCATGTTGTTCTGTTCCCAGCGCCATAGCATCACACTCATTTTCCTCGGCCAGCGCACCCAGCCAGCAGCACCTGCCCAGAGGAGCCAGCACCCAGCCAGGCTACGCGTCCATCTCACGCGTGCTTCCAGTACCTTAACATCCAGCCGCTACAGAGAGCTTCATTCCCCTCTGTTGGGTTAAGGAAAGCCTCTCTCATCTTGACGGTGTTCTCTGCAAACTTAGCTCTCTAGTCGTGCACGGAGCTGAGCTAAGACCATGATGCATCAACTCCTCTCTCTTTCTCTTTCTCTCTCTCAAGCCAAATCAAACAACTCCTCAAATGAGCTGGAGGAGGCAGCTGGGGCTGCAGGAGTGAAAGAAGGACAAGGAAGTCTCCCTCCCCGCTCCCCCCCCCCCGCCCGGCAACCACAAGCACTTCGCAGATTGGGCATTCCTGGTTCAATGGGCCGTTCATCGTTTCTGAAGAGAATCCCGTTTAACCCCTTCGGGGCGAGAGTTTGATCCGTGAACCGGGGAAGAATGGGAGCAGCGCGCAGAACAACGGGCCCCGCATGCGAGGAGGGGGCGAGGGCAGGGCAGGCGGGGAGTTAAAACGCCCAGAATTGCTTGCTCCCTGCTTCAGCCGATTTTGCAAACGGAGCTGGCGATTTCAAGGGCAAATCTTGAGGTTTTGTGTTTGATTAAAGAAGAAGAAACAACTAGGATGGCACAAGCCACCAGCTGGAAAGGTAGCACGTGCTCTAGGGTGACCTGGTGCAATGGGACTTTTATTTTCCTTTCAAATTTGGGCAGGTGTACATCCAGGGGGAGCGGCACTGGATGACATTTTCTCTTCTACAAAACTGCAAGAGGAATCCTATCTCAATCAAATCACAGAGGTGGAAAGGGAGCTGGAAGTCCAGCCCTCTGCTTATGCAGGGAATCAGTTCTTCCAGCATCCTTGGGACATATGAAGCTACTGGATGCTATCAGACATTGATTTATACAGCATACTCTCTCTGGCAATGATTTTCTAGGGGTGGCATCAGGGATAGCAGTTTGGGGCAAAAGTTTGGGCCCGCTCAGTAGGATAAGCAAGAGGACCCTTAAATGCAGCAGAGCAGGCTTACACATTGTGAAGCAGCCTGCCAGCCCACCCCAACCCACAGGGATGGCTGGGCTTTTCTTAGGATGGAGCACAGGCAGAGTAGGGTTGGCGACCAGGTACACTTGCCCCAACTCTTGGAGGGCTAAGCAGGGACCAGCTGCTTTTTTGTTCTTTATTCTAACAAGACTCCCACCCTGGGCCTCAGACAAGCTCTGTACGGGCCTGAGGATAAGTGTCTCCTGGCCAGGAACTGCTGGGGGCAGGGGAGTGTCCTTGCAGTGGGAAGAATAGAATGGTAGAGTTGAAAGGGACCACAAGGGGCATCTAGTCCAACCCCTGTAATGCAGAAATCTTTTGTGGAACATGGGGCTCGAACCTATGACCATGAAATTAAGAGTCTCATGCTCTACTGAATGAGCTATTGCTGCTGGTTCTTCTGATAGTACAACCCCTCGGCTTTTTTTTTTTGCTTTTTTTTTTACATGCAAAGCAGACTTTGCAGTAATGACAGAAATTCTGAGATAATTTGCTTCTTTTTTAATATACATGCCCCCAATCTTGTTCCTTCTTTCAGGCAATGTTTCTTCCCACCTGCTTTCAAACAGTGTTGTTGTTGTTTAGTCATTTAGTTGTGTCTGACTCTTTTGACCCATGGACCAGAGCACCCCAGGCACTCCTGTCTTCTACTGCCTCCCGCAGTTTGGTCAAACTCATGCTGGTAGCTTTGAGAACACTATCCAACCATCTCATCCTCTGTCGTCCCCTTCTCCTTGTGCCCTCCATCTTTCCCAACATCAGGGTCTTTTCCAGGGAGTCTTCTCTTCTCATGAGGTGGCCAAAGTATTGGAGCCTCAGCTTCATGATCTGTCCTTCCAGTGAGCACTCAGGGCTGATTTCCTTAAGAATGGATAGGTTTGATCTTCTTGCAGTCTATGAGACTCTCAAGAGTCTCCTGCAGCACCACAATGCAAAAGCTGGAGTAGACTCTTGAGAGTCCTATGGACTGCAATAAGATCAAACAGTGTAAGACAGCCTAAAGGATGCTGCCAATGAGCCAGTTAAAGTTACAACACAACCAATGGTCAAGCGGCATGCACTGCTTTCATCTGTTAAGGGCCACATATCCTTGGGGAAATGCCAGCAGCTGCATGCCAGTGGTGAGTTGAACCAAGCCCAGCAGTGGGTGGAACACCTGCTTTCTCTATTCTTTCCTTCCACCACCTTTTTCTCTCTCTTTCTGATACATGCATCTCCTTCTCTCTTCCACCCCACCCAGCCAGGCTACAGCTGTATGGACAAGTTGCTCTTGCCAGAACTGATTCCTTGCAATGGGCTTTTCTCCTTCCTCCTTCCACTGCTCCAACAGTTAGGGCTTTTCCTGTTCCTCCCCCCACTTCCCCTTCTGTTATCCTCCCCACCCATATATGCACTGAAAATAAGCAGCGGGCCATGTATGTCACTCCTGCCCCAGGGGGATGCACACATCCCCATTCTTGTCAAACAGTCTTCTGGCCAGTTCAATAAGCTGTGACCAAGCATGTCTGTGCAGATGAGGAGGCACATCCACATCAGATGCAGGAAGGGAATCCTCCTTCCACATGCAGATCTGCCTTGTGGATTAGGCAGCTGGGTTCAGGACAGAAATCAGTATTGTACAGCCACCCACACTCATTGAAACATCTGCCAATATCTGCAACTGGCTTCTTTGTATGTGCAGCCATTGTAGGTACACATCTATATGCATTGTCATTGCAACACTGAATTCACTGGGTACACATTTTCATGGGGAATTGTCTGGATATTCATGCCCATTCAGGGCCACTATCCACTGCTCACAACTAGAGTCTGGTTGGAAGCTGCTATATCTAATAAAGATAAAGATATTGCCCAACTTTGGAATTCAGAGGGGGTTTTTTCCCTTATGGACCAACACAGCTACCCTTGGTTTTGAGGAGTTTGGGGTGGGTTTCTTTTTTATATTTAACATAGATTCTTCTGGGCTGATGGTAGTGCAGTATGCAGTCTAAGGTCACCACATCAGATATCCAATCAATGGAGTCTAAGGAAATTAAGGATATGTCCAGCTAGCAGGTTTCTATGCTTTAGCCCAGCACTAATCCACGCAAAGCATATTCTCTTTCTTATCCCACAACATGCTATTGAAAGGATTTTCTGATCTGCTTGGCAAGCAAAACTTTTGCCAGCCTCAGAGACCAACAAAGAAGTCAAAAGGTTTCCCTGAGCTACAGTTTTAAAGCAGACGAGGACAGACACCTGCACAGTTACATCAACCTTTAAATTCATCAGGTTCATTTGGCCATTATAGAACGAGCTTTTAATTTTTTCTCAAAGGTATAAAGGACTCTTCTTCATTTGCTTTTGTGGCAGCAAAATACCTTGCACTGCAAAACCTTCTGAACTAGCCAGAGTGAGTGCCCCGCTGAAAGGTCACCTCCAGGAGGTTGGAAATCTGAGGGAGAAGGTCGAAGCCTGTTGGCGGGCTTTGGAAATTAGATGCACGATTTGCAGGAGGGTCAAAGGCAGCTCCAATGAGCCAATGACAAATGAAAAGATAAATGAATATGAGGAGAGGGGGAGAGAACCTTGGATGTGAGGCCAAAGGGATTTCTATGGGAATTACATAAGTCTTCTTAAGCACAGTGCTCACGCAAACTGCCAGGCCCTTCAGAGCTTTCCTTTTAACTAAATTTAATTTGTCCCTTCCGTGCTGCTGCTGACCCAGTGGAAGCACTACACAGCCTGCCACTTAGGATGTTGTCACCCAGCTTCCCAACTGTGCCTCAAGGAGGTTCAGGCCAGAACGTGCAGCTCAGGGAAGGATATGGAAGAAGGCTCTGGGCCATATCTGTATTTTCAGTGCTTCCCTGTGGTTTTCAGCAGCTCCTTGAACTAAGTGGATGTGACCCAGGGTTGCTCTGACTTAGAGGGGAAGAATTAGAATGGCCTCCTAAACAGAAGCCAATTAAGATCCAATAGGGCCCAGCTGGCTGATCGACAACGAACCAATAAGCAGCTCTTATTTCCTCAATTATTTCACCATCCGTTCATATAGCTTGCTTGCTCTCTTGTTTTCAGTCACATGATTCCTTACACACCTCCCTCCTGTCTTATTTTGTTTTCCTTACTGCCCCCTACTTCTGATAGCCCCAATACTCTTTTCCCCCAAACCACTGCAATGACTGCTGTTCCCCCTCCACAGCCTTTAGAACATAGGAACATAGTAAGAGATTGTTGGACCAGGCTAGCGGCCCATCTAGTTCAGCATCCCGTTCTCACAGTGATCCACCATGCTCTAAAGCAGGCTTGGCCAAACTTGACCATCCAGCTGTTTTGGGACTACAACTCCCATCATCCCTAGCTAACAGGACCAGTGGTCAGAGATGATGGGAATTGTAGTCCCAAAACAGCTGGAGGGCCAAGTTTGGCCATGCCTGCTAAAGGGAAGCCTGCAAGCAGGACCTGAGCACAAGAGCACACACTCCCTTCTTGTGGTTTCCAGCAACTGGTATTCAGAGGCATTACTGTGCCCAGCTGTGGAGGCAGAGCGTAGCCATCATGGCTTGTAGTCATCAACAACCTTAGCCTCCACGAATTTGTCCTCTGTCCTCTCTGACCCCTGTCACTCCTTCCTTTGCAATGATTGTGCTGCCGCCCCTGCCTCTCTTAACAGTGTTATTACTTAGCATTACAGTTTCTTGAAGTCTACCCACTTGACATTATTACAGAGGCCTGTTATGGAGACCTGATGCCAACCCGCCCCACAATCTCAGACAGTCCTAACATAAAATCTTTGCCAACTACCTTTGGAGCATTTTCTACTTCTGGTGATTTTGTTTGCTATATCAACTTGAATCTCTTGGAACCTGTTCAAATCTCCATTCAGCTATGAAGTTCACTGGGTCCTTTACTCTTTCTTCTTCTTCTTCTTCTTCTTCTTCTTCTTCTTCTTCTTCTTTTCCTTTCACTGGGTGACCTTGGGCCAGACACTATCTCTCAGCCTAACCTACCTTGCAGGGCTGTTGAGACCATAAAATGGAGGGTGAGGGATACCTGTATACACTGTTTTGAACTCCATAACGAAAGGTGAGATATAAATAGAGTAAACAATTAAATGAATATGCAAAAGGCCAAAAAGTTATTGGGGCCAATGGTAGATTAACTGCTTTATCACTTCCACAATCATTTTCACCATTCCTTCAAAGCAGAACTTTTTCTACAATGATTTTCCAGAGGTTCAATTCACAAATTCAGCTACAAGTCACCAAATGTTGGGTAATCTGTTCATGCATGGATGAACCATCCCATAACTTCTACATGGCAAACTCTAAGAATGCTCCTACAGTAACAGATTGTGACTATTATGCTGTACAATATACAAAGCATACAAGATATACAAAGTATGCTAGAACTTCCTGAGTATGATAGAAAACACAGGGACCTTCATCAGCTTAGAAACACAACAGAATGCTGTGTTACTAGAAAAAACAACAACCAGAAATCCTATTTTGTTCCCATCATTTTCTAAAATACAGCCCATTTTGGACACATTCATTTAATTGAGCTTTTTTGAACTCAAGATGTATTTTGCCTCCAGAAGAAATCCTGATAGCATTGCCAGGTGTAATTGACACTTGTTTCTTTCTTTTTTAAAAAATAAAAATAAAAAAGCAGTAAGGCTTTGGAGTTTCTTTCATCCTCTTGCAGAACTTCCCTAATAAGGAGCTCCTTGAACAAAATGGAAGAGATAAGATTGGAAGTGGAGTTGGCAAAATCCTTGCTATGACCTTTTCCTCCTCCCACAAGCAACCTTTAGACAGCTCATCCTCCAGTGCTGTGTGTTTGACTCCACAGAGACATGCTGCTCACACATTCTGCCTTAATTTAAAAGGGTAGGATGGCAAGGGCAAATACATACAATTCCTTTAAAAAATAGCATTTATCAGGATTTCACAAACCCTTTTCTTGAAACTACTGACATTTAGCAAGGAAGGATAGAGGTGGGGGTGGCCAAGGAGCTTTTTACCAGTACATGAAATGCATGTCAGACTAAAAAGCTTGTTAGCAGCCCTAATGGGATGTTAATGGGCACTTAAGCATCCCAATTAATGTGCAAAATAATGCTCTTGTTATTCATTGATGATTCTTCAATGACACAGAAAACAGGTATGAGTCCTGCATTCAGCCCCCTAATGAATATAATTCTAACTCCCAGGACACAAAGGATACTGTTGGGAAAACAAGAGGAAACAGATGTTGGGGAAATTATGAATGAATTCAGAACGCATAAACATTGTCAATACATCAGTTACTAGAGGGAAAGAAAAACCCATTAACTACTTACCCATTGTGTTGCCATGAAAAACATGCATAACAACAACTGGCTAGCTAGCATTTAAGCTTCTCCGTCATATTAGATTCATTACAATTACTTTGGCTTTTTATTTCTGAGTTCTCTAACTCAGTTACAACTATTCATTAATTAATGCATGAAGCCTACTAATAGAACACTTTGCCATTTACACTTGCTGTTTTCTTGAGTTAATGCTGTTATAACATCAGGCCTAACCAAGCCAACTCAGAAATAAGCCCTGGTAATCTTTCTCCCCCAGTTTGTTAGTGTTTAAAGTGCCATAAGGCTTTTTGTTGTTTTTACTGCAACAGCTACACATCTGGACTTTGTTCTGGAGTGACTTCACACATGTTTTCTGAGTCTTGTTACTGCAATTTTATTGTGGTATGAGCCTTTGTAGACAAGAGCCTGTGTCATCAGATGCAGATAAATGCCAGGTTACGAAAGCTACTGCCTATAAAGCAAAATGTTTTTGCATGGGATTTTCTGATGGAAGTTTTCCGGAGAATAATGAATAAGATCACAGTGACAATTATTGATGCGATTGAAAATATAAAACTCTTCCCTCTACAGCAGAATCTATGGCTGAATCTTTTCAAAATAAAGATGTTTCCATCAGGATTTCTGATTTACTGTATATGCTGAATTGTATTTTTATTTTATCTATTCATAGAACTTGTTAGTTGCTTTATCCTGCCCAGGGCAGCCTAAAGCAACTTACAACCAATTAAACAGACAGACAAAACCCCTCACATTAGAACCTGGGGGGGGGGGGTGTTGTCATTCAGTTGTGTCCGACTCTTTGTGACCCCATGGACCAGAGCACACCACACACACCTATCTTCCACTGCCTCCTGCAGTTTCCTACCTACTTCCAAAAGGCCACAGAGAGTTAAAGGCCAAACGCCTAGTTATAGAGGGAAGTTTTTGCCTGGCAGCTGAAGATATTTATCAATGGCAACAGGAAAGCCTCCCTGGAGAGAGAGCATTCCACAAATGGGAGCCACCGCAGAAAAGGCCCTTTTACATGTTGCCACCCTCTGGACCTCCCATGGATCCATACCCCTTAAAGAGAAGATACAAATCTATTTATTTATTTCATATTAAAAAAAATGTTGCTTGACTGTAACGGAAAAACTTCAAAGCAGTTTACAAAAAAGGAATAAAACAATAAAATGATCACTAAGAAATTTACAACCATAATTTAAAACATAGGGAAGTTAAAACTGCAACAGAATTAGCTGAAATAAATTAAACTTCATACAAACACCTGGGTAAACTTGTCTAAATAAGGTTTTCAGCCTCCGCCAAAAAGAATACAGTGAGGGTGCCCACCTGAGATCAATAGGCAAGGAGTTCCAAAGTATCAGTGCTACCACACTAAACCATTGAGTTCTTACAGATGCAGTGCTTAAGATATTAATTTTTAATTCACTACATGCATATTAAGCCAATGGGCCAATTTTATTTTTGTTATTTTTCTGTTGGTTGTTATTTGTTGTTTGTGAAACATCTTGGTATTTCTTTAAGCTAATAACAATAACAACAACGAGCAGAATTCAGTGTAGTCCTAAGTGGAGTATGCATACATGGAACAAGGTCTGCTCATGTGACTGGGCATTCCTCCTTCTTGTTACCCTGTACACCCCCTAAATCTGTAATGGGGTTTCTTCCAAGCAGATTTAGGGAGTGCAGGGGATGAAGGGTGAGGGGGGGGGGAGGTCCCATTGTGGAAGTGAAATTTCCTCCCTGCACTTGGTCCCTCCTATGGCTTTCTGGCATCTACTAAAGACATACCTGTTTACTCAGGTTTTGGGGTGATAAAAATGATAAAGACCCTCAGATTGCATGATGGAAATGCTATGGACTGATATATATGATATTTAGTTTTTACATGTTTTGATTTTCGTTAACTGCTTGCATTTTATGTGATTGTGCTGTATACCAGCCTAAGTTCCCAGGGCAGAAAAGGCAGTCTAAAAATAAAATAAAACAACACAGCACATGACCCCCAACAAAATCTGTATGACAGAGAAAAAAGCTTAACTGATGACATGCATTCTTTATTTCTCTTGCAGAAGAGGACAAGTGGTGCTTGCTAATCCTTTTCAGGAAGTTGAAAAATCTCTCTTGGTTTCCCTAATAGTGCTTCCTGGATCAATATGCCCAGAAGCAATGACTGAAGAAGATATAATTGATCATGTTGATTTTGAGGGGTGGGTAAGTAAGACTTGCCACCTGCTTTAGAGGGACACACAGGAACACATCTGAGGATGGATTTTACATGCAATAAAATTGAGATCAATGCAAATAAATTATTTATCAAATTAATTTATCATTTGCAGAAGCATTAGGAAATGTCTTTGAACAACATTTTAAACTGTAACAATGAATATTAATTTGCAGGGTGTTTTGAAGCAAGAAGTAGGGTGGATAAAATGAAATGAAAGTCCAACTCATTTTTTTTTACAGGCCTAGAATCTAACATGCATCCCTTGTATAACTAAGTAAGAGATGAGATTGTCTAAAATCTTGGCAAGTTTGAGTGCAAATGTTGTAGTGAACATAAGCAGTGACAAGAAAGCAGCTGTGGAAATGGATGCCCTTGTATATTGACAAAGCTTCTGTGGCTGCTTCATCAGCCCTTGAAAACCAAAGGCCACTTCTAATGAGTCAACAGTATTCCACATTTGCTTTTATGTTCCATCATGACTGCATCAGATTGTGTTGCTTTGATGGATTTACAGCCCTATCCATTTATTTTTGGCTGTTTATTGCAGCATTATCTTTGAAAGCATTCAGGGTTTCCCTGCCCTTCTTATTATGCAGCAGTGACTCACCAGATTTACTGAGGCTTATCATTCAATGATCCCTGGGATGACATCAGCATCCCCAAAGCTGGACAGTTCCACTCACTTCAAAGATTTTCTCCCTTGCTCTTCTCCCACCACCTCCCATGCTCAGAGAGATTAGCTGCTAAATTACAGTGTATTATTCACATCGTTTTCTCTATAGTTTGGAGCAGCTCTTCATGGAGCTTCATATTTTCCCCATCCCAAATCATAATGAGGCTAAGACTCCAAGAGGAGCACAAAAAGTTCTGGTTTGGAGAGATTTAATCTATGCACATTCTAATAAAGCAGCTGCCTCAAAATACTTGGGTGTATGGAGAATATAAATTCTGGGGCTGAGATTTCAGTTGGTGCATGAGAAGTTTAAGTGCCAAACTGAAGAGTGGGGGGCAGGTGGCATATCATCTGATTGTCTTGCAACTTTGGGGCACTGTCAGGATCTGGTTTGGGTCAGCAAGCTCTGATGGAGGAGGAGGTAGAAGAAGCAGAAGAGGGCTAAATTGTGGGAACCTGGGTTGGAGGAGGGTGTGGCCTCCCCTTTCCATCTCAACTTCATATGGAAGGGGAAACAGGGATGCCAGCTATCCCCTTTGATCTTCCTGCAGATAGGAGAACTTCAATGGAGGCTGGGGAGGGATTTGATCAGCTAAGGAGGAGGCTGAGCAGGAGATGGCAGTGGCAGAGCAGGAGGGTACAGTCTTGTCACTTAGAACAGCATCCACCCAACCCAACGAGGAACGTGCTCGCAATCTCAATATTCCTACACATGGGTGTAGCTGGGGGAGCAGCTCCCCACAATCCACAAAAATTATTGAAAAGCATTGAAAGTACTCAAATAACTGAGGTTCTGTCCCTCTAGCAGAAACCTTTGGCTACCCCCTTCAAAAATCCTGGCTATGCCCATGTTCCCAGAAAATGAGAGAGTCTTATGAAGGAGTATGCCATGCCTTGTCTTTAAAAGCTTGATTGGAGTGATGGAGAAACTCATTGGGACATCTTCACTACCTCTATCCGGTTATGAACTTCTTGCCCTACTCCTGAACTTCTGAACTGTGACTCCTGTGCACTGTGTCTGCTGCTGAGTCTGTACTGTTACCTGCCTGAAATAATATCTCTCTCTTATTTAGAAGTAAAAGTCTCTGACTGTGCATGTTGGGTGGAGGCCAGGTCATTCATATCTTTTTGACAATTATTTCATGATTTATAGCCTCATTTATTACAATGTGATTTAAGTGCAACTATCTCTCTCTGGATTTGGATCTTATTGCATAAAGCCCTTGATATAATTAACAAAGTTAAAAATGCTTTAAAAGAAAAAGAAAGTTTTGTATTCTGTGGCTCTGATCCAAAGAGTTTCCTGCATGAGTGGAAAACACTTCCTGCATGTATAATGGTGAGTTACTGATTCCACTGATTTTCTTGTCTAGTGGGAGTCCCTCTCTGTGTGCTACTTCCCACACCATTCTGGACGGTGTCCGGAGTACCAGGAGCTGCTTTTCAGTTTGGGCACATGAAGATGCAGGGCCAGGAATTCACCTGTTTCTCAATGAATTCGAGCTGAAGTAAATTAAGCAAAATCACCTCTCTCTCTTTTTCTTATTATGATAGTTCTAGACAGTTCTAGAAAGGATTATTATGATTTACCTGTTGGGGGGGGGGTTCGCTTTATTTATGCACAGGATTATCAGGATTCTTTCAGAAGTCAGCATTGCAACTTCCTGCTCACATTTGATGAAATGAAATATTACTTTGTTGGCTACAGAGCTTTCAGAGATGCCTTCCATGAATTATCTCCACGTGTCACTGACAGACCTCTATGGAGAGAGAGACAGTGCAATGAACTCTTCTTATTCCCATTTCTGCTCAGGTTAGACCATTTAATTCTGAAAACTGGTTGCAACCTCATTATCCTGATTTTAAAAAAACCAAACACCCAGCAACCTTGAGTTAAAATAGTCTTGAAAGCAATATAACTTTCCCCTTTCTGAAACAATTTGTTCAATTACCCGATTATCGCCTCCTCTTCATTTTCCTTTACTTTGATTATATTCTGGCATGGTGAAGCAATTAAGTCCTGGCAAGACTGGAGAGGTTTTAGGTTACAGTGTTAAAGCAGTTTCAAACTGTATAAGCTGCCCATGACCTTCCGAGAAGAAACTTTACACATAGAAGCCTACCTCTGAAATAATGATTTAGAATGAAACTAACAGGAAAAATGACAGGAATGTTTTCAGCGGGCAAAGTGAGGTGTGGTCAAGCAGGGCAGCCAACACAGACCTGCTCAAAGATCATTGCACTGGAGACATAAGTTGCAGCATGGGCCAAAACAAACAAGATGAATTTTAACAGGGAGAAATGTAAAGTATTGCACTTGGGCAAAAAAAATGAGAGGCACAAATACAAGATGGGTGACACCTGGCTTGAGAGCAGTACATGTGAAAAGGATCTAGGAGTCTTGGTTGACCACAAACTTGACATGAGCCAACAGTGTGACGCGGCAGCTAAAAAAGCCAATGCAATTCTGGGCTGCATCAATAGGAGTATAGCATCTAGATCAAGGGAAGTTATAGTGCCACTGTATTCTGCTCTGGTCAGACCTCACCTGGAGTACTGTGTCCAGTTCTGGGCACCACAGTTCAAGAAGGACACTGACAAACTGGAACGTGTCCAGAGGAGGGCAACCAAAATGGTCAAAGGCCTGGAAACGATGCCTTATGAGGAACGGCTAAGGGAGCTGGGCATGTTTAGCCTGGAGAAGAGGAGGTTAAGGGGTGATATGATAGCCATGTTCAAATATATAAAAGGATGTCACATAGAGGAGGGAGAAAGGTTGTTTTCTGCGGCTCCAGAGAAGCGGACACGGAGCAATGGATCCAAACTACAAGAAAGAAGATTCCACCTAAACATTAGGAAGAACTTCCTGACAGTAAGAGCTGTTCGACAGTGGAATTTGCTGCCAAGGAGTGTGGTGGAGTCTCCTTCTTTGGAGGTCTTTAAGCAGAGGCTTGACAACCATATGTCAGGAGTGCTCTGATGGTGTTTCCTGCTTGGCAGGGGGTTGGACTCGATGGCCCTTGTGGTCTCTTCCAACTCTATGATTCTATGATTCTATGATTCTATGACTGAAGCATGGCATGTTTTCCATCCAAAAACAGCAAGCAAAACCAAAATAGCTTATCTTTTATAGAAAGGGCACACTGCACACTATCTGCATATCTAGTCTTGAACATATTTTAACTTTTAATATTTAGTAGTCTAAAGTAGTAGCCCAAGAAAGGGTTACATAAAGCTGGTATATGCAGGCTAGATTTCCTATGTGCCTTTAATGCTTGCTTAGGGTGGAGAATTTTGGCAGGCACATCTTTTCATCTAACTGATCTTTAAGAACATTCCCTTTTTTCTGGGAATACATTAGAGCAGGACTTTGGGGGTTCTCTTCTGATTGCAACATCCCCTTGCTGCATGAAGAGTTAGTTGGGAACCTATAGGGGACTTTATGTGAAGTAGCTCCACTTTGACTAGGATGTCAAATCTCTGTTGTGCACACAAAACTGCCTGGGTGTAGAAAGAGAACACTTTGGATCCCTGCCATTGGTTAAGGTAAGTTTCTACAAGGTAGTTCCAGCATGGGAGAGCGTAGCTCTAAAGACTGCACCAAAAAGAAAATTCCTTGCAAAAATTCCCAAAGCAGCACTCTGGTAGTAAATGACAGAGTGGGCAAAAATTTTCCTGCAGTTCTTAAAGGTATGTACTACAATACTCTACAAGTCATGATCTAGGGACTTTAATTGAGTGTAGGTGGTGGGGGAGCTATTCACTGACACTTGAGAATGTCAATGAATTCAGATGCCTGATGGGAGTCTCCACCCCCATCGCTCAGCCCGCACACTGAGGTCCAGCTCTGAGGGCCTTTTGGCAGTTCCCTCACTGTGAGAAGTGAGGTTACAGGGAACCAGGTAGAGGGCCTTCTTGGACGTGGTGCCTCCCCTGTGAAATGTCCTCCCATCAGATGTCAAGGAAATAAACCACTTTTAGAAGAGACCTGAAGGCAGCCATGTATCAGGAAATATTTAAAGCCCGATGTGTTACAATTCTTTATATATGCTGTAAATTGCCCAGAGTGGCTGGGGAAACTACTACTACTACTACTTCTACTACTACTACTACTACTACTACTATTAAATGTTACAACATTTGATCCCCATATTACTTTGACTATAACATCTGTCAGCAACCTCTACTGCAAATGTTTGTTTTGCAGTTGCTACAATAGATGTGTTTCTTATAATATCGAATGTACTCCCAACACATTTTAATAACTGTTCTAATTCCAATTATGCATGAACAGAACTCCCCCCCCCTCTTTTTCCATCTCTAAAATTTCTCTGTCGCAAATAAAATCTTGTTGAGTTCCCCACCCCTCCATTAACCTGGTGCACCCTGGATTTTGCTTGTGGAAAGACCCATGGATCACAATGTTTAAAGCTCAAGGGATGCTGAAATATAAACTAGACGCAAACATCTGTTAGGATGGGAAAGGGCTATTTCAGGCTGCCCTGGAATATAAAAGAAAAGGCACACAAAAGGTCAAAAGATGGTTTAAGAGCCCCAGGAGGTACCTCCTGGTAGAGCAAAGATTGCAAGGTGGTGCATTCCTTGTAATAAAACAAGAAATTTCAACAAAGATACAAAATTGAGATAAATGGCTTTTACAAGGTTTGGCTGGAAGCATATGCAGCTCTTTTTGCTTCAGTCACAAAAAAGTAGAGCCTGCAACCACTCATTTTTTCATCCAAATTACAAATTGGGAGGAAATGACTGTATCCTTGATGATCGTGATAAAAGCAACTCAGCAAAAAGAAATGAGTAAACGTTCTTTTTAATAAATCCGTAATAGTGCTTTTGAGACTGCAACCCAGAACACTTGGATAGGGAACAAGCCCCACTGAACGCAGCAGGACTTACTTCTGAGTAAACAACAAACATAGGCTTGTATTGCACATACCTACACAACCTTGTTGACTGACTGCATTTGGATGCAACGATGAACGATTGGTTTATTATTCCTGAGCCTCAGGCTCAGGCTCTTTCCCTTCCCATCTCTTCCTTCGAAGTGGCTGCAAGGAGATCAGAAGCTAGAAGGAAGAGATCAGAGAGTGTTCTCAGTTGTGACACTCTGACTGTGGAATGCCTCCATCTCACCAATTTGATGGGCATCAACTCTGATGGGTTGAATAGGTTGTGGAGGGGGGACAGCATCTCCTCATTGGACTTCTCAATTCATTATATTTGCTGCTGAGTTTTAATGTTATGATTGGTTTATATATATTGGCTTATTTTTGGTTATATTTTGCTGTGCCTGTATAAATATTTGTGGGAAGCCCCCACCTCCAGCAATAAATTAGATTAGGCTGAAGGTCAGATCTCTCTTCTCAGTGTGCAGAGATGAAGCAAAAAATGCTGAAGGGGAGGGACCAGCTTGAGGAGGAATCAGAAAGAGTGAGGCAGGGGAGTGGGCAGAAGGAGAGAGGATTCTTCCATCCTGCTTGCAGAGCCAGCAGTTTGTGGGAGCTGACAGGAGGAGGCGGAGCCCTTTAAAGCAGCACCCGAAGAAAGATGTACAGAGAAATGGGATTTGGAGGGCACAACAAATAAGAAGGCAACAAGCAATTGAGATATTGGAGACAGGGTCTGGGACAAAAAGATTGGGAGAATATAAGGAAAGCAGGGGTTGAAAGCAGGCTAAAGGACAAGGCTAGGGGAGTCCTGTGATAAAAAGGGAGCCTGTACTCTTATAGTGATGGCCCCCACCCAGTAAATTCTGAAATATATTGGCACTCTGAAGATCCTCTGGCAATTCGGAGGTCGTGGAGAAACAGAATGAGTATAAAACCCACTTTTCATTATTTTTTAATGAACTGAGCTACAAATGCCTTAAATATAATTAAATTGTTGAATTAAAAAACAGTAAGTTCATTGTTATGTACCAACTTTAAACCAGGAAAGGGGAGTCTGTGGCCCTCCAGGTGTGGCTGAGCAAGAGTTCACATCATCTCTCTAGCCACTGGTCATGCTGGCTAATGGGAGTGCCATCTTGTGGGAGTTGGCATTCAAGACCATTTTGAGGACTACATATCCCCAACACTGCCCTAACCTGTGGTATGGTTTATTGAAACATGCCAATTTCATAAGCCATGGTTTGGAACTAGTTTGTTTCAGTAAACCATGGTTTAAGGCTAACCACATATTTTCTGGATAATAATGCTAAACTGCAATTAGTTAAACTTACAAGCAAAAACATCAAATGGCTCATGGCTGGGCTAGAGGAGAAAGGAGCTGGGAGCTGATATACCCAAGTCTTGTTCATGTAACGATAAAACATAGTTTATTGGTACATTCATATGCAGCCAGTTAAGGGACAACAGGCAACATACAGGCTGTTCCCTAGGATGGCAGCTCAGAAGGACAGCAACACTTCATTAAAAAGATCCACTTTAACAGATACAGGAATCTCAGATATAGTATATGGATAATTCTTGGTATCTCAGTAAATTATTTAAAACACTCATTTGCCAATCAGTCATCAGTAACAAGGCTCAGACCTTGCTTTTATTAACCTAGGCATTTGCTGTAGTTTGTCTTTATAGTTTTAACTTTTTCTAAAGATTTTAATAAAGACCTTAAAGATGAAAACCCTAGAATTATCATCTTATAGGCTTGGCCTGAGTCTAAAATCATGTCTGCAAAGGTTTACACTGGAAAAACCATCTTTTTCAAAATTAGTTAACTTACGGGTCAGTTTAACAATCTGGTGAAGCATCAAAGTCAAAAGGCCACAGTGGTTTGTTGCTAAAGCAAGCCTATGAATTTTGGTGCCCTGAGCTTCACAACAAATGTGTATCTGACTGATGTATTGTAGCAACACACTGGTCCCCCCCCCCCCTTTCCTAAGCTTTCCAGCTGGAAAGGATTAATTTGCCCTATTATCAGTGTCTTTTTTCCATTACAAAGCAGGCATAAACTTCTAATTTAAATTGCAATGAGGAAAAGCGAAGGCCCCATCCCCAGCTAATCTTGAATGTATAAGACAGAATTGCAGGTATATGAGATAGATAAATCTGCTTGGCAGAAAACAAATCAATTAAATGAAATCAGTTTTGTAGAATCCAGCACAAAACCCACACAGCTAGGGTTTTAGATTCATTTTGGGAGTTCCATCAAGGTTGAAGAAAGAATTTACCTATAACGTCTGCTGTTTAGGCAAACACATTGTGTTAATAAATATTTTCTGGAACTATCAAGAAGAGGAAAGTTAAAAATAAAACACAACTTCAAACATGAATATGGGACTAATATGGCACTCACCTGAAGGATGGGGGGGCAGCACTAGAGCACCACCAGGTGTGTGTTGTCTAGCTCTACGAACTTGAAGAGAGAGAAAACTTCATTCTTTCTGGATGTAAGCCCCCCCCCCCTTCTTGTAGATGCAGTTCCATTTCTGCCCCAGCTATGCTGAGTCTTAAGTTAGTCATTCAAACATTCCTACAAGGATTCCTACTCAGGATTCAAGAGATCAGTTATTAGCTAGGTATTAGTGTTAGCATAATACAGTAGTGCCATCTCCCTGTTTTCTAACAATATTTGTACTTTTCTCAGCCAGCACTGGGCTCAACCCTGCATTCTGTTATTATGCCATATATTGCCATTACAGTGGACCCTCCGGATACAAATTAAATTCGTTCCGGGGGTCCATCTGCAACCCAAAAAGTCCATAGGCAGAGGCGCCGCTTCTGCACATGCGCATGAGGTGAAACCCAGAAGTATACCCTTCCGGGTTTGCCGCGTTCATAACCCGAAAGTTACGTATCCAGAGCAGTACGTAACTAGAGGGTCCACTGTACATAATTCAGAAGCTTATCTATTAATACCAGAAAGTACTAAAGCACAACACCTTTAATACAAAAAGGGTTACCTTCAGCACAAAATTCCACCTAAAAGGTATCTCAACATCACAACATGCAGTGATGACCCACCCCAGCTGTCACCTCTTGTTGTGCCATACAAGGGAATATATTTCTATTCAGCAAAAAGTAAGATTATGGTCTCATGAGGCATAATTGTGGTCCAATAGGAAAAGCTCGGGGGGGGGGATAATGGTTTCTATTCAATTTTCAGTCGATACCTACTGGATTTTGCAGGTTCTGGTGGTATTTCCTTGTATTTCAACCACTTGTTTCTATTCTGGACAAAGGCTTCTAAAACTGGTGGTGGAAAGACTTCTGCCAATTCAAGTGTTATATAGCAGAAGTAATGATGTCTTTGTCTGCAAGAGGGTGTTATTTGAAATGGTCATAATGGCAGTAAACCCTGAATAATCAGGGTGTAGATCAAGCTTCCCCAGCCCGATGTTGGGGCTGATGGGAGTTGTATTCCAACAACATCTCGAGGGCACCAGGTTGGGGAAAGCTGGTGCAGGTAGTTGCTGACTATATGCATGTGAATATGGGACCACGGTAATAATATTTGACAAGTAAATTATTATTATTAATAATAATAATAATTCTTATTTATTTCTACCCCGCCCATCTGGGTGGCTCTGGGTGGCTTTCAACAGAATACTAAAAACAGAATAAAACTTCAAACATTAAAAACTTCCCTAAACAAGGCTGCCTTCAGATGTCTTCTAAAAGTCGGATAGTTGTTTATTTCCTTGACATCTGATGGGAGGGCATTCCACAGGGCGGGCGCCATGACCGAGAAGGCCCTCTGCCTGGTTCCCTGTAACCTCACTTCTCGCAGTGAGGGAACTGCCAGAAGGCCCTCGGTGCTGGACCTCAGTGTCCGAGCTGAACGATGGGGGTGGAGACGCTCCTTCAGTTATACAGGACCAAGGCCGTTTAGGACTCTAAAGGTCAACACTAACACTTTGAATTGTACTCGGAAATATACTGGGAGCCAATGTAGGTCTTTCAGGACCAGTGTTATATGGTCTCGGCGGCCACTCCCAGTCACCAGTCTAGCTGCCACATTCTTGATTAGTTGCAATTTCTGGGTCACCTTCAAAAGTATCCCCATGTAGAGCACGTTGCAGCAGTCCAAGCGGGAGATAACCAGAGCATGCACCACTTTGGCGAGACAGTCTGTGGGCAAGTAGGGTCTCAGCCTGCGTACCAGATGGAGCTGGTAGACAGCTACCCTGGACACAGAATTGACCTGAGCCTTCATGGACAGCTGTGAGTCCAAAATGACTCCCAGGCTGCGCATCTGCTCCTTCAGGAGCACAGTTGCCTCATTCAGGACCAGGGAGTCCCCCACCCCTGCCCCCCCAAAACAGTACTTCTGTCTTGTCAGGATTCAACCTCAATCTGTTAGCCGCCATCCATCCTCCAACTGCCTCCAGGCACTCACAAAGGACCTTCACCGCCTTCACTGGTTCTGATTTAAAAGAGAGGTAGAGCTGGGTATCATCTGCATATGGATGAACCCCCAGCCCAACTTAATTTATTCTAAAGTTATATAGTCCTTGATAAATATATCTCTGCTGGCTTATTATTGCTTCAGCAATGCACAGAGAACATCTCTGACAGGATATAACATGATTCCCTCAAAGCCACGGCTACATAAAAACATTCCTTCAAACAGCACCATAACACATGAAAAGATTTTGCAGAAGTGTGTGTGTGTAATTTAGAAAAGTTAACAGCTTGGAATAAGGATGAAGGAACAAGCATAAAACAAAATGATTGGAAATAGTACTTGTATGATTAGCATAAGTGCTATACTTACTTTAGAATTTCAGCACAAAGTTATGTCTCACTTTGTTTAAAAGTTTGTAACACGCAGAAAAAGCTGTGCAAGTGTTAAGATGCAAGCTTGCCAACAAGCTAACCACAGCCTGCATCTGAAACATTCAGGTCAGACATTGTTCTCTTAAGATGATTACAGCTTGAAAGCCAAGGAGCAGGTAGAATAGAAGATATGCTTATATTAAGTTCATTAAAGTCTACTTTTACCTGTGACATGCAGATAGCTCAGCTAAGTACTTCATTTCAGGCTTTCACCCTCAGTGACGAGAATGTCACTTGTGCAGTTCTCCCTCCTGAATAGCTTGTGGTCCCCAATACTGTTCTAAGCTGGCACCTGGTTCATCTAAGGAGCAGCTTCGTTGCCCACTGGGGGTGGCATGATGGCTATAGCTCCACCTTCCGACTATTATATCCTAGGAGGAGATAGTCCATGCACTGAATAAGAGAGGTAGGGGTGTGTAAGAGTGTGAGTGTGTGTGTGTGTGTGTGTGAGAGAGAGAGAGAGAGAGAGAAGGCTTAGGGTTAAATGAGGCCGCTCATTAGGTTTCCTGGATTTAAGATGAGCAATTGTTACTGTGACAACATTTCACATCTTCGGCTGCTACCAAGTGAACATTTATTCACATAAGAAGCCTTTGATCATGACAGTAGCCATTTGTCTCCAAGAAGAGTTGCTCTAACCGTGGCAAGTTTGCACAATTGGTACACAGAACGAGGCTCTGAGAAACGTAACCTTTTGCAGTTCCTTCAGCCCCCTTGCCAACTCCTCTTGTCACTTGCACTGAACTTGCTGTGCCCCATAAAAGAGAAGGGAACATTCATCCCAAACCACAGCCTTCTGCTGAGATAAACGGGTATTGAGTCCAGCATGTTTGTTTTGGTCCGCTCTAAAATGTACACTGTTACGTGAGACTGGCTTGTACTACTGCCGTTCCATTAATTTTCGAGTGCTGCAGTGAACAAACAAAGTGAAGCTGGAAGGAAGGGAGGAGGGTCAGAGAGGAGAAAATACTGCTGGCTTTCATTTCAGGAAATATTACTAATTCAAGTGGCACTTGCACACACCTGGCTGCTCTCTTTCCTGCTGGCATGACCATGCGCTTCGTTCCGATAAGCTATTAGTAACCACAAGGCCTGAAATGACTATATACTGTCTGGTCAAAATAGTCTCTTGGGTTAAAAAAAGAAAACACCCCATAATACAATTGCTAGTTTTGGCAATGAGAGAAGGCTTATAGCAAAAAAATATTCATGGAAATTGGTAATCCAGTAGCAGTTGCTCCTTTTGGAGATATTTCAGGGGCTTCTCCTGGTTTATCGAAAGGGAAGAAGGAGGCGGAGCAGCCATGCAAAGAAGGTGGTAGAAGTACAAAAGCAGTCAGCAAGCAAATAAATGAAATGAAATGAATGGTTTTTCAGTAGTCAGTGTTTCTTGTCCTGGCCCCAGAGGGCAGAGGTTCATTAGGTACAGTTCTTCCATCTATAGGTCAGTGGGGCAGAGATGAAGGCTGCTGGATCTATCTTTGGGAATCATGATTGGCAGCACAAGATGGAACCAAATCAAACACAAGGACTTGTGTTGATGACTGAGAATTACAAGTATTTTTTGCAGTGAGAGGGGTTTTTATTATAATTGCTATTCTAGATCCCAAATTCAAAGACGGGGGGGGGGGGGGATGACTCCTGAGGATGTATGGACATATCTAATTGCTCACCAAATACCTTTGGTCAATGAAAGGCAAGGGGTCAACCTGCCTCAGCCCCCCCCCCCCCGCCTCAAAAAAGCACTTTTTCAGCCATGGTGTCAGTGGCCGTGTGTAAGCCCATTCCACCCCATCATGCCACCTTCCGGAGCCAAAAGCGGTGTGTGCCTTGGCAGTTGTGTGTGTTTTGGTTGTGCACAATGTACTGGGAACCTTTGGGCAAGGATTAAAATTTGGGTTCATTTTGGGAACCTAGCAAAAGTGGGTTGTGCCCTTGAATTTGGTTGATTGGATACAACAGATCTTCTTTTACCTTCCCAGGGCTAACTTAAGATGAGAGACAGTGACTTCTCCAGGGCCACACAGTAGTTCATGCCCTAATGGGGACATGAATCATGATCTTCTTGGCCCAAATCCAGCACTTGATCACAACATTATATAAAGGCTCTTGACTGAGGCCAGTTCCAGTTCATGGAGGGGCGGAGAAGAGCTTATTTCCAGTCCAGGCAAGTATTCACCCCCATTACTAAAATTGTTGAAATGCCGCTGTGTTGTTGTTTTGTTAACGCTTAACTGAAATTCAACTTTTATACTCTCCCTAGCATTTTCTACCACAACGCTTTTGCTCTGATTTTAAACCTCCCCACCCAGAAAGATTTCCGGGTGTGAATCTTGAATACACATGGGGGAAACAAAAATGTGGGTGGTCTGATATAGCACAACATCTGAAAGCTTTATAGGAACCTTTTTTAAAAAATCTTCCTTTCAGGGGGTTTTTCTTTACCCCTGAAGAACAAGGGCTGTATCTTCAAAAAAAGACGTAATAAAAAGTAAAACATATGGGAGCTTTCTATTAAAAAACCTTGGGGATGTTGAGGTGGGAAGCTTCAGTAAGTGAGGTCACGGGCTTTCCTTAGCCATCCCATATTGCTCCTTTCTAGAGTCTCACTCCTTATTTTCCCTGTCTTTACCTATAACAGGGGGTAAGGAATTTGATCTGAACAGCAGGCCAGATCATTATCTCCCCCACCCTGCAAGGGCATAGTTGTCAACTTTTCCCTTTTCTTGTGAGGAATCCTATTCAGAATAAGGGAATTTTCCTTTAAAAAAGGGAAACCTTGACAGCTATGCACAAGGGGCAGGTTTGACAGGTGGGCAGGACCATGCACCTGTCAATCACCTAACACCATAATTTCATTAAGTGACATTTTTTCACCACACGGTATTGCAAATCCCTTTCCTGGGAATTTTGTAAATATATTTAGGCATAGATACAAAGCTCTGTGCACAGCACGTTGCAGCCATTGCTGATCAGATGATGTCATATACATGTCAGGTGTAGGGCAGGGGTGGGTGTGGCCTGGTGAAAATGGCCTCATGAGCCAAACGAGGAGGCCTGGTGGGCCTGATCTGTGGGCTGGAGGTCTCCCACCTCTGCCCTGTAATCTCTCTCTCTCTCTCTCCATTTTAGAGATGCAGCTCCTCATGCATCCTAATGGTTTGGCAGTGGAACAGAAGTCAGTGGGCTCTTTTCCCGGAGGGATGCTGCAGTTGCATCCTGTAGTGGTTCAATGCAAGTTGGCCTTGATAATCTCCAAAGTTCCTTCCAACTATGACATTGTATGTTTTTTCCCCCTCCCAAAACAGAGTGCATTTCTCCTGCTTGTCCTTCTTCTTCTTCATCATCATCATCATTTATTATTTATATCCCGCCCACCTGGCTGGGTTTCCCCAGCCACTTCACTAAACAAAACCATGGCAAATAAGTACAAATTGCACAACAAATAAACACCCACCATTATGAAAAACAAATGAGCAAGTGCACACTAAGTATTCAAATTATTGTCTTGCAGGAGAACGTAGAAGGCAACAAAGGCACATGGATCGCAGACAGCTTTGGGAATGTCAGCAGAGGCCGGGGCTTCATGCAGAGACATATTTTATTTTAGAATATATAATGATGACCAGGTGTGTGCTCAGGAACGAAACATTATTCTAAAATGTTTGCAAGAAGTGTCAAATCCACTCGAAAAGAAATGTTCCAGAATAGTGTCTTCATTTCCCCCCTAATCCCACCAGGTGGCGGTAGCAACCAAATTAACCAGGGAACTCCCATCCTTATCCTTTATCTTCCTAAATACACAGGATAAGGCTCAGTTTAATTTTCTAGCAGTTAAATTCCCTGTCAGCCTAATCATGTGTAAAAAAGGAAACCATATGGCGGTTTTCTCAGCACTTGGGATTCCAGCGATGTTGGGGAACAGCAAACACATCCTCTCCGAATGCAATTATCTTTGAAATACAGTGCCCAGTTTGAAAAATAATTATGTACCTTGGACCAGGTCCAGGACTAGGAACACCTCTCAGTGCCCTGGGTTTTTAAAAGGGGAGAAAATGCAATTGTGTTGGCTGTTTTCTGACATGCACATTAACATGATATTTGACTTCTTTCAAGTGTGACTTTGGCTCTAATTTGCAGGGGCACTATATCCAGCCAAAAGGCAATGCTGCCAGTTTCCAAGATGCAAAAATAAAAATAAAAATATTTTTTTTAAATTCCCGTGCCCATCAAGTAATTGGATTTGTAAAATTAAATTCTATACTTTAAACCATATCCATATCCGTCAGTCAGTGAACATTTGCTAATGAAGGATAGAAACATAAAGCTACTCTGGCAGCTGAGGTTCTCAAGAATTTAGGAAAGGATCTAATTTAACAAAATTATGCTTCTACGGTGCTATAAAGAAACCACAACATTTGATAAGAATGCAATTTAGGAACTGCCCGCAGGAATTGTCACAGCAAACGTATATTATTGAGCATAATATGAAAACAGTGTGCTGCCACCTATATTTCTGTGCCTGTAGGTGGCACTTTTTTATTAAAAAGGTAAAGGTACCCCTGCCCGTACGGGCCAGTCTTGACAGACTCTAGGGTTGTGCGCCCATCTCACTCAAGAGGCCGGGGGCCAGCGCTGTCCGGAGACACTTCCGGGTCACGTGGCCAGCGTGACATCGCTGCTCTGGCGAGCCAGAACAGCACACGGAAATGCCGTTTACCTTCCCGCTAGTAAGCGGTCCCTTTTTTATTACATACCTAGAAAAATAGAGATTCGGTAGAGAGGTAATCTGAGAGCAGCTGACAAATTCAATGAAGCATCACATTCATAAAAAGTATGCAAAATGCAATTTGCATGCCAGCCTATATACTGCATAAAAAAGCTAGACTATACTAATAAGCTTATCTCCAGTAGAACCCATTTTATCCTCTATTCAAAGGATGATAGTTCTTGATAAGACTTGAATGAATGGAAGTCTGGAGAGAAGATTAGCTAAGGCCTACATCATTTTGACCGAATGCTTTGAGTTCTGTACTCCACCTTCAGGAAGGCTCATCCGCTTAGACGGCATTTAGGCACAAGAGATCTGGACAGATTCTAGGACTTGCTTTATGATGCCCATCCATGTATTCACATCCTGCCTAGAGCCAATCAGTATTCTTGACCCTGTTGGTAACAAGAACTTCCACATACCCCACAGGAGTATTATTTGGCTGCAGCAACAAGCTACTGTGCAACATCTGGATGTATTTCAGCTGTTAACTGGACGACAGGGCACTTTAACAAGTTTTGGACACTTACATGGAGGCAACAGTCTTCACATGATGGAGAAGCAATTCTTCCCTCTTGAAGAGGAGCAGGAAAATCATGTATTGAAGCTTTGACACGTAAGTGCTTCTGTGTGAAGCACCCGTAGCACATGCTATTTTGTTTGCATAGTGAAAGGGAGAGGTGCATGACCACCACTCAGCGCAGTGTAGTGGTTAATGTGTTGGACTAGGACCTGGGAGACTAGGGTTCAAATCCCCACTTGGCCCCTCACTGGGTGACCCTGAGTCACTCACTGCTTCTCAGCCTAACCTACTGCACAGGGTTGTTGTGAGGATTAAATGAGGGGTGGAGGGGCGACTATGCACACCACCTGGAGCTTCTTGGAGAAAAATGTGGGGTATAAATGCAATAAATAAATAATTTTTAAAAAATCAGTGACTGCTGCTGTCTTGCTGCTGATTAGGTAAGTGTCGGAAGCAGGCAGGCCACACTGGGCAGATTTGCTTTTACATCTAATAAAGCCCCAGAGGATTTAGTGCAGAGATCCTACAGCAAAGGTTTGCAAGAAGCAGCCCTCTGTGTTCAACACTCAATTTTTGTGAGGTTCAATTTTCATCTAAAGTGCTGATCTGCGTGTGTATGCAAAATTGCACATTTTCCACACTCACATGTAACTCTTGTTCTCCCACCAGCTGCTGTCAATGGAAGAGAGAGGGGTGGGAGAGATGTAAGACCCAGCAGCTATTTTCACAACATCATGACCAACTGGGAAAGAATGTAAATTAGGATGACTATTCAGATGTGCATCCCATTGAAAATAATGCATAGCTATCAGGTAAAGGTAAAGGTAAAGGTACCCCTGCCCGTACGGGCCAGTCGTGTCCGACTCTAGGGTTGTGCGCCCATCTCACTTAAGAGGCCGGGGGGGCAGCGCTGTCCAGAGACACTTCCGAGTCACATGGCCAGCGTGACGAAGCTGCTCTGGAGAGCCAGCACCAGCGCAGCACACGGAAACGCCGTTTACCTTCCCGCTATAACGCGGTACCTATTTATCTACTTGCACTTAAGGGTGCTTTCGAACTGCTAGGTGGGCAGGAGCTGGGACCGAAAGACGGGAGCTCACCCCGCCGTGGGGATTCGAACCGCCGACCATGCGATCGGCAAGCCCTAGGCACTGAGGTTTTACCCACAGTGCCACCCGCGTCCCATTATCAGAGGACAACAACAAACCGATGTATGGAAAACTGTTTTCATTTGTTCTTGATTAGAATTAGAAACATAATGACAATCTTTAGCCATCTTCTTTGTAGTAGATTATTTTCCTTTTCCTGTTCTGATGAGAATGCATTATAACAAAAGGACAAAAAAGGGAGAAAGTAATGCACTGCAGATGGGTGACACATGCATTGTGACATACATCCTGTATATCCAGATGCTACTAAGTCATCTTAATAGCTATACCTCCAGTGAGATGCACATCCCAGCCTGATTTTGCCCACTTCTGAATGTTCATCGACATCCTGTTCTGTGCCAATGTAACTGGATTGTGGCAAAGGGGCAATGGGACTGACAACCCTTTGCCACATTGGTTTTTTTTAGTATGACTTCCAACTGTACCTGTGCCATAAATACAACGTGTAGGTTCATAGGATGGCCAGATTCAGAGATTTGCAGGAACACACTCCTTGAATAACCAGCAATGTCAGCTTTGACAGTGCTGATCACCTGTTGAAGCAGGAAAAAAGAAACCTAGCTTGTTTGTCGCTCAAACAGGGTTAAATTTGGCAAATGTCTTCTTGGCACTAGTAGTGGTTGGTGGGTTGGCAGCACTTACCTGACATCCCATCACCAGTGTCGCTGCAGCTAAGTGAGAGGGAAGAGGGGCAAGGAGGCGGGGATGCAGGCATGGTGCAAATGCACTAGCAGAGCCAATCTTATCTTCTGCCAGTACATTTGCTCCACACTGACCTCATAGCTGCAGTTGTGGGAGATCAGGTAAGTTGCTCCTGCCCTGCTGACCACTACTGCTCAGAGCTCTGCACATCATCCTGGTCCAGCAAAATAAACTACACCCATAGTTGCTGTGTTTTGAGGTATTTCAAACATGGAAGTTTACTTCTGTGTGCAGATCATTCTAGGTGGATTGAGGTGTTTTGTGTGGCTCGTGACCTCCGTGCAATACATTTTGAGGGTAAAATGGCTCAATTTCACAATGACCTTGATGCTGTTACCATAGCATGGGCTGATGAGGCCCCAATATTCCTTTTAATCGATTTGGGGGGGATCAGTTTCAGCTGATGGAGCCAGAGGATGTGGGCAAGGTGCTTCCTAGTATGCATTCATGCGAATGTGCTCTCAACCCTTGCCCATCCTGACTGATTAAAACCAGTCAGAGAGGTTTGACTGTGTTGGTTCAGACCATAGTCAATGTCTCATTACAAGAAGGAGTAATGTCCCTGGTTTCATAGTATACAACCACTACACACACACACACACACACACACACACCACTACCTAGTTGGCAGTTTATAAATATTCTAATAAAATAGCAGAAAAAAGCTAAAATTTATTTTGATGAATTACATGTTCCTTTCCCATCTACATACCTCCAACCAGAGCTATAAGAATGATTGTGTCGATGTGGCCAAAAATATGTCAAATGTCCATTAAGGGCATGAGAGAGCTCAGTTGGTTAGAGCCAGTAGCGTAGCGTGGGGGGTGCAGGGGGGGCCGGCCACACCGGGCGCAACATCTGGAGGTTAGGGTTAGGGGGCACAAATCCACGGGTTAGGGGGCGCAAATTACTTGCCTTGCCCCGGGTGCTGACAACCCACGCTACGCCACTGGTTAGAGCATGGTGCTGATAACACCAAGGTTGCAGGTTCTATCCCCATATGGGACAGCTACATATTCCATTGCAAGGGGTCTAGATGATCCTCACGGTCCCTTTCCAACTCTACAATTCTATGATTTCTTCTAATGCTATAAAACTGAATCTGAACCTAGGAAAAGCCCATTCTCCTTATTCTCTCTTAACCTAGCCAATAGTTCTCCTTGAACCTGCATAACTGGGCTCTGGAACCAGGAGCAGGCCTGTGTGCTGCCTGGCCACCGCATTCCTTCAGCCTCTTGAGTGGAAAACCTGTGCAGCCCCACACTACCTGGTTGGCCCTGTATGCAAGAAGGCTCACATAATTGGGGCTTTACTTAGTGCTCACTTACGTTTAGCATTTTCTAAAGCTACACAACCTGCAGAGTACAGATATGTGCGGTAGCACTGCCACTTTGCTAGGAAGGAAGCTATTTTTAAACACTTGCAGCAGTGGGAACTGCATAAAATTACCATAATTTCAGCCTTCACTAACAGTTTTCGGTTTACAGCATGATATGGTATGAATTAATGGTCGGCAACATGCACTTTCCCTTCCTTTCATGTGGCCAACCAAGGAATTCATCTGGCAGTTTCTGGAACCTAACCTTCATCTACCACAGAATAATTTCAAAGATCGCCCCCCTCCAATGCCCCGCTGCTTCCCACCTCCCTCCCTTTTTGCAGAGAGATAGTATCAAAGATTTGGATTTCACTACAAATCCTGAAAAGTCTTCATGTCTAACCGGTGGTTATGTGACTTGATAATTGCAGGACATCCTGCTATTTTCCCCTATGGTGATATTCTGCTTGTGGGCAGATGGCATCAAAGTGCAGTACAGATGGTAACCCGCAGCCCACAAGCTTCTCGTTACTGTTTCAGATTCTGTGCACAGGCCATTTTGATTCTTATCTTTGCTTTATAATATTTTTAGAATTAAAAGATGCATGCGGTGCTGCTTTTCCGCAAGCAGGACCAAAATAACAATGCCTTGTTGTTTCTAGTCGTGTGCAAAAACCTTCCCTTTCAGCAGATTAAGTGACTTGAAGTAGGTAGGTTTTTACAAAAACCATTATATCCTGCCTTTGAGCCCTGAAAATAAACCTGATGGCAGTTACATACACACACCAAAACACACACACACAAACCCATCCCTCAATGCAAAGAACCCACCTCCCTGGGACAATATTAAAGCCAGAATAAATCAACAGAAAAACCAAACTCATAGCCTGCAATATTAATATACTTTTGTTGAATAAAAAGTCTTCGTCATCCACCTCAATGATACCAATGAAAGGGCAAACCTACTTTTTCTTAGGAAGGAATTCCACAATTGGGGTGTTGGTGTGATAAAGGCCTTGCTTGTCCTGGGAAGGGCCATAGCTCAGTAGTAAAGCATCTGCTTGTCATGCAGAAAGTATGGGCATCTCCAGGTAGGGCTGGGAAAGAAGAGTTTGGATTTGATATCCCACTTTATCACTACCTGAAGGAGTCTCAAAGCGGCTAACGTTCTCCTTTCCCTTCCTCCCCCACAACAAACACTCTGCGAGGTGAGTGGGGCTGAGAGTGGGGGTGACTAGCCCAAGGTCACCCAGCAGCTGCATGTGGAGGAGCAGGGATGCGAACCCGGTTCACCAGATTATGAGTCTACCTCTCTTAACCACTACACCACACTGGCTCTCACAAAGGCCTCTGCCTGAAACCCTGGAGAGCCCCTGCAGTTTGGATAGACAATACTGAGCTAGGTGGACCAATGGTCTGACTCAGTATCTTCCCATGTTCCCATGTATCCCCCTTCAATTGCAGCTTTCCTGGTAATGGACAATGTCTGCAATCATGACTACAACTGATGGGCAGATTCATATAGAGGAGGCGGTTCTTCAGTTATCCTGGTATCACTCCTTATATATGCAGCTCCTTGAATTTGTGTCATGCTTCAAGGAATCAGATTCCTATCCCTGTGGCAGTAGATATGCAGAACAAAGGAAAAGGAGTCTTATCAGTTAGAAAGTTTAATAAATCACAGTGAGAGAACAAAGAACCCATCTCCTAGAAATGGCGGTGCTCCCAATTAAGAATCCCACCCCCTTACGTCCCTATATCTCTGTCACTTCTATGTCTTGTAATCTGAGCTTGTACCACCTGTGATTTGTGTGCTTTCTGTTCTGCTACTTTCTGAGCTCTTCTTGACCTTGGGGAGAGTGGAGGAATGCTTTCCAGAGACAGTGAATCTGTTAACTCTCTCTCCCCCAGTGTTTCTTCTCCTAGCTGTTCCCCATCCAGTATTTCCCAGCTTCTGCCTTCTGAACTATGTCCCTCTGCAAACCACTGCTCCAAATCTATACTGTCCTGCTCCTGGGAAGATACAGGATCTGGATCAGGAGCAGGGGGAGGGGGTGGCACCCACCATTCCTCCTCAGTGCAACCCTCCTCAGTACGGTCCCTGACAACTGGACTCTGAAATGAAACAGGTACGGTTGATTAGAACCCATAAATTACTTTAAGTAAAGGTGGGTTTTTTTTTTAAGTCTTTGCATTTCCTTTTCAGAAGAATTGGCAACTTTGCAACGAATTTTGTTCTCATGGACTGTTAGTATGACATGGTAATAGAACGAAAAGCCCCTCCTTTCCTCTCTCATTAGAAGATGTACCAACCTCAGACTGAAGCAGCCTGAAGGATAAAGGTGTCATCTACACAGCTAACAATGTCCTCATCTTCCATGTATGATACGGCACTCAGCTTTGGAATGAGGCAAATAAGAAAGGACATGATACAAACCAGGAAATCTATACAACTTTAATTGAGTTATTTTGCACCTGGTTTCCCCTTAACTCTAAATAATTTAATCATTTGGCAATAGACATTAGTTTCATTAAATGCAGACCTGCCATGGGTGTGAACACTAATAACTCCACGAGGTAATTTATTCATGCATGGGCAAGGTAAGATTTAAATGACAGTCTGTCTCATCCATGAAGGTCAATTTATCTTAGTGCCACTCACAAGGGAATCCCCCTCCATAATCCCTTTAGAAGTTTTACTCTCAGGATCAGCACCCAGTTGCCAGACTTTGCAAAAAATAATTCACATTGAGTAGGAACATGGTTAGTACAATTTCAACATTAAAAACATGCTATAAAAAATAATTATTTTATCAGGACCACTGAGGTTCCCAGAAAACTGGTTGAAATGGCAGGTTGTATTTGTTTGCAATGTTATTATTTTTATTCATTTCATTTCTATACCACTTTATGTTGTGATAGGAAAGCATTTCACATAGAAGACAAATAGAAACCATGGGGCCATAACAACATTTTTTGAGAATAAGAAACAAGAGGATTGTTCCCTTGTTAAGGTAGTGTATACAAAATCAGGGTTTCCCAAATTTTATCAGACTACTGCTGAGACTCTTAATCTCAGGGTCATGGATTTGAGCCCCACATTGGGAGACAGTTTCCTGCATTGCTGGGGGTTGGACTAGATGACTTTGTGGTCCCTTCCAACTCTACAAATCTATGATTCAATGATTCTAATTGTGTTGTACCCAATTCTGCCAATTGCTTAAGACGGTCTCTGTGAAGCAATCATGAGGTTCCAAATGATGAAGAAACATAGATTTAGGACAGATATAGGGAACTTTAGACTTCTTAGGTGTCACTGAACTACAAATCCTATCATCCCTGGCCACTGGGCACAATTGCTAGGGCTAATGGGAGTTCAGTAGCATCTGGAAACCAAAGATTCCCCACTGCTGATTCAGTAGCCACCCGCAGTCTAATGTGGAGGAATTCCTGGGAGTAATCTGCAGCCATGTTCCAGAACTCCCACCAAAGGTGAAAGTATGAACAAATCTGCACATACTCCTTCCCACAATAATGACAATAGTTTGGATGTCCTAGTTAGATTCAGACTGCCCTTTATTCATTGGACAAATTAGTGAAAAGGGCCATGTTAAGATATCCTGCTCTCTCTTTTTAAAAGAAAGCAGATTGGAGCTCTAGAGGGGTAAATGAAGGAAGGAAAAGATTGAAGGCGGGGTGAAAAGAGGAGGTAGTGGAAGGCATCAGAATGGGTTTAAAGCAGGGACATGAAAGGGTCTGAAGAACAGGAGCAGGTGGTGGCCTCATAAGCTGAAAAGGGTGCTTAGTAGTTGCAATGCACAGGAGAAGGAAGATGCAGGAGGTTCCCATGGGGAGTGGGCTTTGTGTGCAAAGGGGGTTGCACAAAAGGAGGGGGAGGCACAGACATGGGGTGAAAGTGAAAATGGGGGTGCAAAGAAGAAGTGGCTTCGGAAATGGGGCTGGGTAGGCGAAAAGGAATGGGATGGGAAGGGTTAGTTCTAGGGGGTTAATGTGGGGGGAAATGGCAGAGAGGTTGGTGAGCAGGGCAAGCAGGCGTGCACCCACCAGTACCAACAAACATTCTGTGGGGCTTCCCATTGGACACACTGGTCACAGCTGCCTCCTCAAGAAGCACTGCCTTCTTGTAATATGGTGAGTTTATAAGAAGGCAGGTATTAAAAGATTATACTCCCACTATCCTGTCACTGAGGAGTTTGTGCTAATTATCTGGGGCAGAAAGCAAATTCTTTGACCCGTTAACTCTTCATTCCTGCAACATTTCAACAGGGAGGGGGGGGACATCCTTGATGCAGGGAATAAGTTGTAGCAAGTTACCTTCCCAGGTACTAATCAACAGATGGCTGTGGCAGCAGCATTATGCTAGTCCGCTCACCCACACAAAAAGCTCTTGTCAAACTAAGGAGTTTGGACACCCCCAAACTTGTTGTGCTGCTTCTTCTTCTCTCTCTCTCTCTCTCTCTCTCTCTTTTGGGAAACCCAAAATCACCCCCAAACCTCTTCTGGAAATTTCCCTCTGAATGTCACTTCTTATTTTGGAATCCCAGACATATGGCAGCCCTATGGTATGTTAGCATGTTCGTGGAGCCAAAGGTACAATACTGCTCACTGAACACACAGGTCTTCAAGGATAATGGAAGCCATTTTTCCTAAGTCTGCATTTACTGTAACACCAACAAGATGCCAGAGGTCAACACGAACTACTTCACCAGGCAAATTGGGTTTTCTAGCATGTAAATTGTTGACAAGACTGACCTTTCCCCTTGTGGTTTTAAGATATAAAATCCCACCACATTTTCTCAAGAGAGATTTGGAATTGCAGTACCGCAGGCACATACACAGACCAGCAGAGGGTGCTAAAAAGTAAAACTGCTTGCACATGTCATCCCACTCCGCTCCCCTAAAAAGAAATGACTAAGCACATTGCAGCTTGCCAAGTGCTCTTGGTCATGAGCCAGAATTAAAGCTGCCGTGGAAGCATTATCTTTGGCAAGCAAGCCTTAGAATCTTTCCAGGTTTACAGATAGTGGGTGCTTCATTCTGTAAGGGCAAAATCTGAATAGCATGCCCTGATCTTCTATCTACACAGGAACAAACTGGACTCCTCCTATTCACCAAAACGCCTGTGTTATATGTGTGGTGTCTCTATGGGAATGTGTCCCATTCACAGCAGGAGAGTCTTCCTTTGGCTTTCATAGTTGTGCAGGGAAACTTCAGCGTATTTCTGCAACCTAGAAATGATAAGCTCTCCCCATCAAAATCCCCTTGTGAGTAAACTGCTACGAAGGGCACAGGAGCACTGTCCTTATTGCACCTGGTCACCCTAGATCAAAATGCTGAGTTTCCTGTATGCTTTGGGTTTTTCCATTATATTCCGAACTAAGCTATTCCCAATGCTCCATGGGGAGGTGTACTGGTGGAAGGAGCAGACCTAAGAATGGGTGTCAAAATGCACCAAACTAACAAGACAAAGTAAGGCCTGTAAGAAATGACTCCTGGCTTTGAATCTAATTAGGCCTGTTCATTGTTAGTAAAAACAACTTCACAGGGTCATGTCAACAATCTAGTGTCTTGCCTCTAATAGTAGTCAATTCTGGACGCTCTAAGTGGAAGCATATGGCCGCATTGGTTGCTTTGGTTATGTCTGCGCCAGTGTCCCTCTGCGGAAGTTCTTCATGTTTTGCTTTGCTATGTTTTGTCTCTCTTCTGCTCTTTGCGAGTGTCATGTCAATAGGTGCTTCTTTCTATTGGGATTGCAAGATGCTCTAAAAGTGCTAAAAGGAGAAGGGGATGTGAACTTCCAACACATTGTGCATCAAGTTAGAAATATATATTACACTGGAGATGAAGCTGCTTTTAAAAATTGTCTATCAAGTGTAAAGAAAGTTGGAACACCCCAGTGGTGGTCATGGGGATGACAATGTGAAGGTAGAGCTACATATCACATGGGCCACAATGGGACCTCCATGTCAATTTCTCATCATCTCAACACTGAAATTCAGATTTAGAAGAAAACATATGTAGAAATAATTGCTTGATATGCAGAGTAGAATGAAGATATCTTTGTGTTTGTTAATGCTGCCTTCTTTATGTTGCCTAATAAGGTTTTTTTTTAAAAAAAACCCCACAAAACTTTGGAATCCTTTAGTTTCAGAACTCATAATTGAAGTTTACATGAATCACGTCAATAAGTAGTTTACAGCATCATCAGATTTTACTTTCACTTAATAATGAACTGGGAACTCATCCGAATTTACAAATAAATCTCATAAGCCTGTCCCCAGCCTTCTTAACATTGGATAGGCATCTTTAAGTCTAAACAAGTAATGAAGCTTCTGTAGGAAAAATAACTTTTGTCCTTATCATCCACACTGCAGGAATCTGCAATTTTGACAGATGGGATATGAGAATTATTATGACTTCTCCGGCCTGGATATTTTTTCCAAAGCGAGTTAGATTAAATATGATTTCCTTACTACTGACATCTTTAATGTTAATGCAGGCAGACACAGGAAAGGAAAAGATACAGATAACATAGGTAAGTATTTTTAATGTTTAATGTTACTAGGACTATGCTTGCTTCCCGAAGCACATGTAGGAAGTGTGATGAAATGTCATAAGATAAAATGATTTTATAATGTTTCTCACTTCTGGGATATGCAGTGCTAGCTCTAGGATTTGGGGGGCCCTTAGTGTAGTTTTGTGATTTCTAAAGAACAAGACCCTGACTACTGTGCAGGATCTTGTTTGCCAGATTTCTTCTTTATAAACAGAATAAAACTCCTTTTGAGGTTTGTGTCAATGAATTCCTGCAGCACAGCCAACTTCAGTTCTGACAGGGAGTAAAGGGGATCGGGGCTCCTAGGATCAGCTCAATGGTACAATTGTAGGAACATCGAGGTGCTAACTGTCCTGCCTCCTCCTTGCAGAACACATCTCCAAAAGCCACATATTGAGTTGGGAGTTTCACCTCCTCATCTGTGAGGATTGGCAAGGGATCTCCAGAGGGCTGTGCCACAGAGCCCAGGATGGCTATGGTCCTCTGGCAGTGCTGCTGACAATAATGTGAGGAAAACACAAACAAGAAACGCATGGATCGTGTAACGTTAGTCAGGTCATTCTCAGGATGATCAGGAAGCAAAGCAGGGTCACCTGATAAAACACCAGCTTCTCTCAGTGTCCTAGTATCTCCTTCTAGAGGGATGGATAGGGGAAGTTTGTATGTGATGGCACCTGTGTCCTAGGCAACAAGGGTGAAGTGGATGCCAGCTAGGTACCAGATTTACTCTCAGCCACTTTCCCTGAAAGGAAAAGCTCCTGTGTAGCAAGGGGAAGTGCTGGAGGTGGCTCCTCAGCTAGAGAAGTTAAGGATGGGCAGCAAGAGGAGGCACCAGTTTGTCTGAGCCCTTGAGGAGGGGGGAGTACATAGATATTCACCCTATAGCCTACTGGGATCAGACAATTGGAGTTTCGAATCTACTACCCCCCACTCAGCTGGGCCCATCTTCAGGGTCCTCCAGATCTAACTCACTGAACCATGCATGTACTCTATTTATCTGGAATGCAGTTTTATACTGCATGTGTTTATTAATAATCTCTCTCTCTCTCTCTCTCCATTCTATGTTCCCTGAGTCTGCTGGAGAGTCTTCATAGGCCTTTGAGTGTCTTAAAAGAACCCCAAATTTAGCTGGTACCATATTAGGAAATGTGGCTCACTTTTTATGGTATGGCACCTTCAGCGGAGCTCCCTAACCTGGAAGTGGCAGGACAGGTAAACTGAGCATTCTTCTAGGAATGTGGAAATGCTAGTACTAATAATACACTGGACCCTTTGCTAGACTTGGGGCCCTTTGCCACCCTCTGGAGTGGGTCCTGGCGATAAACAATGTAGATTAATATTAAATCAACACTGGCTTAACTGGAGACATTACGATGATTAGTGAGAATTAGAAGAAGCAATAAAACATGTAAGAGTAACTTTTAATTTATACTGATGAAAGACAGAGTCTCTGAGACAATTACTCCCCTGGTCTTTCAGTACAGGAATAGCATACAAGATGATCATTACTGAATTTAATAGAATTGTTTGTACTAAATCAGTTTTAAAATTCTCAAGTTGCTTTTCTAGGCTAAAATTCAGTACTCACACGGTTATATGGACACTTATGTTCCACTGAATTAAATGTGGACTGATTTCCTAAAAACCACATTCTCTTAGGCGTGCTATATCACATATTTCTTGACAATCCCATAATGGAAATTGTTGAAATTAAGCCTTGCACATTCTAATAGAGGACAATAGCAATACATTTATACTGCTAGAGAATTGTAACTTGTCTTAAAATGAGATGTAGGATATTGGCCGATCCAGAAATAATATGGTTCAGATATCACTTGGGGCCCTGGGTGTCAGAGAGAAGGCAGAACTGCTTAACACCTACTTTGCTTCTGTCTTCACCCAAAAGAAAAGCAAGGCTCAACCTGGTGATAACAGAATAAATGGTGCAAGGAGGGAGCTGCGGTCCAAGATACAAAAAGAGGTGGTAAGGGAACACCTAGCTTTAAATGAATTCAAATCTCCAGGGCCTGACGAGCTGCATCCAAGTATACTAAAGGAGCTTGTGGATGTAATCCCAGAGAATGTGGACTGGAGGCAGCCAAATGTTGTCCTCATCTTCAAAGGGGGGGGGGGAGAAAGACACCAGGAACTACCAACCTTCCAGCCTGACATCAATACCAGGAAACGGCCTAGAACAGGTAATTAAACGGTTGGTCTGTGAGCACTTAGAAAAGGATTGTATGATTACTGAGCCCCAGCATTGGTTTCTCAAAAACAAGTCACGGACCTTATAGTTCACAATAATAAATTACTCTTAATAAATGGTGCTGCGATGATATGGCAACGGGAACTGCACAATACAGGAAAACAGAGCCTAGGTTCAGTTTGATATTCCTGTCCCAAATAATCTAAAGTGCACAAACTTATTCTGAAGGAATGAATTTCCAGATAATATTAGAAGCTTGCCAGTGAAGTGACAAGTGTTTGACTATGTTCCAGTTCTTGGTGAATGGAAAACCAGCAGCTTCCTGTTACAAAATGTACCAACAGCCCATGCCTAATAATACACACTGACACTGGCAATTTATAAGCTTGATATATAAATGTTTCTTTTATTTCTTATTTTTAAAACTGAAACCGGTATATTTTTAGCAAGGTAAATAAGTCTGAGTTAGACTGGTTTCTTCTATGATTCAGCTCACAGAGTGGAATTTGAAAGGCGGTGTTTTGCACAGAGATACAGAAGTGAAAATTCAGCCAGGACTCAATTAGAGAATTTCCTGCTCTATGCTGTGTTTCCTCTAGCGGTAAGTGTCTTGAGACTGCAGAGTAGATCAGCCTCCACCAATCAGATGCCTTGGAGTAAAACTCCCATCAGTCTCAGCCAGCATGGCCATGTCATCTAGGATTGATGGGAGTAATAGTCCAAAACATCAGAAGGGCACCAATTTGGCAAAGTCTAGAGAAGAGAAAAAGGGGACAACATTGATGCCTCAGGTCCTAGCATACGTAGATTATGTTGGTTCCTTTGCATTAATGCTTTGGGTCAGGCGTGGTTTGTTGCCTCATTTGTGTGTTTCCCTATGCTTGCTCTGGGTGTGCCTACCTGCTTGCTTCCCTCTCTTTTCTCTGGACTGACCCTCCTTGTGCATCTGCCCCATCTTCCCATTCATCTCTGGTCCTAAAACTGTCAGGTCTTTCATTTCAGCTCCCACATGCTCGGCTACTTACAGCCCAGTGCTGCTGACACTAACTCCATCAATGTCACTGAATGAGCTGAATTAGTGGCATTTCCCTGGGAAATCCGCATTACTGATGTTATTCAGTACTGATGCGGGGTTGACAAAGGTCACAAAGCAGAACGTAGCTTAACACATTCAGCTTGCAGAAATAGAAATTAAAAAGAATCAGGTCAGCGCTACTTGACAGGGTTCATCGTTTTAAACATGTTGTATAATCTAAGAACTGAGACTGTCTGTGTGCGCACGCATGCACACACACACACATGATTTTATTGCTTAACCTCCAGGCTTTTCCCAGTCTACTTCCAGGCAGTGCCAGGACCAGTCCAAGACCTTTTGCTGCCTGAAGCAGAGACCAAATGGTTCTGCCTCCTCACACCTTTGCTAGGCCAAAAAGGTTAAACTGTATCATCAGATGCCAATCCCTCCCCACGTTGCTTCTCCTGTAGCAGGTTGCTTTACCCTGCTGCAGGGCAAGGCTGGTCCTGCAATAGAGGTGTACTGCAAACTAAATGGTATAAAAGTTGCCCATAACTAACATGAGTCTTGGCTGAACCTAAGACCTATGAAGCATGTGCTCTACTACTCAGCTATGGCCCTTCTGTGGCAGGGACAAGAAGAGAAGTGAAAGCAGGTAAGTGCAGGAAGGATAAACAGCATTTTATAAGCAGCATATCAAGGCTTGTCACACAGACAAGGAATCCCCACAAAAAAGGAAGCTGATATAGGGAAAGGCATGGGCCTGATGGAAAAGTAGGATCTTCTGGTCCCTGAATTTCATTAAGGCCAGCAAGGGAACTTAGCCACCAGAGACCAGATACTAGCTCTGATCCTGGAAGGTCTAAGATTCAAGTCTACCTCCCACTGCTAGTCCTGCTACAACTTCAGTATTTTTCAACTGACCTTTCAGTTTTGTCTCTCTGCAAGTCCTTTAGACACCAAAGTTTACTAGCTCCAACAATACCATATGGGGCCATAAGATTAATGCTGAGCTCTACTCTTTTTATCAACAGTCCGTTCCTTGGGGCTCTGCCCAGATACTGGATTTATCCAAGAGTTGAGAACATGAGAGGAGCCCTGCTGGATGAAACCCAAGGACCATCTCATCCATCTTTCTAGTCCAGACCAATGCCCATCTAGTCCAACCAGAAGCCAATATGAAGGTCATACATATGAGCAATGGCCCTCTTCTACAGTGACAGGTTGCCTCTGATACAGGAGGCAGCATGTAGCCATCTAGTAGCCACTGATGTTTACAATACTCAGAAACTCCCCTAAAGCTTCCATTCCTGTTGAACTCACTTCCAAAGCATTATCTTGCTATTTAAACACAGCAGTATAACGTTGTGACAGATTGTAGTCTTGGAGTTATTTGCTTCCAATTTCTGATTATAAACCATGCTCCAGGAACACCTGGAGAACAAAGTCAACAGTGATTCGTGAAAGAACTAACAAAAAAATAACTAGTGAATCCCAACCTGCGTATTCAGATCCTTGCTTTGCAATCTACTGAATGGAGGTTTCTGTGGAAACGAGTTAAATATTTCCAAAACAATTCTATCCATATCACAGTATAATTTATTTCCGTATGTTTGTAAAACTGACCATTTAAACATCAACAAATCAGTTAACGAGGAGGAAGCTATTGTGAGTCATGAAAGGCAGGCACACGTTACTATAACTGGACAGGGTAATAGCCTGTGTTTTATAATGGTTACAACTGAACAAATATAATGGAGCGGTTGGCAACTTCATGTGGAAGAAGTACAGGGAGGAGGAGGGGAGAGCTTGGATCCTTCGTCTCCCGCACTTTTCTCTGAAAGCTGTTCCTCTAGCTGCTTTTCATATGGCTGGGACAAAAGACTGGAAGGAAAATCTACTGAGACAGTTGATCCGGGGACAGTTTGGAAGTAAGTATGGGTGCAGCAGGAATTCAGCACTGTATTTTCATCTACTTATTTAAGGCTGTAATCCCATAGTCACTTCCCTGGGAGTAAGGTTCATTAAATTCAGTGAGTCTTCTCAGTACACAAGTATAAGATTGCTCTGCAAATTGCCCCTCTCCTGTTGGCATGATGAGTCATATACTTTCTAAAACAAAGGTATGTTACATCTATGTTTCCTCAGCTTACAGTTTTTTTATGCCACATTCACACTAGACGGCAACCTGCAGTCTCAACCCTTTCAAACATTAATTATTTATTGCTTTTAAAAGTGTCAGTACTGTACTACACTGCAGTTATCACATCCATTTATAGATACAATAAGAGAGGAGTAAAGGCCAAAATTCTGAAAAGGAAATACTGGTTTTGATGCTAATACAAACGTCTAGGCTACAAGTCCAAGCTGAATATGAGAATTTGACAGGTTTATCAATAGCAGACCATCCTCAAGCCTAACTAAGCCTCACTACCAATGTGACCTCCATGACATAAATCCTTACTTTGTTTCCTCACTGTCGCAGCCCCACACCCAATGAAATAAGATACAATGGCTAATGATGCAAGAATTACCTTTATGGTTTGTCAAAACAAGGACAGCAGTGGCCAAACATGGCCATTGTGGCACTCAACATATAACAGTCTGTAGCTTACTCCTTATAAAGGAGGGGGAAACACACGGAAAGTCTAGTGTAGGGTTTTTAGTAATGTTTTAAGGGTCTCACTGAGCTGACTGATCATGAGGGGGACTGAAGCTCAGTGTTGGGATGGGTGAATCTGTCAATTTCATTTTTTCTGCTTCTTATTTCCCCAACCTTAAGTTAAGCTCACAGGATTTCTGTTTGTGATTTATCTTATTTTAAAAGTCTACATGAAAAATTGTATGCATTTTCTCATGTATTTTTCCTAATATACACATTTTTGTTCACATTTTTGCCAACGAAGTGCGTTTTTCAATCAAAGCAATGTTGCATGGTACATTATTTTCACCAATATATACATTTTCGTACATGTTTTGTGCAAATGTGGAGAAGTACAACCTTAAAAGGCTACTGTGTTTTGGTTCTCTTATCTGTTCTGAAATGGCAAATTTAGATACATTCACATTAAAATGCAAATTGAACAAATTTCTACCCAATTCCTAACACATGCAGAAATCCCCAAATTCAATCCATGATATCTTTTGTTCAAAGTGTTGGTGCTGACCTTTAAAGCCCTAAATGGCCTCAGCCCAGTATACCTGAAGGAGCGTCTACACCCCCAGCGTTCAGCCCGGACACTGAGGTCCAGCACGGAGGGCCTTCTGTCGGTTCCCTCACTGCAAGAAGTGAGGTTACAGGAAACCAAGCAGAGGGCCTTCTCAGTAGTGGCACTCATCCTGTGGAACGCTCTCCCATCAGATGTCTAGGAAATAAACAACTATCCAAATTTTAGAAGACATCTGAAGGCAGCCCTGTTTAGGGAAGTTTTTAATGTTTGACATTTTATTCTGTTTTTAATGTTCTGTTGAATGCTGCCTAGAGTAGCTGGGGAAACTCAGCCAGATGGGTGGGGCAGAAATAAATTATTATTATTATTATTATTATTATTATTATTATTATTATTATTATTATTAAAAGGGTTAGATAGCAGGTGATTGAAAGGATCCTCACTGGTGACTCTAGAAACCACTGTTAGTTAGAGGAGACAATAATGGGCTAGATGGATGAATAATCTGACCTGGTATAAAAACACCTTCCTATGTCCCCTTGCAATTGACGGATCCCAGAACCAGTAAGACTTCTTTAGCAATGTCACTAGAAACATACCCACAACATGAAGACCTGCTGGCTAAGTAGGCAGCCCCACCATCATAACTGCAATCAGGACTGGCCCAAGACATTTTGGCACCTATGGCGAATCACAAAAAGGCAGGCCTCCCTTCAAGGAAGAAGGGGTGAGTGAAGATCTACATCAGGGGTGTCAAACTCAAATTCATCGGGGGCCGCATCAGCAGTTTGGTCACCCTCAAAGGGCTGGTTCGAGTTCGAGTGTCTTCAAAGCCCATGACACCTTTAACAGCTGGATTAAGTAATGCAGAGCTTCTGGCTCATGGAACACTAGACCTTGATTTCATCTGAATACATATATGAATATAAAAATTGTTTCCTATTTGGCTTGGTGTTTAAGTTACACAAGATGTGCAGGTTTTAATTTTTCTCATTCCCCAAATTTTAATCGAGCGTTTGTTTGGATTTTCCCCCCTTTGCTACCTACCCTAACCCTTTGAGGAGGGCGGGAACTGATGGCCGGACCCTGTAATAACATTGAGGAAAAAATTGCATGATGTGTAAATACCCTAAAAAATAAACCAATTCCTTATCAGCCTTTTTTCCATATATAAATTTTTGCAACGCGCACCCTGCGGAAGCCGCACCTGACGTTATTTACAAAACATGCACTTGCGTATCGAATTTGCTTTTGAATCACGAATCCCCAGAGGCGGAGGATGCTGTTCATTGGGCAGCGCGGAAACGCGCCTAAAGAAATAAAGAAAAGCAAAGCAAAAGCACGCTGCCCCGAGTATTCACAGGGCGCGCTCCCGAAACACAAGCGCGCTCTCGGTCTCCCTCTCTGCAAGGCGTGCGAAGCCAGCTCTGCCCTTCTCCGCATTCCACCTCGCGCAGGCGCGCTGCGCTCCCGCCGGGACTTATTTCACCCCGGCGAGCCCGAAAAGAAGTTGAGAGCAGCAGCAGCGGCCTCCCATATCCAACCCCGCCCTCGCCGTGTCAAATAAGTCTCAGCTAGGTAGCTGGAGGAGGGGGAGGCCGGCGCCTGCGCAGAAGGGACCCGAGGCGCCCTGCGCGCGCGCCGCAGCCCAAGCTTCCCTCACAGATATATATAGACCAGACTACACGGGCCACATGATGAGGTCTGGCGGGCCGGATTCGGCCCGCGGGCCTTGTGTTTGACACCCGTGATCTACATCAAGAACTTGGGGAGGAACTAAACAGCTTTACCCAATGGTTAATGTGGGAATTAAAGGCTGTCATGGTGGAGGGGACCCGCTCTGAATCACTCTGGAGACTCCAGAGGGCAGCTCCCACCATTTCCTCTCTAGGGTTTGAGGCGACTAGCAGAGCCTCCTATTCACCAAGAGGCTGCTATAGAGGTGGCATGGGGGAGAGTGCTGCCAAGGAGGTAACAGGTCTGGCCTCCAAGGTGTGCACTCCTTGGAGGCCGGATCTGCTGCCCCTGTGGATCCTGCCTCCTGAGGCGGTTTTCTCACCTTGTGCCATGGGTGGGTTGGTCCTAACTGTAATGTATAGAATGTGTAAATGGCTTTTAAGAGCACCTACAAGTTTTAGTTTCTCTTTCCTCATGGGAACCTGGGAAGAGTCTCACTTGTTCAGTCACCTTTTCTGTCTCTCAGTGCAGGTCCTGGAGCTGCTGAGATAATGTGTCATGTGACCGCTCAGAAGTTAGTACCTCTTCATGTTTGGTGTTTTTCATGTTTTGTGGAGGTACCCGAATCTCGGGGCGCTTCCTGGTAAGCAAAGCCTAGGTGTGGACAATAAACTGAGCAGGTATGTTCCCACCATATTCATCTCACCCAAAACCCATTACACTGTGCAGCCAGAGTCATACATTATTTGAAAGGGAACGGCATGGTGTGGTGGGAATGGACATCTCTACCCCATTTATCAAGGTCAAGTACTTCAGTTGCTACAATGCAAACTAAATTGGAACACTCAGAAGTGGCTGTGGAGAAGATCTCAAAGCTGTTCTTATGGTATCCAAGGGACTCACCAAAAGAACATTATCCTTGCCAATAACTTACTTGTCATTTGGACTAAACATCTGTTTCCTAGGCTAAGCAGAGTCCTAACATCACCCCATAGCCTGTTGGCTAACACTCATACCCCTCTCCCAAAGCTCTTGCAATCCAGAGCTGAACTCTGACTTGGGGATCTGTATTCTTCAAAGTACACCCCAGAGGACAAGAGGGAGCTTTAAGCATGGACAGCCTCCAGATGTCATTGGACTCCAACTCTCATCAGCTCCAACCAGCATGGTCAATTGTCAGATATGGGAGTCCAACAACATCTGCAGGGTCCCAGATAGGCTAGTGCTGTCATATAGTTTTGGCTTCCTGCTCACTTACAGACTCATTGTTAAAACCGTGTTTATGGAAGACACTCTTACTCGGCTACAAGTGATCGCCAAAGAAGAAGAATATCAGATGCAGAACTGCTATGGTTTGAGGGTCAAACTAGCACAGCCATCTCCAGCCTGGTGCCATCCAGATATTCTTTGACTACAGTTCCCATCATCCCTGACCACTGGCCATGCTGGTTACAGCTCAAGGATCTGGAGGACACCACAATGGAGAACTCTGGTCTGTCACAACGTGATCCTCTGCTAGCAGCAAAAAGTAAGTTAAGTACCATAACTGGTTGAAAAATCACAACTATATGCACAGTGTGACTGTTTTGGCAGGCAAAATCTCTCACCCCCCCCCCATGAGTTTCAATGGATATTACCAGACCCATGACAATACTAGAACTCTTGAGCATTTATTTATCGCCAACAGAACACATAGGTTATACAGCAGCTTCCCAGAAGCCTTGCTCTTGATTTAACACAATGGAGGAGCAGATATTTTGAGATGAAGAGCACAAGGAAAGATTAACTGGAAGCATCCTAAAACAGGTGAGGCTGTGATTGTCTTGAGAACAATCTGCTGAAGATGGGTAGGAATGGAAAACAAACAGAAACCGAGCAGTATACTAGGCATAAATGCTATAACCAAATGACCATTATTACCACCATTGAGGCTACATTCAGACTAGTAAAGCTACATGCTGAACTCTCACTGAGCCTTGTGTTCTATTACAACTATTGAGATTTGTAAATGTGAAACACTTCCTCAGGCTTTGAGCTATAGATTGGGCATGCGAGTTATCATTCCTCCCCCAAAGCAAAACCCAATTAGCACCAATTGATTCAATTTCGAGCTCCTAACACATACACCATTCAGTGATTCAGTTCTCAGCATTTAATGTGCCACAGATAGGTGCATGCTAGACTTCTACAGCCCTCTTAAGAGTTATAAAATCAACTCACCCACTCCATCACCCATATCATATCATATTCTTATCAATCACTCTTTCAAGCACCAGATTATCCCCCCTCTTTTTTGGGGGGGGGGAGGAGGGTCTGTAAAAGTTGAGGTTTTGCCAGTGCTTTGAAAATGAAATATAGAAAATCGAAAGAACATTTGTGGCTCTCTCTGGAGTGTGATGTGATGCAAAGGTCAGTCTGTCTGCTGCCACTACCCTGACATCAGTACTATCATGTCTCCCTTCTGGTTCTCAAGCCCCCAGGAACTGGTAGTGTTGCATGAGTCGTGCCGGATATGTCACTCTGCCTGCCAGGACAAGAGAGTGCAGCATCCCCTAAAATGCAGGGCAGGAGGCCAAGCTCTGTCAGCAGCCATGCTATTCCTTAGCAGAATAGGTTATGAGGCCACAGACTGCAAAACCTAGATTTGCAGGGGTGACCTAGTATTCCCCAGTGGTGGGGAAACAAACCAATAGCATTCTTTCTGAAGCATCTAACTTCCCACCCCAACATGGCTGCACCATTTGCTACCAGGCACAAACGTCTGCAGAAGAGGCTTGCAGCATGCAAAGCCGTTTTGAGAATTCATGATCTGGGCACACGGCAATCTCTATCTAGCTAATGTTAATTAGTCCCATTTGTGGCAGCAGACCATCTGCTTTGCTCACTCAGTAGTGTGTGAGCGTTTACTATCTGCTTACGCTGTTATTGAGCATATTAAGGCACTGGTGATGCAGAAGCAATCTGATCCATGCTGAAAATACTAATACACTCACAAAAATAAAGCAAGTCAGAATCACACAGACAGTTGCAGCCTCTCGCCATATAAAGCAGCAGCATTTAAAGAGGCATCTAAAAATGGATTCAAGCCACATTTGAAGATGGTTATATCCAGGATGACAGGAATATATAGTGGAGAGGAAATTCCAATTAGCCTATTTTTTCCCCCAGGCATCCAAGGCATGGACAATGTTACTATATTTCACACACACTCACTGAATCTAAATGCATGGTATGTTTAAATATCAGTATATTTCATGCATACCATAATATAGATCATGCTTCACCATCATTTTACACATGACTGCTACACACACACATACACACACACACACCACTCCCACAAGCTCAGCAACGTAAAGCATAATGATGCTCAGCTACACACAGCAGTGCAATCACAACAGGAAACCTCCGCAAGCAGAAAACCCTTGTGTTACCAGTATGATGCACAAACACACCCACTGCAACCTGTACCACAACAAACTGGAATCGTATATATTGGCATCACAAACAAAGCACACACTCCACTACTGACAGCCCTGCTTTAGTGAAATATTCAGGACATCACAAGTAAGAAGCTACCCACCACAACTAAGAAACATTAAAAGAATATCTATGAACATCCAACTCCCCCTTTCACTATAATATATCTACAAAAATACAATTTCCTCGCCAATATATGCAACCACCAGGAATATAATACACATACATCCCATCAGCATCGCAACACAATCTGCTCAACAGATTTCCATAAAACACAGTACACACACCCATGCTGTTACCACACTAACACCATTTTTGCTGACCTGTGTGTCAAAGCCATTTTCCATGGAGCTGCTCTTCTTGGGTAGGAAGCCATCTCCTGCATTCTCATGACCATTGTGTGACTTGAGAGGGATCTGGCTGGAATAGGATGACTTGTTCACCTCCACCTTGCTCCCAAACTTCAGGTAGCAGGGTTGTGGGATGGTCCTTGCTGCTGGAACATGAACAATAGGAGTAGCACTGTGGACAGGTTTAGGTAGTCCGGATTTCATTTTGGAGGCTACCAGGATGGCTGGCATTTTTTCTCTTTCGGCTTTGTTAACACGTTTCTGTCAGTAACAGCAACAGGACCAGCAACAAGCAGCAGCCAGGGAACGAGGTTAGAGGCAGATTTTGCAAGCTGGTGATACTGAATCACACACACACATACAAAATGAGCAGAGAGTGGGGGGGATAAGGGGGGGGTTCCCCACTTTAAAGCCCGAACTAGCTCTGACAGGTGTCTCAGCCTTCCACCTGTTTCCTCTTTTTCCTTTTGGCTGTTGATCTTTATTCTCAACCAGTGTCCTCCTTCCGCCTTGTCCTCTTCTGCTGCTGTTTAACTTGCTGATTCCTCCTCGGTAGCTGATTCCTGTAATTTTCTTTCTTGGAGGCGAGAGGCTCTTATTTCATTATCTTTTCACTGGAAATGGGAAAGTGAAGCAGTCTTTTGGAATTAAAGAAAGCTAGAAAAAACCTGCTGCAGCATATGCTTCTTGGGCTGCCTGCTGTGTGTGTGTGTGTGTGTGACCACGCCAGAGAACAAGCACAGGAAGGATTTCCAGGCTTAAGATGTCTTTCTTCAGTCTTAGCCAAGAAGCAGATGTAGTTCAGTATGTTAGCAGCCGATGCCCTTGGATACGAGCCTTAGAGAATCCAAGCTCTTTAATCTTAATATCTGTGAACAGGACCAACGATGCCGGAGCAGAGGGAGAAACGTCCATGGATGACATTTAAATCATAAGACGGCTGGTGGCAAAGCGATTTCTCAGTGCTGCTGCTGCTGCTGCTGCAAGCCTAGAAGGAGAATTTCCCCTGTCAAAGCTGCGGGAAAAGCAGCTTCCACCTCATTTTTAAACCTCAGCAGTGAAACAGGTTTCAGAGCTGAATGGCTAATAAGAGGCTGAGCTATGGTGTGAAAGAGTGAGAGCGAGCGAGAGAGCGAGAGAGAGCGGATGTGTGTGAGTAAAGGCAGCCTGCTGTGGACTACGCCAAAGAAGGCTAGCCAGATTAGCAAGAGCGGGAGAAGGTTGCAATCTGACAGTACAGTAAAAACAGTGCGAGCCTCCTGATTGGTCCTCCCAACTCAAATCAGAAACAAAATATCTCTGCAAAAGAGGAGTGGCTTCAACTCAAGTGACTGGCAGGAAACTCTTTCCCCTCCGCTCTAGTACAAAGCACATTCTGTAGCAGCTCTGCGGCAACACGGTGGGTCTCTGAGCTAAATGTAAAGGATGTACAGGAGGAGTGGGGAAGGCGGGGGGGGGGGGCGAGGCGAGGCGAAAATTCCTAACCATCTATGCTGCTGTTTTGTGTTTTTTTTTAAATGGAAGGCCCTTTCAAAGAAAAACACATGAGGGTGAATCACAATTCCGTTTTTACTGACTACTCATTCAGGGAAACTCCCACTGAAAATGCCAACAAAAATGTGGGTGAATAAAGGCTGAGTTATTTAACCCATCGAGTTGGAGCTGGGAATGCGCAGGGGCTTTGTACAGGTGGTTGTAGACCATCTAACCTGTTCTATCTCTCTCCCCTCCCCCTTCTCCCCAGAGAAGCCAGTATTCCCCGTGAGCAAAAAGCTTATTTGCACATTACGCTTCTGATGTGTGGCTCTACAACATTCCACACACATGTGCTTAGCTGCATAATAATTACACACGTAACAAACACATCAGCAAAGCTGCATGTGCTTTACAGCTACATCTTCTGGGGGCAAGGATTGGGCACAGCTCACCTGTACACAGCTGTGCAATGTGTGCAGGGCTAGACCAATTAATGAGGAATAGCCCTTATAGGAACAAAGGCAGGATGCCAGGTGCTGCGGAAGGAAGATAGCTGCCAACCTCATTGTTGCTGAAAACATTACATTAGTGTAGCTGGACTTTGGTCTGACCCAATAAGCATTTTTGACCCTCTTAATATGTGACCTAAATGACTTTAATGCCAAAGGTCACCTGGCAGCTGCAGAAAGGAGTGAAAAGCAATGGGGTCACTTAAAGACAATGTCCAAATAATGTTCTGGACTATTGCGATAACAATGTTTGTTTGTTTTTAAAACACACGACACTCCCCCGTTGGCTCTCATGGGTTAATTTTTGGAACACCGTGAGGCATAGTCACCCTGCTGTTATTTTTGTGACCTACTTATCCCAGGGTGAAATAGAGATCAGCGGAAAGTCTTCATTTGTTTCTTTCCTTATTACTTAACAGTATTTACCGGCTATCCTATAACAGACTTCTTAGGATGGGACACAAGAAATATATATATATATATATATATATATATATATATATACACATATATATATACATACACACACATACAGTGGTACCTCGGGTTAAGAACTTCATTCGTTCTGGAGGTCTGTTCTTAACCTGAAACTGTTCTTAACCTGAAGTACCACTTTAGCTAATGGGGCCTCCTGCTGTCGCCGGGCCGCCAGGGCACGATTTCTGTTCTCATCCCGTAGCTAAGTTCTTAACCTGAGGTAATATTTCTGGGTTAGCAGAGTCTGTAAGCTGAAGCGTATGTAACCCGAAGTGTATGTAACCCGAGGTACCACTATATATATATATATATATATATATATATGCATGTGTGTGCGTGTGTGTGTGTATACACACACACGCATATATATACACGCGCACACACACACACTAAGCCAGTTGTGTGGCATGCCACACTGGTGTGGCAGGAGGGGATGGCAAATGCGGCAGGAACATTCAAGGACAATCAAACTAACATTTAAACATTTCAGTGTAGCGTAGCGTAGCGTAGTGTAGCATAGCGTAGCGTAGCGTGGTGTGCTGTGCTGTGGTGTAGTGTAGTGTAGTACCATGTCAAAATATTTCTTTTTATTTGCAGAATATGGATAGATATCTTTTCAAAACGAGAGCAAGAGCATCAACCAGAACAATCCTAGTTGTGATCCAGAATTACTGTTCAAACAGCATGTTGGAGAAGACCCGTATATAATTATATTTGGGGAGTAATACGTGTTCCTATGTAGCTGCGTCGTTTTATACTTTCTGGATGTCTCATGATCACATTATAAAGTAGTTGTGTTGTATGTTATAAATCAAGCACCGCTAGGAGCTGTTTCTTTTTGTTTTTCAATGTATTTCTTGTCAACAAAAAAATTAGTGTGGCACAATCAAATTTTAATTATGAAAGTGTGGCCCAGAGAAGAAAGTTTGAGAACCACTGCACTAAGCAAACAGCAAAAAAAGTAAAAGCAGCATTAAAAATAATCAAGATAAATGTGCATGCCAATGAATAGTACAGCCTCCTCCCCCTCTCCCCCAAACCCCTGCATACACATTTAAGATTTGCTGTGGCTCTTTCATTATTTAAAACAGGGTTGGGGATACTTTTCCAGCCGGCAGAGAATGTCCCAATGCTTTCCAGGTGCTGCATGCCAATGGTGGGTGGGCACAGAGGCAAGAGGGGGGAAAGCAATGGATGCAAGCAGATCCCACTGTATTAGGCCAATGGCCCACAAGATCCAGCATTCTTTTCTCACAGTGGTCACCCGGATGCCTATGGGAAACCCACAAGCAGGATTCAAGCACAAGAGCACTCTCCCCTCCTGTGGTTTCCAGCAACTGGCATTCGGAAGCACGACTGCCTATGATTTCTCCCAACCAGTCTTCCCATGCTCCCTCTCTCCCATTTGCTGTGGAAAGGGATTCAACTTTCTTCAGAAAGTGACTAGGGAGGATAAAGGGATTGAGGGCAAAGAAGGCCGGGAGAAACCAGGGCTGCATTGACTCTCCCTGCCAGGCAGGTGTTGATTTTTTATAATTGAAGTATTTATAGACCACCCTTTCATATGGGATATCACGAGACGGTATGCAACCTGTATGGGGTGTTAGGAGAGGGGTAGTACCTTTGGGGGACGCACACATTATGTTTCTTCTGGGGTAGTTCGTCCACCTTTGGTCCCCACCCTGCACTCAGTTCTCACCTGTGGCTCCCAAAAGCTGTCAGCATGCTACAGTGGCTACACCCCGCAAAACATCTTCAACTGGCCAGCTAAACCAGGTGAGGGTAGCTGATGGGTCTCAAACCCTCAGTGAGTTAAGGACTTCCCCCTGAATGTGAAGACAGGCTCTGGCAGATTGAATGGATGAGACCAACAGTGGGTCCAATGGTCAGGAAGGCAGTTTCTGCACGTGCTGTAGAGGAAAGTGAGGGGCAGATGGGGCTTGTCAACCTGAAAAGGTAGCCCATCTAGGAGAAGGAAAACTCTGGTGCTAAACCTCTGATGCTTCGCAGGTTATCTTCAGGAGGTATCCCGAAGGAGTATTGAAGGAGTAAACACTACACCAATCCAGAGTGAAGTCCCCAAAACGGTTGGATGTCACCTTGTACGCCTCCTAGCAAATTGGGAACCTGTGCAGCTCTTTCAGCAGCAGAGTAACATGTTGCCAGAAGCCTGCTTCTGTGAGCAGGCTGGCCACTCCATTCTGTACTAGCAGAAACTTCTGGACCAAATACAAGGGATGTCCCACATAAAGTCCAGAGGTTACCAATGCATGAACCACCATGGTCAGACTATCCTAGTCCAGGAATGGCTGCAGCTGGCAGAAGCTGGTAGAAGGCATTTCTAGCAATAGATGTCACTGGGGCCTCTACTGACAAAGATGAATCGAATAGTACCCCCAAGCCATGAACCTGCTCCTTCAGAGGGAGTGCAATCCCATCCAGAACAGGCAATTGGCCTACCTTCTGGACATGCACCCATGCCTCCATCTTTCTAGGATTCCAGCTCAATTTGCTGGCACACATCCAGCCCAACACTGCATCCAGGCACTGGTCCAGGCCTCACATAGTCTTTCCTGACTTATATGCAATGGAGAAATAGAGCTGGGTTTAATGAGCATACTGATAACACTTAATGATATATTATACCTCTTCAGGCATTGGGCCCTCACACATTCAACCAGCACCTGTACATGATCTCTCGAGGCTTATATATGATCTCTGTGATCAGGGAACTTGCGGCTTATCTTATATATTTCCATAGGGAACTATGGTAGATTGACAGGCCTGGCCTGCAACACAGAGTACACCTTCAACTGGCAATAGAAATTCTGAAAATAGTCCTTAGTTACAGAATGACTTACATGGTTTTCCCTTTATACGGACATTGCTTTTTTATATGGCAGGTGTTATTTTATGGTATGTTTTATGAAGGCGTTGTCGTAGCATTGTTGGTGGTCTTTATACCTCATCTGAAAAGCCTACAAAACCTGTTTTAGCAGGACAAAAGTAATAAATGTGTTTACAAGGGAAAACAGCGCTTCTATCATACCATTTTCAGCTTTCCACTGTCCATCTCAAGACAACCAGCGAAAAACACCTGAAGGTTCTTCAGAGCCAAGACATATACTTTCCGTTCATTTGACATGCCCCTGGTTTCTAATCTCAGTTTCCATGCTCACTCAGTGGGTTGCCTTGCATTAACGCTAAGTGGGTAATTTTTTAAACAGGAAATGTGTTTTTCCTCTAGTCTCCTTTGTCCACTAATCTCAGATTACAAAGCGCTCATCTCTGTTCTTCCATCTCATTCAGGCAAACCTTCCAATGTTTTCTCTCTTGCCACAGCGTGAAGCACAGCTTTGAGCTGAAAATGATTGTGAACAAAGATTTCAAAGCTTTAATAAACCTGACAAGCCAGTGTCAGATTTTGCCAGATGAAAAGAGAGCTGGTGGTGGGAACCAAGACATGTGTTAAGAGTTACTTCACTATTCCCATTTGTTCTGATACTTTTTTAAAAACATCAATTTTAAAAAAGAAAACACCATAGGGATCTACAGAATACACGATTCTAATACAAGGCTAGTTTTTAATCCCACAGCTGTCAATTTACTGACACTTGGTTTACATAATTTTGCAGGAATTCAAGGGACTCCGTATCTGTAGGAATAAGTGTCTGATGACATTTGTGCTAATTCTAGTGTGAAATTATAGGATGGTTTGGTGATCGTCACATAAAGGAGACAAAGTAATGATATGATAATGTAAACAGTGGAAACCGTTGCTAATGAGTGAGAATTGAAGCTAAAGTACGTATTGCCCACGTGACAGCCAGTACAAAGTTTCTGCTGCTTAAGAGTGAGAGCATAGCTCTTGGGAGGGATGGAAGAACCTGAGTGATTGTTTTCTTCCTCTTGCACAACCTGAAAACTCCAAATCAATGCGGGATCACAATCAGAAAATGGGTCGGGATACAGAACAAATTAAAGCCATCCAAACAAGTTAAAACCGCCCAAACAACCTAAGACAGCATCACATGACCAAAGCACAAGCATTAAGGATGAGACGAAGACAGCAGATAAAACAAGTTTAAAATTATAGAAAAATTAGCCTGCCTAGATGAGTGGATCTTAATAAAGTGGCAAAAAGAGAGTGAAGTAGGAACCAGATGGAAATCCTGGGGCACAGCATTGTCACCCCTACAGAGAAGGCTCTCTCCCAAATGAAAGTGAGCCTCTACAGCATGGGTAGGCAAACTAAGGCCCAAACGCCTTATAAATCTGGCCTGTGGACGGTCCGGGAATCAGCGTGTTTTTACATGAGTAGAATGTGTGCTTTTATTTAAAATGCATCTCTAGGTTATTTGTGGGGCTTTGGAATTCGTTCATCCCCCCCCAAAAAAAATATAGTCTGGCCCCCCACAAGGTCTGAGCGACAGTGGCCTGGCCCCCTGCTGAAAAAGTTTGCTGACCCCTGCTCTACAGTTTACCTCAGAGGGTGGGGGTCACCCAATGACATTAACATAGTTATCATTGGGGTTGCAAACCATTGTCTAATTTGTACTACTGCTGTTGGAACCTTAGGCTTAGATTACTATAAACTCCTCCAGTAAAATGAAATCTCTCCACATAGAAAGCTGGTAGGTCAGGAGGACAAAAGGCTCCAGTTTAATCTTTCCCCTGATATCTAGTTTTCTATGTGCATGGAAGAACATGCACACATTATTAAATACAAAATGCAGCTCCAAACTTTCTATATTTATACTCTAGCAGAGAGGCTTCACTAGACTGATGTTGCAGCCTTGTCTGTGTAACTTCTTTCGGAAACAAGTGAGCTGTTGTAGGCATTTTCTTCTGATTAGGCAGATTACTAACCCTCATCCCTAGGAAAAAGTCTGTTTGTTACAGGAAGACCACCGCACACAAACCCCATCCAAGGGGTCTATTTTAAATTGTCACAGTGCCCCCCTGCATTCAGTATAACACAGCATTAAAGTTGCATCTCTAAAAACTTCTGACACATGGTCTTTCTGCTTCACTGTGGATCAGATTCTTAAAATTGCACCAGCCATTTTTGCTTGGGTCAGCTTAGTATTTAATTCCTATAATGAACAGAAGAGGAGCCTCTTTGATCAGGCCAACGGCCCATCGTATCCAGCATCCTGTTCTTACAGTAGCCAACCAAATGCCTGTGGGAAACCCATGGGCAAGATTCATAAGCCATATGTATCAATATTTCATGAAAAGCAAAAATTATCCCCCTCCTAGGCTCATTTCTTGAAAGCATTGTTAGACAATGGTGAGGGCAAAACACAAGAAAACGGCCCACTTTCTGCTATCCATTGTTGTGCCAAAAATTTAGGGCTGAGTGAAAATAGTATCCTAAAATACTCAACTCTATTTGCAGGTGGAAAACTTGGAAGAGAATCATTTCATCAAATATTCTTGCTGGGGGAAGAAAATTATCTGAAAATTTCCCAGTGTGCCCCTACCATTGGTGTTTGAAGCCACAAACACATATCTGCTTGATGTATTTTCCCTCAAACCAGCTAATTTGAAAACTTAAGCCACAGCTAAGATGAGGTGTGTACATTTGAGACAGCTCTTGCCTATGCACAGATGATAGTGCATGCGCAGACAACAGCTTCATTGAATAGGGGCTCCAGGGGTTGCAGGCAAAGGGAAGGAAATCAGGCAGTACACATCAGGTGAAAGCGTCCCTTGCCCCCTCTCTGGTGTGCACAGCAGCATGCAAACATGACTTGAAACACACCGGGAGGAAACGACCTTGCTCTGTTTTAAGGCAGTAATATGTAGCTGAAATGAAACAACTTTGTTGTTGATACTGGTTAGTGAAGGGTGCCAGATCCTGGGGACCAAGCCCTTTCCATGCCCCAATATGTTTGGGGTGGGGGCTGGGCCTTCCCAATGTCCCAAAAGCATGAAGGTGAAGCACAGTGTGGCTCCAGTGGCCAGCTCCTCCTCCTCTGCCGCAAAGGGGCTGAAGCAACCTCCTCCCACCCTGGTGGCAGTGCCAGGAAAAGTAGGAACCTCTGGCCATTGAAGCTGTGTTTGGCTCTGCCCCCGGCTCCTCCCAACATCAGGACATCATGCACATAGAATCATAGAATCATAGAGTTGGAAGAGACCACAAGGGCCATCGAGTCCAACCCCTTGCCAAGCAGGAAACACCATCAGAGCACTCCTGACATATGGTTGTCAAGCCTCTGCTTAAAGACCTCCAAAGATGGAGACTCCACCACACTCCTTGGCAGCAAATTCCACTGTCGAACAGCTCTTACTGTTCTTCCTAATGTTTAGGTGGAATCTTCTTTCTTGTAGTTTGGATCCATTGCTCCCCCACATGATGGTGGCTCCCCCAATCACCCTCACAAGCTGGTGCCTCTGACGAAGGGAGACACATACTTAGAGAGGAAGACTAGGAGGAGTATAGGGTGAACTCGTTGCTTCCTTCAGTAATGATTTCAAAATATATCTCCATAGTTATGTCTGAAATTCTAGGTCCTATTTGTAGGTGGTGAAATATTGCTGAATATTCTCCAGAGATGGGTGGGCTGAAACTTTCCAACACTTCAGAGGAGTCTTGAAATAGAAAAATACGCCCTCCTGAAAAATTCAGGCTAGCTATAGCTGAATATATCAGGAAGGCAATCAAGAGCATTAGTATCCTCTGAAACAGTTTCCCAGGAGGAATTCCAGAAAGCCCCCAGGAATAGAACAGATACACACCTCCTTGCAGCCAAAGGAAGCAGTCTGACAATTAACATGTGCTGCTTTTCTTCTGAACTTAATGAGAGAAAAACTATGTCTTGGGAGTCCAAATGGAAGCTAATATAAGCCACGATTCTTGCTGACCATTCAGTTACTGGAGAAAACTGCCATATACGCTTAGTCCCCTCCCCTGCCCTTCTGCTTTCGTACTTGCAAAGAGACAACATGGTCAAGTGCCTCTGTATCCCAGACTTCCCAAAGGGAATTAGTTTCACCAGACACTTGTAGTCTGCACACTCTCCTTGTCTCCCCATGTGTTTCCTTTTTATAGGATGAGAGAAGATTAAATTCCTTTTAAAAGGATCCAGCATAGCATTTCGCTGGTAGTTTAAGCTTTAATAATTAGCTTCACCTCTTACAGCAGACGTGGTACATAACTACGTTAAGTTAAGTGGTTTTGCTTACTTTATTTTATTACCAGAGTCGGTGGCTGCTGCTATTTGTCAAGGAGAAAGGACATTGTGATGGCAAATCTGCTTTCAACACTTTGGTTAATATAAGAGTAGCTTTACTTTGCTCCCCCCCACCCCACCTCCACCACCACCCCGGCTGCCCCTGGTTTCTAAGCTGCCATTAATATTTGATCTATCTTGCCCCATTTTTCTGCAAATTCTTGCTGCCTAAAAATAGTCACTTTGTCATTGCCACAATGGCATAACTGTATACTGGTCTAGTTCACATTGCAATGTCAAGTCTCCAAGTAATATGCATGGAACAATACATGCAAAAGACACCTATTGTGACCACAAAGCAGAAACCTAATTATAAAGCATTGCAGTTCTAGATCTGGACTGTAAGATTAAATGAAGTGCCATTACTAAAACCTTCAAAAGCACATTCAATTCACACTGCCCACACCACTAGTTTGCCTCAATGATGCTTAAAGGTATAGTCCTGAACACATGTAACCTGGATGTTAGTCCCATTGAACTCAGCTGGGCTTACTCTTGGGTAGACATGCCTAGGAATGAGTTATTAATCTGTACCAGGGCTCACCAGGTGTGAATACACAAACTTCCTTTAGGACTCAGTTGTGCAGCATGCAAAGTAATAATGAAAATGAGTCTATTATGCCGTAGCATAATTAATAAGCATGCAATATGTAATCTGAGCTGTAGCACTTATCAAAAAGGAATGATGCGCACACCTCTCTGTAGGATTTTTTGTTTTTGTTTTTAAAAAAGCACACAGCACTAATCAACCTGGATTCCTTATGACTGACAGACTTGGTGAAATTAAAGCAGAAGAAATTCTTTTTGGGGGGCGTCTTCCCAATTCACTCTGAAACTAGAGCAGAAATCCAAATAGATGCTAGACTCTTGTTCATGTTGAGCCTCATTTTGGCTCATCTTCAGAAATGGCTGAATTTTAAATAGCGTAAATTTTAAAACAAGGACCCTGGATTTAGCCTGGAAATAAACCAGGATCCAGTAAAAGTGTTGTTATGTCCAGGAAGCTGTATCCCTATTTCTGTCTCTGTCAGTAATGTAGCTGCTGCATTCTGTGCTACCTCCACTTTTGACATGTTCGTCAAAGAAAGCCTGGCATATAGTACACTGCAGAAAGACAACTGGGATGTAACCTGAGCATAAATGACTGTGGCCAGGCTGGTGAAAGTTGCTTCATGCTGCTAAAGTTACTAGGTTCGTTCTCAAAAGAATGGATTCTAGCAGTCCCCAGACTCCAAAATGGATTCTTTTAGGGAAGTAAAATCCTTTCCTGACAAGCGAAACACTCCTCCTAGCACAGACAGACCATTTATCAACCACATCTTCAACTTAGCAGGTTTTAGTTTCATTTGTCCTCATCACGTCCATTAACAACTCCAGACACTGGTTTGACACATCCCTTGCTTTGCCTGAATTACATGAAAAGGAGAAAGACAGTTGAGTGTCATTCGAATCAACAGCCTAAGTGACATCACTCAGCAGTTTGCCATAGGTTCTGAGAAGCATGGAGAACAGAGTAGGGCCCAATGGCATTGCCATGGATCAGGGCGGCTGTGTTTCAACACCACTTTCTGGAAACAGCTGTCCAAGCAGGAGCAGAACTAATGGAGCAAAGTGCGCCCAGTTCTCCCTTTGAAAAGCCACTCTGAAAGGATACCATGGCTGATGGCACTGAAAACTGGTGGGAGTTCCAAGAGAAATAGCAGGGTGACACTCAGTAAGAGCTGTTCAACAGTGGAACAGTCTCCCTCGGAAGATTGGGGGCTCTCCTTCTTTGGAGATTTTAAAGCAGAGGTTGGATGGCCATCTGTCATGGATGCTTTAGCTGCGATTCCTGCATTGCGGGGAGTTGGACTAAATGACCTTTGGGGTCCCTCCCAACTCTACAATTCTATGATTTTATAATTCTACGATTCCTCCTGTCCTTCTCCTGGCATATGCCATCCATCTAGTACAAGCAAAGCAGTTCCTGTGCCAAAGCCAAGTCAAAAACCAAAATGAAATGGATTTATATTGAGGAACCCAATGTTATGTCCTCCTGATGTTGGACTACAGCTCCCATAATGGTGGCTGGGGCTGATGGAGTACAGCAACACCTGCAGAGCACTGTATTGGCTATCCCTGATTTAAACAGTGTCACCCAAGAGTGCATGGAGCTATATAACAACCAGCTGCTTAAGATGATTGCCAAAAAGGGGTATAACCATTGCAATGGGCCAATAGTTGGAATGATCCAAGGCAACTTTTTTTCCAGAAGCAATCTCATGACTGCTGTTTTCAAGCAGTGGAAGAGCCACTTACTTAGCACTACTACAGGATGTGGGATTTGCAAAGGTCACGCCAAGCATGTTCAAAATAGGAAGCTGCCTTATGCCAAGTTGGGTCCATCCAGCTTGTTATTGTCAATATAGACTAGAAGCAGCTCCCCAGGGTCTCAGGCAGGGGTCTTTCCCAGCCCCACCTTGAGACATCAGATATTGAACCTGGGACCTTTTGCAGACAAGGAATATGTCCAAGCACTGAGGTTCATCCCTTTCCCAAACTGTACACAAACTGCATTCATTTTTCTCAATGGAGTCAGAACATTTGCAGAAACCATAATGAAGTTATTGCTGGTACCTCTGTTTTGTGTGCACTGCTGGTTATCTGAGACGAGCCATTCCCAGAACCGTGTGGAGAGCAATCAGTGAGGCTGGTGACAGCTTGTTTTAGGCACAAGATGCTCTTTAATAGGAAGTTATTAAACAGAAACAGCTGTGTTGATTTCAGCTCCATTCAAAACACAAGGAAGGGAAAACAATCAAAGTCTGACTAATAAAAAGCACACAATGTACGGAGACATGTGAGGGTGTTTTTTTATATATAAAAGAAACCCATCCCCCCATTTTACAATTAGGAGTAGATTGACCTTTTACCTACATTCTGGTACATCTGGAAAAGATCCACTGCCTTGTCTTCCTGGAAGCCAACCCAGAATGGTCCTGCCAGCTGGCTTGAGAGTGGTGCCCATCTGCACTTGTCCAGAATCCCTGTCAGACCTCCAAGCCTTTTACTAGCATATGGCGTTAGTCTCCTAGTGGGTAAAATGAGGTAAATCTAGAGGGCAATTTCTGATACTTCACTCATTTCTTGTTTTGAGGGGGTTTTGTAATCATGCTGCCAATGAGTTATGCAGGACTGTGTACCAGGTTCTTTATGTCCTCTCATTCTCACAGCTACTAATGAGATATTTCAGAATGACTTCTATTTCTTCAGCAGATGGCAAACTAAGGCTGAAAGATAGGGCCTGGCACAATGCCACTCAGCAACTCTGGCTAAGGTTTTATTTGAGCAGAGGTCTCCTCAACTATCTACTGGCACTGTGAGAAACATCCTGCAAGGATCCTGAGGCTTGCATATTTCCTCTTCCCTCCAAGTTTTCCTCATTAGAGGCAAACTATAGTTTGCCATTTTGTCTGTGTTTGTCCTGAAAACCAAGACTATAAATAACCGTCTGATCCTGCTTTCTATGCTTAGTTTGTGTGGAAAGTAGAAAGTATAATTTGCTGGTTTGGATGTGATGGCAAGCTATGGACCTATTCAGGTCAGGTATTATTAAATTCTACTTGTGCAGGGGATGTACCATTCCTGAACTTCATTGAGTGAGAAGGTCTGAATGTGGCTGCAGTCTTCTCTGTGACTGGGAATCTTGAAGGGCTTCTTAAATATATTGAACCAGGAAATGATAAGTGGGTTGTGGGGGACAAACAATACTTCTTAAAGCTTAATTTTCTTAGAACAGAGGTGAGAAATCTCAGCCCAGGGACCAAATGTGGCTCTCCAGGTCTTTCTGTCCAATTCTCTGAATGACCCCCAGGCTACACTCCAAGTGTTTGTGCCTGGCTGGAATATGTCCTGGAACTCTGATAAGGCTTTTTGTTTTCAGGGATGGAGGTTAGAGAGGGGTGTGAGAGTATTCGCAGAAAATAACCTACTTTACAAAGGTACAATTAACATTCCTTGCTCTACTCACATTTGCCCCTGGTCCTGCCCACCACTGGTATGTGGCTCTCAGAGCAGAATTCAGCCCTCAGACTGCAAAAGGTTCTACCCCACTGTCTGTTGCATCTGTACCAAACCAATGTTACCTATACTACACATGGCCTGGATAAAGAGAAATAAAGAAATAACATCCCCAAGGTTGAGGAGACTAAAATATTGCTCAGCACCTGGCCACTTATCCAGCAGGGTATTCTTGAGATGAAATAGGTTACTAGCAAAATACTAGTAACCTTTGGTGATGAATTGTCCTTAAGGAAACAGTGGCCCTGACACTCCAAATGGCTTGCAAAGTTCCTTCAGTAAATCAGACTACCCACTATACAGAATACTGTATACCCTGCAGAGTGGCATGGGGGGGGGCGGGGAACAGTGTGGCATTTCACTATTCTTAAAAAAACAACAAAAAACAAGCATTCATTTCTAAAGGGGAGCAAACTTAGCCATTAATATAACCTACATCATGGACCATAGTGTTGCCAAGTGCCACACTTACAGGCTTAGTTTACATTGTATTTAGCATCTTAAATGAATTTCCCCATTGCTGAATTCTCTGGAAAACCTAATAATAATAATAATATATTTATTTATACCCCACCCATCTGGCTGGGTTTCCCCAGCCACTCTGGGCGGCTCCCAACAGAATATTAAAAACACGATAAAACATCAAACATTGAAAACTTCCCTGAACAGGGAACATTTAGAAAACATTTAGAAAACACCAGAGACCCCAAGCGACTATGATAATGAGCCAAGCACTTGAGCCCTGTAAACCCTCAGGATAAGGTCAACTCTGACAGATTAAAGTTGTGAAAATGTAGCTTCTGCTTCTACTACCAGAGATCTCACTGAGATGGGGGACTGAGGCTGAAGTGTAGTGCTTTGCCTAATGCTACTCAGGAAGACGGTGGCATACGCATCATCATTCTCCATCATTCTTTTTCTGGATTTTCTCAGCTTCTCCCTTGGTTTGGTTCTTCAGAGAAGACCTGATAGCAATGGACAAGTTCATGCCCCTGAAGATCAGCAAGGTGGTGCTTGAGTGCCTATCTAATCTCAGCTTGGGAGGGAGTTGGGCTCGGGCTCACTAGAGTGAATGCAGGATTCAGATAGGACTCCCAACTTTCATCTCCCACCTTCCATGGACCAGACAGGCCTGGAGAGAGCCATTTGGTTCCCATGCCTGAGACTCTCTATCCTGGATTTAGGGTAAGTGAAAACAGCTTCCCAAAACCCTCTACACTAGATGCAGGAAGTGAAATTGGAAAGGGCATTTTGTCAAATATTCTTAGAGGGGAAGGCAGCTGGGGACAAAAGAGCAGAGGAGAAATTGTCAGAAAATTGCATTCTGAGAAATTTCAGCTCCGTTAATGTTGAGGTGCACCATGAACAGGAGGAACATAGATGGTAATGTTTGTCCCCCACCCCTGCCCCCATTGATGACTGCACATAAAGGGTTTTTGGAAGATAATGAAGGAGTTTGGGCTTCTTTCTATCCATATAATAATGGATGCTTATTTTTCACTACGTAGTCAATTATAACATTATCACATGACCATTTTAATCTCCTTGTGTTAATTCTCCCCACAAGCTCATCAGCAGATAAGCAGTTCATCTGACTACACCTTTAGTTTATACTGAAAAGTTATCTCTCACAAGCGAGTGATAAAAATGTTTCCGATTGACAAACTGCCTACCTCGAACACAGCGCAGGAAGAAACAGGTTTTCTTATTCATAGTTTTATACAGTTAAGAGTGAAATTGTAAATGTGTAGAGCTGTACGTTTGCCTTCGTCGCATTTAAAACAGAGTTATGGCTAAGAAAACGAGAACAGCAATAAAGGGGAAAAGGTTGGAGGCAACGTACTGGGCGCAGCCATCACAATGTCACTTCAGCTTTCTCTTTGACTGTGCTGAGCAAGCATTTCCAAATCAAAAGAGTAATTAACATTCTGTAGAAAAATCAGAGCACTGGCAAATACCAAAGCTTTAACCTTGCATTAGTAAAGATCAATGTGAAAACAGGACTTTAAGCCCACTTGCTGTTCTATTGTATTGGGAACTGAGGGAGCGAATTTTGTGCGGCATCTACAAAACCACGTTGCAACCTCTGGTGGAGTCCTGAAAAGCACATCCTGAAGGCAAGGGTATATTGGACACGTGGGAGCTTGACAATGGAACTTTTGCACCAGCAAAATACTTTCTGGCCATACTGACTAAACCTACTTATACTTCAGGGAAGTCTACCAGCCCAGACTTTCTTTGTTCCCTTTCGGGTTGATCTGATGTGTAGGTGCTCATCTCGTCTTGATGGATGCAACAACGGTCAGATCCTGTTAGGCCAAGAAGGTACTTTATCTCTGGAAAAGGAACTCTACCTCAGCTCTGTTGCCATTTCTTCTGAGCCAGACGCTGGGGTGACCATGGAAATCTGGGACTTGGATATGAAGAGGTGATCTTTCTTGAAAAGCTGGATTAACTTGGAGTGGGGTGTACAGTAGACCAAGCCTTGCAGCTCAAAGTTCCTCACTGATCTGAGAGGGCTCAGAGATCTAATCATCTTCACAGAATGTTTTGGGGAATTGGAGAGTGAGTATGAAGCAGTACTGTACATGGAAGATAGCACACAACAGCATGTGATTCCTGGTGGCACAACCACTGCCTGGGAAGTTTTGGGGAAAGCCAGATTAACAGCTGTTTTGATATGCCCTTGCCCAACCCATCAAAATCATTTTTTTGAAACCCTTACATTGTATAGCTAGGTTTTATCTTGTACTAAGTACTGTAATGTGAGTTCTGGTTATGTTACTGACAAGGATCCTTCCGTGTCATTCGAGTCACAGCCCTTTCTCCCTTGCATTCACTGTTAAATATTGGCCAGGGAGGGGGCTGTTCAGTGTTACAATAGTTACAAACATCTGAGCAAACGCTGAATATTTCATCCTGTCTTTCTCTCCAGCATGTGTGTGCTATTGCTTCTCTTTGCAATCTTGCATGAGAGTCACCAGCCCATCAGGGTGCACACACACACACACACACACACACACACACACACACACTGGCATAGCCAGGGGGCAAGGAGGGGCAGCTGCCCCCACCAAATCAAGTAAATCAATACAAAATATTTAACTAACTGAGGTTAGCCTGCCCCCCCAAATAAGTAATTTCAGTTTTAAAAATTCAAAGACAGCTAAGAACCTGTTTTAGCTGTTTTGTTTGGTTAATATCTTGTAGAAGAATGCTAGGCATGCTCAATATGGGATAGGTAGATAGACAGGTATGGAAATGGAAAGTGGAGTTGACCAGGGAATTGTTGCTATACTAGCTTATGGAACAAAAAGTAGCAGCATGAGGGCATTTCAGTGTATGGGCATAGCATCACACACTTAAAGCAAGTAAGTATAAACGCTTCCTGGAGTCAGCGTTTGTTATTAGCCCAAACAAAGACAGAAAAATACGCCTCACCCTGCATCTACCTTTTATAGTAACTGGTAGTTCCTCCTACAAGAACCTGCTTGTCCTGTTTCCTCCCCACCCCCACTCCCCCTCCCAAAAAATCTCAGGTTGACAAAGGATATTCATCTAGCTAGGCAGTTTATCAAAGCAGCAAAAGCACTAAGCCTTTCTTTTAACAGCTGTCAATGTAGTTCCAGATCACTGGAGGCTTTTTTTTTTTTAAGGGACAAATATCAACATGGTTAAAGGCTTGAGCTCATTTTCTTCAAACTGACACTAATCCCCCCATGCCATGCTGACCTGCATGGCCAGTAAGGAGGGAATCCCCTTACTTAAGGATGTCTGGCAGGCAAGGAAGGGTCAGAGGGATGTCACACTTCTCTGGTCATGCCCTGTGCAGTAATTTTCATCTTCATGAGCTCAAGATGATACAAACAACCAAGTTGTTCAAGCTGCTTCAAGGGCTCTGGAGCTAATCCTCAGTATAGCATCCTAAAAATAACCCCACTATAGCTTTAGGAATGGTGGCATTTCAAAAATTAATTATGTGTGTTTCTGCAAAGAAGAGCTATGTTTTCTAAGCATTTTCTAGTTTTAACCCAGATTTTGTTTTATTCGTCACACAAAAGCTGGGATATACAGCAGGCCTTGGACCTTTGAGGCTAGGCTAAACGCTTCTTCCTCTCATGCTAGTTTTCAGCATGAACATATATTGTAACATGGGCAGCATTTAAATAGCATAGTCCGGGAAAAGGTTTGTTTGTTTCATTAATTGTATGCCTTTACGCAATTTATAAGCTACTTTTCTCCATAATGTGGTTTCCAACACCATAAAACCAGCACAACAATTTTAAAAACCAGAATCCAAGTAAAATCAATAGACAGCAGCAGCAGAATACAAACACTCCTGACCTCCAGAGCAGACTTAGCCAGATCTCTCAAAAGCCTGGGAGAATATATATGTGTTAAGCAGGTGATAGAAGGTGATAGAAGCCCATGAAATATGTAGCCATCCATGCATCAAGGGGGAGGGAATTCAAGAATTGGGGTGCATTTATCCAGGGATGCAGCTATTCAGAGGACCATTTCCCTACAGAGTAAGAAACACAAAGGATGCCCCTATTCTCCTCATAAAGCTACAATTCACAGAATTCCCTGGGAAGAGCAATTGTTTGTTAAACCACTATGGGAACTGTAGGTCTGTGGGGAGGGCTCTTAACTCTCAAAACTTTATCAAACTTCAGTTCCCAGGATTCTTTGGGGGAAGCTATGACTGTTTAAAGTGATTTGATATTCCTTTAAATGTACAGTGCAAATGGGGGCAGACTCTAAGGCCAGCCGATCCTAGTGAGCTACTGTGCTCCAAAACGGAGTCCCAGGTATTGTTGTTGATTTTCAAATAGCACATGGGTCATGAAGACTGTACGCTATTTTGGTCTGCCAACGGATTATTCAAATGCAGCCTCCTTATGCCAAGTCAGAACACTCATCTATCCCACTTAGTGTTGTCCACAGCAGAGATTGGCATCAAATCTGCAGGGTTTCAGGCAGGAGTTTTTCCAAACCTCTGCCTGGATCTTCTGGGATCTTCTGCTTTAAAAGCATGTTCTCTATCACCAAACTACAGTCCCTTCCTATATACTAAGGGAGGCCAGGGATATTCTATGCAGCTTGTGTCATATCAGGTTCTGCATGGTGTGCTCTCACTTGAAAGCATTCTGGAGTAAAAAAATAACAACAATACTGGAACCAAATAAAGTAATATTTGTATAGGATCACCACAAATCTGTATATCAGCAGAGAGGCTTGTGCTTTGCTCCTGATAAATCCTCAGAGCTGGTGTATAAACAAAGGCAACTGGATACCCCCCAAGGCTGCTATGCAAAACGAGGTGGTGGCAGTTATGCAAACAACCCTATTAATATATCTAATCCACACAAACACAGAGCAGGAAAAAAGGGGTGGAGAACTGAAGCCTGCCAAGTGGAAAGAGACCGAAGTCATTAGGGAGAAAAAATATGGCCCAGCTTCTGAGAGGGTGCTATAGCCAATAAAAAGTAAAAACAAATGTATAAAAGCAATATAAAACAGCTTTAACAGCTGCCTGTTTTCATGTGGAAATATGCCTTGATGGGGTGCTTTATGTTTAAAGGAGTCACAGGCAAACAGGGGGTGGGGGTGGGGGAATGAAAAAAACACACGAGAAAACATCATAAAAGTAGCACTTGTGAGGCCACGAAAAACAAATGGAAATTGTTGTTTGTTTTTCCTTTAACCCCTTTGTATTTTCAGTCCCTGCCTCAAAAAACAGGGCAATAGGAAAGGTCAAGTTTGAAATGTCATCAGGCAATCCACCCAGTCGCCTGCTTCAAAACAAGGTTTAATGAATATATGCTCTCCCTCCCTCTCCCTCTTCTCCTCTCTCAACACACCAACAGGTATCAGTCAAACTGAGGACAGCCCTTTCAAATGATGTCTGAAGCTGCATGTGTCATAGAGCTGTGTGCAGGAGCAGATAACTGAAGGAAACAAAAAAATTAATCTGGGACTATAATGACCAAGAAGGCAAATGTGGCAGCAAAGGGCAATGGCTGATTAGTGAAAAACCAGCCCCGGGAAACAAGGATTCCACCAGGCGTCAAAGCTATCTTTCCTGCTAGCAGAAGCTAAGTAACAGAACAATGAGCACAGGAAAGCCAGCTCCAGGGCGGCCCATATTAAGCATTGCACAGTATCCCAGAGAGGCATTCTGCTTTGATTTCCAACATGATGTAGAGTTTGTGATGCTTTATGTTCTCAAGGGTACAAACAAGACTCCATAGCGTTTGATTAAAATGTAACCAAGAGAGCTCCGAGACCCAACCTGATGAGCAACTTAATACAAACCTAGTTTGGGGACGGCAACACCTCCCAAAGCAAGTGTGATAAGAGTACAGGCTTCATAAAGTTGCCACTGCAAAACAGTCATTCCACTGTGGGCAGAGAGACACTAGCAAGAGGGACCACTTGAGGAAAAGTGTTGTATACTATAAATACACAAAAAGAAGATTAGAGGCAATTATTTAGGACGCCAGTCAGCTTCCCCTGTCATTACATGAACAGATAAAATGGGCATCAAAAGTTCAGAGCCAGTAGTGAATATGATTACTGCAGGAATAATACTTTGTTCTTGCACTACACCTTTCAGCAATGCATCTCAAAAGAGTTTTTACAGCATTAAGGCTGCAGTCCTATGCACTGAGAGTGCCTGGGAGCAAACATTTCTATGAGTACAGTGGTACCTCAGGTTACATACGCTTAAGGTTACAGACTCCGCTAACCCAGAAATAGTGCTTCAGGTTAAGAACTTTGCTTCAGGATAAGAACAGAAATTGGGCTCCGGCGGCGCTGCAGCAGCAAGAGGCCCCATTAGCTAAAGTGGTGCTTCAGGTTAAGGACAGTTTCAGGTTAAGTACGGACTTCCGGAAAGAATTAAGTACTTAACCCAAGGTACCACTGTATATGGATTGCCCATCACCATACTTGGTCCACACATATCCTGAATCATTGTTACATATGCAAGTACATCTAAGTATGTACAGTTCTGTTTCATAGCCTAGGGCAAGCAACTCTGAGCAAATTTTGTCCGATTGAATCAGGAGCTCTTGACAGAATGTTCTTCTAATTAGTTAACCAAACTCCAGCATATGAACAATTGAGTTCCCCTAACTGAGAGCATCAGAAAAGCTGACAGCACAGAATTCATATGAGGATAATGTATAACTGGAAAAGTAGTGACAATGGACTTGTGAGGCAAAGGGACTTCAGTAAGTTAAGTCTCCATTAAATGCTTACATCTCAGGCTGGCTCTTAAATATCCTACAAGAAGCATCGAAATGAAAGGATAATATCTGTAAGTTCCTAGAAACAGCTGAGTGCCAAGCATGGGGTTACCACATCAGCTGTAAGTGCTATAAATTAAGAATGAAAATTCAAAGGCTCTAACACAGCCATTCCCTAATCACTGTTATTATACTCCAGACAGGATATTTTCAGTTGACGAGAGGATTTTATTATCAAAATGCTGGGTATGTGTAGTGTTATATATATTGAATGTGTAATTGTAAAGACCTTTCACTTCAAAGCATAATTAAAAAAAATACCCCAAGCTCTCATCACTGTATGAAACAAAGCAGTCCCTCAGTTTTACAGGGACAAAGGAGAAAAGTTCAAAGGATTTATATGTTTTGTCAGAGATGTACTAAAACATCAGCATTGGAGTTGGGGTTCAGAGTACGCGTGCCTTGAAACCCCACCCAGGACTCCTAACACTCCTCCTCAAATATTCATGTTGAGCAGCAGTAGCAGTTAAGCCTTAAAAGGTTCCAACCACTTTAGCATTTAATAATTATTATTTCTATATGCACTATGATTTTTGTTCTGGGGCAGTCAGCTATTTCAAAGTAATGCCAATAAATATATCTGGATTCTTCCAGCTGGTTGTGTTTTGAGGGAGGAGAGAGAGGTGCTTTGACAAGGATCCACCGTATTTGATTCTCATTCTTACCTAAAGGATCATGGAAAGGGTCAATGCTAGGCAAGCACTCCTCCAGATCATCTTAGAAACCACACAATTCTCCAGAGCTTTCTCAGAATATCGTCAGAACAAACATGGGCATTGGCCAAACATTCCCCAAGAAAACAAGGGAAAAATAAACGTGGATGGGATGACTCTACCCTACCACCAACCTATCCATGAACATCCAACTTCATCCCATACTTCTGCCAGCTATTATCAAGAAGGCCTCTTTGCCTCTCCCTCCTCCAGTATCTGGTGTGCTGTTATACAGATGCTGGAGGGGGATTTGCTCTTTGTTCCTCTTCACAGATGGAGGAGCAGCAACTCAGTAGGCAGGTGAGAAAGAAGGAACTTTGGGGACCATTTGGATAAGAAAAAGAGAGTTGATAAGAATGAAAAGGGCTGATTCCACCCCCCACTCCACCCCCGGCTTGCTAAAAGCACACCCATTCTAGTGAACATGCATTTGTCCCCACATAACTCAACACATAGGGAAGCATGATTTATTTTGAATGCATGAACAAAAGTCTGTGTGATGTAAGCAATGGCTCTTGCTAACTCCAGCTATCTAATTCCAGGAACTTATTTCTGGAATACATAAAGAATAGATAAAAGTGCCCCAAAAATGTTCAGAGTGCATTTGCCACACTCTGTGTCATCACTCATCAAGGATTAAGGGGAAATCTTCTAGACTGGTGTATGTTGTTTCCAGACAGATGACCCCAAAATATCTCTGTCTCTCGCTCGCTCCCTTTTAAAGTACTGAATGCTAAGAGTAGCTTCAAATGATACTTTGCTATATAGTAGGGGTGGGGAACTGTGGTTCTCCAGATGTTCTTGATCCATAGTTACTACCATCCCTGACTATTGGCTAAGCTGTCTGGGATTGGTGGGAGTAGTTGGAGGACAGCAACATCTGGAGGGCTACAGTTTCCTCGTCCCTGCTGTATAGAAATTGGTTGAACAGTTCCCCATGCTTCCTGTTCTTCCAATACAACAGAGCCTTTGCTTCTTCCATACCTGTGAGAGTGCCTGCAGATTTCCTTGGGATATGCAAGGATATAGTGCCACTGTATTCTGCTCTGGTCAGACCTCACCTGGAGTACTGTGTCCAGTTCTGGGCACCACAGTTCAAGAAGGACACTGACAAACTGGAACGTGTCCAGAGGAGGGCAACCAAAATGGTCAAAGGCCTAGAAACGATGCCTTATGAGGAACGGCTAAGGGAGCTGGGCATGTTTAGCCTGGAGAAGAAGAGGTTAAGGGGTGATATGATAGCCATGTTCAAATATATAAAAGGATGTCACATAGAGGAGGGAGGAAAGGTTGTTTTCTGCTGCTCCAGAGAAGCGGATACGGAGCAATGGATCCAAAGTACAAGAAAGAAGATTCCACCTAAACATTAGGAAGAACTTCCTGACAGTAAGAGCTGTTCAACAGTGGAATTTGCTGCCAAGGAGTGTGGTGGAGTCTCCTTCTTTGGAGGTCTTTAAGCAGAGGCTTGACAACCATATGTCAGGAGTGCTCTGATGGTGTTTCCTCCTTGGCAGGGGGTTGGACTCGATGGCCCTTGTGGTCTCTTCCAACTCTATGATTCTATGGTTCTATGGTTCTATGATTCTATGATTCTATGAGTGCCTGCAGATTTCCTTGGGATATGCAAGACTATATTTCAGATGTGACATTGTTATGGAGGAACAGAAAGTGTGAAAAATTGCCATGCTGTTCCTGCACAGGAATGTAACATCTGAAGATGCTCTTTGAAGAATTTCAGGGCCTTTTCCATCCCACGTTAACATTTACTTCTTTGTCCATTTAAGATTACTTATAGGCGGTTCATACATTACTTCCTTTGTATAGTTTCCAGAAGCATGAGTGCCCAGTGCTTTTGAAGTAAGGTGTTGAAATGGACCTCATAGATCTCAACAGATGTCACCTGGAAATCATGAATCTCATTACTGTGGAGATCCAGTAGGAGCCAAATTTTAAGCTATTTTAACTGAAGGGCATCAGAGGAGCAAGAAACTTAAAATAAAGACCTGACTCTGGCTGCCAGGCAGGACATAAGTAGAACAGCTGACTAAGTAGAAAAAGCTAGGACGATGCATACTGGAATTATTGATGCCAAAGGTTTAGTTTCAGTGTCATGAAGTACCTTTGAAGCTCTTGCCAGCTGAAACTAGATTATTGTTGATGATCTGACAATAGTTTTAAAGCATAGTTCTATGGACTGAAGCTGGGAGGGGCATCAACAAAGTAATGGCTTTCACCAACCTTTGAAGAATAACAGTTAATATAAAATATACCCATCTGGGTTCTCTCTCCCCTCTCTGTTGAGTTAAATATACAAATATCACAGTTATGGCTCACTGTAGTCCACAATGTGAAAGGGACATAGAGCTTGAGACATAGAGCTTAGCATGTACAATTGATGCCACTAGGTCATGACAATAACAAAATACTCCAAGTACTGTACAACCTTACACTTCCCATGGAGTTTTTACTGAAATCCTGCTAGTCTTTTCAAAAATCAGTCAATCAATCAGAGCCTTACATTCTTTAAAAAAAAATATTCAAGCAGCTCCTTTACTTACTTAGCCTAATGTAGCTGCAATTGCTGCTGGATTTTACACTGCAAGTGGGCTGAACCAGTTTTTATGGGTCTCAAATGCCTGCACTCTGACTGCAATGCAGATGGAGTTTATTTGCCAGAATTCTTGCCAAAGGTAAAGGGTTCAGAGCACATGGCTGCCATGCCAAGAGAAACCGACTGCCTTCCAGCAGTGCAGTCAAAGCTACATTTTAAGAACAAGAGGGAAGGAATGATTATGTCATGGTAAAAAGCCAACTTGAAGGACTTAACTGGCATTTCGAGTCCACTTTGAGGCTCTTACCTTCGCAGCACAAGCTTAAGAGGAGGAAATGGGAAGAGCTTCAGGATTGAACCGGCATGGAGAAGGACTTTGCTGTGTTAATGGGAACCACAATAATGATCTTAAGACTATACAGTATGAAGATGAAGACGCTACAGGGGAGATCTTCTTGTGTATATAAGTATCTTAAAAGGGATCACAAGGATTTGAGAATGGATAAAGTTGAACTAATTGGTCTCAGTAAAACATGTGGAGTTTTATGCAAGTTAAATGTACACATATTAAATCTGAAGATTCTTCCCTCCAACCAACATCATCAGTATCTTATTCCAAATTCCTCTCTGCAGCAAGTAAGTGCTGTTTTGAAGTGGCAAAGGATATGGAAATGAATCTGGATAATTACACAGATACTAGTGATATCTTGTGGTTTAAATAGGATTAACCATGGCTTAACAATGATGATTCTTGTTTGCACGCACAAGATTGAACTGATGGCCAAACTGAAAAACAGAAGTACATGTGTGTCAACTCCTAAGTCCAAATGCGTTCAGTGGAACTTATTTCCTAGTTAATGAGCTTTGGCTTGAACTTTTAACTAGATAATTAATACTGCATAAGTATCAATCACCAGAATAAAGCAAGGGTAATTGAATATCTTCTTTGAGATCTTAAGCAACCATTTAATACCATCCAAAGATTATGTTGGAGGAAGGATAATAAAAGTTCCTGCATCAAAAGCACAGCTCAGGTATCCAAAAGAAAGCAAGTATGGATAATGCTCGTGGGGGGGGGGGAGGAAAAAAGGGGGGGGAGCAGCAATATAACAAAATCTTGACATGACCATGAACAGCAGATCATTTCCACCACCTTTTCCCCAACAGTCCCTCTCTCCATAGCATTCATCACTAATCCACAGCTCGGTTTCTCATACTGTTATTCTAGCTTCATGCAGCTCAGTCAGCCATAAGAAGAACATACAAACCTAGTAGCCAAGCAAGAATTTTATTTTCTCGGCACGATAATAAAGCACAAAGAGGAAACTCCTAATTCTATAACTAAGCTATAACTAAGTCCAGTGCCACCTACTGACTAAAACATAAGACACTAGCAAAAACACATTTCTTCCTGAGCCTAGTCTTAGAGACAAGAAGCTCTATAATCATCAGGGTCAAACTCCATGCAACACATTTTACAGTAACTCAAGAGCAACACTCAAATATAGAAGAAGAAGAAGAAGAGTTTGGATTTGATATCCCGCTTTATCACTACCTTAAGGAGTCTCAAAGCGGCTAACATTCTCCTTTCCCTTCCTCCCCCACAACAAACATTCTGTGAGGTGAGTGGGGCTGAGAGACTTCAAAGAAGTGTGACTGGCCCAAGGTCACCCAGCAGCTGCATGTGGAGGAGCGGAGACGCGAACCCGGTTCCCCAGATTACGAGACTACCGCTCTTAACCACTACACCACACTGGCTCTCGAAAACTGCTTCAGAAGAAGATAGTTTGGAAAGGGTAAGGACCTTCTCTTCTCCCTCTTTCATTTCTCTGTCCTTGTCACATTTCACGAAGTGGCGTTTCCTGTGTTGGTACTATTTCACACACTTGCACATAACCTGTAATTTTTATCAGCCTTATAGCTTGCTCTTCTGTTGCAAGCTCCAAAATGGCCCAATCTTAGAATGTTTGAGTAGGGTGGTGCTATTCTGGAATGGTTGTGTTGCACATCACTACAGTAATACTTCAAATGTGAGACCATGACGGGCATATAATAATAATTATGTGTGCTGCAGCCCTGCCCATTCATGATGATGGGGTGGGGAGCAGGAGCAGCTCATGCAGTAAGATGGTTCTGTGTTGCCACTTTTCTGCCAGCGGTGTTGCTACTGCATGGTAACAAGACAGTGCTGGAAAGGGTTAAGTCAGGGATGCATGGGTGCACTGGTGGGAGGGGCAGATTGGTTCCACTGGTGCACCCACTCAGCCTCAACTGCACTGCTACTCTGACCCTATGCTGTGTGGGTACCATCTTGATAAGTGGCAGCAATGTCACTGTAGGAGGACAGCATCCCCAACCTTCCTTGGCCATCTTTTATGTAACATTACATAACATTATAACATTATAACATTATTTTTTTGGGGTGTGAGTTCCTTTTGCTGTTTGTGAGAAAAGGTGAGATAGAAATGTAATTAAATAATAATGACAACCATATCATAGGTTGATTGATTGATTGGCTGTTTGCTTTTTTACCACACACACACACACTTACTTTAAAATCAGCATAAAAGAAAACAAAGCAACCCTGTTTTTAAAAGGCAGGATCAAAACATCCCATCCACTCAAGGATGCCACAGATAAGTTAAAAGCCAAAGGCCTGGCGAAAAAGAAATGTTTCTGTCTGAAACCTAAAACCTATGCAATGATGGTGCCAGGTGAGGCTCCCCAGGGAGAGCATTCCACAAGCAAGGAGCCACCACTGAAAAGGCCAATTCTTGTGTTGCCATCCGCCAAATCTCCTGAGGAGGGGGCACACAAAGAAGGGTGCCAGATGACAATTGCAGGGTCTGGATTCATTCATGTGGGGAGAGGTGGCCCTTGAGGTATTGGGATCCTGAGCTGCATAAGGCTTTAAAGGTCAAAACCATTAAAAATATATATTTAATATATTTTAATATATAATGCAAGAACCACTGAAGATAATGCAGCAATAGACATAGAATGTAAGAAACTCTCACATAGTGTAAGAACAGGCATTTCTACCACACCACTGAAAGCTCATGAACTGTCTCTGTCTTGCACTTCCTAGCAGCTGCACTTCAGTAACTTGAAAGCTGTATACAGTACAGTATTTCCTAACTTGATATGCAGTTTGCTAGTGACTACCAGATGTGCAACTATATTGAAGCTTACCAGACATACACATCTGTTCATCAGGCAGGATGTTACTGATCAGACTTCACTAGACTTCACAATTTTTCAAGCATTTTGGAAAGTCTATGCATTTTAGGATTTAGTGTTCAAAATGCATATTAATGTACAAAATTCACACATGTATTTACGTGTAGTGTGTTTGAGAGAGACAGAGGGGAAAAGATGAATGAATGTGTGGTCTCTCTCTCTCTCTCTCTCTCTCTGTGTGTGTGTGTGTGTGTGTGTGTGTGGTCTGGGTGAGAGGAAGAGATATGTGTGTGGCTGTGTATACATGATGCATATGAGAATATGGGAATGGGAGAGATGCATGTATGTCTGTGGCCTCTATGTGTGTGGTGAATGTGTTTTTGTGCTGCCAGTGAAAGAGAGTGTGTGTGCGGTAAAGCCACCTTTTATATTTTCACTGGTACTGGAGAATGCTCCCTGTTGTCATAAGGTTGCAACAGCATCAAGTGTATGTAACAGACATGTGTATGTCTAGCAGAATCAATATTGTGTGAACTTCACAATCAGGACCTGCAGGACATAGCTGACAATGACTGTACTTTGTCTAGTTTTGTGTTGTGCCATGCCCCTAAAACCGTCATTCTGTGATGGGTGCTTACAGCACTTTCTCAAAAATCAGAATGTGCCCACTGGTCCAGAAGGGTAGACAACCTCAGCCTTAACATAAAATAAGTACCTATTTCTCTTTGTTGAAAGGAATGTTGCTGTTCCTGATTAGTTTGGCTGCAACCAAGAATTTATGCACTTTTGCACAGAGAATGGTTTAAATGTTCTGCCACAGCCCTTTCATTATTTCAAAGTGTTTCCCAAAACAATTTAAGTGCAGATCTGCTCAGATTATATGTATCTACGCCAACGGAGGAGAATCTGTGGAAAATGCATTAGTTACATCACACATCCTAATCTTTCTGCAAGATGCAACCCACTCCTTAGCAGCTCTTTGGCAATGACTAGTCATGGAATGCATCAAGAACTGTAAGTAGTTTTGTTTGTAGGCCAAAAGGTATATTTAAATGCCTCCTTAAAATGAATTCAAAACAAAGAGTTTTAAATAATGTTGTCTCAAGTCTCTCCCACCTGTTAATTTCTCCAGGAAAGTAATGACATCAGATTTAAAACTGAAGCTCTCTCCACCTGGATTTGCTGTCAAGCAAATTTAGCTAAACAGAGGAGAATGTGCTGCACTAGCAGGTGACAAGGTGTCAATAAAGGAATTTGTAGGGTGGGATGGTAACATTGGCCTATTTATTTCCACTACTATTTTGCTTCCTTGTCTCTGATTTGACAGTGGTTCAGGAGATCAGAGACAAGGACAGGAAGGTGTATAAAAGCCTCAAGGCAACCCAACTTCACTGACCTGAGAGTATTGATCATAAGATGGCTCCTTTAAATCTTATTCCCTCCTGCCCTACTGTTTTGGTATTATAAGGAATATCCATGTATAGCCACTGATCTCTCCATGACAGGTCAACATGCACCCACATCATTTGCTGCCTGTATGCCTTCTCTGGACAGAAAGGGGCCACACCTTTTGTTCATTGAGGACACCAGGGACCACTAATATTTTCTGATTAAAACAACAACCACTAATACTAGCTGATAATAATGTTCTGGCCCGCAGCATCCTTGGTTTTCAAGGTTATGCATAAAAGAAAAAGAGGAAATGGTGTTATCCTAAGAGGTGGCATATAAATAGCAGTGATAATTGGACCATGAAAACATGAAAAGCAAGGACAATATGTATTTGGTTTCTAAATCACCTTTCTTTTCCCAGATGAATTTTCAAAATGAAATAATGACTTGAAGCACTCAAGCTTTATTAAAGCAACCCAAGCACAAAAAAGACAAAGTTAAATCTCGGCTCTTACTAACATATGTTCTTCATTTGAAGGGTAGAGCTTCATTTTCATTCATTTTCACAACTCTTTTTGTAATATTTCCTCATATGCACTATCACAACAAAGTCCAAATATTAAAGCATAAACCTACAACTGAGCACAGGAGCAAAATTTTACTGCAGTCCACTGGATGGAAGGATTTTATTAAACACTAAAATCCTAACACTGCCCCAAAATCCCCACTTAACTGATATCAGAAGTAGATGTTAAGACAGGTTTCAGTGTCAGTGAGGACAATATTAAACAGCATCAGCACTTTCATCTAAATTATACCAGTTTTCTGTTATCAAAATGGTTTTATCTTGACAGCACCAAAGCAACTTACAATATTGGATGTAGCTCCCTGAAGGGGCTTCAACAACTTTTCTCATGTGGCTCCTTTGTACCTTGAACCAAAATCCATAGTAGGGCAATATCGTCAGAAAAAGTTACAGAATGGTGAACAAGTTTCTGAATTCTCCAGAACTTTTTATCAGGCTAGATGCAAAGAGTGGTAGATAGTTAAGGTAAAGGTAAAGGTACCCCTGCCCGTACAGGCCAGTCTTGACAGACTCTAGGGTTGTGTGCTCATCTCAATATATAGGCCGGGAGCCAGTGCTGTCCGCAGACACGTCCAGGTCATGTGGCCAGCGTGACAAGCTGCATCTGGCGAGCCAGCACCAGTGCCGCACACGGAAACGCCGTTTACCTTCCCGCTAGTAAACGGTCCCTATTTATCTACTTGCACCCGGGGTGCTTTCGAACTGCTAGGTTGGCAGGAGCAGGGACCGAGCAACGGGAGCTCACCCCGCCGCGGGGATTCGAACCGCCGACCTGATGATCGGCAAGTCCTAGGCGCTGAGGTTTTACCCACAGCGCCACCCGTGTAGATAGTTAGGCTGGTGTAAAAGCCATAGTTAGACCCAGATGGGTTAATCATACTTTAACCTCACTTAAATAAAGGGGGCTTGTTAATCATGACCAACATGACTTGTTGATATCAATGGAACTAAAGCATTACAGAGTTAGTCTGGATCCAACCTGCTAAGCCTGCATTGGTCTTTATCTTAATATGGTGCATAGGAAGAGGGAGCAGATGTAATTGGGTTAAAACTCTTTTAAGCAGTGCTGTGATTAAATCTGCCCTTCAAATTGCTCAGAAGTTTTCTTCCCCTGTGAAAGAAACTGTCGTTTTTCAACCTCTTTCTCAGAATGTGCCTGCTTTTCTTTAGAAGTCTATAAATTCTAGCTGAAATGATTGATAGATTACATATACCAACTTTCCTCCCAGAAGCTACCTGGTTTTCCCCTTCCTCATCTAATCCCCAAAGCAATATTATGAGGTAGGTTAGGCTGAAAGGGAGTGAGCGGCCCAAGGTCACCCTGTAGGCTACATGGCCAAGGAGGGTTTTGAACCCTAGTCTCCTAGGTCCTAGTCCAACATTCTGAACACACTGGCTAAAGATAAGTGTCTGCCTGTTAGAAGATTAGTTAGCAAAAATGAAATAGGCTATCTTAAAATAAAACCTGCTATCAGTATTTTGGCAAGACAGTCATACCAATTCCAAAAGATCTTTTATTAACTGTATAATTGCTTTATACAATCACATATGGATGGGCTATAACAAATATTTTTAGTTTTATATTCAAACTATCTAGGCAATTTGCCCACAAATGGCTCCCTCTAAAGCTTGTATTAGCCTAAACTCTTCCTCAGTGCTTTGCAAGCAGCAGCCAGTCCAGCCGTAAATTCTTTAAAATAGCCTGTGCCATTAAATACGCCCTGCTGCGTAATTGAGCACCACTGCTAAAATACTGCATACATAATGGAAAGAGAGGATGAGCCTGAAGATAGTAGCAGTAAATCCTACAAAGCACAGGCAAAATATTTCAGAAAGAAAGCTGAAAAATCATCCTTGGACATTCTATTTTAAAGGAAAGGCTACAAGATTATTGTACCTCGTACAATGGTTATATCCAAAGAAATCACCCTACCAAGACTTGACTTTTAACCCTAAGACAGAAATGATGGCAGTCCCCTTCTGAGGGAAAATATGTCCAGAGATTCCCCCTACCAGTTTCTATCAGATGGCAAAATGCATTGCTGGTGAACCTGGAGATACTAAAGCAGTAGCCTTTACAGGTGAGGACTTCAGCTCCAGAGACACTTGTAGGGCAAGCACGTAGACATGTTATGTGTTGTTGCTATTGTTGTTGTTGAACATTACAGGCTCATTTGGGGGCTGTGCCAGTTGTGCAATTTTGTTTCTTCTTAATGTGTGTAATTCCAACATTGCAATGTGTATGGAGCAAGAATGCGTCGGAAAGGCAGCTCCAGGACCTTTTTGCAGAGCAGGAACAATGATGTGATCAGCAGGAGCATCAGGAAAGTCTTACTGTACTCTTCACTCTGCTAAGCGAATGGGGTGATAACAAAGCTTTCAGGTTTTACCACTGTCTGTGACAGATTAGCACACAGAAAGTCGAAAAATGTGTGAACTAATAAAACAAAGGCTGAGTGCTTCTCTTGGTAGAGTTCCCAATTCATACTAGCATTTTAAAGAGTAAATGCTTCCATGAAATATTGTTTGCTGATCTAATTAGAAGCTCAAGGTTGCATTTCAGCTGGCTGAAGAGCTTTTGTTAAAGCTCCATGTGTTTTAAAAGTTGAATTTATGTAGTCAAAAGGTAAGCACCACTGAATTCAATGAAGCTTATTGTCAGATAACTATCCATAGGATTGCACTTTGTCACCCTTTGCCAGCTCATTATTCTATGACTACCAGCTAATCCTTTAAAATTGAGCATTATGTGGTGTACTGCTGCTCTTTGAGGAGTGGGGTGTGTATGCATTGGCCAATAAACACAGTTGTCTGTATGTTTGGACACCCATTGGGGATGTGGCTATAGAGCCACCATGCGCTTCAGAATTTATCATTACTCCACTGCTCTTGGATTGTGAAAAGAGCATTTGTTGTTACTTATTTGCTCCTCTACTGCTAAATATGTTATGCATGTGGAACACAAGTGGCGCTGTGGCCTAAACCACCGAGCCTCTTGGGCTTGCCAATTGCAAGGATGGCAGTTCGAAATCACACAATGGACCGAGCTCCTGCTGCTCTGTCCCAGCTCCTGCCAACCTAACACTTCAAAAGCACACCAGTGCAAGTAGATAAATAGGTGGGAAGGTAGATGGTGTTTCTGTGCACTTTGGCTTCCACCACAATTTCCCATTGCACCAGAAGCAGTTTCGTCATGCTGGTCACATGACCTGGAAAGCTGTCTGCGGACAAACGCCCCCTCAGCCTGAAAGCGGAGATGAGCTCCACACCCCATAGTCGAATTCAACTGGATTTAACCATCCAGGGGTCTTGTACCTTTTTTTACCTATGCATGCAATAGGGCAGATATCATTTGATGAATAGTGCTACTTTAATAATATGGTCTTGGACTTTCAGTCCATGATCAAAAAACTGAGAATGCACATATGGAAAAAAATAAAATCTACAGAGGCCAAAAGAAATCCCATAAACTCAGATCCAAGGAGAATAGCTTGTGCCAATTCACCATAAATTTATATTTTCGCACAAACCACTATAGGCCACCTATACTGAAAGGTGGTTTAAAAGCAAGCTTTCTCTTTAATTGGCAGTTCTGCAAATGTTATTAACCTGAGTTCAATGAACAACGAAATCCCACCCTGAGTTGTTAAACTTAAAGTAAACCTTTAGAGCAATACTTTTCTATGCCATGTATCCAAACACCTATATTCTAAATATTATGCACTATGTGAAACTAAAGGTATGATGTAACATGTGGAATCTTAAAAAGGTATACATTTGGTATCTTTAGGATGAATGTTGGTCTCTGGAAAGAAAAGAAGCAACACATTTCTATTCCAGTTGGGAAGTATATTTGCATTCCCTACATTCCCATTGTTAGTATTTGATACAAACAAGAAAAGGCCAAGAAAACTGGAATCCATCCTGCCTTCAATAGAGAGCTGCATATGGTTGGAAATCTGGCATTATACTGAGAGAAAGACATCTGTTAAGAAGTGGAGTTCACAGCGCCTGCAATTTCCCCCCCCCCCCAACGTCAAACAAGCTCATGTTAAAGATTAGGAAACATTTTTGATTAGGAACAACTATGAAATTATAAAATGGTATGTGAGTGGAGAATATCTATGTGAAAGTGCAAAACTCTCAGGGATAAGACCAGGCAAGAGGTATCTTCCTGACATCTATGATTTCCTATGTGGAAGTAATTTTTGTATGAGGGGAACTGAGCTATATGAAGTGGCACAGCCCAGGCACAGATTTACCATCTTATTTGCTATTTGTGAAAACTAGGCTTCTATCCCAATAAAGTTCTGAACCTCACTGCATAGTCAATGGAGGGTGGTCCACTGGGGCACAATCCCACCACCACCACTCCTGGTTTCATGAAAGAATGCAGGATGCGGTGCTGTAGGGATTTGCCCTGCCCACAACAACACAGCTGGGGGCAATAAATCCCACAGTCTGCCCATTTGGCATACTTGAGAAGGGGCTGTCTATGAATACCAATGCATGCACACAGAATTTTTCCATACAAAAGAGAAATCATAATATCAGTTGGGTCCATCCTGATTGCTCCTACTATGCAGACAGCAGGGAGTGTGCTGCTGGGCACAGTTGCAGCGGGGTGGCTAGCCTGAGCACCTCAACAGCTCTCCACCCAGTTTTGGTCAATACATGGAGGGATAGAGGACTGAATCCTAGGAGCGCACATAACATCTGTGGCATAGCAGTGGGGTTAAAAAGTGTGTTTCCTCCACTATGTAACCACTACATAGGTCCAACTCCGAGGGCCTTTGGGCGGTTCCCTCACTGCAATAAGTGAGATTACAGGGAACCAGGCAGAGGGCCTTCTCGGTAGTGGTGCCCACCCTGTGGAATGCCCTCCCATCAGATGTCAAGCAAATAAACAACCATCTGGCTTTTAGAAGACATCTGAAGGCAGCCCTGTTTAGGGAAGTTTTTAATGTCTAATGTTTTACAATTTTTTATGTGCTGTAAGCCACCCAGAGTGGCTGGGGAAACCCAGATGGATGGGTGGGATATAAAACAACAACAACAACAACAACAACAACAACAACAACAACAACAACAACAACCTCTTGTTACATGTTGGGATTAAAAGGTGTTTTCTGGGTTTGGAAAGTCCAAAGAATGCTGAGAGCAACAACATGACAGATGGATGCTCAGGACAGAACTGCACGCTGTGAATACATTTCCCAAGCTGCTCATATTGTAAAATTAAAAATATTTTTTTACAGAGTAGAATTGGCAAGTGGGAGTGGAAACCCTTTCCTGTAGATACAGTTCTTACCTCAGGCCTTCCCTTCACCTTACTCAGGGCCTGGGGTGGGGTGATTCCAGCAGGAGAATTAATGAGTAGGAGAATAATTAAGCATTTCCCTCATGTAATTATCTTTCACAATTCCCCACATTATGTTATGTAGCTACCAATGTTGCTCCACCTTCACAACCTTGTTTGCATGTGTCCACAGCTACACTTATTCCTTCAGTCTCTGGAACTGTCAAGTTCAGCACATTTCCAAAGCACTGAGCTTAGTAATTAAATATTAATAATAATGCTACACAGCCATAAATAACATGGAAAAAATAAGACCGCAGAAGTGGCTACAAAGTGTAATCATATTACATATGGTTGGTTGGTGCCCAATGACTCTACTACCCTCAATTACTTTTGGGAGGCTACAATATATTTTCTGACATTTCTATAATTTGAATAAAAACAAAATATCCAGGAAGGCTGCTTAAGCTAAAGTATGCCAGAAACATCTGAGAAAACAGGCACTTAACATTAGTCAGTTTAAACTGTAAATCCTCTGACTTTCAGATGAGTCACTGCACTGCTGGGCAAAGGATTCTTTAATTTTTATCTTTTATGAAATGCAAAAAATTGGTAATACTGCATTAGGGAAAATGATCCGATGTTTGATGTTCAAAGGAATTAAGGCTGATGTGACTAGCAGCCAGATCTGACAAGTACAGTAATAACAGTAATATTTAGTAACACTTCAAGGGTAATTCTGGGTTGTCCCCAAGTCTGAGCTAATGAGAACCCTTCCCATTCTGGGAAATGGAATAATCATCATGAAAGTGATGACTTTACCCCTCCAAGGATCTAATTCTGGCTCCAATGATGAAAGGGTATCTATTCAGATGCAGGGTTTCCTGCTGCACGTTCAGAAGTCTTTCTGGAAGTTGACAGCTGAGGGTCCCTTTTTCCTCATCCAGGAAAAAAGTGACAAGTGGGGGGCTGCAGGGTTCTTTCCTGGGCCAGTTGCTCTTCAGCATCTTTATAAATGACGGATGAAGGTTATTGAAGAGATGCTCGTCAAATGTGCAGATGAAACCAAACTGGAAGGGGTAGCCATGCAGCTGAAGACAGAATCAGGATTCAAGAAGACCTTAACAGATTGGAGAACTGTGCCCAAACAAACAGAATTAAATTCAATCAGGACAAATGTAAGGTTCTACACTTAGGCAAGAATAACAAGCTACACAGATAGAAGATGGGGGAAACCTGGCTCACCAGGTACATTTGCTACTGCAACAGCAACAGCAGCAGAAGAAGAAGAAGAAGAAGAAGAAGAAGAAGAAGAAGAAGAAGAAGAAGAAGAAGAAGAAGAAGAAGAAAAGCTAATCCTATTCTAGGCTGCATCAACAGAAGTAGAGTGTCCCGCTCTATTTTGCCTTGGTCTGACCACAACTGTGGTCCAGTACTGTGTCCAGTTCTGAGAGCCACAATTTAAGGATACTGACAGGACGGAAGGTGTGCAGAGCAGGGTGACCAAGATGATCAAGGGTCAGAAAACCAAGCCTTATAAGGAACAGTTGAGGGAATTGGGTATGTTTAGCCTGGTAAAGAGGAGACCGAAAGGAGATATGATACCCATCTTCAAATATCTAAAGGGCTGTCACCTGGAGGATGGAGCAAGCTTGTTGTCTCCTGCTGTAGAGGGTAGGACATGAACCAGTGGCTTCAAGTCACAAGAAAGGTGATTCCGACTAAACATCAGGAAGAACTTTCTGACAGTAAGAGCTGTTCAGCAGTGGAACAGACTCCCACAAGAGGTGGTGGTTACACTCTCCTTCCTTGGATGTTTTGAAGCAGAGGTTGGATGGCCATCTGGCTTGCATGATTTAGTTGAGACTCCTGCACTGCAGGGGGTTGACTCTTGGAGTCCCTTCCAACTCTATAATTCTTTGATTCTATGATTCACATATTACATTTCTATGTAATATGGTTAAAAAAAAATTGAAGTGTGAACGTGACACCGACAAATTCACTAAAAAATCAATCAAGACACTCTATTACAAGCCAGGGTTGCCTATGGTCTAGGATAGGGGTAGCTGATGGTGATATTCTCCAGGTATGGTTGGACTATAGCTCCCATCACACCTAAGCAATGGCTGTGCTGACCAGGGCTGATGACAGTTGTAGTGCAGCATCAGGAAGGCACCACTTTGACTTTCAGCACAGAGTGATGAAAAATGGGCAACAAGTCAAGTTTACAGCTCAGATAAAGTCACTCGAGTGTACATCTACTTCACAATCTGTATCTTTGTGTGGTTCTGCCTCTATGTTCATTGAGCAGCTGCACAGTGTAGGAAAAGAAGATAGGTGCAATCTTATTGCAATGCTGCCACCAACACCTACTATTTGTGACACTTTTAGCATGCATGCTACAGATTCTACATCAATGATCTATAGCGATCTGCTGCAGTTACTATAGCCATAGCAACACACCATTAATGTAGAATCAAAGGCATGCAGTTGTATGCTCTGCAATAGCTTTCCTCAACGTACCAACTTCCAGATGTTTTGGACTAAGACTCCCATCAGCTCCTGCCGGCATGGCCAATAGTCTGTGATGGTGTAAGTTGCAAACATCTGGTGAGGGAAGACTGCTCTACAACATGTTGAAGACATGGTTTATTCTGACAAGAACACTTACAACGCATGTCAGATGGAGAAAACATAAAGTGAGAGCATAAGGTAAGGAAGGATTAACTGATAGCAGACGGTGCACAAGAGATTAGGCTGTAGTGATTCCGGAAAGGCTGCACTTCAGTAAGCACCTTGTTGTCTTTCCGCTTGTCTCAGCTGAAGCGATTCCAGCTTTCCCAAGCAGCCGTTGTGGCATATGCCCATCTAGCTACTTCCTCTTAGGCAGAGCTTCTCTGTGGGTGGGAGGACAAGAGTTATACAAACATTATGCAGGGAGCTAAATTATCCACAAGGATGAACAGCAAGGATTTGTAGGAAGAAATGTTCATTTGCAGACTGATAAAACTTTGTCAACATACCAGTCGAAGTTAAGGGAGGTCATATAAACGTACCAATTAAACTGCCTTATATTGAGTCAGACCTGTGCTACACTATCAGCTGATTGTCAGCACTTTAAAATGTCCTGCAGTGCTCTATTAAAGCACCAAGGACCGATTGACTGGTCATTGGTGCTTGCATAGAGCCCTACACAGCACTTAGAAGCACTAACAATGAATTGATTGTCAGGGCTTGCAATTTAATTTCAAATTGTGCAGGCAAAAATGAGTTATCTGGCATAATTGACAGGTGACCGACAAGTGTGTGGGCTTGAACCATAGAGAAAGGGGGAGATAAAGTTTCAGCTCACCAGCTGAATCCAGTTCCCCACCCCTGCTCTATAGCATGGCCACTCGTTGCTTAAAAAGAGGAAATGGATCAACGTAAGAAGAGATTTTTTAAAAAGGGCACTGATTTGCATGATCAAATTTGCATATGCTAATTTATACATAATAAATGTGTCTTGCCCAGTGAGGAATCAGAACTGCAGTAACAGCTTCCTGGCAGAGGTGTCACTGTTGCATACTAGGAGGGGAAGGCAAGGTGGTAGGAAAGTTAGGGTTGCACAGGAACACCAAGGAGAGTGCTAGACTCCAAATGTGTGCCCATGTAGCCCTGACCTCACTGCTGCCTTGCTCCTCCTGATACATCACAGTGACTCCCTTTCGGATAAGCTATTGCTGCAACTCTGCCCCAAGCTGCTCCTTTCTAAACAGAAATAATATATCTTCCCAAAGTAGGGAAGATTGTGACCAGGGGACCTGTGTTCCAGGTGAGTTTGCTTTCCGGGTACTAACCACTGATGACCAACTTCAAGATCTTTCATTTTCCTTCCTATTTTTGCTTATCTTTAAACTAGCTTGGACAGAAAGCTCTTCATACAGAAGACTGACTTCTATACAAAGCAGTACACTTGGCGACCCTATTCCTTTATTCAGGATCTGAGGCTGAGGTCTATACTAGACCTACTGCTTCTGACCCTTTAACTAAATGTGACAGGGACTGACTCCAGAACCTTCTGCCTAGAAAGCATGTGCTATCACTGTGCTATGGCTGTTTACATTCTTAACCACTGATGGCAAAGAATCAGGATGTGGTCAGCCTGCAGCAACCGATATGGGAACTATACATGGTAGCCAATATGCACACGTTCACACACTAATTCCAAGTGACAGTCCAGCAAGAAAATCAAAATATGTTAAGCCCAAGCAAAAGGGGGCAGGAGGAGAACATGGAATGTATTCTGCTCTAAGAGTGTCAAAACCAGGGAAATCTGTCCTACAGGGTAGGTTGTGGAGCTGCAAAGATTAAGACTGGAATGATTGGTTAGTGCAAAACTGGAGTCACAAGATCAGGAAAGAAAGCAAGAGTCTAGGTAGAATCCAGGAAAGAGGTAAGGCAGCAGTAATCAAGGAAATGACCTGCTGTATCATCCATAAGTAAAAACAATGACCAAACAAAGCTCAAAACCTAAGTCATTCGCTGTGCTAATTGTTGATGAGCACACAGGTCTTTGTCTGGAAGGCCAGAAATTAGCCATGGCCACCCTAGAAACATGGCCTGTTTCTTGGGAGAAAAGCGATGACAAACCTAGACAGCATCTTAAAAAGCAGAGACATCACCTTGCCAACAAAGGTTCGTATAGTTAAAGCTATGGCTTTCCCAGTAGTGATGTATGGAAGTGAGAGCTAGACCATAAAGAAGGCTGATCACCGAAGTATTGATGCTTTTGAATTCTGCTGCTGGAGGAGACTCTTGAGAGTCCCATGGGCTGCAAGAAGATCAAACCTATCCATTCTTAAGGAAATCAACTCTGAGTGCTCACTAGAAGGACAGATCGTGAAGCTGAGGCTCCAATACTTTGGCCACCTCATGAGAGGAGAAGACTCCCTGGAAAAGACCCTGATATTGGGAAAGATGGAGGGCGCAAGGAGAAGAGGATGACAGAGGATGAGATGGTTGGACAGTGTTCTCAAAGCTACGAACATGAGTTTGACCAAACTGCAGGAGGCAGTGGAAGACAGGAGTCCCTGGCATGCTCTGGTCCATGGGGTCATGAAGAGTCGAACACGACTAAACAAAAAAACAACAACAACCCTAGAGAACATAACTTATCTCAAGGCAAGCTGATGCAGGTTGATTCTCTGCTGCCCTAATAGCTAAACGGCCTCAGCCCAGTATATCTGAAGGAGCATTTCCACCCCCATTGTTCAACCCAGACACTGAGGTCCAGCGCCAAGGGCATTCTGGCGGCCCTCACTGCATGAAGCAAAGTTACAGGGAACCAGGCAGAGGGCCTTCTCGGTAGTGGTGCCCACCCTGTGGAACACCTTCCCATCAGATGTCAAAGAAATAAACAACTATCTGATGTTTAGAAGACATCTGAAGGCAGCCCTGTTTAGGGAAGTTTTTAATGTCTAATGTTTTACAATTTTTTATGTGCTGTAAGCTGCCCAGAGTGGCTGGGGAAACCCAGCCAGACGGGAGGGGTATTAATAATAATAATAATAATAATAATAATCTCAGATATGTAAACCTCATTGACAATAAAGAGGCCCTGATCTTCAGCATTAGCTGCTACTGTTCACTGCAGTGATCTGTGATGATGTTTTACAAGCCAGAGAAGTTTTCTCCAGACTGCATTGCTATAAATTATACGTACATTTGGCGATGGAGAGACGTGGGTGACTCAGCTAATAAATGGATCCAGAAATGGTGGGACCAGACCTTCCGTCACCTCATGTGAAAACAATTGGGCAATGCCCAGTTCTCACTTGTGAATCATGACTCTAGGACTGTGCACGTTTCTATTATTAAGATGTCCCTTATTAAAGTTAGATGTTATAACTCCCTTGAGTAGAGAGAGTTGGCCCGGACAGTGATTTAGCATATTTTGCCAGCAGTCATACTTGAAATCAACACAATTTTTCAGGATTAACCATGTCAGACAAAAGGGGCCAGCTCTGCTCTAAGAATGTCCAAAGAGAGAGGCAGAGAAACATAGCAACTTTGGACTATAGCAAGCAGACCTTGATGGCTCAAATCAGTCATTGCTTATGCTCAGTATTGCAGGTATGGTGTATTGTGCTGTCTTCTTGTATACTGTGGAGGTGAGCCATACATTTATAAATAAATATTTTTAACTAGGTCTTTATTTAGGTAAAGGTAAAGGTAAAGGGACCCCTGACTGTTGAGTCCAGTCACGAACGACTTTGGGGTTGCGGTGCTCATCTCACTTTACTGGCCAAGGGAGCTGTTGTTTGTCCACAGACAGCTTCTGGGTCATGTGGCCAGCATGACTAAGCTGCTTCTGGCAAACTAGAGCAGAGCACGGAAACGCCGTTTACCTTCCCACCAGAGTGGTACCTATTTATCTACTTGCCCTTTAACACGCTTTCAAACTGCTAGGTTGGCAGGAGCAGGGACCGAGCAACGGGAGCTCACCCCATCGCGGGGATTCGAACCGTCGACCTTCTGATCGGCAAGCCCTAGGCTCTGTGGTTTAGACCACAGCGCCACCCACTGTGTATGTATGTAGGTATGTAGTACCTGTCAATTGCAGCATTTCTTCTAATAAAGGTGCTGCACCATACAATACAAATGTAACCAGCAATTTGTGGGAAATCCTCATTCATGAGGAATAACTGCAATCCTTAACCCCCGATCCCCTCAAGGCTTAGGCTGAGAGATTTTCAACCTGGAACTCTCCGGTCTATGTCTACCAAACAGCTATATTACACTGGATCTCAGAGGAGGGGTTTAGGTGGGAAGCTGAATGGGAAAGTTGAGGAAAGTAAACTCAGCTAGTGGAGTATGCTCTGTAGTGGAGCACTATAGGAATATGCTGCTGGAGCGGTAGGCCATTAGAGGGAATGCACCATACTTCTTTCTTCTGCATATTAGTCTTGCTATTTGGGGGGAAACTGAATGAAATACATAAATGACCAGAGGAAGAAAACATCACTACTGAATAATCCTGGCAAAGTTATCTCTTGCTTGTTGTATGTCAGGCACAGGAAACCTGTGGCTCTAGAGGAATTGTTGAATAACCAATTGATGTCAGCCCTACTTCCAGCATGGCCAATATTTAAGAAAGATGGGAGCTGTGGTCCAACAACATCTGGTTCCCCATGACTGACTTACATAGTCCTTAACAAAATGCACCGAAATTATGGTCACATCATTAATGTTGTATCTATTAACTGCCAGTGTTGACAGCAGATGTCTCAAAGGGCCAACAACACAAAATACAGTATAATTATGTGTGTGAAACTTGATGCTACAAGTTCATTTTTTATTTCTTTTTGCTATATATTTTATAATGGATTTTGCTCATACTTCAACACAATTGCTTTCAATGCATTTAGCAGCCAGAAACCTATAAATTCTCAGCAAAGTCTTGATAGTCATATCCAAAATTCTGTTGTCAAATCAGAAAACATCTCCAGTTAATCTGTAGAATCCGCCCCCTTTGTTAAGTGGAAGGGATATTGGCTGTGAGTAGTAGTCACTGAGAAGTAAACAACCCAGAGCCATTTCCTCAGACTTACACAATAATGTTACAATAAAAATATTAACATTCTTTCCCAATAAGAATGCACATGGAGGCTTGTGATGGCTGGCTGGGATATATATCCCTGTTTCTCCTTTGTGCAGCAGTGCCTGGACTGTAAGGCTGCCAGATCAGGAAACATTTCAGCTGACGTAGTTCTAATAAACCATCAACTCCTAAAGGAGTTGAGGAGAGCACTCTTCTATAGGTAATATAGGCACATGGTCTATTGAGCAAAGTACTACAGATAGCATTGACTCAATCCCCTGCGGCAGAATCAGAAAAGGGCAACCCAGATAATTAAGGGGTTGGAACAATTCACCTGTGAGGAAAGTGGAGGAAGAACAGGACAGACTGCAGGTAGCATACTAGCCTAAGCTAATGTAAGGCCACAGAGGCTATCTGGGTCTCCAGTGACAAAGCTGGATCTACTAGTACCCTACTTAGAAGGACCTTAGTGCATACAGAATCACAGACTTGCAGAGTGATAGATGGCAACGTGTTTCCCTTCTGGGATGAGTCAGTTGTGGCTATCCCAAATTAGTCTTCTGTAGATCTGCGGGGTGTAGAGTATATATTTACAACCATAGCACACTCCAATAACTGCTCCAGCCATGTGGATTCTCTGCTGTCGTCCCTCTCAGCAAAGATAGGCTGCTGGGTCCTTTGCTTTTAACTACCATATGTAGATTATTACTAGCTCAATGTAGTCTGAGCCACATGTGAAATCCAGTCTAGAAAACCCAGCAGTTTCTCACAAAAAAAAGTCAGACTGACTTAAGCTACCATGTTTTACAAAAACACTTCAGGCATTTGAACAGTCTTCACCAGCATATTTCATGTGTCACTGTTGCCTAGTAGGCAAAAGTGGCTCATATGTGACTCACATGTCTGTGATCACCTGCCCAGATTAAGACCATGTAACCAAAATTTACACCCACTGGAAGCTCATCCTAATTTGAGAAACACTGAAATGCTGACAAAAGGGCCACCTGGCATTTGAATGGGACAAAAAACTTCAGTCCTGAAACTAGGACTATAGTGGTTGGTTATGCATTGCCAAAAAAAGAGGAACCACATCACTAGAACTGAGGACAAAGTTCTGTAAGAAATGTGCAACATGTCAATTTCTATGTTGTAAATCAAACTAAAGCCAGGCAGACTTTAATTAGAGAGCATCTTCAAAAGAGGGCTTCAAATGTGGACTCCCCTCTGTAAAGTAGGATGGACAGTCCCCGGAACTGGGACTTCCATTTGAAGTTGCCATGTACTGGATAAGACCACTGATCTTTATAGGTCAGCATTATTATGTAGTCTGCCTAGCGGTTGTTCCCCAGAGTCTCAGGTAGAGAGGTCTTTTCCAATCCAGCTAGTTCCATGGATCCAGCCTACTCCCAGCCTCAATGATTTAAGCAAAAAACCTATCCCCTGATCCCCCATTGCACATAGACCCTATGAACCACACACCCACAGAGGTTCAGGGCACACTGTGCAGCATTTATATAATTATGTCTACTTCTGCTGTTTCATTCTTAGGCTGTATTTGGCAAAAGCTGTAAATAAAAGAAAATAAATGTCTAGGGAATGTGTCCTAATCTCTTTCCTGCTTTGGAACAAATAAACTGCAGACTAACAAAAATTTGCCTGACAGTCCTCCTTTCCTGCCATGCCTCTGTTGTCTATTCCAGCAAACTGCTCACTGATTTACTGACCTGTATCCTAATGACAGTCTGTCTTTATTCACATTTTCAGGAAATCTGCTTGATGGACAAGTGAGACATCTGTCTTGGAGCAGAAGAAAGCTTACAACTCACTGTCTGTAGCCTTGGGTTATAGGTGAGGAAACAGCAAGACCTTGACAGATCGCCATGGCAAGTCAGCCTACTGCTGACCTGATTTTTTTAGCCTTAGGAAGAAATTGATTCCTTTCCCTTCATCTTAATAGATACATCTTCAGAAAAATCTACTGTGTGCTGGGATTGGGGAAGGGGTATAATAAATGCAGATCTTGGATCTGTTTATATATTGTTTAAGCTTTCTGTCCAGTGGCTGAATGGTCTCTTCTTGCAAACCCAGCTCAAGAACCACTTTCTTTAAAAGTGCTAGAAAAAACCGGCTGAACTCCTAATCTAAATTCTACCATATTTACATGAATTTTTAAATTTATTTTCATCCAAATATAGCCCAGGAAATAGCCTTTGGTATTGTGATGGTTAAGTAAGTACCTGGTGTCATAGTAATGGTATTCTTTAAGGTTTTCTATTCTGAGAGTTCTATGTAGGTGGAAAGGTGGGAGAAATAAATGAGATGGATGATAGAGGTTTCTTTACTTTAAATGCAGATTTACCACTCTACATTTTTTGGGGGGAGGGAAATCTTGCATATAAGGATATGCAACTGTTCAAAAGCCTATAGGGATGGGTAATGAATAATCAAAGCAGAAAGAGATTTGAAGTTAGGCAGAATAAAAATATATTAGAGCACATCTATTACATTTGGAGTCCAGCCAAGATCTTCTTAGGTTGATGCTACCTATTACCCATGAATGCATGCAACAAAACTGTAGCAGCTGTTTTTTGTTTTTGTTTTTAAAGGGAAAAGCCATTTCCAGAAGCACAGTTAGAAGCAGAGCAGTGGTAAAGAGAAATGGTGCTCAACCTCCCTCCCTCCACTGCTTTTTGGCTGAACACACACACACACACACACACACACACACACACACTATGAGCATTAAGATCTGTGTTTATACTTGCAGACATGGGTCTGAAGCCTAAAGGAGAAGGAAGCAATATGGACAAGCAAACACAGGTGAGGCACTAATGCTTCCCTGCCACTCTCCCACTTTTAATTGTCCCTTCCCAAACCTGCCTTTCTCTATGGCACAGGAAGTGGCAGTCAGGTGTTTATTTTCATGTCTTTGCATGCAGCTCTGAATGGTTCTCTGGAATGATACTAAGTCTTTAACAACAATGCAAACCCTTTATTCGTTATTTCATTCATTCATTCAGCAGCTTTAGCAAAAAGGAACCCCTTGGCTGTGCACAAGTGCGGTGGCACTGACTGGTCTCAAAAGGGAAGAGTGGCACCCATCGAATGACGCATGTCACTTGTTCTGCAACCTGAATGTTTCTTTGAGATTTCTGATTCACCCACTAAGCCAACTTGATTCTCTTCAGCTTGCTAGATCTGACAAGAACAAAGCCCCTTGTTGTTATGGCTGCAGGCATAATTTGAACTTGGGCTATTAAAAATTGAAAACCTTCCATTCAGCGTGTTCACTGGCACAGTGCTACTTTAAACCTGTAACACTGCTTTGTGTATACTGAGCTGTTCCCTGGGAATCCTTCTTGACTCAGGTCAAGAGCGGCGCACTTCATGTTTTATAAAAGGAGCAGGGCTGTATGGAAATAGGCCGCCGGCTTGAAATAATGATCATCTGTAATGTTTGGCTGAGGTATCTTGGGACATTTATACAATGGACAGGAACCACAAACTCTGCTGAATCCCACACATGCTCAAACAGAAGGCATCCTCAGAACCGGTTACGGGTCTTCTTAGGTCTATGTCAACATACAAAGGAAAAAGGAAGAAAATAAATGAAGTGATGTTCTGCTTATTATTCTCCTCTGCATGACATGAAACCTAGAAAGAAAGACATACAAGGAGGGACTTTCACATGTTATCTCAGTAAAAATTTCCTGGTAAGCAGAGCAAAACTAGCCAGAACACTTCTCAGAAACTCTGTATCACGGGGTGGACAACTTTCCCCCCACTCTCACATTGAGGGCTGCAGTCCCTTGGAACTAATCTCTCCGGAGCACATGCTGGCATTGGGAAGGATCAGAGCTACCCCATATGCAAGAGAGGCAGAGGGAGAAATAGTGTGGGGTAGTGTGTGTTTGAGTGTGTGTATGATATTCACTCCCACCCACTCCCTAGAGCCACATGAAATTAGGATGCATGCCACATGTAGCCCAAAGCCACAGGTCATGCACCCCAACTCACATACTTTCAGTTGCAGATGTTGCTGATCTGCTTTCACAACTCACCACAGAATCTGGCACAAGGGGTGGGGCAGGGAAAGAGGGCTCTTGCAGCTCTACCAAAGACAGTTGCCTGGTGCTGGGATCTGAGGTACCACCAGGTGACTCTAGTTTAATAGCTCCCTCCTTCATACAGTACACAGGGATGAAGCAGAAACACCCAAATAGTGCTGGTTGCTGTTGCTCAATTATGTATGTGCCTCTTCTATTTACTACAGCAGAGATCAAAACGTGGTGCAATAGAAGGAATGCTCTTTTAAGGCAGCAGCAGAAAATTAACCTGTCAAATAATAAAGGCAATTGCTCACTGAAAACTAGGTTATGCCTTATGAGACTGCTTATTAAGAAATAGTTATAAACAACTCTAAATGTTGTCAGTGGAAAGGCATTATCTGGTATTAATAAGGAACAGCAAACTGCTCTGCTTCTACTGTGAGTTTTGATTAGAGATGCTACATGCAGAATTTGGAAACAAATCTACGGTTCTGGCTGGAAACCTACTGGAATATGGTGCAATTTCACCCTCATTCTGGAGACTTCACTGATACAGTAGGGCTGCTGCACATGGCCAGCAAAGTCTCCTATATTGGATAAAAGTTATCAGCATCCCTCTTCTCTCACTTACTTGTGGATGCTGCATATCTAGACCTGTTCCAAATTAAATCCAGGGTGTTCAAAAGTTAAAATGGTGCTTGGGATTCTGAAGGCTCAGCAGGTATTCTGATGAAAAATTTAGGTCCACACCACGGCTTTTCCACCTACTTTTCCCTATCTTGCACATTTCCAAGTATTACAACAGCTCATCACTCTTCAATAAATATATGGCTTGATGAGTACAAGAGAGATCTGCAGCAAAATATTACCCTGTAACCTCACCTCCTAGCTATTGGTATTTGGAATTGAACTGCTCAGCAGAAGTTGAGGTTAGGTCAGAAAGGACAGTCTATGAAACTTGGCGCTTCTATCAACTCTTTCCCCTACAGACACACCAGTCTTCAGTACAAGCTGAATTGCATCCCACTGCTTCCAACACTAGCAGGAGGGCTTCCATTTAGGGTTCCAGCCAACCACCATGCCCTCCTCCAGGTTATGTTGTCAGGGGCTCAAGCAGGGCATTTCACTGCCCCTTTTTCAGTTTCCTTTTTCCAGTATGCAATGACTACTGAACATGCTCACTGCATCAAGCTGTTGCAGGAGTCTCTCTCTTAAAGTTTTTAGAAAATATTATTGCTGTTGCTTGTCTGTAACCTTCAGGCTCTTCCCAAGCATTGAGGTTTTTCAAATGGCCCCATTTTGGTTGTGATCCTGTTAGTGCTCACTACTTAAGTTTGCTATTGGAGGGAGTGATCTTTATCTTTCGATGTTGAAGAAATAAGACGGTTGCTTAATCCACAGCAATACTACTAAATTTTAACAGGATGGCAGTAGGGCATGCATCCATGGCAGCTACCCAGCAAAGATGGGAAAAGGCAAGTGATTCTTCCCTAGAGCACTTCCATGCAAACAGCACGGTGCCTGATATAAAGGCTGCCCATCTCCAATACCACCCAAGGGCCTCCACACAAAAATTGGGATCACATTCGACATTCTGGAATGCACTGACTTTGCAAGGGTAGCCAGCTATGCTAAATGCAGCATGGAACCTCAGCTGGGACCCTGCTTCTGGTATGAAGAACATTCCTTTAATTAAATGGCTCCAGGCAACTATCTAGTCTACCTGCTTGGTTGAATCAGTCCTGCACAGCTGGGGAAGAAGCACTGCATGGCAAAGCCTCAGGCATGTTTATTTGGTGTGTATGTTAAGACACCCTGCAGATGTGTGCTGGGTGAGTTAAGAGCTGCATGGAATTCAGATGATTTCAAATAAATTCCAAGGTGGGCTTGCCCCCTCAAGCAAAGTTTTAATTATGATTGTTTCTCAGACTCATGGAGTTAAATCTTACTAATGTTAGAAATTGCAATCTACCATCATGCTACAAACGGTATGTTGCAGAGCAGGCACCTGCAGCAATGTAAATTATATGTGCACCTCTCTTTGAAGAGCATGTCATTCCATTGATCTGTTCCAGCAACACCTGGTTATTTTATTTATCTAAAACCTTTAAGGATGTAATAATGCAGTCTATCCCTTTCTTCACTGCAGATCACAGTCAACACAAATAGCATACCATACCATAAGGCACGATTAATTACAAATAGAAGAACACAAAACTGGAATCACCACAGACCTAGTCAAGCATTACCTGGTGCAAAACAATGCAACATCACTGGCATATTAATCCATGTACTTCTTTATCTATACCACCTTCATAACATATATATAAGAAGCAATTGCATTTTAATTGCTGTCAAAATAATCAGCAGCTAGTTCTACTTGCTTGACATAGCTCTAATACTGATGCATGGAGATAGCTTTTCAATGGAGCTAATTATGCAGATGATGTTAATTACCCAGCACTTTTCAAATACCTGTTTTGTTCAAAATGGCTATCTTTAATCAGTGCTTTTGAGAACCAAAGTCAGAAATGAAGTTTGGTCCAACTTCCCTTCCCAGATAGAATGCAAGTTTAGCAAGTGACAGAAAGGCGAAAGCCCTTGCAAATGTTGGAGGATTGCAGAGACAATGGATATTGCTTGTTCTGCTAAGGATGCTGCATTATCCTAGTTACAGGGAGTTTGTTCCCTGCTGAGTGCTAACAATAGGAGCTTTGCCTGTGATGTACATGATACGGCTATAATTTTCTTAATGGCATCAGTGAAAAAGAAGTTCTTCAAATAATAAAGCAAAGCAGGAAACCAGAATCATGCGTTTATCAGCACAATCAGTTTCATAGTTAATGCAGCTGGATTGATGCTGCCTTCCCCATCCTTAACTCTGAGAAATCAATATCTAATTTTACAACTAATCTTCTAAAAACATCTTTCTAAGATGAAGTGGTTAGAATAAAAAAAGAAAAAAGCCCACCTACACATGATTTTTAAAAGAAAGAAAGAATTTTTTTTCCAAGGCCATCATATACTATAGTATTCATCATGGCACAGAGCCAGCCAGTATTACAAGGCTCATCTTCAGTCAGTTTAGTCAGGTGAATGAGCATGTATGTTACAACCACCATGCTGAAATCAGTAGTTTCTGGTAGGGATAGAAGAGTAATCCATTTAAAACGGGTTTATGCATGGATGTTTCTGGTTCTAACCTAATCAAGCTTTGCCTACCTTGGACCACCTCTTGATGGTGCCCACTTATGTGCCCTCTTATGTCCAAGTTGCTTGTGGATTGCTGGTTTTGTTTCTTTTCTTTTTTTTTTTTTAAAAAGGCCAACCAATTATATGCATAATTATGTCAAAGATACATTATGTGTTACTATGTTTCTGCAGAATAATTTTATAAGCATTATGTGTGTTTGTATGCGCGTACACAGAGAGAGAGAGAGTTACATGCATTCTTGTATGTATCTGTTTATTATAGGTAAAGGTAAAGGGACCCCTTACCATTAGGTCCAGTTGTGGCCGACTCTGGGGTTGCGGCGCTCATCCCGCTTTACTGGCCGAGGGAGCTGGGGTACAGCTTCCGGGTCATGTGGCCAGCATGACTAAGCCACTTCTGGTGAACCAGAGCAGCGCACGGAAACATCATTTACCTTCCCGCTGGAGCGGTACCTATTGATCTACTTGCACTTTGATGTGCTTTCAAACTGCTAGGTTGGCAGGAGCAGGGACCAAGCAACGGGAGCTCACCCTGTCATGGGGATTCGAACCGCCGACCTTCTGATCAGCAAGTCCTAGGCTCTGTGGTTTAACCCACAGCACCACCCATAATTTGCAAAAATTATTTGTATTTTTATTGGAACTGGTTAAAGAAAAAAATAACTCATCACATTTTAATATTTGTATTTAGATCCCATGTATTTAGATACATGGTTCTCCCCCACCTCATATAATCCCATAATAACACTGTGAGGTGGGTTAGTTTAAGAGGCAGTGACTGGCCCCAGGGTCACCCCATGAACTTCATGATCCTGGTCTCCTAGGTCCTTGTCTAATGCTCTAACCACTACACCACACTGGTGAGATAAAGGAACAAGACATGAAATGGGGGGAAATTGAGAAGCTCAACATTGAGATTTTCAGAAAACCCCAACTCTAGTTTCTAGGTGGTGGCTGTAAATTTAGAGTGCACTGTGATACCTATCTACTCGGAAGTAAGCCCTGTTGAGCTCAATAGGGATTTCTTGCAGGTAAGTGTGGGCTTAGATTGTGGGTTTAGAGCAGCCGCTATGGCACAGAGAGTTTACACGCCATTACCAGCCAGCAGCAAGGATATTTGCCCATAGTGTGAAGGCTCTCCAGAGTCTATTGTGCAGCATGCAGGGGTCATAAGGAACATATGCCCCAGAGAAATGTATTTCACTATTGGGAGGCCACTCTTCCTCCCCCAGCAATGGGAATACTAAAACTGAATTGGAACAAAAGGCAATCGGGTTTTCTACAGTTTGCTGTTTGTTCAGATTCCATGGGAAAGCTGCAGCGCAAACACAAAACTGCTCTGACCTGTGCAGAGAAAGCATGGGAAAAGCAGAAAGCCGTTCAGATCCAAGATTTTTAGGCATGGGGCAAGCAGAAGTGTGGCTGACCTGTCAACCAGACTAAGAGGCTAATCCAGACCTTAGCCTATGCCAACAGCAGCTATCAACCCTTCTGGCCTGAGCACTGCTGAGCACCAAGGTGCAAAAATGGGACATCCATTTGTCTTCATTATGAACAGTGTTTCAGGAGAAGGGTGCCAGGCTCATTACAAAAACAAATATTACAAGCAGTGGAAAAATGTGTCACAAGCTCATTATCTGCAAACTCTGCCAGTATCTCATTAGCAATAGCATCAGCGACACTGAACCATGATTGCCTTTGAGAAGGGGAAGGGAAAGGGGGCTTTACAAGCAGTAGGCAGAGGGAGGAGCATGTGGGGCACTCCCAATCTTTTAACTATGGCTAGGAAATCAAGTGTCCCTTAATCTTTTTAATGCATCTAGACATTGTAACATGACAACACATCTGACATTGCTAGAGATTAGTTCTGAGGGACATTTTCAAGGGTATAATGAAAAGTTGGTCCACATGTCAGCTGACTCCCTTGACATTATGATCAGTGGTTATTAATATACTGTTTTATTTTTCAGTATATGAAATATAGACAATAGTAGAAGACTCTGGTTTTGTAAGGGAAACTGATAGCATTTTATTTTCCAAAGGATTCATTCAGATTGATGTGTCTCACTACTGTTTGAATTAAATTACAGTTCAAGCACCAAGTTACAAAGAATATTTGTTAAATGCAACCTGTCAAGAACTTCTTAGTAGCAAATAAACAAGTTATCATTTAGCTGTCAAGAAAATAAATATGGATTAATCCGTTGAAATATGTTCACTGGTTATCACTGGGAATACCTGATATTTATATAATTTCCTATTTCATTACCATATAGAACTTCTACATTTGCTTCCATAGCAAACAAGACCAATTTAAGATGTGTGTGTGTGGAGCGCAGAGCAATTCTGTCCAAAATTTGACATATTTGATCTCTGTTGCATTCTCCAATAAAGATACCATATGGCTTATGCACTCAGGAAAAGCTTGAGTAATAGAATTCATCCTTCAAATTGTCACGGGAACCCAAAAGCACATTGCCTTTAGAATAAATCATTTCTGGAGGGTGTAAGGGTTAGAGACAATTAGGTGTTCTTGGTACTTAACCTGGAGGTACTTAATGCGCCTCAAGGACAAGAGGGATAGTAATCACTAACGGCAATGGCTGCGCTGGGATTCTAATAATCATATAATAGACACAACTCATACAACTGATATGTAGCAACATCTGTATCTGTTTCCAGAAATGCAAGCCCTAATAACTGTTCGTTTCAAAAACCAAATTGGCTAGAAAGCACTCTATTGAACTAGTCAAAGAATATGACAGCTTCCTGAGAGTTTCTGCTCCCTGAGCTACAAGATTCCTGGGGTTTTGCCCTCATTCAGAAACTGCTCTGCTACATATTATTGTGTGTAACCCAATCTCCAAGCAGCGACAGACTGCAAGGTTTACAGCATTTACACAAGGGTTGCTTTCCTTGGAAGGAAGGTGTCTTTTAGGTTATACAGTTTCATTTACACCTTTATACAACCTGAGCACAGGATGGAAGGGCTCACAGCACTAACGCTCCAACAGATCTTGGCTCCCCCATCAGGTTTTCATGCATTTCCACCCCCACCCTGCCCACTGCAAGCCATAGCTTTGGATTCAGCACATTGTGAGTGTGTAATGTCTTTGTGTCTCTTCCACCACCAGCCTAAACCCACACAGAGACTAGCCCCTACTGGTCCATTTTCTTCTTCCTCCTCCTCCTCCTCCTCCTTCTTTGGCAATCACTCGTAGCTGAGTAAGATTGTCTTCCATAAACACGGTTTTAACAATGAGTCTGTAAGTGACTGTGGAGGCCAATTCTGGATCCACATGTCCTTCCACAGTGGGGACATTGGTTTCCGGCCGGGAGCTGATAATGGTGTGGATTTGCCAAGCGTGCCTTCCTCTTACCATGTTTCTCCCTTGCTTCCTGATAGGATGGTGTGGCATCCAGCGAGGAAGTGGTGGGGAGGACAACCTATTCGTCTCTATGGCAACATGGTTCAATCTTTAAGATGGTGGCTACTTAGCTGGGCCAGCGAGGGCCATTACCTTATAAAGAGACTGGCTTCATCAGTTGAACAGGTTCTCTATACAGTGGTACCTCAGGTTAAGTACTTAATTCGTTCCCGAGGTTCGTTCTTAACCTGAAACTGTTCTTAACCTGAAGCACCACTTTAGCTAATGAGACCTCCTGCTGCTGCCATGCCGCCGGAGCACGATTTCTGTTCTCATCCTGAAGCAAAGTTTTTAACCCAAGGTATTATTTCTGGGTTAGAGGAGTCTGTAACCTGAAGCATATGTAACCCGAGGTACCACTGTATTACAATCACTGGCTTGGGTGGGGCCCATGGATATCATCCAGGCAAACACCCAATCATATAACAACATTATTATATCAGCATTGATGACTAACACCTGAAAAATGAAATTCTGGAACATGGGTAGAGTCCTGGGGTTGGAGTGTACTGGGGGTAAGGTCATCCGGGGTGATAGAGCTGCAAGGCCCAGTGGTAACCACCCTGTTCACCCAAGTGCTTATGGAGTCACTTGCCATCAAGCAATGTCTGTACACAATGCCACTCTTAAATCATCCATATGTGGCTGTGCAGTCCCAACCTCAATGCTCTGCCCCTGCACTATCTTTGTAAGTGGCAGCAATGTTGGTGCTGGGGGTGGGGCAGCTCCACAGGGGGACCTTCCCACTATGCTGGCCATTCCTGTGACCTGCCTTTAATTTAACTGTTGGTGCATTAATTCATTAAACTAATTTGTTTCAACTGATTAATCAAAACTCAGTTCCTTAAATTATACACACACACACACACACACACAAGTGTTGGAAAAGTTACTGTTTCTTCCAGAGGGTGTGGAATAATCCCTTGAAATTGTGGGCATACTCCAGGGAAGGCCAGTCATGCTTAAGCCTCATTTCAATCCAAAGGGTTTAAGCACACATTAAGAACTTGTATCTCATTTATTTCAACCGAAGCAGAGCAAATGTAACGTTCTCCTGAGTTGTGTTCTTTGCATATTGTTTTCCAGCTTCTGGCTCAGGCTGTGCTTGCAGCTAAGTGTCAGGAAGCTGTATTACAGCTAAGAAATCAGATGAACATATCTAGAGCTGAAATGTATTAGATGACAGCCATGAATTTACATGGTTCAGATCCAGATTTTGCACGGTGAAATGCATATCTCTTCAACTGCAAGTATCTGAGCTACAAATATTCATGCGGGAAGATTAGGGTAGCAAAACATAGTCAGTTGTAAGTAAAACGTTGCTCAGAAGCAATTCTTATGTTTCAAAGTAGGTGTACGTGTGTGAGAGATGCAGCATTAACTAGTGTAACAAATGGATACCACTTAAAAGTGCAACTTACTTACCTAGGAGGAAGCCCCAGTGGCCTTGCTTTTGAGTAGACATGTATATACCGGTAATTGCACTGTAAGTGATGCTTCTGAAAGTTTGTTAATTATCTCTCAGCCTTGTTGCAAAGATAACATTGGGCGGGGGGAGAGAACCATGTATACCACCCGAAGCTCAAGCCTGGGGTCAGAACCCAACACGCTGGAACACTTGGAGGGGTCCACAGTCCTCCAGTGCCTACTGCCATTTGGGAAGGGGACCGTCTTGAGTCCTGTGGAGATGTAATGGAGAGGATGATGGGATGCTGAGAAGGAATGGAGAGAGACTGAGGAGTTAGAAGACCCCGCAGAGGGTCCAAGTGGGCTGGGGGAGAAGATCCCAGGCCGCTGGATGTGTCTGATTCTGAGGAGCAGCATGAGAGGTGGAGATCTGGATCCCAGTGAAGGGCCTTAGCAGGCTGTTGGAGGGGCATCTGGAGACCCCCGGCCTGATGCTTCCTGCTGTGGAGCTGCCTCTCTTCTAGGGAGACAGCTGAGATTGGGTCTGATGTCAAGCTGGCTCTGGCTCCATCTCCCAGGCCCCCATCACCAATAATTTGATGGCATCAGCACCTGTGCAAGCAGGCCTGCAGGGCCAGCCTACCTAAAGGCACTTCAGATACTTGCCCTACAAGTAGTGTACTTCAAAAGGAAGGTGCAGGGGTGTGGGTGGGCTTTGCTTTTTGTGTGAATGTCTTAGCTTGTGCTAAGGAGACTGCCAGGTGTACTACCAGGGCCCCAAAGTGGCAACAGGAGCTGGATAGGACACTAAGGTATGCTCACTGTGGGTAACCAGCCTAGGCTTCCCAAAAATCGGTAGATGGATCTGCATCTCCGGGAGGGAGGGAGGGAGGGAGGGAAGAAGGAAGGAAGGAAGGAAGGAAGGAAGGAAGGAAGGAAGGAAGGAAGGAAGAATGTATTATTTCAGGAGCTACACAGTGACCTTTTAGTCACAAATATTACTAATACACATCTTTGAATAAAAGCCAAACAAGGACCACCTTCTCTGTCAACTAGATGATACAACGTTTGGCTCTGCAGCCCTCTTGGAGGTATATTAGGCGTGATTTCATTTTGTCGATTGGCGCACGTTGCAGGATAAGAAAAAGCCTTCTCACAAATGCCACCGTGGTTCTCCCCACCTCAACAAACTGTCATGAACACCCAGACTGATTTAAAGTAAGCCCCCGAGTTCCAGACACTGTGACCTTTATGACACAAATGCAGAAATATCCTATGAATGATAAACTAAAGCTGACAGTCAGTCAGGCTCCTCCTGCACTCAGCTGCCTGAGCCTTCCGATTCGATATTACCATAGAAGCAGGAATTTAACTACAGGGCTTCTGATTCTCTTTGAGAAAAGAGGACTTTCGCATGCCGTTCTTTGTTTCAAGGTCTGCCCTGTGTGGTTTGTAATGGTGCCACTCACAGACTTCTGAGATCAGTTAAAGATACCTCAGACAAACCAAAAATCAGAGCATTGTGTCATTTGTTAATAACAGCCGCATGTGGACAATAAATCACTTCTGTTTCCTTTGCATGGTATAATTATCAATTATCACATGGTAAGTCCCCTAGAGAAGGCTGCATTTGACAAAGTGAAGGTTTCTGCCTCCTGGCCATCTTTGCTCATACACAATGGCCCAGGCTGGTTCTGAGGCAGCTGCTTCAGGTGCTGGTGGATATTGGAGGAGCGCTAGAGGACACAGCTATAAGCATGCGGGTTGGCCTGGTTTATGTGTCCTCTGCCCAAGATAGCCTGCTTCCCTCAGGTGCAGCAGAGGATTTTTCCCCCCTATCATTGAATCTGCTTGTCTTCAGTGAGGCACCATCTTGTTCCTTTGCCTCAGGCAGCAAAATATCTGGGGCCAGGCCAAACTATGGCCATGTTAGGACAATCAAATCTCACTTTACTAAGCTGAGATGGGAATGAGCTTCATGCACTCACACACAGGTGCTTAGCTGCTTTCTTTGCATAAATGAGGAAACAAGCCAGGAAGCTGCACAAGATTCCTGTTATACCTAAGCTAGGAATATGAAGCCATGGTTTAATACTGGCTTCCAAACTAGCCAGACTATTGTTTCTTGGTTCAGGAGTAAAGGAAATACACAATTCACTGCAGCTTCTTGGCTTGTTTTCCTACTCATGTGAAGGCAGAAGCAAAGCAGCTGTGTGCAGGCGCATGAAGCTCATTCATACTATTCATAAACAGCCTTGCACTGGCATGAGGGGCCATGCCTATAGCTTTCTTAGTACAGAACAACAGTGCCATATAGTGGTACCTTGGGTTACAGATGTTTCAGGTTACAAACGCTTCAGGTTACAGACTCCGCTAACCCAGAAATAGTACCTCGGGTTAAGAACTTTGATTCAGGATGAGAACAGAAATCGCATGGAGGTAGCGCGTTGGCAGCTGGAGGCCCCATTAGCTAATGTGGTACCTCAGGTTAAGAACAGTTTCAGGTTAAAAATGGACCTCTGGAACTAATTAAGTTCTTAACCTGAGGTACCACTGTATGTTCCCTTGGGAGGGGATATCTACTGAGGAAGCTCTGGAATGGCTTCCTTTGACCAAAACGAAAGGAACAAGGTCCAACTGTACTCCTCAGGTTTGGTTGGTCTTCACTAGAAACAGATCATTTAGTGAAGCAGATCATAGAAGTTCAACAGGAACCATCTCTCCCTTCTTCTAGATGTCTTTAGAAAATGATATTGTTTAGACAGGCCTTTGCAATATGAATTTTCTATTTTTAACCCATCACTATTTATTGATGTTTTTAATGGTGTTTTCATCTATAATGCTTTTTCTGGTTTAATTCTTTGTATGTTGCATGTGTAAATGGCTAAGAACTGGGACAGAACTGATGACTATTGTTCAGCTGTTAGCCTGTGTAAGATGGCCGTTGATTTCCTTGGTGTGGAAAAGCAGCGAGACTCCAAGGAGCAGCGAGACACAAGGAAAGCGGCAAGCAGCTAAGCAGTTTAATTTGAGAATTTGTAATGACTCTTTGAATAAGCAACCCTGCAGAGACAGCGGTGACATAAATCCTGCTGCTAGGAGACAAGTTGTGTTTGCCGCACACTTAAAGCAGCAGAAAGGAGGCGGGAGGCAGAACCTTCACTCCATCAAAATGCAGCCCTCTCAATGAGGCTGAGGAGCAACCAAGTGATAATTAATAATTATCCCACACAGAGAGAACAGAAGTGATTTATTTTCACATGTGGTTATTAGCAAGTGACATAAGTCTGTGTTATTAGGACCCCCTAAAAAGGAGACTGTGACTCCACTTACAAATGGTAACTGTTAACTGTTAATGTTAATGCACCTAAATGCATCTTTTATTTGCTTCTTGGTCAGCTTTTCCTCATGGACACATTAAACCAAAATAGGTTCATTTCCTTATGTTGCTATGGAGATTCTTTGTCAGATGTAAACTTTATAAGATGCTATCACTCAATATGAATTAACTATTTAATATACTGTGATTTTCAATTAGCTGAAATGCTGTCAATTACCACCCCTCCGTCCTGTTTTTGATGGACATATATGGGGTAAGTATGTCATTTAACACCGACACTACCAAAAAAGCCCTGAAGTCTTTACTGACCAAAGCTAATTTATTGGATGAAAACCCATCTTCTGTCAGCACACTGATATAAATGCAATCTACCTCGTGCTTATTCAATAACATGAAAAATACTGACCTTGGTTATCCCTTAATATCTTTATCAACATATTCAATGAAACGAACATTTAAAAAGCAAACTGTTGAGGGACTGAGGCAGTATAAATCTGTGTGGATGCTATGATGAAGACTCAAATAAATGAGCCAATATAGTCCAGGGCAAAGAAACAGACTTGAGGACAATCCCAGCTTATCTGAATACTCTACTGTGTGACATCGAAATGAAATTTCCTTTGGGGTGGGAGGATAGCTGCACTGATAGAAGAGGGGTTGCTACCCAATAAACAAGTGTTGCTTGTGAAATAATATTCTTAGCCCAAATGCCCATCAAAAACAGGCCTAACTATTTGTCCCAGCATTAGGTCAGTATTGCCTATTCTTTCTTTTCAATGATCTTTCTCATCATAAGAACATAAGAACAGCCTGCTGGGTCAAGCCAGTTGCCCATCCAATCCAGCAAACTGTTCTCAAAGTGGCCAACCAGATGCCTGTGGAAAACCTGTAAGCAGAACCTGTTCACAAGAGAACTCTTTCCCTCCTGCAGTTTCCAGCAAGGAGGTATTCAGAAGCATTACTGCCTCCTTTGGTAGTGCTGGGACACAGCCTCCAACACAATCATTTATTTGCTACTGTGCTGATGAGATGCCTTGGATTGGGGCTATAAGGACACATGAAATCAGGATTGTTAAAAGTCCAAGTTAAGGCAAAAGGACTGATTTAGGGGGAAAGAGGATAACAACCTAAAGGTGCAATCCAAGTCCCATTGCAAAGCTGGTTGAAGGGAAACAGGAAGTGGCATAAGTCATATTCTGCTGGCGGAGATGGAGATACAGTGGTACCTCAGGTTAAGAACTTAATTTGTTTCGGAGGTCTGTTCTTAACCTGAAACTATTCTTAACCTGAGGCACCACTTTAGCTAATGGGGCCTCCCGCTGCTGCCATGCCGCCGCCACGCGATTTCTGTTCTCATCCTGAAACAAAGTTCTTAACCTGAGGTACTATTTCTGGGTTAGCAGAATCTGTAATCTGAAGCATCTGTAACCCGAGGTACCACTGTATACTGGTAGGCCAAGACTTAGGCTGCCAGAAATGCATCCACATGGTAACAGAAATCTCCAGCAGCTTAGAAATTCCTCTGATGATGTTCTATTAATGGAGTAATGAGAAATGGGGTGTGGTGGGTATGGCTACCATGTTGTGTACAAAGCCCCTTATGGTTCCATGTAATGCCCACATAAATAGGGCTGATCCTTCCCACTGCACTAAAGGGGGCAGGGGGAGAGAGAAAAAGTCAAGCCCCCACTTCCTGCTCTGCCCAAGGCAATGGGTGGTATTGGTTGCCAGCTGGGCACTTGTAAGGAGGACTGGTGTTTTCAGTTGCATGGATTCCATGTGTCTGCTCTCCTGAGCAGTCAGGTCTGGGACTTAGCTCCACTACTCCGCCGCAGACGGCTATCCAGCTCTAAGGCAGCGGTGGGGCTGGAACCAACTACAGGATACCTTACCATATAAACATTTCCTAAACAATGCATCTGTTAATGGTGTGATCCTTAATTGCTGCAATTTTGTGGCATTTTGGAGCTTAAGGGAACATGAGAAGCCCTGAACACAATATGCTAAGCTGAAAGGTTTTTGCTAATTGCATGACATTTAGGAACAGTGCAGAAACTGAATAAAGTCCCTTTTACAGGGTGCCAGGTGGTTAGCACTCTGAAGTCGTCACTTGAAGGAATCTTATACTGAATCCCTTAATTGAAACTGTATGCATAATTTCTTTCTTTCTTTCTTTCTTTCTTTCTTTCTTTCTTTCTTTCTTTCTTTCTTTCTTTCTTTCTTTCTGATATATTTGAAACATACACACTCCCGTCAGCATCCCAAAGGCGCTTTGTTTGCCTCAAAAATCTGGTCTTCACAAGCAAAATACAAATGATATTCAGGTGATACATGTTACACTCTAAGAGCAATAAAAATGCTACACCTCTGGGTAAGTATTGTGAATAGTAAGAAGAATAGTACTAAAATCCCTTAGCTAAGCAGGATATGGTGTTTAATGTACCTATATAAGGAAAACCGCTGTTGCACCCTTGATACAAATTACTGTGAGAGAGGGTTGCTATCACAGCCTTAAGCTGTAATCCTTGAAACTTCTCCCTCGGGCCCACACCTGATTTGATTTAAGTGAAATTTGCAGTAGGCACAGGACTTTCCAGGGCCAAACAACCTATTGCGAGGAAGCAAAGTGTGCATGTTTCAGCCATATGACTTCACATAAATTCTTTATAAGATAATTAAAACACTCCCAGGACTGCACACATATGGCGCAAGCATGCAAAAACCTGAATGTAGATTCTCCAGATCAACAAGTGTTTATTCAGGCAGTTAAATATTAGTTTTTCTTGCATTGGGGGGGGGGCTTTATTTTGTCTAGATCCAGATTTGCCCTGCCCTGTTATTTGGGGGGTGGGGGGTGGGGACACTACAGTTAAGTGAAACCATTACATGTATGTTGACCCTAAAATATTAATCCTCTAAAGCAACTGCTATTCCATCTTGTTTCCTACTGGAAACAAGGGGAAGAGATTTAGCCAAATGCCAAATCTAACAAAACTGATGTTCAGCTTCTATCTCAGTTCTGTATTCTGCTAAGATCGCAAGTGGCTGGTGCAGTGGGGTGGTGCCACAGAACCACCCTCCCAATTGTGTTATCTCAGTTACATACTGGGATAGTGTGGAGGCAGGGCAGGGTGGTGAGGCTGGGGCTACATAGCCACATTGTAGGAGCTAATCCAATGTTCCCACCGGTGCATCTGCAACAGCCCCATCCTCCTCACCATCCCAGTTAGTGGCAGCAACACCCATGTTGGGAGGGTGGCTCCTTGACCCTGTCCCACCATGCTAGTTGCTCATGGTTAAAGTTCTAGATGATTTTTTAAAACATAAGAAACTGAGAACTGTGAGAATTTCTTACAAACTACCTGCCTATAATTATTCAGCAGCTCCTAATTCTGTGAAATAAAAAGCTGCTGTAAATGTACCTGAGAGAATTTCTCATTCTTTTAATTGTCTAAAGCACTACACAGAGTTGTGATTACTTAAACCTGCAGATCATTTGTGAAATCCATACATACTGCTGGGATTTAAGCTGTGTTCTGACCCACTTAATTCTGTGCAACAGGAGAGAAAAAAGCACAAAACTGACTAATAATTTTAATGGCTGCTTCACTGTCTTTGTTTCCTTTTTTATTTTCACATTCCCGCAGGATTTCTCTCTGCGTGTGTACATATTCTGAACCAAGGCATGACGGAAGGAATTGCCAAGTATATTACATTAGTTATTTAAAGGGAGAGACAGCAGCATGCAGCTAGAATTGGAAGTGCTGGGACAGGAGATAGTGTGCAAAATCATTAAAGTGTTATCAGTACCCATAAACTAGTTATTAATGTTTTCTGCCTATTGTGAGATAACAGCAGGGGGAAATGTAAAGGTAGGTCTCTCTTGTCATGATAACATTAAATGAAAGGGGTGGGGTAGGGAAATCAAGCCAGTGGTTTTGCATGCTTGCTTCATTGCCCTTTGTTCTCAAAAAATACTCACATTTAGCATGATCCAATAGGACTTTTGAGGTATGTTCAAAGGCTTGTGAGACCACTGAAATTTATTCCCTCTTGGTTGCAATGATGGATCCACAAACAATGGACTAAAAACACACACGTTTGTTATGCATCACAGAAGAGGAGGAGGGCTGTTATTCGAGGAACAGAAGAAGCCCAAAGACCTATTTACAGTCACCCCAATAGTCTGACTTGGTATAAGGCAGCCTTCTATGCTGCTATGTTTCCAATTCCCATCAACCTCAGTCAACATGGCCAATTGGTAGGGATGACGAGAGCTGCAATTCCAACAATATTTGCAGGTTGACAGGTTTCCCCGCTCTGACCTAGTGTTAAAGACAAATCAGTGAGCTAAACACACTTTCCTTTTAGCATAAAGTTGTGCTGTTTGCAGTAACTGATGTTAGATTTAATACTACTTTTTATTTTGTTTAAAAATGGTTGCATGCTTTTATAATTTTGCAACTTTGGGGCTCCTTTTGGAACCAAAGGCAACATAGAAATATTAGCACTAATAAATATCAGAACCAAACACTGCATTTTACAGAGAAATTTAAAGCTCTCTTATTTCCACATTTCTATCGTGTTACCATGCTACCTGCTTAAAATAGTTCCTTCAGGCAGCTAAATAAAAGCCATAGCAACTAAAACGTTTAATAAACTATCTCAGCCCTAATTAAATTCTTCAGTAAGATAACTTACCCATTACAAAAAATCAACCAAAAATATCTCAGCTGAGCTATAAAACACAACCAAGCAGCAAAAACATAAACTGCCAACCTGAAAAAGTCAGATTAAAATAAGAGCCATTTCAGTGTCTAAATATCTCACAAAATTGAACTGTCTAGTCTAATATGTGGCAGATGGGAAGAGGTTTGTCCTTGACAACTTGATCTCAGTCGGAGAAGGAAGTGGTTCATGAGAGATGGAAGCAATGGTATCGTCCTGTTGATGGCAGCATGCTCATTGTGACTGGTAAGGAACATGGAAAGGTGGCTCTGGCCAGACTGGGGGAGCTTTGGCTTGGTGATGGTTGTCCCATGACCCTGCCACCACCACCTTGCGCAGTGCAACTGCTTGGGAGGACACCACTGCTTCTTCCCTCTCCTCATGAGTCACTGCTCAGAACAATTAGCCACCCCAGCTTTGACAAGTTAGACTTGACTTTACTGAGGGTCTTCATGTTCATTGCTGCCCCATACCCAGAACTCACTCATAATTTCCACCATATCTCCCAGAATCCTTAAAAAGGAACAATAAAGCTGGGTGTCATCTACATACAGTGGTACCTTGGGTTGCATACACTTCAGGTTACATAGGCTTCAGGGTACAGACTCCGCTAACCCAGAAATAGTGCTTCAGGTTAAGAACTCTGCTTCAGGATGAGAACAGAAATCGTGCTCCGGTGGCGCAGCAGCAGCAGGAGGCCCCATTAACTAAAGTGGTGCTTCAGGTTAAGAACAGTTTCAGGTTAAGAACGGACCTCCGGAACGAATTAAGTACTTAATCTGAGGTACCACTGTATGTCACTGTACTTCAGACAACCTCTTCCAATGGCTTCATGTAGATGTTAAAAATTATGGCGTACTGTGTACAAGAAGGAACTGTGCTTTATCTCATAGAACGTATTCAATGGGGCAGAGAAGCAGCCCTCCAGCACCGACCTTCTCTAGGATCTATCCGACAGTTACAGTGAAATAAGGTGTCTTTACCTTCCTGCATCTTCCCTCACAGCTTGGCAACCCAGAAGGATATGAAGGCTGTCAGAATAAATAGCCTCACAGTGTAGTCATGCAGCAGGCTGATGAGGATCTGTTCCAAATCCAGGCCCAAAGTCAGATTGCTAAGGAATATAATCATTTTCATCCACAAGACCCTGGAGCTGCCTGTGGTTAGATTCATAACCCTTAGCCAAGAGAACAGAGCTGAATTCAGTGTTGTTTGGGACTATAGACCATTATTTTGTGCTGATGTTGATACTCTCATGTGGGTGTTCTGTCATCCTTAGCCTTTTCTGTACTACAGAGCATTGTCAAACTGCAGGGAAAAACCTTCCATAATTGATCTTCTGCCTTTTCAAATGGAACACAGATTGCAGCCTTGTGCTCTTCTAAAATGCTTTTGTTCACTTGAACAGTTTTCAATATGTGAATATTAATTTATGCATCAGAACCCAAATTCCTTAGAAGGGGGATTATGACTGGAGCTTTTCATTTCTACTGAATTATATTCACAAAGAATAATTTAATTGGTCTAGAAACTTGCCGTGTGTTTTTTTTTTTTAAAGAATTATTTATGCACAATTAATAAAAGTACTTCTTGTTACATATATAAAAGACCAAAACAAAATTATGTAAAATACAAGCATATTTCATGTCATTCAGGACTCTGAAGAATTCAAAATATGTTAAATCGAACTTTAACGTTACGAGATCTTTCTCCTCTGTGTTTGTGCTTTAGGTCATCAACTGAGACCTACACAGACTAGCAAATACTGTAGGACCATCCCTTTAGCCCTGTCACCAACATTGAGGGCAATCTCTCTAGTGAGGAGCCTCCTATATTTTAGGAGCTTGATGAAGACATTTGCTTGAGAAGGCTTTTCCTCATTTATGGAATACTAAGGGTCTATCTACAGAAACTGTTTCAGTTTTTAGGGTTGGAGAAAGGATTTTAATTGTTCTTAAAGCTTGTAAGAGTTCTTAGAGAGCCAGTGTGGTGTAGTGGTTAAGAGTGGTAGACTCATAATCTGGTGAACCAGGTTTGCGTCCCCTCTCCTCCACATGCAACTGCTGGGTGACCGTGGGCTAGTCACACTTCTTTGAAGTCTCTCAGCCTCACTCACCTCACAGAGTGTTTGTTGTGGGGGAGGGAGGGAAAGGAGATAGCTGCTTTGAGACTCCTTAGGGCGGAGATAAAGTGGGATATCAAATACAAACTCTTCTTCTCTTGGCAGGGGGTTGGACTCGATGGCCCTTGAGGTCTCTTCCAACTCTATGATTCTATGATTCTCTTCTTATTGTATTTTATCTCATTTTAATCTTACACACCACTTTGATAACTTCAGGCTGTGAACTAGTTTATACATTTGTAAAATAAAGCAAAAGATAAAAGAAAATCACAACATGTATATCATGTCCTCCCTAAAAGAGGGCAAGTGTTGCAGTGAGACCTGGAGACTGACCTCCTATGTTGTGAGTGGGTTGGATTGGTTAGCCACAACACCCGATTGGTAGGTCCCTCAGTGTTGGGTTCAATCTGGCCAATGGGGCACAGTCTAAACGGATCAAGGGACCTATATATACCCATGCACGAGACCCAGAGCTTCCTCTTTCGGCTCGTGCATTTGAAATACCCGCCCACCTCTCCCTATTTTTAGGGTTTTGTGCGATTGACCTTGCTATGCCGTCATGTGTCGTCTGTTGTTGGGACAGGGGCACGGCAGGAATTTCCCCACTTGGCTGATTGGCTGTTGCCATTTGGGTTTCACCTGCCTCGTAGCAAATTATCACAACTTTTAAGGTTGCGGATAGGCACTGGTTCATGTGATAGGGATGGGACAGCATACCTATGTGAAGGGTATTCTGTTAAAGGAATCCAGGGACTCAATTGGTTTGGTCAACCCCCAGGAGGGGGTTGTGCCTGTGCGCCTGAGTCCAGGGGGCATCTGGGTGGTGAACATAGTCTGTTCCCAGCTTTTCGCCTACCCAGGTTTTCACCCTTGGCTGACCTATGCTGGTGCCCTGGGTCAGCGCTGCCTACAAGGGTGCAGGGAGCTAGTCGAACCAGAGCCTATGCAACCACTCACCTTTTGTAATCAATAAAGTTGTGGCCTAAATTCTGCCAAAAACCAAAACTAAAATTTGAGTCGAGTGTGAATTTATTTAGGGGGGAGGTCTCTGGATCTGAACACGCAAATACTGCTTAATGAAACCTCAACATGATTTGCAAAAAAGAATAAAACAATGAATGAAAGAAAACTTCACTGAAATACAGTATGGGTCACTTTCAAGAAAAGACTTGCTGGAACAACCAAGTTCTGAGCTGCCATCTAAACCACACTACAGATGGTGCCAGACTAACTTCAGTGGGCAAAGGATTCCATAATCTCAGTGCCTCTACACATTAGCCACCTCCCGACCAACCAAAGACAGAGCATTCAGAGAAAGACCTTGGATTATGATCTCAGTTGCCTGGCGTGTTTATGTGTTTTTCTGTGGCTGGTTTATCCACACCGTCCAGCTATAACCAGAGGGAATAAAGTATGTGTATGTCCATTGTTGTGAAATAGGCCCCAGTGAACTCCATGACACTTACTTTTAAGTAGACATGGGTAGACTTGTGCTATAAATATAAGTCCCTCTCTTAGTTTTTCCTTTCTACTACATCATGCAACAAGAAAATTATCTTTGCTAGAATATGTGGTTTTACTGGAGTGGAATTTGTAGAAGCATAATTCCTCAGCGATATCATGAGAAGACAAGCCAATAAAAATTTCTTAAATTCTTGTGTGGAAGTCAGTTCTGTCTTCTGAACATATATCCATGAGCTACCAATTGAAACCAATCAGACATTAAACTCATTAAAAAGAGGTGTTCAAGCTTTCTCATATGTTTGAACCACCCAAACTGCAAATGATAATAAAAAATTGTACCCTTTCTCAAAGTGCTTAAGTTTATCTTCAAGCCAAAAAGAGAGGTAGGAGCAAGTCCACATAGACTAAATATGTGCTTTACATTCCCTTTCAAGGGGATTTATGAGAAAGTCATGTGATTACTCTTGTCCCATATATCAAATACAAGACAGCCTGGGCCTTTTTTAAAAAAAACAATCAAGTGTTATTTAATTTCATGAAATAAATAAATGGCCCCTCACATTTTTTAAAAATAAGTCCCTGCATGAACATGTAATGTAAAAATGTTCTAGTCTAAGAGTTTTCTTGATACATAGTTTTGAATGTGCAAGGTGTTTTTAACACAAGAGGTTATTAAACATTCAGCCCTCCACTTGAAGCCTGAAACAGTCCTGCAACAGATTTGCCATAGGAGCATGTGGTCACATCCATCAAGTCGCCATTCTTTACTGTCCTTGTTTGTACGTGTGTTTCTTTGCCAGCTATTTTGCTAGAACATGAAGTAAAATGTATAACTTTGAAGTTTCATCTTGAGAAGTCACCATGGGACAACATGCCGTGGCTAGAGACAGCTGCAGGACAAACATCTGGCAGTGCAAAAATAGCAAGAGACAATAGCTTTGATCAGTGGTGGAAAACCTATGGCCTTCCAGATGTAGTTGGACTCTAACTCTCATCGACACCAACCAGAATGGCCAAAGGTTAGCAAATGTTGTACAGCGACACCTGGAAAATCGCATGTCACCACCTCACCCTGACCAGCTTAGATTCTACAGGTTAGAATCAGTGTCTCTTGTAAGACCTCCTTGCTTCATATAATCTCTAATAGATGCAGATATGTCTCACACTGCACATCTTCCTTCATCCCAGGCTTGCCCCCTTCTTAGCAATGATAACCATAATCACAGCAAACCTGTGATTTCCAGTGCAGGCACACAGCTCACCATAGGTTTTACTCCATTGCTTGTTTGTACAGTCATGCTGTTGCCACTATAGGAAGCAAATGACAGCACACATCTACACGGGGAGATGATGGCATGTCATCCCTCATCATTTGTTTGCACATGCATTTGGAAAGCTGTAGGTTTCATCTCATGTGGTCTCGTACAAGCAAATCATCCTGGCGTTTTTTATGGGGAGTATCAAGATTGATGACAGGCCTTTTGAATTCTGTACTTAGGAGCAGCAGCTTGCTGTGAAAGGGGAGTTTCTCCCTCCCCTTCCTGCCAAAAAAAGCTAGCAGTGGAGGTAGTAGCACTGCAGTAATAAGGCATCTGTGACTATAAAGCTTACAAGTTGTTGTTTTCCTAAAGCAGAACGCTTGTATGTTTTGTGAGTAAAAAAAGTACTGCTTCCCAAATAAGCCGATTGTTGTTTTTTATGAATTGTTCTGAATTTACCAAGTGATTACCAGTTTCTCTGACATAGGCTGGATCTAGACACAGCAAAAATGTGTTTCAGTTAAACGTACTGTAAATTTAAACAGGGAAATCCGGTAGGGAAAAATGAGACTCCACAGTGCCATCTGGTGGCACAATGTTATATCGCATATACAACACAAAAAATGGCTTTTTCTTTACCAATCTAGCTGAGACCATAGATACATAAGATGCAGTTTCTATCTATCAAAGTCAGCTTCTTTCTACTGACCAATAACTCCTATTGAGTATCAAAGCATCTAAGTCAGGGATGGAGAACCTGTTATTCTCCACTTGTACTGTACAGCCAGCATGACTAATGGTTAAGGATGATGGGAGCTCTGTTCCATCAATATGGGGGAGAGCTCCCCATTCCTAATCTAACTAAAGATTTCATACCTCTACCAATGTTCTCAATGTTAGCAAGGGAAATTGTTAAAGAAATCGAGCCGGTTTCTAAAACAATTCACAAATAAATATTTTTTTTAGTAATCCTTAAAATGGCCCTGCAATGGACACCCAGTCTTGTTGTCCACAAATAACAGATGAAAAATTGAAGAAGGGAAACCAACAACTTGCAACAAGAAAAAGCTTGAACCGAGCACTTTTTCCAAGATTACAGATCTCTCAAATCTGCATTTTATGCCATTTATAATTCCACAGAGTTATGGGAGTCTTCAGAAAATGAAATTCAATATAAATAGTTTATCCCTTTGAATCATTTGTTGTTTAATATATCTTGCTTGCTGTCTGTTAAAGCTTTTGGTCCTTATAGGAAAAGCACTGCTCTTATGCTGCCTTCAGGGTCAGGTAGATTTATTTCTCTTGGGAGTAGTTCAGCGTGAGCAACATTTTGGCTGCAGTCCTAAATGCATTTACAAGGAAGTAAGTTCCATTGTGTTACTCCCAAGTAAACATTCACAGGACTATGCCAATATCTCTCAGTGTTCCCCCCCCCAAAAAAATTATCCCTGTGCCTCTCTGCCTTGAAACTAATATTGCTCTCTCCAGTACTCCTTTATACTTCACTTCTTTTCCTGTTTAAGTCTCTGTTCCTGACTTTGTCTGGTATGGGGACCATGTGTGACCATAGTTCAAGCTCTACCCATTAATCATTTTGTATGTTAATGGGTGGTAAACATTTATTATCAATGCTTTGGAAACAAAACAAAACAGTTCATTACATCAGAGATGTGTAGGGGACATGCTATGTGAACTATTCTTCCACTCTGATGCATATTTTAAGATAGTTCATGGCTATGATTTGTTTATATGATGGCATTCTTTCAACTTAAAATAAAAATATTTAGAAAGAAAATGTTCCCAAAGGGTCTACATAGTTGCTCTTCCATCATATTTTTGTCCATTACAGAATCATATTGTGTTAGAGGGAGGAAAAGAAGTATTTAAAGAAAATATATATGATAAACTCCAGATAATATTGATTTGGGCAGAAATGTTAGCATTAAATTGCTTTCCCAATCACACAAGTAAACAGTGACTGAGGACTTTGGGAAGTTTCTTTCAGGGTTACATTTTTGAAATTTCTTTCTCCTAACAATACAAATTCATACTTTATTCTTTCATGCTGAAAGAGTAGCATGTACAGAACAAAAAACTGGTAGCCAAAAGATGGTAGCGGATCCAGGAAACCATTTCATTCCCATTGCACAGCTACCCTAGAGGTCACGGGTCCTAAGGAAGTTAGATTAGCCTCAACCAGAGCCAGGGTCTTTTCAACACTGGCTCCGGCCTGGTGGAACGCTCTGCCTCATGAGACCAGGGCTCTGCAGGATCTGATTTCTTTCCACTAGGTCTGTAAGACAGAGTTGTTCCGCTTGGCCTTTGGCCAACATTCTCATGTTACCACCCTCCAGACCTCTCATGGAGGGGGCACATGAAGAAGGACCTTAGATGATTATTGCAGGGTCAGGGTCCAAAGCTGATGGATGGAACTCTGCACCATGCAGACCACCTGAGCCTCATGCAACAGCAATGGATCCAGCTGCATACCCGCTCCTTCAGAGGGAGTGACTGTAACCCCACCATAAGCAGGCCATCTCCCATCCATCTAGCCTAGGAGTCTCATCCAGTCCATTACAGACAATGGTCCAGCACATTCTCTGCCACATCTGCAGATGTAAAGAAGAAGTAGAGCTGTGTGTCATCAGCATATTGCTGACAACATACTCCAAACCTCTGGATAACCCCACTCAGTGGTTTCATGTAGATGTTAAACAGCACAGAGGATAAAAATGAACCCCAAGGAACTGAAGGCTCCACAGGGCTGAAAAACACTCCCCAAGCATCAGCCTCTGGAAATGTCCATCCAAGTAGGACCAGAACCACTATAAAGCAGTGTCACCCACCCATACCTCCTCTGCTCCAGAAAGATACCAGTGTTGATGGTATCAAATGTTGCCGAGGTCGAGGAGAATTAACAGGAGCATATTTCCTCTCTCTCTCCCAACAGGTCATAATATAGGATGACCAAAGCAGTTTCTGTGCCAAAACTGGGCCTAAACCTCAATTGAAATGGGGTTTGATTTTATCTAGCAGAGCTTTTCTTATACTACATTCTTAAAATAATGTGTCCTAGGCAATTCATCATCAGCATTAAAATCAAGCAACTAATGTGAACTTAACACTTAATGAGGTGTACCTTGAAAGGTCTGCATCGACTACAGGGCTTTCTCCCCATTATTTGTTAAGGAAAGTGTGCAAGTCTGTCATGCTGACAGAGTAAGATTGATTAAAGTCCTTAAGGTACCATTTCTCTTGGTTTTAAGTAACTGGACTTCTGCAAATTATGTGCCAGGAAACTATATTGTCATTATATCACAGCTATGGCTAGTTTTTAAAAGAGTTCCTTTTTGGTTCATTGCAGTTTGATTTTACATTATCATCACTTTCATGGGGCAGTGAAGAAGAAGAAAAACACTAAGTTTGCAAGCTGATTTGGACATTTAGTTGATTTTCACTATGAAACCTTATGCTTTTTGGCAGCACAATGTGTTAGAAAGTCTCCACAAATGCCTGAATTACCCAAATCCTAAATTCAGAACACTTGTGACCTACTTTCTCTGCCCTGAAAGGAATTATCCAACAAGCCAGACAATTAGCCCCTAGCATCAATTCCGGTCACCAGTCACCTCAGCAACAAGAATGGAGTTTAGGGTAAAGAGCAGAATTCAAGTTAATAGTCAAAATCTAAACTGGACTCTCTCTCTCTCTCTCTCTCTCTTGTCTTGGTTGGGATTGTAGACCAAAAAAGGCCTTTGTACATTGTCAGGTTTTGCATAGCAAAAGCCTATTTAAAAATATAAGGATATAACACATTTTTAATTCAATTTGTATTCTTACTTATAGGCTGCCTTTAAGGGCACAGTTCTTACAAATCATCAAAATGGACAACAAAGAAGTGGTAATCACAACAATTAGGACTGCATCTGACTAAGTTATGCTCAGGGTAGACCCATTGAAATCAGTAGACTTAAATTAGTCATTACTAATTAGGGTCCATTGATTTCAATGACTCTGAGCAGGGCTTTGTCAAATACAACCCTTCAGCACAATCCTATACATGTCTACTCAGGAGCAAGCTCCACTGAGTTCAAGGCAGCTTGCTCCCAAATAAATGTGTATACTAGGAATATTGCTCAACATCCAAAAAACCAAAGTACTGCACCAGCAAGCACAAAACAACACCTCTACAGCACCACAAATGCAATTCAATGGTATAATGTTGGAAAGTGTTGATCACTTCTCTTACCTAGGCAGTTATCTTTCCACAAGGGCCGACGTTGATGCCAAAATCCAGCATCGCCTAAGCTCTGCGAGTGCAGCTTTCTCCCAATTGTAGTACAGAGTGTTTGAGGACCGGGACATTTGCAGGGAAACCAAAAAGCTTGTTTACAAAGCTATTGTACTACCAACCTTACTGTATGCTTGTGAAACATGGACCACTTATAAATGCCATCTCCAACTCCATGAAAGATTCCATCAATGGTGTCTCTGAAAATTTTACACATCACTTGGGAAGACAGGCAAACTAATGCCAGTGTACTGGAAGAAACAAAGATCACAAGTGTCGAAGCAATGATTCTTCAACATCAACTTCGTTGGACTGGTCATATTGTTCAGATGCCTGATTATCATCTTTCAAAGCAACTACTCTATTCCAAACTTTAAAAAGGGAAGTGTAATGCTGGTAGTCAACAAGAGAGGTTTAAAGACGCTCTCAAGGCAAATCTTAAAAAATGTAGTAGAAACACCGACAATTGGGAAACACTGGCCTGTGAGCGCTCCAATTGGAGAACAGCCTTTACCAAAGGTGTCATGGGCTTTGAAGACGCTCAAACTCAGGACAAAAGGGAGAAATGTGCTAAAAGGAATGCACATTTGGCAAACCCTCACTGTGATCAATTCCCACCCAGAAACCTATATCCCCACTGTGGAAGGACATGTGGATCCAGAATTGGCTTCCACAGTCACTTTCACAGTCACTTAACACTGTTAAGACCGTGTTCATGGAAGACAATCTTACTCGGCTACAAGTGATCACAGAAGAAGAAGAAGAAGAAGAAGAAGAAGAAGAAGAAGAAGAAGAAGAAGACGACAATATTGGGAATGCAGCCTAAGGATCCTGTGCATTACAACTAGGAAAAAAAGATATAGCCTTTGTAGTTCCAGATTAGTGTGTGAAAACATTAGTATATTATGTAGTACAGGAAACTCTCCACTTGCACATGATCAGCAGATACAATATATATATTGCAGAGCTCTCCACTTGAATGCTACCTAATCTACATCTGATAAATGATAAAATCTTGCCCACTAAATCAGTCTTTAAGATTTCACAATATTCTGTTGTTGTTCTTCTTGTTGTTGTTTGCTAATCCACAAAGCAGACACTTATTTATTCATTTTTAAACTCATTTACCCTGCCTTTCAATTAAAAATTTATAATGTGGTGTACCATAATATTAAAATAAACAATAAAAACAACATTATAGCCAATAAACAACAGAAAACAAATAAAACAATAGGAGATGCAGTAAAGACAATAAAAACCAGAGCCAATAAAACCAATAGTAATAAAACAACAAAATTACTTTGTATGAAAAAGCCTAGGCAGATAAAACCTAGTGCCTTTGTTCAAAAGGCAGTGTTCAGCCAAGGCATGACAATATTTATCCGCAACAGCAAAGCATGGTCTACTTTTGCCCAGCTAATTTATGTGAACCAGTTTCTAAATAATGAGGTACCCAATAATGAGGTGTGGTGTTATGCACTGGAGAAACCAGAGTTCAAATTCCTGCTTAGCTGTGAAGCTGCAGCCTTGAGCAAACCACTGTCTCTGAGCTTGGCCTACCCTACTGGGTTGTGTTGAGAATAAAGTGTGATCCCTAGCTCCATGTAATAATGGAAGAAGTATGAATATGATTAATATCTGACTGTCTTAGGAATCTCTCATTCTCTGCATAATCTGACTCTGAGTTTCCAAAACAACAGTGAGTCTCTCTCCCTGCTTTCATAAAGCACTTGCTTAAATATTTCCTGTGTAGCAGCACCAGTTTCAATTATTTCCCTGTCTTTGTGCTCTTTCCTTGTAAATAAGTGCATGCACTTATTGCAAAAGAAAGTGAGGATGCTGCCATCCCTCCAATCCAAGCACAACACAGTGACGAAGAGATGTGATTTTTGTGGCACTTATTTGCAGATGGATGTAGTGGAAATAAGAAACATTTTGCCAAACTGCCGCATATTGAAATACTCTGTCTAATTAAAAGTCTCTCAGCACATATGGGAATCGGTCTTTTGAGTAATTGTACTGAAGGGTGTATTCCAAAATGCAGGCACAACAGAGAATACAAAATACAATAGCAGCTTTAATTAAACATGTTTTATTTTCCTTCCCATCTAAATATTTGGCATGTAAAGCCGTTTTGCTGCAGCAAAATGTACAGACGGGTGCCAAACTGGGTAATTACTTTCTTGGTGAATGCCACTTGGACTGCCTGCAGAATGTAGAGGCTAGCGTGAACAATGGAGACCAGAGAACTTCTATTTGATTATATTGTTTGGTGGGCTTATTCAGATAAGCATTTAAAATGATCTCCCATAGCTCAGCTCCCTTGGAACTGTACTAACCCATAATATCCCCCTCCTCCAAATGCATATGCAAATCAATAGTCAATATTTGAGTAGGGGATTCCATACAATCTTTGCTGCCCCTTTCTCTGTATCCTGTAGATGTGTGCCACCTATTTGACTACTGTCCTTATATGTGTCAAACCAGAAGCAATGCCACTAGTTCCCTGTACTTAAACATGGAACTGCTCCAATCATGAGCAAAGAGGTGGGGTTCCAATTTCAAAGGTAAATGGCTTGTGTGGATGCAGAGTATTGAACAGTCTCTCCTCCAGTGGTGCAGTTCTGCAGTTTTATATTCTGGGCATTAGGATTCTATCCCTGAGCTCTGCTTGATGGAACCTCTACCCTCCTCCCAAATCTAACCCCTCTTCTAAAGCTATATTCTCCCAGCATTTGGACAGAGAAGCTTCTGGAAGGAAAGAGCTCACCTCCTCTCATTTGGGCACCTTTTTTGCTGTTAAAATCAGACCCTACCTCCTTATTTCTACAGACTGGGGCAATTCCATGTTAAAATGCATGGAATTGTCACTGTCTTAGGGAATGAGCAGATGGTTGGTGTCCCCTATTTGATTCCTGTGCTGGGTCCCAAATAATGGGACAATAGAGGTAATTTGGGCTTATTTTACCTGACCCTGAATCAAACTGCAATGTTAACAAAGTACCATGAATACTACTACTACTACTACTACTACTACTACTACTACTACTACATCATTATCATTATCATTATTTATACCCTGCCTTTCCCCCAGATCGGGACTCAAGAAAGCTTACATAAATTAAAAAAACACAGACAGAAAGCTAAAAACAAATAAAATGTTATAGTTAAAAAGCAGTTAAACTGTAACAGAATTAAAATAATATTTAAACAAATTTGTTAAAATGCGGAGAGTAAAAATAGCACAGCACTATTAAAAGCAGTTTCTTTACAAAACAGTTAGTTCCCCCGATGCCTGTTAGAATAAAACACTCTTTACTTGATAGCTGAAGAACAACAAGGTGGGAGCCAGTTTAGTTTCTCTAGAAAGGGGGTTCCAAAGTCTGTGAGCAGCCACCAGGAAGGCCCTCTCCCATGTCCCTAACAAACATGCTGGTGAAGGTGGTGGGTCTACCTTCTCTGAATATCTCAGAGCCTGGGCAGGTTTGTACGGGAGAATACAGCCTTTCAGACAATCTGGGCCTAAACTATATATATTTATTTATTTTTATTTATAGGGCTTTATAGGTCACAGGCAGTGGATGAGAACAGTGGGGAAAGTAGGGAGGATCAAGTAGGGAGACAAAAGAGGACGGCCACAATCTCCCACAGTCAACTGGCTAGCGATTCTGGTAGGAAAAGAGAAAGGATGAATGTGACCCCCCCCCTCAACTACAGCCACACATTACCTTTTTGCTTCACAGATTCATACATCTAACATGGCATACATGTCAAAGATTCTTCATATTGCTAATAATTTAAGTCTCCTGTCCAGCTTTTGCAGCAGAGCAGCAGAGGACGAATTATTGCAAAAGACTGAATTGATCTGAATTTCTACATTCTGACAATGAGACAGAGAGAGTGATTGAAATTCTGTTGCATTGGAAGCTTTATTAACGGTGGGTGCATATTAGCTCTAGGCAAATGTTGTTTAAAATACTGCTATTTTGGAGCGTTGCTCTTCTGTGTGCATTGCCATTCAATAAATGGAACTCTAAGGAGTCTTTAATTATAGTACTCAGAATGAAAAATAACATGGTGGTCACTGGCACTTGGGCATATATCAAAAACGCCAGATTTTTTAAGAGTATTCTGGTAAGAAGAGATTTTGTACACAGGAACTAATTAATTAACGTAAGAAATATATCCAAGCCAGAAATCTTCCTAACCAGAGATTAGATACTTCTAGGTATAAACTTTTTGACTCAGCAAACTTTTTGACCCATAATTTAAAGAAGAAATAAAATCCTTTCTATTTCCTTTTCCAAGGTATGGAAACCCTATGATTAGTGTCATAAAACACACTATAAAATATATGAACATTAAAATAGTTCTAACCACACTCTTAACTATTACAAAAACAATCAGATCAGCCCAAGTTCAGGTCAACAGTTTAAATACAGTTTTTAAAAACCATACTGAAAAAAGCCATAAAACCATCCTTTTGAGCTATTAATATACATTAACCACATGTAAAAAGCAGAAACATATACTTGGCCCTTCAAGATGGGTAAAGACTGGCACTTCCGTTTACAGGCACCATTCAGGTGTGTATAGTCTGAAAATGATACTGTGTTTGCTGAACAGAGAATATATGAAGGGTATGCTCTCCCCAACAAAGTTGCGATTTACTAGTGCAAACGATTAAGAGATTAAGCAAGCTGAGATCTCAGCCAACATCATAAACTCAAGGGATCCAGTGATTTTAACAATTCAGCAATCAGGTAGGGCAAACCAACAATAGAAGGAATCTGATCACACTGAAAACTCTTAACTTGCTAATATTAAGGAGTCTGAAGAACACGGATTCCACTATCATTGCCATCTCTGAGTTACTTCAGTTTCTTAAAAAAAACCATGAAGACTCACAAATTTTTCATCTGCACCTTAGAAGTCCAATAAACTGAAAAGCTACGGTAATCCAAATAACAGCTATCAGTATTGAATAACGGAGCCCTCACCCCCATGTAGTGTATGTGCTTTGGAAAAGATTTGTAAATGTTTCCACTGTGTATTGCTTGTAAAACTTCAGAGCCTGGAAAGGTGCCCTGGATGCTATGTCATTTTGTGTGCTGCCAGAGATGGAAAGAAAGAAGAGGGGCTAATAAAATCACCATTAACAGGAGAACACAATGTGAGAGACAAGGTCTCAGCAATAAGGCCATGCTTTTCAGAGCTAAGAAAAAGAGAGCAAAGCTTGCAATTTTGAATGCCATCCTCAAAAGGGGGAAGGGTGGGTGACGGGGAGAGGAAGAGGGGGGGAAAGATATATGCAGGCAACTTTCCAAGCCATTTTACACATTCTTTGGACCAATGAAACTTTCTTACAGCGATCACTGACACCGAGCCAAAAAAAGTGGGCAATAACAGACTCATGTGTTTTCTGAATACTCAGCCTGTTCTTCAGCGTGATGCATGAGCTGGTAATGAACCTAAAGAAGATGTTCTCAATGATTCAGTTAAAAAACACCACCACCCTAAAACTTAGTCAGCCATTTGGGTTTAAAGAAACAAGAGATGTTCTTATTGAGTATATTAAAGGGGGAAATACCCAAGAAAGTACTTTGTCTTTTCCTTTACGCAATAACAGCAGCCAGAATAATTTATGCCCAAAGGTAGAAGGACAAAAATGGTCCTGCAAAAGTAGACTGGCAGAAGAAGCTCATAGAATATGTGGAGCTAGCAATGTTGACTGCAAAGATAAGAAATCAGGATGAGTCGGATATAAAAGAAGAGTAGGAATACTTTGGCGAATATTTAAAGAAATATCACAATCAGATAAACTTCCAAGTGGGGTTAGATATATGAGCAGCAGTTAAAAATAAGCAGAAGAGGGGTGGTAATTAAGGAGATGCAGCTTAAATAAGACCCCACAGACGGATGTGTGTGGAAAGTAGAGTGTAAGATAAACAATGACAATTGTATAATTGAGGTACTAAGATATGTAAAATGCATAAATAAATTAAAAAAACAACAAGCAAAAACTCTGCATTTAAACATTTGTTTATTTGATAAACGCACAGGCCAGCCTTCTGTCCAAGACCCCCAGGGCAGTGTCCAATAAAAGCAATACAGTAAAACACCATATAAAATCAATACTAATCACAAAGCAACAGCCAAGTACCAGTAAAATCAGCAAATCCATAAAATCCACCAAGCCATAACAAACACCACCAACATGCTATATAACACATTGCTGAATTGCCTGGCACAGAAAAGAGATCATAGTTGGAAGCAGTTGAGCTTGGGGGGGGGGGGCATACCACAAACAAGAAAGATAGCACCCCTCTCACCACTCGCCTCTCTCCAGATGAGTGCCTCTGAAGACGATGAACACCATACAGACTGAAACGCCAGACTGAAACAAATGACAGAAGTGAGGGACAGTTGGCAATTGAGGAAGTGGAAGGGATTCACTGGTGTGAGAGCAGCAGAGCATCTATCAGTGGTGCCATTTCTCCCAGAAATAGCATCATTCTGGGAATTGGGGGGGGGGTGAGGTTCTACCAATAGTGGCTGCCCCAATAATTCCCTGAAATGAGGCAACATCTGGGTATTCAAGGAGGAGGGCAAAATGGCAGCTACCACCAGAAAAGACAATCATTGGTGGTGACCTGCCACAAGTGCCAAAGAATAGTGATCTGCCTGTGGCATTCAGGATCGTGCTGGTGAATGCCAGGTGGTGACCTTTAGCCTTAACTTGAGCAGGTCCATTCAGGTGAACATACACTTTCTTTCTACATTACAATAAATGTGTATTGAGGGAACCACGGTTTTGTATCTGCTGTCCTTACTTTCACATCCTACATATGAATTCTGAACGATCTTAGGAACATACAGATTACAGAGTTCCCAACTGCAGGCAAATATTCTATGTTCCTATACTTTGAACGTGCATAGCTGTTTCAGAAGTTATGTTATATACACCTATGATTCAGTTGCAACGATAATGGACACAGTCCCACTGCTTCCTCTGTGTACATTCATAGTAGCACATGAAGAATGCTATAGTCTTGAGACAAATTCTGGAGAAGTCATTTGTCAGTTTCAGCACACGCACAAATCCCAAGGAAGGAGTATTCAGACTCTGCCTCAAGGCTTTGGAAGCTGCAATCCCATTGCAGTGAAACTGACAAAAGGCACCTCCAGACATTATCTTGAAACAAGTCAGTTTCAGTTCACATGGGAAGTCCTTTCTTTGCAACTTGAGTATGCACTGGAATGCATATCACCTAGCCTTCAGGGCGCTTGCTGGGTATGTAGAGAGACAAATAAGATATCAACCTAAAACACAGATCTGCAGAAAAGTAGCAGTTGTGCTGACCTGATATTCCCCCATCTTCTAAAAAAAGAAAACTGTTTAAAAACAAACAAATGCTGAGGTAAACACAGGCTACTACAGTGGTACCTTGGTTTAAGAACAGTCCGGTTTAAGAACGATTTGGTTTACAAACTCTGCAAAACCAGAAATAGTGTCTTGGTTTGAGAACTTTACCTCAGTCAAAGAACAGAATCTGAACAGTGGAAGGGCACCGGTGGTGGGAGGCCCCATTAGGGAAAGCGTGCCTCAGTTTAGAAAGGGTTTTGGTTTCAGAACAGACTTCTGGGACAGATTAAGTTTGTAAACTGAGGTACCACTGTATATTTTAATGCTTTGGAGCTTCTGACTGACGACTCATCCACACTTCTGTTGCACCATGCCTAGAAAGCATAGGTCCAAGCATGAATGTTGCATGTATAGAAGACTGGGGTGAATGTGACATATAAGTAATGTGTGAACATGTGTATAGTGTCGTGAACAGGGTGAGTAGACGTGTGATAGAGAAGGTGTTATACACTTCATCTGTATCAAAGAATATATGCAGGTTTCAATATTCCATTAAGAATATTTAGAGGCTGATTTACTTTATTTTGAAGTGTCTTGATATGACTTTGCAATTTGGTAAATGCTATCAAAATAAAGAAATAAATAGAAAGCACTTGTTTCTGCATTTAAACAATTATTATCCCAATATATTATCTCAGAACACAGGCAGATTACAATACTGTTCATTTATATGCTGAACCGCTCTTAGTCCAATTTACACTTAAAAAGTAGTGGGTTTGCTTTCTATTCATACAACATTTCTGCTTATGAAGTGGAAACTCCTGAAGCAGATAAATTTGATATCTGTCTCTGCAGGGCTATGCAAGATATATATTGACAAGGAGGTATATGCTTTGAACCATCATAACACAGAGGGAAAGCTTCATTAATATCAAGCAGCAATGATCCTACCAGATGGTATAAAAATAGAAAGAGCCTGTAAGATATACCTTTTGGGTGGCTGGAATATCCATCAATTTCTCTTCGCTTTGATTCAAAGTAATCTGTTTCTGTTCCACAGTGGAGGTATCTTTACCCTTGCCAATTCATTGTTACAGCTCCCCAAGGAAACACAACATGTTACCTCCTGAAATTCCATTGGACATCATTGAAGACACGATGTCAGTTTAAATAAAGTTTTGCTCTCCTTTCTTTCACTCACATTTCTCACATCCATGAGACCTGTATTTATTGTGATCTGAGCACATGCCTTAACAAAAAAAGTATACTTCCAAAACGATATTCTTGTGAAATGGAAACATTACTGCTTTGTTTCACTGAACAGAAACTTAGGCTGTTCAGATTATGACCCTGTCTTCTTCTGTGAAATAACTAATAACTATTTTAGTCTTAATTTGAAAAAAATACAAAACCATTTATATCCTGCCTTTCCTCCTGCCTATTATTGTTATTGTTTGTTGTTGTTGTTGTTGTTGTTGTTATTTCTATACCACCCTTTATCTAAGGCTTACAGGCAGTTTACAATACAGTATCAAAACACAAAAATGTAGTAACAAACAAACACAATACCTACCCTATCTCAATTTAAAATTATACATTGTTTAATTAGTCAAAAGGCCAAAGGACACAGACATAAATAGGTTTACCATATTTGGGCCTAAACGAGCTTTACTTCAGCAAAGCGCCTGCATCATGTACATTCAGCACATGCCCAGGATGTTTTGGCAATAAAAAGATATAGGGAGCTTACAAACCAGGTAGGAAGCTATCTATCTGAAGTATCATCCCATGTGGTACAAATGTCACCACTCCTGTTGTCGTTGGTGTAGATGTGTGGTAAAATTCTCCTCAATGCATAAGCAATGACAAATGACTAGCTTCCCATGATATGTGGCGACGGCTACTTACTCAGGTGGCTTTAAAAGGGGCTTAACCAAATTCATGATGGCTAAGGCAAACCATGGCTATTAGTCATGACGGCAGTAGATTCACTCCCGAATCAAAGGCAAGGTGGTTCGGAATATAAGTTGCTGCACAAAGGCAGAAGAATTACATTGTGCTCATGTCCTGCTTTTAGGCTTCCCTCAGGCATGTGGCTGGCCAGTGAAAGCTTCCTATTAATTAATGGTCATCTGTAGGAATCATTTGAACAGCACCAGAAAAATCTCATCATAGTCTTGTGGTGAAAAAATAAAATAAAATATTTTACTCCTGTTCTTTGTAAAGTTCTTATCTAATTTCTGCTCCTGAGAGCTAGAAGAATAGAAAACTTATGTTCATTTTCTCTCTTTCAAAGTGAGATAATTGATCCTAGGCATTCAATGGTGCTGAAAATAGGAGCTACAGAAAATTAAGGCATGATATAACAAAAGAGTAGTACAGCTAGAAACCATAAAAACCAGATTGCACATCAATCTCTAAGGGGCAGATCACTATCTGAAAGCTGGCCTAAAGGGTCAAGCAGGAAGAGAAAGGCTTATCTGACTCAATGATTATATTCTCCTCAGGGTGAACAAAAGTATGATGGATCAGTAGGCCCCATCACTTCTGCATACTGTTAGTGCTGCTGCTACTACTACTGGATACTGGTGTGAAATTTTGGAGGAAAGGTGGCACAGAATTATTTTCAAATGAATAAGCAAAAGAAATGTCAAATAAAACAAAACACACAGCCAGTTCTCCAAGGTCTGAACAAAACTGCCCGGGTTGCTTAAAGACTGAACTTGCAACTGACCCCAGACCCCACTCTCCCTTGCTACAATCACCCCTGAATCTCTGCGAACGTCTATTCAGCATTACAATAGTATTTTTAGAAGGCAACCCAGTTGCTCTATAATTAATGTGACATGACACCTGTCTTCACAGTTCACATCAGAGCTGGCTACATGGTGTAAAACAACAGAGAGAGAATTTAGCCTTTGACAGCTCTGGTGGTTTTGGCTGCTACTCTGGTGTCTTGTTTCTTTGACTAAATGGGTTTTAAAGCCCCAGCACAACATCATGCTGGCCATAACATTCAGCTGCTGGGGAAAATGACATTCAGCTAAACCAATATTTGAAATCTTGAACAGCTGTAGAGAAGGCTATTACATTGCTGGGGAGACTCTTCTGAAGATCTGAGCCCTCAACTTACCACCCCCCAGCCCAACTTTGGTCTTTGTGAGGTCTTAACATATAACACCCCTAACCCTTGTCCACTGTTATCTGTGCCATGTGCCTGAATTAATAAACTCTTTCATCTCAGACATTCTTCTGGTTAACCCACCACAGCTTATAACATAACATCCCAAGGAGGGCAGCACTGGCTGATTGGCTAGAACTCTGAAACAAAAGCATTACTGCTAGGAGGTGAGGATAAACTGCAACATCTTGTTACAGGTGCCACTTGTCTGCATACTGATTTCTTGTCCAGGGAATGGAGTGGGCCAATTTTTTAGCAAGAAGCCAGACAACAAACAGCCAGAGCAGTGTTAATAAGGAACAGAGAGAATGTGCTTTATGTGAAGATGCCCTTCAGAAGTTGTGGTTAGTGCAAAATGTGCTAGGATGCTCAATGGTGCATCTTACTGTGCACATATGACACCTGTGCTAAAGAAATTGCTTTGAGTGACTGTTCTCTAGCAAGGTAAATTTAAGGTCTTCTAAGGTCCTAAACTGCTTAGGGTCAGGCTAAGTGAGTGTCTTGTTTTGCACAATCCAGCCAGTTTACTGAGATCATCTGGTTACTACTCAAGGGCACTCCTCTGCAGTGCCTACTCCCTGCTTACAGATACATCAGGCATCTCCACTAAAGATATTCCACCAATTGATTAAAACATTGATTAATCTTCTTGCAACGGCATTCCCAAACCCTGTTTTTAGCACCACTTCTATTGGATATTGGTGACATTTCCTCTTTTATTGTATTGATTTTATCCTGTAAACCACCTTGTTGTTTTATATGAAAGGTGGTTTATGAATGTCTTAGCACATAAAATAAATTGGAGCTAGTCCTCCGCAAACCCTGACAGCAGAATGTGAATATAGCTAACAGGTAGGGCTTCTGATAGTAGAGCAAAGTGTAAAGTGAACCCAAGCGCAGAACCTGTTAACATCCCACATGAGATGGAATGTGATATAATGGACAGTGTGCTGGGCTTGGATCAGGAGGACCTGGATTTAAATGTCCAGTCAGCCACTGAGCAGATCATGGCCACTTTGCCAATCCTAGCTCATACGATTGTTGTGAAGAGAAATTCCACCCTTGGAGGGAGACTGGGATAAAACAGTGATGAAGAAACATTCCCATCCCTGTGAAAGGAACAAGTGTTCTGGACCACAATTAATAGCACTTCTAAATGTTCAGTCAAGGCTGTAATTGCGAGTTATGCAATTAGGATCTATTTCATGCATCCATTTACGCTTTCTCTTGCTGCATAAAGATGCCTACTTGTAAAGCTTGTGTTATGATTGTAGCTGCAATTTCCAGCCATGGAAACCTGCTGTATCACATCTTCTTCCCTTCCAAGAGTATGAAAAAGAAGATGTCAGCATTTTAATAAAAATGAAGCCTTTGATCAAGAAAAATGTACCTAAGCAGGAATGCTAATACAGCATTAAAAGAAAATGTTGTCCACATGGCACTGTTAACACTGAATTTCAAAAATAAGGGTAAAGTTATATTATGGGGCTGTGGTTTGGTCTGTGGAGTTCTATGCCGCTTCTCTGTTCTGAAATAACAAGGAACATTTCCATTACAGGGAGAAGAAAAGAATATTCTTTATGATCAGCAACATCTGGCAAATCTAATTCTCATTTGAGAAGAGAGGGAAGGCTAGTAAATACCAGAGCCTAGTTTAAATGAACACAGTCAATTTATATGTGAGGCATTTCGTGGAGCATTACATTTTCCAAGCCAGAAAAATAAACACTCCCATCCCCTTCTTGAAGTCTCCTGTACTGTTGGTGTGGGTGGCCCTCAAGGTTCAAAATCTGTTTCTTAAAGATGACAATGTTAGTGGAGGGGAAAGAACCATGGATTATGAAACCATGATGTTCTCTCCACAATGTCTTTTTTAAAAAATTAATCACTTTCCTTGAGGAAGTTGAACAGGACATCCAATATGGAACTGAATAGATGCTGCAGGAAGACAATTTTGGAATCAGCACCAGATTGACAGGATGCACTGAAACCAAAAATTATACAAGAGCTCTGCTGCACATTATTTTCTTTAAGTACTCATTTAATGTAAGGACCACAGAACCATCTGCTTATGATTACATATGAAAACCAATTTACAGAATGGCTTGATTTAATTATCGGAAGCAATGAAAGGTGATACCCAATTGGGGCAAGTGCATATGGACACCTAAAGGTGAAGAAAAAAACTTTTTAAAAGCACCTTAACTACACAGATACTGTGCCTTAAAGTTACTGTCACTGAAATCCCAGATACAGTTGTGGCATCTACCCAGAATTTATGTCTAGACTCTCATTTCCATGTATGTATTGGACTCCTGGTTTGTCCCATCCATAAAGTTTGGCTATCCCTAGGTACCACGTCAGCTTGAATAAAAAATTATTCCAGAAGACATTTAGCCTCACTTCCACTGACACAATACAGTAGCCACCCCCCTTCTCTGTGCTCTCCCCAATGCACTGTACTGCTGGCTTTAAGGAGCATGTGCATCTCTTTCTGCCCATCTGTCAAATTTGGCCCACAAGGCTACATCCTGATATGTATCTGACCTGTGTAGCCAAAAAGGTTGCCTGCCCCAATACAAATGTAAGTGAGCACAGGGGACAAGAGCAGCTCCTGGAAAACCCTGCAAGTTAGCTCCCAAGATGCAGAGCCATAGTCCCATATTTCTTCTCTCTGAAATCAGCCTTGGAAGGAGGACCAGAACATAGTGCCATCAATCCCTAACCATCAAAACCATCCAGGAGGATATCATGGGCAAAAGCCACAAAGAGGGCAAGTTGTACCCCCACTGCCGCTCTTCTGGTAAAGGTCATCAACCAAGGTGACCAAGGCAGTTTCTGAATCCTGGCTGTTTCCTGTCTTGAAGCCAGATTGAAATGAGTCTACATGAATACATACAGATGATTTTTTAAACTTTATGCAGCACAATTTGCTGTGAATCCTGGTAGGGTGCAGTTAATCACTAAAATAATACATTTATTACCATGATTAATAAAACATAGATTAACTTTTTCATATATGCATGTGGTATGGAGAGAGAAAGAGACCGGGGGATTTATGCTGATCAGGAACCACAACAATATTAGACAAAGCAGATGACTGTTGTTAGCCGCTCAACGGAATCTGTATAAGGCCTAGAAATCGAGGAAAGACTCAGCTGGTGTGTGGCACAAAGCTACCTCTCAGTGGTATCTTTGTTCATCACTATAGATGGCCCAAAGTTTATCTAGTAATGGTATTAAAGGAAGATGAAAAATCCAAACAAATTTATGGTTTATTTATTTTCCTTCCCAGCCACAACATATGTAGACAGACATAAATATGCTTTAACTCAACCATCTCAAACTTTTACATGTGAACCAGCCCCCTTCCTCAACCATTGCACAAATGCATCTGCACTTTTTCTGGGAAGTTTTGGTGTTACCTCTAGGAAGTCCCCCCCAGGTGTACTTAAGGGTATGCAGTACCAGCACCTCTTTTTGTTGTTGTTAAAAAGTGTGACACTTACTGTAACAACTTCATGGTGAGTATCGGTACCTGTTTTTCTAGAAAAAAGGCACTGCCTCTAGGGATGGGGAAGCAATCTGTTCCACTGGCCTTTGAATGTGAACCTACCTAATTTGCTTTCCCTAGATCAATGCATGCAATGAAACACAGCTAGCCTTCAAAATTCACACTTCTACGAATTTGTAGAATTCTCTCCACTTCTCTCCACCCGCAAAAAATGTATTAAAAAAGCACATATCAATATGGAAAAGCATATACACATATTAGGGAAAACAACATACAAAAATGTGTACAAATTTTTATGCTAGCTTTTTTTTTCCTTTTTAAGAACTATAGGGTATAAAGGTAAAGGACCCCTGACAGTTAAGTCCAGTCGCAATTTGCAAAACTGGTGTAGAAATGAGGTGAGCTGAATTTAGGACTGGAAAGATGACGCGTTTAGTACATTCTTAGTAACGTCCAATGCTGAACTGAAATAAAGGCTAAATCATAATCGTCCAAATGCAATAAAACCCAAATTCATGAATTGTCACTTGCTCATAAAAGCAAGTGGAAGCAATAGGGGGGGAGCACAATGCTAGTTTCCAGGCAGCAGTGTCACTGCCACATACTGGGAGGGGGAGGGGGCAGCTGGCAGTGAGGTCAGAGCTGTGTGGGTGCACTGGCAGGAGCACTAGACTGGTTCTGCTGGTGCACCTGCACAGCTCCAACCTCTCCACCATCTCACCCCTCTTGGTAAGCAGCAGTGGTGTCACTGGGAGAGCAATGTGGCAACTCTAGGCAAGCCACTTTTGCTTGCTCAAATTTGTCCCTTGATACTGCTGGGGGTGAGGAGGAAAGTGAGGAGGAATTAAAGAACCTTTTAATGAGGGTGAAAGAGGAGAGCGCAAAATATGGTCTGAAGCTCAACATAAAAAAAATGAAGATCATGGCCACTGGAAAGGGGAAATAGAAGGGGAAGAAATGGAGGCAGTGAGAGATTTTACTTTCTTGGGCTCCATGATCACTGCAGATGGTGACAGCAGTCACGAAATTAAAAGACGCCTGCTTCTTGGGAGAAAAGCAATGACAAACCTAGACAGCATCTTAAAAAGCAGAGACATCACCTTGCCGACAAAGGTCCGTATAGTTACAGCTATGGTTTTCCCAGTAGTGATGTATGGAAGTGAGATGGACCATAAAGAAGGCTGATTGCCAAATAATTGATGCTTTTGAATTATGGTGCTGGAGGAGACTCTTGAGAGTCCCATGGACTGCAAAAAAATCAAACCTATCCATTCTTAAGGAAATCAGCCCTGAGTGCTCACTGGAAGGACAGATCCTGAAGCTGAGGCTCCAATACTTTGGCCACCTCATGAGAAGAGAAGACTCCCTGGAAAAGACCCTGATGTTGGGAAAGATGGAGGGCACAAAGAGAAGGAGACGACAGAGGACGAGATGGTTGGGTAGTGTTCTCGAAGCTACCAGCATGAGTTTGACTAAACTGCGGGAGGCAGTGGAAGACAGAAGTGCCTGGCGTGCTCTGGTCCATGGGGTCACGAAGAGTCGGACATGACTAAACGACTAAACAACAACAAAAACTGCCGGGGGATGGCAGCAGGATGGAGAAAGAGAATGGGAAGTCCTGTCATATGCACCAAAGTGTGTTGGATGACACCCGACAAAAGGATTTCAGTTAAAGTGGGATTCAGAAGAGCAAGAATCAAATCTGAAGAAAATAGTCTTGCTGTATGAGGATAATATTCTTGTAGCAGTCTAAAACTTTTTTTTTAATGTCAAATGGTTTGCTGACTTTAAAAAAGCAGCATGGATTTAAACCTTTCTTGTCTGAAAACCTATGATTATGGAGGCTGTAATCATTTTACACTATCTGGTTGCTTTTCAACGTGTGTTTCAGTCTATTGTTTGCCATGCACTGTGTTCTTATTGAAGTTCCAGCCATCCCAAGTAATAATTAGGGGTTAGAAGAGGAAGGCGTTTGGAAAACAATAGTGATAAGAAGGAGGGGGAAACCTCTCCATCAATATACCAGCGGTACTGCATGCACTTTACTGTGCTATTTTTAACTTGTCCGCATACAGCTCAGTTTAGCAATTTGTAGGGCTAAGCTGAAAGGGAGAAGATGCATCTGCTGATGCTTTCATCAAGCATGAAAAGATTTTCCCTTCCCTTTCATCGTCTTTTTTTTTTCCTTCTTTGTTTTTGAGATGGTGGAAAAAACTGCCTGGGTCAATCTGTGGGGTGTCCTTTGCCAAGAGAGAGATGAGGGGTCCCTTAAAATATGCAGTTTGTACATGAAATTATTTTTGCATATGGGACTAAAACTACATGCCAAAACATGGAGAAGTGCATTATCCCACTAATAGCTGCATTCCAATCTACAAGCAAGTTCGGAAACATTGAATTGGGAAGGCCTGCTGTGAAGAGTGGACCAAATTCTCCCTCCATCCCTCACACTCAATGAGATTCAGCGCTGTTACGGTATGTTTTCCAGTAGTGATTGTGCAGTTTTGTTTGCAACAGCACAATGAATTCACCTACAAGGTTATCGCTCCCATTAATAAATTGTGCCCAGTGGATCACTGTAAAACAAACCCTTCTAGATGCAATCATTGTTGTTGTTTTTTTGTGTGTGTGTGCTTTTTTTTTTACTTTTTACACTTGCTAGCCTAAGGACAGGCATTTTATGCAGAGTGTACAGTACTTATGTAATTAACAGAGGACTCGGTCCCTAGAACAAGCGACAATGAAACACATAGGTCTAAACAACTAACCAGGGAAAGAAACATGGTAACCTCCCCACCAATGAAAAGTAAAGAAGTATCTTGAAAGTAAGAAAAGCCAAAATAATCATGAAGGAGCTTTCACCGTTTGTATCCATTTTCCAAACGAATTGATCAGAGGCCACAATGTTGCAGCCTTCACACAATGCTAAATAAAAGACCAATACAGTGGTACCTCAGGTTAAGAACTTAATTCATTCTGGAGGTCTATTCTTAACCTGAAACTGTTCTTAACTTCTTAACCTGAAGCACCCAGACAAAGTGTCATTTCCCTTAATGTATGTCATGCCACAAATAACAGATGAGTTGCTTGAATTTTCTGCTCTGGTAATTCTGTGGGGGGTTTGGTCCCAGCTCCTGCCAACCTAGAAGTTTGAAAGAACGTCAAAGTGCAAGTAGATAAATAGGTACTACTCCAGGGGGAAGGTAAACGTCACTTCCGTGCGCTGCTCTGGTTTTGCCAGCAGTGGCTTAGTCATGCTGGCCACATGACCCAGAAAACCTGTCTGTGGACAAATGTCAGCTCCCTCGGCCAGTAAAGTGAGATGAGCGCTGCAACCCCAGAGTTATTTGCAACTAGACTTAACTGTCAGGGGTCCTTTACCTTTACCTTTTACAAACACATTGAATTGTGCCTGGAAACGTACTGGGAGCCAATGTAGGTCTTTCAGGACCAGTGTTATGTGATCTCAGCGGCCACTCCCAGTCACCAGTCTAGCTGCCGCATTCTGGATTAGTTGTAGTTTCCGGGTCACATTCAAAGATAGCTCCATGTAGAGCTCATTGCAGTAGTCTAAGCGGGAGATAACCAGAGCATGCACCACTCTGGCAAGACAGTCCATGGGCAGGTAGGACCTCAGCCTGCATATCAGATAGAGCTGACAGACTGTCCTGGACACAGAATTGACCTGCACCTCCATGGACAGCTGTGAGTCCAAAATGACTCCCAGGCTGTGCATCTGCTCCTTCAGAGGCACAGTTGCCCCATTCAGGACCAGGGAGTCCTCCACCCCCACCCACCCCCCTGTTCCCCCAAAACAGTACTTCTGTCTTGTCAGGATTCAACCTCAATCTGTTAGCTGCCATCCATCCCTAGCCCTGAGAACAGCATTTTCCACAAGTGAGGAGCCACCACAGAAAAGGCCTGTTCTCATGTTGCTGCCCTCCAGACCTCTCATGGAGGAGGCACACAGAGAAGGGCCTCAGGTGATGATTGCAGGGTTCAGGTTGGTTCATATGGGGAGAGGTGGTCCTTGACATATTGCGGTCCTGAGCATAGGCTTGCATTTGAGCTCCTTCCACACCTTCCATTCCACAATTTAATGCAATTGCTACTTGATATACAAGAAGCAATATTGTTTGCTAAATTCATGATCATGAACTAACTTGAAGTTCAAGTACTACTAAGCAGGCATGCTTATTACTGATTATCTGCAACCAATACAGTGGTGCCTTGGGTTACATAAGCTTCAGGTTACATACGCTTCAGGTTTGTCTGGGTTCTACTCAATTGCAAAAGAGCAGCACTAACAGCACTTACATGTTGATTGTAAGGGAGTGACTATCAGGCATGGCATGTCAACTCACTCAGAGTAGCATTTCCTTACAGTGTGCAATCTAGTAATTCCACATTTCATTTCTCCCCTTATTCTGTGCCATTAAACTCCAAGCAGCTAACACAGTTAATTAAACAATCATTGTTCAAATGAGAATGCTTCCTATAGCTTGTGCCTTGCAATAAGAAATTGCTTAATTGAGATATATGTCTTTACCTAGAATAGGTTTCTGCTGTGAAAGATAGCCATTGGCAAAACAAAAACAACATTATGAATAGTTAATAAAAATGTTCTTTTGATTGAAAAACACCAATGGAATTCTGAAGAAACACATTGCCGTTACATTTGTCTTAGCAAGGGAAACAGACTGTAAAAATTCTGAAGACTTCAAAGAAGATGAAAGCATTATAAGAAGCAGCTTTTTTAAAAAAATGTTTACATACAATTATATATAATGCAAATTACCAGCTTACTGATCAATCCTAAACACGTTTACTTGGGTAAATGAATTTACCCAAATACAATTATTTAGGATTGGAGCCCCAATCATGAACACAAGTTATTGGTTGTTATACTTGATTACAATCAGGTAGTGCAAGGGGTCCAGAGTGGTCAATTCCCCACCAGAAAAGCTACATTGTCCACCCTTTCCCACACCCTAGCTGGTAGAAGGTCTGCTGGGCACTAGCCTGCCTCCAGCCACACAACCCTGACAAGACAGCCACTGGGCACGAAACCTATGTTGAACGTGGGCAGACTTCAGACTTATGGGATCTACTTTAAGCATCTCTTTGCATAACTAAAGAGTTGGCCACATGCAGGTGCATTGCCAGAGAAACTAAACACCTGAGCTGCTCCCAGAAGATGACCTAAAGTGAACAGGCCTCCCACACTTCTCTGGCTGGAGGTTTATTGTTCTATGACTATGACAATAATCTTATTGTCTATAACAATAAGAACAAGAGAACAATAAACCCAGAAACCAGTTGTGTTTTGGACTAAGGAAACCAATCCCATTACATCTGCTTAGACCCTTGGGATCTCCGCCCACATAAGAGACTGGGGTGTGTTAATCATTTTATAGTAGGAAATATATCACTTAAAATGCTCATTCATGGAGTCTTACATAACTAAGCAGCTACCAGAAAAGTGACCTTCCTTTCTGGCAGATGCTATTGCATATTTTTTTTAAGCTGTTCTCTGCTCCCAACCAGTATGAAAGCTGCTCTTAGTGGCACTCAGCCTGAAATTTGATGAATGGAGTGTACAGAGAGCCCGAGAGAATCATAACAACTCCTGCATATTATAATTTGATGAAAGCTGTAAATATATTCAGGAATATAAGAGGTTGTGTTGAGCTTCAATAAACTAATTGCAAAAAAGCTGAACCAGAAGAATAGAGATGCTGTTTCCTTGGTGTTACAAACTGAATCTTGATAACATTTGTCTGGCAGATGGGCCATCTTTCAAGAATTATCAGCACATCTGAAGAATTAAAACTGTCCTCTGGGCCAGTCGATACAGAGAGAAAGGGATTGAAGGCAGCCTTCTTCAACCTGGTGCCCTCCAGCTGTTTGGGACAAGTCCCATTAAACCCCAGCCAGGTTGGTGGCTTGGGAAGTGTGACGCTTGTCAGAGTTTATGAGTCTAATAACCATAACGTATAATCCATTTACTTCTACACCTGCTCAAAGCGCTTAAACCTACAGAGTTGAACACCTGCTCCCCCCCCTCCCGCCACTAAGTGACCACTTCTTGGTTTCCATGTGAAATTTAATTTGACCATAAGCCTATATCAGCACAGTCTCCTTTAATAGATTTAGAGCATTCATGATGGCTGCCAACCATTTATTGCAAAGAAATCCAATCAAGGGAACATGTGCAAGCATTACGTATGCTTCCTGCTTCAATTCACTAGTCAAGCAGCTTCTCCATTAGGGTGAGTTGGCAGGATGACTTAGAGCATACTGTATTACAATGCAAGATATCAACAGGCTGGAAATTCTTCTTGAAAAAGTGGAGTAAATAAACTCTCTTAAGTAAAGCATTTCCGTGGTTAGGTTTCATGATTTCTTTTTAATTTGCAAGTTGTAGTGAAAACGCAAACATTTTAATAGTTTGGAGGGAGGGGAGAAATCAAGGCAGTAATAATGATAAATGGAACATTGCCTCCCTGCAGGTCTGTTTCCTCCTAATTTGATTTTTCAAATAGGCCTTTGAATTGCTTGTGCTGGAAACACTGACATCAGCATAAGATTGTGTGTGTGTGTGTGTGTGTGTGTGTGTGTGTGTTCTCTAAAAGAAGAAATCAACTTATCAAATATAGCAGGGGGAAATAGAGCAAGTCAACTATGAAATTAGTCTGTTAACCCTTCACAAAAACAAGGCTTCAATTTTTTTCTCTACTGTAAAAATCCTAAGCCATGTACAGATTGAAATCTGAAATAATATATAACATCTAGCTTCTTATCATGTAGCAATGATAAAAGCAAAGAAAATGCTTGAAAACGTTCAGGAAAAATCCCAAGGGCTTTATCCCTTCATGGTTTTACAGCAAAAGCATATCCCTTTGCAACACCCTGGATATCGTATTTACTTTAATTTGCTGGTATTAGTAACTAACTGTCATATACTTCCGTCAGATTGATGAGAAAGCTACATCTCCTGCATGGCATCCCTGCCTTATTATTTAGCCTGCTGAGATAAGGCCTGTTTCTGGGTCACTCCTATGGTGTGATCTCATCATCCACTGTATACAGGTGTCACAAAATGTGAAGCAAACATTTTACACTGAGAAGAGTGGACAGTTCCTTTCTTAACATGCTTTAACCACCCTCTTGATTTATGTATTTAAGACTAATGGGTCTTTATTTAGCAGTCTTTTCAGTCTAATGTCTGTGTTACTAAGCAACATAGTTTTCCTCTAAAATTTACTTCCATGTGGTTGGAGCTAAGAATGCATCAGCACAGAACTCCAACCATGCAGGAACAGGTTTTGGGCAGGAACCACATTGGTGTATGAATCCGGAACACTAAAGCCTCGCCTCAAGTGTGCAATGTGAATCTCAACAATGCTAGCAATTGTGGGAGCAGATTTTGAGAGAGTGGGCTCTGAACTGCTTCCTTCAATTAACTATGTGATACTGGAATGCAGAATGCAAGCATCATTTCTCTGGGCCCATCTAGGATCCCCCCCAAAAAAACTTGTAGCGTGGGCCCCTTGCCACTCCATGAAAGGCTTTGCCTGTTTCGAAAAATTAAAGAGTGTCTTCTAGTTTTTCTTGTTTGTTTAAGCTCCTTACATTCCTTGCTGCCTGATCTGTATTTATAGCCAGATATTTGAGAATGGCATGTATGTATATTAATTATCCTCGGTAAGAAATGCCTATTAGATGGGGTTCCCTGTCCCTGAAATGCAGGACCAGCTCTTCTATGCACTCTAGAAACTGGAAGTACAGGTTATTTGCTCAAATATATTCTGAGGCTGGTAAATCTCAATGGTATCCATAGATGGGCTTTGGACACCAGCCCTGCTCCTTGCATTCCAAGCTTCCAGCACTGAGCAGGGAGGTAGGTTTGAAGGGAGATTGTAAGCACATTAGGTTCCCCCACCCCAGCAATCAAGAACCCTGGTAGCAAGGAGGACTACTGATTACATTCAGCCAACTGCATGCCTCAGCACATGGTAGAGGGAGTGGTGGAAGCCCTGCATCCCTTCCACAGATGCAATTAATTAACATCCAAATAGTGTGGGTATTATGGTGCTTGCCCAACCCTCCTAGCATGCCCCGATGGCCTCCCCAGTTTGTGCACAGAAAATGCTTGAAAAAATTAAGGAACTCTGGGACATATTGGTCTTGAGAGAGCATATCACATAGGGTCCTACACATCTTTCTGTCACTCAAACTACAAGTTCTAAAATTTCCTGTAGAATATCTCTGTCTCAACGAGGTTGCTTGTTCTATTCCAACAATACTTCTGATTGGCTCCAACAATTTGCACACAATCTTATACGACTTAGATACAGAGAAATAATAATTTAATAATATTAATTTATTATTTATACCCCGCCCATCTTGATTAAATATAATCAAGCATGATCTTCAATATTGCTCTAATTCTTCTCACATGGTAACGGATTTTCAATCCAGGCTCTACCCACTGAGTAAAGTGTCAACTTTCCTAACCCCATGCTTGGAGCTTGTTGAAATACTCCTATGGGCAGAGTTCTCTTTAAAAATACACAACATGTTACTGGGAAATATGAGCCCTGCCATTCAGAATCGTGACAGTCACCGCTACCCGTGTTCCTACTCTCCAAAAATGAATTAGCATCTTAGTTACTTTGGTATTACATTTAAGAAGAATTTTAATAGTAAATTATTATCATTAGTAGTAGTAGTATTACCACGCCTATCTGACTGGGTTGCCCTAGCAACTCTGGGTGGCTTGCCAACATATATAAAAACATTAAAAAATTAAACCTTAAAAAGATACCCTATACAGGGCTGCCTTCAGATGTTTCCTAAATGTTATATAATAACTCATCTCCTTAACATTTGATGGTAGGGCATTCCACAGGGTGGGCGCCACTACCAAGAAGGCCCTCTGCTTGGTTCCCTATAGCTTCACTTCTCGCAGTGTGGGAACCACCAGAAGGCCCTCGGCGCTGAATCTCAGTGTCCAGGCTGAACGTTGGGGGTGGAGACACTCTTTCAGGTACACAGGGCCGAGGTTGTTCAGTGCTTTATAAGGTCAGCACCAACACTTTGAATTGTGCTTGGAAATGTACCGGGAACCAATGTAGGTCTTTGTGACAATAATGATTTCACACACACATGCACAATGGTCTTCTTTCTTCTTTGGCGATCACTCGTAGCCGAGTAAGATTGTCTTCCATAAATACATTTTTAACAGTGAGTCTGTAAGTGACTGTGGAGGCCAATTCTGGATCCTCACATCATTCCACAGTGGGGACATAAGTTTCTTGGTGGGAGTTGATCATGGTGAGGATTTGCCAAACGTGCCTTCCTCTTAGCTTGTTTCTCCCTTTCATCCTGAGTTCAAGTGTCTTCAAAGCCCATGACACTTTTGGTAAAGGCTGTTCTCCAATTGGAGCGCTTGTTTCCCAAGCGCTAGTGTTTCCCAGTTGTCAGTGTTTATACTGCACTGCCGACCCCTGATAGGAACTCTTAGACTTTAAAACCAGCCCCCCTTTAAAAAACTGATTTTAAAGCAGAAGAGAACTAGGAATATAGAAAAGACAAAAATAAATTTAGAGCATCAGGTGGGATAGTATTAGGAATGGTCTCCAATGGACCAGAGAAGAACCAACTGTATTAAGGTAGAAAAACCATTCTAATAGATGACCAATAGGTCAATGTGCTGCCAGCCATCATTGCCTGCCACGAATTACAAGTTGTTAGATCTCTAACCTCAAGTTTTAGCTGGATAGCTGAACCCAAATACATGAATAATTGGTGGAATTATTTGCTTGTTTGGAAGATATTAGATGGGGATATTTTTTCTGCCCCAGTTTATTTTTTTCCAAAATTACAGATGGAAATAACATTTTTCTTTAAGAAAAAAAAGGAAGAAAGAAAGGCATCGTATTCAGTACTGGCAAATACTGTATATTACACAAAATACCATAAAAATAACATTTAGTCGCATGCTAACTTGAAATGCAGAAAATGTCAAGTATGACCACAAGCATCTCTGCAACATCCAGAACTGAAAGCTAAATACTACACACCAGCATCTGCAATTATTTTTGAACTAATATGAAACAAATTGAGACTTACAGTTAACAGAAACCTTTCTTCAGGCAGCAGTGAAAAATGTAGCTGGCAACGTTCTCATCCTTAGCTTGTAAGTAAATGACTGCCTGTAATTCTACATCTAGGCTCTAACGTCTGAGATTATACAGGGCTTCTTTATAGTTCTCCAAAAGATATTTGTCACGTTTGAGATTTCTGTTTAAGTCACTCATACATTATTCAAGACATTCTTGTAATAGAACTGCAGAGCTGAGTCCACACACAAGTCTTTTCCACTGTTACAATTTCTGTTTGAAGGTAGCAGATCTTGAGTTACTGTACCCACTCCCCCTGCCCCGTTCTGGACTTACTAAAAACAAGCTGTGATTCACAGATCACAGTTTAGGATTGCTCTCATAATCGATTTCTGGCTACTAGGAAAACATAATGGGAGATATATATTCCCTGCTTTCCTCTGAACTGCATGTTCTGGTGTAGAAGTGCATAAAGTAGAAAGTCTGAAGTGCCCTCTTTTCATGCACTCAACCTCTCTTACCTAGTCCATACACACATGGAACCGTATCAATATCATGCCACATCTGGAAGTGGACTTAGGAGATGGTTCAAATGGAACCAGGTTCTGCATATTACATATCAACACAGGGTGTTTGCAAGCATGATTGAAAGGAAGACACAGACACCATTTGGAGCAGAGCAGTAATCAAAAGCAAGGGCTTTGAGCTAAACCCACTCTGGTTGAAAATGGATTGAGCCATGAAACCAATGGGTTGCTTCAACCCTCTCTCCTCACACCTTCAATATGGTGTCCAAATGAACTCACAAAGAGGGTGTGGCAGACTAGAGAAGAATTAGTTTCCCATCACCCAGGTTAAGTTATAGTCAAAGGGTTTCTGAAACGTGGGTCTCCATCTGTTTTTGACTACAATTCCCATCATCCCTGACCACTGGTCCTGCTAGCTAGGGATGAAAGGAGTTGTAGTCCAATTTGTAGAACTGAGAGCATTCATCGTCACTCCTTGGTCATGTTGGCTGAGGTTAATGGGAGTTGTAGTTCAGCAACGTCTGAAGGCCACCACATCACAAGGAAAGCTATACATCCCTCTGTATCTAGGGATACAGAACTTGATGCATCTGATGCTATCTTGTGTTTAGAGGATGGAAGCATACAACTGAATCCATCCTAAATCCACAACTGATTCAAGACTGGAGTACAGGGGTCACCAAACCTACCCAAAAGAATCTAGCTGGTTGTTTAAGCCCTAGTGACTTCATGTGCATGTTGCTTTCTCTTACCAAGGAATTTCCTGTGATAATTTTTGGAGTGCTGTCGAGTTTTTAGACAGCAGTGTGAGATCTCTGTGATGGAAATGATCAGTACTACATTATAAGTTACCTTGAGTTTCCTTATCTTTTAAAAAAAAAGACTAATAAGTACACATAATAATAACAACTATAAATTCACACCAGCTCTTCCCGCGTTCACATACTCAGACCAAGCACTGCAAATAGGAACTTGATTATACCACTGTAAGGTCACAGCATAGCTGTAAGGATTTACTGACTTAATATATTTCATGCCAAACATTGTGAAAAAGAGATTTCTAAATGCTAAGTGTTATTATATTTGATAGAAAGCAGTAATTTCCAACATACAGTTGCTCTAAGCTCTCCAGCTGCAAAGGATTTGGGATTTGTTTCTGTGTGGGTAAATAGGTAACCATCCAAATATTATAGTTATTCAGAAATTCAGAACAATGGCACTCATGTACATATGGAAGTTGCTTTCTTGGAACTTGAAACTAAATTTTAAACCAATATCAAAAAAATATAAGTCTCTGAGGCCTTAAATATTAAAAAAACCCTCTTCCTCTTAAGTTTATACCTTCATGAAAATCCTTCATAAATTGAAATGTGCTCTCGGCTATAAATAAATCTATATGAAGTTGGTTTGATATCGTAACTCCAACAGCAAATGGCTAAAGCTGCCATTATTGGAAAACTTACTCTTTTTAAAACTTGTCTGCTTCTGATGAATCCTTCATAAGCACACATATAATTAAGCATATGAGACTGGTTTATTCAGTGATAGGAGCCCAGCTCAAATGACAGTTCTGGGATTATTTTCAAATGCACCAAAGTTCTCCCTGGAGCTTTGGAGGAGAATAAACTTTTCTGCATGTATTGACCATGAAAAGGGCACCTCTTAGAAGAAGCCAGCTTTTCACATTTATTTCCTTAGGGGTTCTTAGTTTATTAATCCTGGCTATATGAAATCACAATTACAGCCACACTCGAAGGAATCAATGGGAGTTCTGCTTCAGGCTCCAAGGCACAATCCGCAATCCTCTTGCTATGAAGCAGCCCAGCTGAAATCAATAGTGTGTGCAAGCCGTCATAATTGGATGAAACTTTTACACATAAACTGTGAATTTCTCCAGACTGTTTACTGTTGCATGTACAGAACACTGGGTTGCTTTGTACTTGTGGCCACTTAAGATGTAAATGCTTTCAGAACTGCATTTAGAAAGCCACGCTTCATTATATAGGCTCACACTTATTCTCATGTACCACACAAGTCATTTTCCTGCTGTTTGCAGTTAACGTTTGAAGATGCCTTAATTTGCTTTTCATCTCATACCAGTTTTAAGCACTCTGTCTGCAACCTACTGGCGACAGGAGATAAGCATACAGAGATCTGCAAAGGATTCTTGGTCTTCAGTATCAGAAAACACCCACATAGGTAATGGGATGATGCATAAGAAGCATACGAGAGTCCTGCATGCAGCTGGATTAGGTTAATTATATAGTAGTAAATTACACGAAAGTCTATCTGGCATGTAAATAGAATGCATGCCCAATTCTTATATTACAGGAGCTGTGGGCCTAGGGTTCCATCCCAATGCCACTCTGGTATTGAAATCATCTGGGAAAGGTTGCAATCATATGGAAAGAATTACATGAGTGTCAGAGGCTGGATTTTGGCAATCTGCTGGTGTGGACCCCCTGAGAGTGGGACAGCAATGCCACTGCAATATTGCAAAGCTTAGATGTGAGAATCTAGTACTATGAGGGTCCTGCTTGGTGACTGAGAAACAGTGGCTCAAAGTGGGGTGGAATAACAGATCAATTCAGAAGCAAAAGTCCCATTTTGTTAGTGTTGGGTGAGATGGTATGAATGTCATGGCAAGGGATACTTGCCATGGTTGATGCTTAACCCTTTCCACATCCATTGATTCTCTGATGCAATTCCTTCCAATGGCCTTTGTTTTTCTCCAGTTAAGATTCTGGTTTCAGAGCCAAGCTTGGAGGTGGGGTAGGGATATCTTATGAAAAAGACAAAGGGCACATTTGCAGGGGAGAATCATGGGAGGAAGTTTCAGCAATGGCTACCACCAATCTGTATTTTACCTGCAAATGTCCCTGTCCTACTACATTTGTTCTAGGAAGCAGGAAAAAGTCACACTTTCCTGGTAACATCTAGTGCTACCTGACAAAGTTATTTTCTTCATATTGGTGACCCCTATGTCTAGCACCCCAAAACAATGGCAATTCTCCCTAGGAGAGCCCCTAGAACAGGACATGGGGGAGGGGGAGCCAATATGCTTGTGCAGGTGGTATGTTTGTAATAGCACAACCATGAATGCCACTCCTTTTATTCATGGTAAAGGCTTTGGGGGGGGGGGAGTAAGTCTTATTTAGCTCAATGGGGCTTACTTCTGAGTGAATATAATTAGGATTGCCCTGTTAAAGAAAGTTTATACTTGTAGAACACAATGGGGGTGGGGGAATCACCCCCCAGAGCTATCCTCTTATGGATTGTCTCCATTGCTAAACTTGGGAACAATGCTACTGCACCAAATGCTTGGTAAAATCAGTAGCGAACTGACACAGTTGTGTGAACATAAGGGGAACATGGGTTTTAATTTCTAGATTTCACTACATTTGCCTCTGAGAAGGAAACTATACTGGGGAATCTAATGAGATATCTAGAGATTTTGTTGACACATAAAACAGGTTGCTTAAAAAAAAAAATAACTCCTCCTTCCTGCACTGTGTATTGATTTGTGAGACCCAAGCTATTGATAATGCCTCTTCTTCTGATCTTACCACTGAAGGCAAGAAGCAAATTATGAAGCAGAACTGAATGCTGAATGCCAAATCTCATATGCACAATCCCTTATAATTTTGTGCTTATATTCACATCAGATACCACCACAAGAGCAGTTTCCCACACAATCGTGTAAGTATATGTGGAGAGGTTGTCCAGACTGCAGCACATTTCACAATTTGTAAAACTTTGTTGCTTTTTATCAGTCCCATTCCAGATAATTCCAGTTTCTGTCACATAAAAAAACCAACATAAAAAAGTGAATGTTTGGACAGAAATCTCCAAGTCCCATTCTTTTTGGCCATTGTTCCACATTTGCGATTTCATTAGCATCATTTGGTTCTTTTGTATGTACAGAGTACATGCAAACATACAAAGATTGGTTCTGGAAGAGCATAAAACAAAAGTGAAATGGAATAAATGTAAGAAGATTGACAGCACAGCAGACACTCACGGGGTGTAAATCCCCCCCCCCTCCTTTGTATATTTCGTGTCATTTCAGGTTGCCCCTTGTTCTCTCAGTATTAAATGTAACAAACTTCTTGTATTTATGAGCTTTTCTCTTCAGGAATTCTAGACTTCATTTGTACTATTGCAGCCAGGGACTGAGGGGGCATCACAAACCATTGTGGCTTTTATGAGTACTCCTTTGTGGCACTCAAAAATCCTCAAGGGGTTTTGTGACTACTCGCAAAGAATGCTGATGAAAACCTGAGATGGCATATTTCTAGGCTCTCCTCCCACCCCTTTTGCAAAAGGGAAAAATAAATAAATCCTTACCATTGTGAAAGAGGATAACCACAGCGGGAGAGAGCCTGACTCAGTATCAGACAGGCAGGCATGCTGGGCAGCTGCAGAACTTGAAACGATGGTTCTGAGCATCCTCAGAACCGTCATTTCCTGCTGGACGCAAAGAGCTTTTTACTTTTTCATGGGCAGGGAAAACTACAAGTCCCTTGATTTGGCAGGAAAATGACAAGTCTGTCATTTCAAGTCTGGAAGCAGGAATGCCTGCCATTAAAGCAGGATCCTTTTCACTGCAGATAACCTGAACTGACCAGAAAGGGTCTGGATTCACAAAAATTAGGAGTAATTTTCTAAATAGGGGCTTGCCATATTTGGTCCATTTCCAATCAGAGTACCTGTGATGGGCTGGACAAGTGAACTGAACCTAGCAGCATCACTAGGTACTTAGAAGTCTTGGGACAGAAGCCCATGACACAAAGCAGCCTCTGGGCAAGTTAAGAGGGCAGGTGTCCGAGGTCTCTCTGGCACTCTGCTTTGCAGCGTGTCCTGAAACCCAGTGTAAACAAATCTGGACTTAAACTATGGTTCACCCCCCCATCACTCAAGATGCATAAGACACACACCCCTAACTTTCCATTGTAAGCCACCTTATTTTTTGGTTGAGAAGTAGGATATAAATATGAGGAATAACCAAATTAAGAGCTTAATAATAATAATAATAATTTATTATTTATACCCTACTCATCTGGCTGAGTTTCCCCAGCCACTCTGGGTGGCTCCCAATCGAGTGTTAAAACAATACAGCATTAAATATTAAAAACTTCCCTAAACAAGGCTGCCTTCAGATGTCTTTTAAAAACAGGATAGCTGCTTATTTCCTTGACTTCTGATGGGAGGGCGTTCCACAGGGCAGGCGCCACTATTGAACAACAGTGCAATTATAAGATAAGATTGTACAAAGTAAGAACAAAGGGGGAAAGGGGGGGGGGAGAAAAGTAATGGCTCTATACCTCCAGGACCAGAGGAAATATCCCCCTGAAGACCAGTTACTGCAGAGAGCCCTTGCCCTCATGCCATGCTTGTGGACTTCCCATGGGTATGATCCGCTTGGTCATTGCAGGATACAGCATGTTGGACTAGTCTGGCCTCTTGGTCTCACCCAGCAGGTCTCCTCCTATGTTCTTGGTGACATTGTGTAAGGTCCCTATGGTAAATTATTGGTGTCATTATTGAGGGAATAGCTTGCCCTAAAAGCATTGAGAGGGGGGAACCTCCAATAAATGGTTGGGAGAATGCCTGGGAAGTGGTGCAAACCCCCCCCCCACACACACACACTCAAGAAGGCTTGTACCTCCTGAATGATCCAGTGAAGACCAGAGTGGCCTAGTAAACAGGCAATCTAGGACAGATGTGAGCATGAAATGGTATCCTGGAGATACCCTTAGCATCACATTTCATATGAGATGTTTTCCAAAGTCGGCAAAGTGATCATTAGAGTCAGATATAGGACCATTAGCTCACATTTAGGGCACCGTAAACAGTTTTATCCTTCTAAAATACAGTTTGGTTTTAATTAACTTCACTATTTTCTCTACAGCCATCTTGCAGAATTAATTCTTGTTTGCCTTTTAATTACAATGTAATAGCTAATTAAACCGAGGGGGGAAATACTTAAAACGTTAATATCGCAGATTAAGCTCTATAAAGCTCACTATGCTAAATATCACACATTATTTTTATGCATCTCCAAGGCTTCCATCGCAAACAATCTCGATTTACAAGTGTTCAAAGTGAATCTCCATTTCCTAATTTAGACAAGAGGCATTTCATTTGCAATGGAGATGAAGATTGTTTTTAAACATGATGAAGTTGAGAGTCCAGTCTTGACACCCTCCTCAGAAAGCACCATAAGATCTGCTCCTTAAAAGTGGAGTTTGAATCATGTTCTTACTCTGCTTAATTATGGTGGTGAGAGAGAGAGAGAGAGAGAGCGAGCGCGCAGGATATCCTTCACTTTAAATAGTACTATAGAAGAAGTAGTGATATACGTTCCCTACATTCCCAGTACTGATGTATGGAAGTGAGAGCTGGACCATAAAGAAGGCTGATCACCGAAGAATTGATGCTTTTGAATTATGGTGTTGGAGGAGACTCTTGAGAGTCCCATGGACTGCAAGAAGATCAAAGCTATCCATTCTGAAGGAAGTCAGCCCTGAGTGCTCACTGGAAGGATAGATTGTGAAGCTGAGGCTCCAATACTTTGACCACCTCATGAGAAGAGAAGACTCCCTGGAAAAGACCCTGATATTGGGCACAAGGAGAAGGGGACCACAGAGGACGAGATGGTTGGATAGTGTTCTCGAAGCTACCAGCATGAGTTTGACCAAACTGCGGGAGGCAGTGGAAGACAGAAGTGCCTGGCGTGCTCTGGTCCATGGGGTCACGAAGAGTCAGACACGACTAAACGACTAAACAACAACAACATAGAAGAAGGAATTTTAGCAGGTGTAGCTTTCATGATAAGCCACACTTGACAAAAGCCCCATATCTACCAAGCTAAGTGGCAGGAGCCCTGCCTTCTGTTGCATCTGGTCAACCTGCATTTAATCACACAAAGAAAACCAGAATCCATATTAGTCCAAAAGCTTCACAATGACTGCAAACTTTGAATGCCTCCAGACCATCCATATTTTGTAGAAGGGTATTTTCTCTCACTTTAAATTTGTATTGTTATATTGGAAATTAATTAAAAAAATTTTTTGCAGGAGTGGGTCAAGTACATACTGAGAAATTAAGTTTGTGCAATTAAAGCGAATTAAAGCACTCTATTGCTCCAGTGCAACAGAGCCACTTTTAAAAATATAACAACAACAGACTGTTTGCATTAGGAAAGTGTTGAGGAATTGCACTGAAAAGTTCAAATAAAAGTTCAAAATGTAGCACTGTAAATATTATCCGATGCCTTCAGCTGTGATATTACATATTTCCATTGTCTGCAAGAATTGATCACAGACACACTTGTCTCTTGAAGATTCCCACAAAGGAAAAAGAAAACATAAGAATGGCAAGGCAAATTGAGATTTCCCCCAGCACCTGAAAAATGCATGCTTGATTAGATGTACCTTGGGCATATGTGCACTAAACAGGGAAAATTCCCTGGGGATTTCTTGCCAAGAGATCCCAGCAACAATATGGCACTACAATTCTAAGCATTCTGAAGAGGAAGACCAAAGGCGGCTAATCTTACTTTAGAGTTCCCATCCCAAAACATTATGGCCAATGAGAGCACATTTGCATCAAATGTTCCCATTGACTAACACATAAGAAGGCGAAGTTTGATATAGGTTGCCTGAGAGAACTTTTGAACCATGGATACACTTTCCTGCCAATGCCTGCCTCCTCTCAACCCAACAGAGGCTTTTTTTCAGTCATGATCTATCAGGGTGGAATTGCTGTTGCTCAGTGTCTGCCCTTGATGAATTGCTCAGCAAAGGGAAAAAGGGAAAGAGATGTTAGGTAAGCAAAGAGCTTGTCTTGTTGAACAGCAGGGAATTTCCCTTTTCCTCCCAAAGGCTCTGTTTTTGAGAATGAGCACATTAAAAACTGCTGGAAGATGCTAGCTGCCTTCTTTTTTCTTAGATGTATTCCTCTTCATTATGCATTCTCTGTTCCAATGGACTGGCAGAACGCATTTAATTAATAGGCAGAAATTGCTGCTAAGAGAAAATAATTCTCAACAGCTCAGCTGTGACTGTTATGAGTTAGAATCATGGAGTTAGGCAACCACCCAGATTGCTGTTTACATGAACCAATAAAAGAAATAAAAAATCATAATGGAGCCAGAGTAACACTGAAAATGGATTATGCCATGGTTTGAGATTGCTTGCTGCTAATTACATTTGTCTGGTCTAAGAGCATGCACTGCTACATCTGTGTTTGCATACAGCAGGTAGGGCTGAAATGTGTGTTGTCACATTAGCTTGGGAAGTGATGAGCTGCTGCCTAATTTATGGTGACATGACTACATACTGAATGCTTAATTCTGTCCTGTTTTCCCACTGGATCTCTACTTTGCAGGTGTCCCATAGAGACAAAAGTAGCTGAATGCCGTGACATCAGAAGGTTGTGTATTTTTGTCCCCTTGCTGGGATCTTGAATAGCACAACCATGCTTCCTAACAGGTAAGAGCAGTTATGCTGAAATCCCTTCAAGCTTCTACCACTGTAATTCTCCCTGCTTGCTAAAGAACACAATCATGAAAGGATGTTTCCAGATGTTAAGTAGCAGAGAACTAAAACAAACTCCAAATGTCAATCTAGATTGTTGAATTGTTTTTGCTCAGGTTCTGTGGCTGATGCACATGAAAGTGTTGAAAGTTATTCTGTGGATGTATCATTTCACCTGTATGATCGAAGTAGTTGCTTCCTGTTTATTAATGTTTCCATGCCTAACTATTTTGGTATAAGTTGCAGTTATTCAAAACAAGGGAGGTTTTGCCTTTGAATTCTACAGGACGGAGAATCAAAGACTATTACCCCCTCTCTCAAAGTCCCCCAGGAAGGATCACATCTGAATGATATATTTTGTACTGATTAAACTTTATTACTAAATTTGAACTATTTTAAACCATACTTTAAGTAGAATGAATGGGCACTTGGAACACAGTTGCAAGAGAAATAATGAGGCAGTTTCACTGATTTCATTGATTACAGAATATTGGGGGAGAAGTATATATTCCATTTTTAACGCCAAGTAATGTGATTAGCACCGACTTTCCACATTGGGAAGAACACATGGGAGGAAGACACATCACTATAAGAAACCCACTCCGAATAAATGAGAGATACATTGGTAAAAAATGCCCTAGTAGGGTCTTTTAAATCTCCTTCCATATTGGACTAGTATCACAAGTGACATCAATTACAGTTTATGATATTCTCTTTTGATACACTGTGCCAAAAAAGCATCTGTTTTCTATGCAGTTTCAAAGGAACAGATTTGCTTCTACTTTGTGCTCTCCATACAGGATGGAGTGTCTGAAAGGCATTATTGGTGCTAGCCTGTCCATGTGTTCATTTGCAAGACCTAGATGATTGTAATTGGGACTCTGGTACAAGAAAATTACAACAGACACAAAATTCCCAGTTTAAGAGAATGTCAAGAAAACAACCTTTTCAAGTGCTGTGCACGTACGTACAGGACAGTTCTGTGGTTAGAATGCATCTTTTAAATATAAGTGTCTGAAAGATGGACTGAGTAGTAGCCTTCATTGTGTATTTCCTTACATTTGCTGGATCCATCACGTTGATGTGATGTCAGTTTTCTATTTGATTTTCTGGAAGCAAGAGAGGTTAATTGCCTCTGGGTTATTTTTTGCAGCAGTGCCACACACACACACACAAATTACTTTGCAGATGCTGCTTTAGCAGAGCAGCATTGTTTACTGAAGACTGAATTGGCACTGATTCAGTGCACACCAGAACACAAAGCTAGAGTGAAAGTTATAATAGATTGTGAAGTTTTGTCATCCGTATTCTAGATTCTATAAAGCAGGAAGAACGACAACAAATTCCATTTGTTCTTCTTCCCCAAGTCTGAAAAATGCAATTTAACTCAAATACATATGGATTGGTGAATCTGTTGTTTCCCTGAGGAAAGAAGATTGTGTCATGATCAACAGGATCTGTGACTGTGGTTTGTTGTTGTTTTTTGATTGCCAGATATTGGCCTGGATCCAATGAGATACACAAGTAGTTCTGTGCATCCAACAGGGCTATGAATTTGTATTTCTTGAAGACCTCCTCATGATGACCACTGAGAGGAGCAGAGAGAGAAGAAATGCCATGGTGCATCTGCATCAGCACAGCTAGACACATTCATCTGCCCCTGCTGCAACATAACACTTCTCTCCCGTATCAGCTCTACAACCACAGCAGGCGCTGTAATTCTCCAGTGGTTTGACTGGAGGCGCACTCCTCCATTGTCTCCTGAGACAGACAGATGCTAACAACCTCATGATGCAGGAGAAACCTCTTTTGAAACTGAAAAGCTAACAGGATAAAAAGCAATTTCTGAGAAGTCATGCCTCTGGCCACAACTAAGGCCTTGCATCACACACACACACACACACACACACACAAATGATTTAGAGTGCTTATTCTAAATACATATGATAGAAGGTGTTCAAGGCACTGATGTTGCCAGATATTGCCAAAGAGTGCTGTCTAAATCTGAGTGCAGATAGTGCTGCCTCAGCAATTGGTGCTACATACCTTTCCCAGATCATTTATTGATCAATCCAATTAGAACCAACCCAGTTCAAGAGCACGTGGAGGACTTCTGTAGAGAATGGATGCAACATTCAGAGCTGCCAACGAGAAAGTCCTGCATAGGAGTGTATCAGGCTCTGAAGGCAAATGGAGGGTTGCTCATTTGAAAGCATTCTCCATATCAAACTAGCACATCACTGCTCTTTCTAGTCTAGCCACATTCATGGGAAGGAGGAGCGCACAGTGGTAGAAGGTGCTGAAAGGCTCTCATGGGCAGGAGTTTGTATGACTGACTGTTCAAATCAGGGCCGATCCACCTATGAGGCCCCATGCGGGAGGGGGCACCATTTTGAGGTCTGCCTCAGATACCAAAATGTATTGGTTCAAATGACCATTCAACTTATGCTGAACTGTTTGGGCACAAGGGCTAGTTCCAGCATAATATTTTGCATCTACTTGCTGGAAGCTTTGGGGAACAATCCCTGCGGCTACACAACACATACGAACATACTTCATTCAAAGATGATCCTGGAAACTGGACCTACTCAGTAATTCAAATTCATAGCAAAGTCTTCAAAAAACTTGTGTGCATGGTACAGTTTGAGAATGCACTATTGAATGGTAAACATGAATGTTGAAACTGGCTGTTAGGAGTTTAGAGTGGGAGAAGATGCTTCAAGGCTCTCAATTTGTCTTCTGCCTGTGGTATCTGTTATTAACATACACGTAGGCAACATATATGTAGGCTACAGCATCAAGTGGTAACAAGCCACACATTCACAGGGACTCTATAGCCAATGGTTTCAGCCTATTAAGAAATTATTGTTGGTAAACAGAATAGCCTTCCTAAACACAACAACAACAGAATAGCTTTCCCATTGTGGTTAGAGTGCCAGATTATGATTTTGAAGGCCCAGGTTCAAATTCTCACTCAGTCGTAAAGGATGACCTTGAGTCAGTCATCATCACAGGAGTTAACTTCAGGGGACCCTGGGTGCTTGGGCACCCACAATAGTATAATTGTGGGAGCCGGACACCCACAAAGTCAATGAGAAAAGCTGGCAGGGGGCAGTGGTGCTGCCTCTGAGAAAGAAGCAGTTCAGCTCCATCCTTCGCAGCCAGCCAGCGAAGCATGCTTTTCTGGGGAAGGGTGGGGGCTCCGACTCAGAAGAACAGAGATAGCGAGAAGAGGCATCGCTGCTGCAGGCGTGTGTGCGTGTGACATTGCACATCTGCATTTTGGTGGCAGGCACCCACAATCCTGAGGGTGAGATGGTGACAGGGGTACCATCTTAGCTTAAACTACTTCACAGGCATGTTGTGAGAATACGACAGGAAGGAAAAACCATGTACACTGCTCTGATATCCTTGGAGGAAGGGCAGGATGTAAGTGTTTTTATCCATCAATATAAATGTTAATTTTAAGAGAAAAGCATCTAGACTTTATTTTAATTGCTGATCAGGCTATTTTAACTAGCAACTGAATCAAGGTAAGCAATCTGTACGAGTCCACTAGATCTAATGTTTTTAGCTGTAAATAGTTATTTCCCCTCCTAATCTCTGGAAAGTAGGAAGGATGGCAGTGACCTTGAGGCACAAATTGTACCATGTTGTCTATGTGTCTCAGCATAATTTTCTAATGAAAAATCTGCAAAAGTAACCTTCCCCCTCTTTGTCATTCAGCCAACATGCTTAGTTGTTGCATCAGCTTTGAACCCAAATATTCATCGGGGGGGGGGGGCAAATCTCAACAGGAAACCTTGCATTGATTTTACCACAACTTCCTCAGAACCTGTGGCTCTACTGTTGTTGGATTCCAGCTCCAGTGGCCAGTTGCCAGGGATGATAGAAGTTGCAGTCCAGCCGCATCTGGAGGACCACAGGATCCTTAGCCCTGTTCTAACCAAGGGCCTGGCGTGCTCTGGTCCATGGGGTCACGAAGAGTCGGACACGACTGAACGACTAAACAACAAACAACAACAACCAAGGGAACATGTTTCCTCTCTATGTTTTACGTGTGTGTTGCTTCACATGATATCTATTTAACAGCTTCATTTCCTTTAGTTTCAACACACCTTTCAACAAAATGTGTTCCATCCTCCTCCCCACCCCACCCCCAGCCTGACTATTTTTAGCCTCTTATCACAGTTATTTCCTCCAGTGAATAGTTTCCTGGCATTGCTGCTGGAGCATACTGATGTTCAGAATGGGGAAAACACATTGTGGCACAGTAGGTGCCTTGCGTGTGTGTGCTGTGTGTGAAGGGAGAGCAGTGGTTGCTTCAAGAGAACAGCTTCAGCAGTGGGGAGGCACTCTGTACACCTCCCACCCCAACACACACACACAACACACCAGTAGCATTTTAGAACCCAAGATGTAAAGTCATTCTTCCCAGGGTACCCAAGGATCTTTGAAAATGAGCTTTTTGATTTGTTTTCTCAAGGGTCTCTCATTATTTTATCACGAGAACATCCCCTGCCCAAATGCTTGTGGTGAAGCAAGGGAAAGGGGAAGGAAGCCCTGGGTGGGGAAATGGATGGCAATGCAATTAAAAATCCAAATGCTGTAATTTGTCAAACCTATGTACTAGAGGCAAGAAGGAGGCAGCAACAAAGGCAGGGGCATAAGGCATGAACAGGAGAGCAAACAGGTGATTGTGAACTGACCTACTAAAGAAAGTGGAATGGATGAATAAATAGATATTCAGTTGTAATGGCCTACACTAAGATCAACTACTTGGATATGCATTCCGTCCCCCTCCATAAAACACAGTAATGCACACTAGATGGGACGGTCTTTACAAGATATTCCTGGGGCATATTTGTAAATGGTTAAAGAAAGTGCTAGGCATGTGTGCGGAGGACATTCCACATCTGGGGTGCCACAACTGAAAGGCTCTGTCCTGGTGGCCACCCATCTAATGTTGCAACCAGAAGATAACTTTATTTGGCTGACCTTAATGCAGGGCCGCTTACTAGCGGGAAGGTAAACGGCGTTTCCGTGTGTGGCTCTGGCTCGCCAGAGCAGCGATGTCACGCTGGCCACGTGACCCGGAAGTGTCTCCGGACAGCGCTAGCCCCCGGCCTCTTAAGTGAGATGGGTGCACAACCCTAGAGTCTGTCAAGACTGGCCCGTACGGGCAGGGGTACCTTTACCTAATGCAGGGCAGGATTATGCTGTGAGAGCTGGTTCTTCAGATATCCAGATCCCAGGCTGTTTAGGGTTTTACAGATCAAAAGCACCACATTGAATTGTACCTGGAAACAAACTAGAAACCAGCAAAGCTGTTTTGACTCTGATAGGGTCAATAACACCAAGTGGAATCCCCTCCCTTAGATGAACTGATGGCCACAACACTGGTGCAGTTCCGTCACATGGTGAAAACTTATCTGTTCTCCTGAGCTTTTGAATGTTTCACCCTGGCAGCTCTGAGTTTTGGGATTGTTTTATACTGCAGTAGCAATTATTTTATTCTTACTATGAGTTACATTGTCAATGCTTTAATTGTGTTTCATATATTCCAATATATTTTTTAATTGGTATATTGGAAAGTTCATATTGTGCTTACTGTGTGACCAAATGCAGTATGTAATTGCATCTAAGCAGGGCCATCTTACCCATAGGTGCTAGGGGTGCAGGGCACCTGGGCGCTGGGTTCTCAGGGATGCCAGGAGAGTCTGGGGCCCGAAAGTTGAGTCAAAGAGCCCATCTGTCAGTTGGAGTACCGCAGTGGGCTCTTCTGCTGCATGTGGCTCTGCACTGCAAGTTTGGGGGCGACCGAGCCAGCTAGCCCCGCCCTCCTGCATGCTTGGGACTGGGCAACCTGGGGGGGGGGGAATACCAGGCAGATCTTTGCACCCCAGTGCTATAGATAGCCCTACATGTAAGATAAATAAGTAACCAGCCAACTGATGATCTGCAGATATTTTTCAGGACTCAGGAAGGCAGAAACAGCTGAGCACCTTTTCCCATTAGAGACTGGAACTGCAAATTCTGGAATCGCCAGTGAAACTAACATGCAGGAAAAGATGCTCAGCTAGGCTTTTGGGAGCCACTGGCCTCCCCTATCCTAAATGGCAGCAAATCCAGTTCCTGAATTCTTGAGGTGGACAGTAGCAGCAGGTGCTTGAGAAGATTCAGGACTCGCCCACACTGCTGCTTGTCCCATGTTTTCTACATTTTGCTTTTGTTCCACATCTTTCCCCTGGAAAACATGCTCCTTACCGCTGAATTGGAACAAATGGTAATCTGCAGAAAACCTGTTTGTCGTTGTTCCCATTCAGGGGTAAAGAGAGCATTTTTCTGGTGATGGGGGGAAAACAGCGGGGGAAACAAATGTGTGGATGAGCCCTAAATCTGAGTGTTTGCAGGTGCTTGCAATGCATCACAATCACATTTGGAAGGGATCCCAAGAGTCATCTAGTCCAATCCCCTGCAATGCAGAAATCTTAACTAAGGCATCCATGACAGATGGCCATCCAACCTCTGCTTAAAAGCCTCCAAGGAAGGAGAGAGCCCACCACCTCCAGAGAGAGACCTTCCCACTGTCAAACAGCTTTTACCATCAGGAAGTTCTTCCTAATGTTTATTCAGAATCTCCTCTTGATCTCTTGATCTCCCTAGTCCTGTTTATCAAGAGTGGTATATAAAATAACAATGATTCTCAAGCCTGATATTTATATTAGATCAATAAATTACACTTTAGCAACTAACTGCTGATTTTAAAGAATGTGTATTATTGGTAACACACTTTTTCTGCCCGAAAGCATGTGGTGGGTGTCTGATTATTATTTATTATTATTTTCATAAAATTAGGTTTTATTAGGAGAAGGGAACAAGATTTATTACACTGGTGACTTTCTAACTTTACATTTTTATGTAATTTCTGGGCATCCAGTCACTTCTTATACTTGCTATGTTGTTTTCTTTTTCTGACCAGATGTTCAATGTGTGTCTTCTAAGCATATTTCATGCAGCTGGCTTTAAATCCAAAAGCTGAATGTTGATTGCTTTTTTTAAAGGTATGTAATTTCTTTCTGAGTTTGGGCCCCACGAGTAAAGGACTCCCCCCTCCCTGATCAATACTTGTTAATGAGCTGGCAAGCTTTCTGCTTTTTAATTTAAATTGGATTCAGAGGGGATGTAGAATCCCAGAATTTCAGTACAGTACTAGAAACGAAAGAACCAGGACTTGCAAAAACATTGTTGCATATCCTCAGGAGTGTTCTTTTCAGATTTCCAGACAGTCACCACACCCTCCTCTAGGACACTCCATTCCAATACCACCTCTGACTTTTATTTTTCAATTGATGCTTAATATTCCATTGATACTGAGCATGCTCAGTCCACTTCAGGGCTTTTTTTCTTTTAGGGGAAGCAGCTGATCTCTTTGTTGTTGTTGTTTTCTTTTCAGTTGTATGTCTGCAAATCTCCCACAGGTTATCCCCAGGGCAAATGCTTTCCTCTTCCTTCTTAGTGGCCCTATTTTGGCTTCAGTCTTGTTGGCACTTACCACCTGAATCAATATTACAGGGAGCAATATTGTTCCCCAGAAAGCAGCTTCTTCAGAACAGTGGACACCTTCTCTTATTCTGTGTTGAACTGCCATTATTGACTTTCTGAATGAGCAGTAACATTAATGTAGTTTATTCTTCTCTCTCTCTCCTCCACCCCGCCCCACATACACACACAATGTCACAAAAGACATGTTTTTGCTCCCCTGTGAAAAGCAGGGATTTTGGTGATTTCTTGCATCCCTTCATGAAATATTTCCAGCTTGTCAGCAGAATGCGTCCCCATGGCTGAGACATACCCGGACCCTTATCCAATAATACACATGATTAAGGATGCCTGTGCATATTCCACTGAAAGCACATCCACTTCTAGGTGTGTATCTGAATTCTATCCATCTGCATTGCACTATTATCAAATGGCTGTGTATTTGATGGGCTTCACAATGCATATCCCAATCCACCTTCTGTCGCAACTAGTAATTGTAAGATATGACTAGAACTGGATAAGGAAAAATCCTTGCCATGCATTGTTGCTCCCAGGTTAAGACTGCACAGGATTATGATCTTGCATAGGTGCAAGATGATGTGGCATCTTAAACTGGATTGCCCATTTGACTCTTGACTAGAGGGAAAAACAGGGACGGGCCAGGGAGCAGATAGATCCTGGGACACAGTTTAAGCATCTCCTGGTGTGTATCCTGCTATATACACACTGCTCTTTATATTAGCAGGGGAAGATAACATTGGAAAGCACATTAAACATGGAGCCAACCCATCCGAATTTAAATTTCTTTTTGTTTAAATGCTTCACACATATGATACCAATCCTATGTTTATTTTTATTTATTAAAATGATGAGGAGTAGTGCCACAAAAGTGATACTTGATAAATACTTAGTTAAATGCATTTCTTTTAACTGCCTTATCTTCTGAATATTTTCTTAGCTACTGGAATGCCACAATTTGCAATGTATTAATGCGTTAAATATACATGCCTTAATACTGTCCTGACATTTTCTATTACCGCACAGTGGAGGCTTTGATGGATCATGTTTTACAAAATATGTCTCTATTATAATTGGCACTTAGTGACAGATAACAGTAGCGGAATGAATACTGCTATTGAGGGGCCCCACTTCATAGTATAATGTGCTATTCAGAAAATCTCAGCAGGTGGGCGGAGGTCAAGTCTCTGTCTCTTTCTATTGATCCTTCCCTTATGTAAGCAAGCACTGCTCAAGTGAAACAAAGACTCTGCTGCGCTTGCATTAATAAAGTTGCTCCATTGTGTTTTTTTCTTTATTTCATGTAACTGAGCACGCTGCTTAAGAAGTTTTAAAAATATAGGGCCCACTCCACATTAGCATGCTCTAGCCTAGCAACCATTTGTTTTTATGGTGCCTTCCTGGTGAATAGTCTTCATGAGTAGCCCTGCTTTCTTTGCTAAGGGTGTGCTCTGCATACCTATTCGGATGGGAAAGGTACTATTAGGGACTCTATTACCAGGTCTAATGACAGCCACTTAAATCAGATTATGAGAGTTTCATGTTTAGAGTCCAAAGGTCAAGAGATGGCAGTTGCTATGGAGATTTTATCTCAAACCATTATACAGTGGTGCCTCGCAACACGAAATTAATTCGTTCTACGAGTTTTTTCGTCTTGTGAAGCACCACTGTGTATTGACGGTTTCCCGTAGGAATGCATTGGCGGTTTTAAAAAAAAGGCACAAGACGTTTCGTCTTGCAAAGCAAGCCCATAGGGAAATCCGTCTTGTGAAGCAACTCAGAAAACGAAAAACTCTTTCGTCTTGCAAGTTTTTCGTCTTCTGAGGCATTCGTCTTGCGAGGTACCACTGTACTTGGAAGTAGGACCATAGGCAATGTGCACAAGACTCCCCTCAGGTATTTTATATAAATAGAAAATTCAAAACTGTCTGTGCTATTATCTCTTGGAGTTTTCATTCTGAAATTTTCTACAATGATATAAAGTGTATTCCATTTCTTATCACTCGATATCACTGAAAATCCTTGGAAGTTATTGATTTGTGAAACACAGCTGAAGAGGTGGGGATCATTAGCAAAGCCACTTAAATAATGCAGACAGAGTCTAAAGAGGAGAGTCCTGACACACTTTACTCAGAAAACTGAACAAAACAGTGTATTATTTGAGGAGCAAGAAACAGAAATGTTTTGTCTTTCTTAGGTCAGGCCTTATACATAGCAGAGATAGAACCACCAAACAAACAGAGGAAACGTTCCCTCAAAACTGCACAGCCACTAAAAGCACGTTTCCTCAGTGAAGACCATGCCACTTTGCTTGGTTTCTAAGCAACATCTTCACCTGCCCTTCTATTGGCTAATTGACTTTAAACAATAACAGGATTAACACTTACATTGCACATGGAATGATTTCGGCTGTTGCACTACCAACAGAGAAAAATTGAACATTGGATCCAAAATGTAATGAATGTAATTTAAAGTTACTCCTAGTGACCAGAGGAGAAATGCCTGGTGGGAGGCGAACAGAGAGAAAAAATGCCATGCTGCATATGTAACAGGAAAACTGACGTCTTCATCTGCAATGAAACATGTGTCCCTCATATTGGTCTCCACAGCCACAGCAGGCACGGTAACTCTCCAACAGTTTGACTTTATCCCCTCTCTCCCCACAGTGCACTATTCCATTGTTTCTTGAGACAGACAGATGCCAGCAACTGAGAACTCAAGGCAGCAAAGTGTGTAAAGTCATTGACCAGTGTCTAATTTAGGAACAGCCAAGGACTTTTGTGCACTCTGTAGGATTTGGTTTGCAGTATCAGCACAGCTTGTTTTTAAACCTCACCCAATTTTAAAAGCAGGTTGCTGTGCAGGGCATGGGGTGGCTGCTGATCAATAAAGCATAATGCAAAGCCCCTATTTGCATGCTGCTTTAAATCTTGGCCAATGGTGTTTTGTTCCAGTACGGTACACCCCATTCAAAAAACAATGAAGGCTGACTTTCATTATCATTGCATCTTGCTAAATATGTTTTACCACAGATGTTGCATTTCCCAGTGGTGTTTTTAGAAGTGTTTACAAACTCACTTGGGGAATCATTCTTGAAATAGCTTTGCTCATCCTCAAAGACTAGTGTCTTCATTTTACACATTCAAGAGCGTGAGCTTGGCATACTAACTGTCCATTAGCAAGTTTCTTCCCCCTAAAAGTATCTGGCTGTCATTCTCTAGCTTGGTTCACATATCGCATTAAACCGTACTTAAAAACAGACAGTGGTTTGATGTAAGGTGTGGCGTTCTGCTGCAAGCTGTTGAAGAAATATTGCTTCACTCCTTCCCCAGGCTGCTTGGAATGTTATCCAAAATGTACCACGGGCAATATGCCAAGAATAAACTTTGGTTATCATTCATGGCTTGTTTGGAGAGATGTAACAACAAGCCATGGCAGTGCAGCCGTGGCAAGAGGGTGGGGGGTGGAGCAAGCATGCACTTCCATGCTGCACATCTATTATGTATTTTGTATTATGTATTTTGGAAAGTGGCTTACCTATGAGATCATTGCCAAAGGGTTCCCATTGAACGAGGGTTCCCAAGGTGTGAGCAGCACCCTACATCAATGTTTGGATGCCAGCCATTTTGAATCAAGATGGTGGATCAAAATGTGACTTTGATGTGACTTGGCCCTTTTTTGGCATAGCCTTTCAGCCACCTATCTAGATATTGAGCGTTCCCGGGGGGGGGGGGTGTTGGTAGTGGACTCTTTCACTGTTAGAATGCTAGGCACCATTTTGAATCAAGATGGCATACTGAAATGTGACTTTTTCAACATAGGTTTGGTGCCTCTTGAGATGCTGTGGCCAAACTTAGAGAAAGCATTCCTGAGGTAGGGGTAGCAGTCTTCATTACTGTTTGGATGCTGGGGGACATTTTGAATCAGGTGTGACTTTGGCATGACTTTGCCCCCCCCCTTTCCCCATAAGCTCATCCATCTCTTGAGATGTTGTTGCCAAACACAGCATGAGTGGAAGTGGGGGATTTCATTAACATTTGGATGCCAGGCACCAATTTGAATAAAGAGGGTGGGCCACAATGTGACTTTGGCATACTGACTGGCTGCAAAGCAGTATGCCAGATCCAAAGTCCAGAATTCAGTCCACACAAGTGAGTCCAAAATCCAGGAAACACAATCCAGGGTCAATCCAAGCAGCCAAGTCTGAAGTCCAGCAGTCAGGATAGAGTCCAGAGTCAAACCCGAAACACAGTCCCCTAGAGGTCCAGGTGCATCCAAGTCAAGGGCCATCTACATGGGCAGTTGAGCAGCTCTGCTCCCCTTTTGTGTTTTGCATGCTGATTGCAGCATCTGGGCTTGATGTGACCCTCCTCTGTTCTGAGTCTACTCCAGCTGAGGAATCACATACATTCTCCCAGAGCTAGTGAGCCCCACCTGGCCAGCTAAGGAGCTGAGCTATGGGCCTTTGCCTGCCTCAGCCTCCTAGAGCACCCATCCCTCTTCTCCCTATGCCTCAGTGTCTGCTGTGTCCATGGAGACAGGGGCTCCTCAGGCTCTGGTGACGGGTCCTGCTGCTCTGGTTTCTGTGTGCTGACTCCCATCACCTGCTTGTCCTGGTGTGTCCCAGCCCTAGCTACATCCCTTGCTGGGATCCCCTTCGTCCTCCCTGTTGTCCTGCCAGTTCATGACAGCATAACCTCAGCTGATTTTTGGTATGACTGATCTAAACTCACAAATCACACTATCCATTTAAAAATCATAGTATTATTTGGTTTCTAAAAATTTCTGGCCAGCACCAGGAACTCTCTTCTAGTTCATGATAAACCACATTTTTAAAAACTATGGTTTAATCTGATGTGTGAACCAGGCCATTATTAGCAACTGATAACCTTAGCGTGTTAGCAGCAGCAGCAACAACAACAATTATTCATTGTAAATGGCAAAGCAATAGCTGATCTGGTCCAACCTATAAATTATAGGTTTATTGCTGATCACCTATCCATCTGGCAAGGATGACATGACAATGCTTTAATAAATAGGAGCTAAACATCACAGTTTATGCTGAGTCTGCTATAGAGATGACCCTAAAAGTGGGAGAAAATGACTTATGTTCCTTCTGAGTTTGTAGCAGTTAGCTTCAGTCATATGCGCACTAATTTAGAAATCCCAGTGAAATCATTGGGGTTTACTTCTAAGTAGATATGGTCAAAATTCTATCCCCAATTACAAGTGCATACATTTAAGGGAGAATTTGCACATGACACTTACAATTTTTCTCCTTTTTTGTCTTATTTACCATAAAACCTATTATGACAAAAACACTCATTCAGATAGGAGACACCTCTCCTTTGCTTTCTACTCCACATCAGCAACAGTCAAACATGAAAGAGATTGAAAGGAGAGATACTCCCCATGCACAGAAATGCTTCCAAGCAGGACTGAAGTGTGCATAAGCAAACACAGAAGTTCAGCCTGTGCCTATTTTCTGGTGTGAGGAAGAACGGTGGAAGCAGTAAGCCAATGTTTAGAATGAATAAACATTTCCATATAAAGTGTATATTTTTTCATTCTCATTCTATAGACAGTTTCACCTTACAGCCAGAAAGAATATGTCACCATACTGGAGGCTGTTAGCTTTTAAGTTAAAATGAAACAACGATATATACCATAACTGTGATTAGAACTATTTGGAAGCAGAGCCTAAACAACGACTTAAAAGGCAACCTCTTCTTACAGATTCAGATCTTGGACTCATCATTCATGCCTTCAACTTTTCAAAACTTGACTACCGTAATGCACTCTGTGGGTAAACTATCCCTTGAAGACAGCTTGAAGAATGAATCACACGTAACACATTACAAAATGTGCTTCTGAGCCTACTTTCTGTGGCTTTTGGAGCATATGTCAGGTTCTAACTTATCACTGATACATTTCTCAACAGTTTTGTTTAGGTAGATTTTACAGGTGATTTCCTCACCTGCTGGGCCACAGTTCTGTGACTTCATCTCCCACTTGAGAACCATCCCCATAGGAGCAATGACCACCTCTTCACAATGGGCAAACACTACCAGCCACTTTTCAAGTCCCCATCTGAAAAACAGGCCTCTCTCTACAGAGGCTGAGCTTGCAAAAAGGCTCCCATTTCAGTGCAGCCCTGAGCATCACAAGCTGGCAACCCTAGTTAACTTGCAGGACTTGGAAACAGAGAAGGAATTGCCTGAATTAATGGGTTACACACACTGCTTGCTGTAAATGAAGAAATATTATAGACTTTCTCCTTGGTTATTTTTGTTAATGCTGCTGCTATATTGATGTAAGAGCCTTGCCACACAATAATAATAATAATGACTTTATCTTGTAAGTGTGCCTTATTAATTAAGCCCATATTAATTAAAAGTCTTAATGTAACACATAAACACACAGAGAGAGGGAGAGAAAGAGAAAGAGAGAATATCTCAGGGTGGTGTACAAAATATATCAAAATAAAAATACACATAACAGTAACAATACGCCACAATAAAAGCCATCACCAAAAATTTGGCAGTAAAAATCAGTTGGGCCTTTAACAAACACCAGAATAGTGGCACCTATCATACCTTGTGGGTGCGGCTGTGATTCCAGAGGCTAGGCACCATAACAAAACAACAAGAAGAACCAAACTGCAACAAAGGCCATCCCTTGGGTTGCTACTGGATGTACCTGTGCAGGCAGCAGAACAACCAGAATGCCCTCAGTGGAGAGACAGGCAGGCATTTTGAGAGGAAGCCATTCTCTCAGGTAACTTGGCACCAAGGTTTTAAAGGCTTTATCATCAATAACAGCATGCTGTGCTGACAGCTCCTTGCCATGAAGTGCAGGCCCCTAACCAGATGCATAATGTGCTCACTGTATGCTCCCTCAGTTGTCAAGCTAGCAGCCACATTCTGTACCAGCTGCAGATTCCTGACCAACCTCAAGGGAAGCCCCACTCGGTGTGCATTGCAGCAATCTAGACTCGGTGTTATCAATGCATGGGCCACTGTCTTGCGCTTGGGGGTCTACCATAGCTCTGAATATCCTGGCCTATATCATTTCATAGCCCAGAGGCACGAGAATGCAGATATTCTGGGCTTTAAAGTCAGATTTATATTTTGCTCTGTGTTGTGTATATTTGGAGTAGCAGTTCTTTTTCTTGCTTGGTATCAGAATTCAAATCAGAGCGAGGCTCACAAAAGGTATTAATCGAAGCAACAGAATCCCTTTTTACTCCTTTCATGGTTAAGTGAAGCTTGCTCCTTTTTTATTTTCTAAGTATGGTTAGGCGCCTCAAGCATGCTTGTTAGGATGGAAAAAGCGTGCAAATCCCAGACCAAGGGCTCTGCCAAAAGTCTCTTTAGACAGGCAAGGCAGCCAAAAGTATGCTGAGAGCATGCCAGAGCCATACTGGGTGGCTAAAATTAAATAAACAGTTAATAAAAAGATTTTAAGTCAACCAAGATGAATACAAACTTGCAATCTATCTGCTTTATGAAAAGGGGATCTGCCATAGCAATTGAAGTCCTCCACACTTACATCTCTGCACTTAAGACAAGAAAGAGTGGAGCTAAAAGGCGGTCTCTATTTTGCATGCAGAAAAAGAAAGGGAAATGCATGTGAACAGATCAATGCATCTTCTCCCGCAGTGAGGGCTTCCCCTTTAAAACCTAAACCCAGCCTGCCCCCTGTTGCCAGCAATTTACAAATTATATCCTGCAGCAATGGGCAAACATCAGGCAGGCACCCGGTGACATCAATACCAATAAGTCTTTTGAAACAAAAGATGGCCCATATCAGGAGATCACTTCATTATGCACATCTGAATGCAATATATGTATCATCCCTTCATTATAAAACATGGTCAGTCCCTAACCAAGAACATCCTCTGATTGTATTAGCCTCTAATGTAAATGCAGTTGTATATGGGTGTCCATGAAATTAATTCTCTATCAGCAATAAAGATGAACATCTCCCAGGATCAAAAAATGCCTCCATAAATATCAAATGCTGTAATATGTTTTCTATCTATCTATCTATCTATCATCTATCATCTATCCCTTTGTTCAAATCCGTTCTGGTATTATTTATTTAGATGCTAGTAATAAATGCTACTAGAAATGATAATGAATGTGTAGCCTTCCAGGAAAATAAAGCATGCAGGGTGGGGGTGGGAGTTCACTAAGTATAATTTGTTTCTGCTACTGCCACTGTTTTAGTTAACACTTCACAGATTGCTTTTTAGTCAATTCAACTCTCTTAGAATTGAACTACAAGAGATAAGATTGTGGCAGGTGAACAGGAAGCGGTTGGGTTGAGTGGGTTTTGCTACCATGGGCCATCAGGAAGGGATGGGGAGAAATTCAATTCCATATGCATTCATAGGCAAATCTCCCTAATTCACACTTTCTGTAATAAAATGTGAAATGAAATACAACCATCCTTTGAACTTCTCCAAAATCTGCAATGTGGTTCTCCAGCCAAGGAATATGTACAAAATGCACATGATAATAGAAATGCAAATGTTCATGAAAATAGCATACCAATAGTGCCTTATAAAAGGGGGGAATTGCTACGCAAAAATATGTATTTTTTAGGCAAAATTGTACCCAAAGATGTGACTATTAGGAGAAAGTTACACTAAAAAGCTGCTGAATTTTCATGAAGATTTGTGTTTTTGTGTTTTTTTTAAAGAAGTCTCGATCTGCTGTGAAAATGCAGAGAAATGAACATAAGAACGGAAAAAATGACAAAATTAAATTGAGTGATCCACCCATCCCAACCTGGTGAGATTGACTTTGCTGGTTGTGTGCAGAGTGTAGCTGCTGGTGTCTCAGACTCCTTTGGGCAAGGATACCTGGGGTCTCTTAGTAGCTGTGCTATTGCGGCTCATGTATTGAGCATGCTGTAATGTCCTTGTGGGTATTTCACATGTTGAGATGGCATGGCATGGTCCTGGTCAAGCATCCAGTCTGGGTTGGCCCCCTCCATTTCTGGGCTGCCTGATGGAGTAGCTTCTGCTACCTATTGAGATTGATGAGCAGTAGTGGGTTTACCAAAGATACCAAAGGCATTGCTGGGGATATTTTTGTGATCCTGGAGAATATTCTTGTGGCAGCTTTTAAATATTTCCTGCTGATGTGTTTCACCCTCCTGTCCTATAACTTGTATTGGATATAGTGGCTGTTCCACCCATGTAGCAGCAATGTATCTCCAGCCACACATCACCATGGAAGCACAGGATTGCTGTACTCATCATATTTTCCTATATTAGCCTTCTCTCTCTCTCTCTCTCTCTCTCTCTCTCTCTCTCTCACACACACACACACACACACAGAGCGAGAGCATAAGTGCAAATGAGTTGGTCTTAATTAAAAGCACACTATTTTTATATTTTCATAGCTTTCCTTGTAACATTTACTTCCTTTAAGCTATGAAAGATGTCCAAACATTTTGAAGTATACAGCCAATGTTACCAACATGAATAAATAAAAAAATATTGGCAGGTGCATGCCTTTGCTGTACTCTTCTCAGCACCTGTCAATTACATTTCTGTTCAGATGTGTAGAAGCCAATAAGTGTTTTACTCTCTTTTTTTTAAAAAAAAAGCTTACTGTTGATTTTAATTATGTTTTCATATTTTGAATTACCTGTTTTCAACTTAGTTTTTTATTAACAATTTCAATGTTTGTTATACTTTTTTAAAACTGCTTGGAGGCTTTATCTGCAGTTAATCAGTATATAAATTGTATTAAATAAAAATAAAATAAATACTGTTATGGAAAGTAAGCAAAGTTAAGTCATAGAGATTCAGGAACTGATTATATCACTTGCTCATTGTTTCAGAGGCAAATGTGGCTTTAAAGCAGTGCTTTTTTCTTAAAAAATGTTTAGGGGTACTCTCATTTTGACTCAAGAAAATCACCATTTTATAGTTCAAATCGGGGGAAATAAATACAGTAAGTGAACAAAAGTAAAAAGTTTCACAAAATATTTAGGGGTATGCATCCCCCTGTATCCTCCCAGGGAAAAAACACTGCTTTAAAGTATACATTTTTCTTTCAGATTTGATAGCAGTTAAGGGAAATTGTGCATAAAATTAATATATTTGTGAAGATAACAAACAAAAATGCATTATATCAGGAAGAATTGCTTGCAAGGCTTTCAAAATTCACACTAAAATTTTGATGAATTTTCACGAGGGTGAAAAATAAATAAATCACAAATGGTTGCAGAAACGTGGAGAACTGAATTTAAAACTTGAGAAATGCTGCCATCCCTACTCCCACCTATTCTCCAAGTGACAAAGGACTGAGGTATTAGTACATTTCTGCTGCACTAGGCAAATATAGACCATGAGACATTTTTCAAAAATAAAACAAGAACCCACCAGTGATGGGTTGAAGCAACATCCAGCAGGTCCCGAGTTGAACCTGAAACAGACATGAAGCCAAGGTGGAATTTAGAGCATTATAGACAAAACACAGGATGAGGCTTCATTTCAGGTCCGATTGTTTGCCTAGTCCGATATTGTCTATTCTGTCTGGCACCAGCTCTCAGTGGACTTATCACCTATTCTAGGCTCCTTTGTATTTAGCGAAGCTGAGACATTTGTACGCAAAGGATGCAGTACCATTGGGCTATGGTTCCTTTTGTCAGGGAGAGGCAAACGGGAAAAGATTCAAGAACAGAAACCAGCACTTATAGAGAGCCTAAAGAGATCATTAGCAGCCTGTCGTCTGACAGTGAGTCTGACACAGGGAGGGAGGAGGATGAGCCTGGAACAAGTCATTCTGTACACAGAGGAAGTCAGGGGCGGGGTTTCCACAGACTTGGATGCTGGTTAAAGAAAAGGGGGGGAAAGGTAGATGCGGCAACTGTGCCAAAAGGGCCGGACGTAAATTGAAACGCTGGAGATGTACTTTTGAACTTTGTCAATAAATCAAATAGATTGGAACTGGCCAATCAAAGGCCTGGAAACGATGCCTTATGAGGAATGGCTAAGGGAACTGGGCATGTTTAGCCTGGAGAAGAGGAGGTTAAGGGGTGATATGATAGCCATGTTCAAATATATAAAAGGATGTCACATAGAGGAGGGAGAAAGGTTGTTTTCTGCTGCTCCAGAGAAGCGGACACGGAGCAATGGATCCAAACTACAAGAAAGAAGATTCCACCTAAACATTAGGAAGAACTTCCTGACAGTTAGAGGTGTTCGACAGTGGAATTTGCTGCCAAGGAGTGTGGTGGAGTCTCCTTCTTTGGAGGTCTTTAAGCAGAGGCTTGACAACCATATGTCAGGAATGGTCTGATGGTGGTTCCTGCTTGGCAGGGGGTTGGGCTCGATGGCCCTTGTGGTCTCTTCCAACTCTATGATTCTATGAGCCCGGAGTTTTATCTATGCCAGCTTGACAGCATAAAGCCTCTGATAGCTTGGGACACCTTTCAGATTTTGGAGTCTGGTAGAATGTAGGAAGCTGACCTGCCATTAAAATGACAGCTCTACACAGACTTGATTCCAATGAAAGAGTTGCTGAAATGAAATTTGTTCATCTGTTGAACTCAACAGGCAGAAAAGATATAGAGCTGTTGCTCTATAATAGCACATTTCAAGTGATTTTCATCCACTTCATATGTGGGAGAATTTTTTTGCCTCTTCTCTTCTTTTACAAAAACACTTTAAAAAATATTTGCTCTATATTGAAAATATTTGTTTACTAAAAAGTAGAGGAGTCCTCACAAGGCGGTGCACCATTCTAAAAATTGCATGAGAATAACATAAAATCATCAGTTCTAACACATGTGGACCTTAAACTGAACAGTGCAAGTTACCGTAATCTAAAGCACAACAGTTAATAAAATGCAGAATGAAAGAAAAGTAAAGCAAAATATTGCTGGCCAGTAATAACATGTTTGTCCATATTCTATCCATATATTGGATATTTGTTTTTCATTTTTCAAAAACCTCTATGCCAGTCTTCTCCTTTATTTCTACACGAATAGACTCAACAACTACAAATTTCCCAGAATCCATGCAACAGTGCATGAGCAAATAAGTACCCAGAGTGGGATGCAGTAATGTCCTTGTGCCAACATCACTCCTGGGATACAAAACAGAGCCAATACAGCACCGCAAAATGTGTTGCCACTCATTCCCAAAACTACTGTTATTTGCCAGCTACACCAGCTATAACAGAATAATGAAAAGCAGTTGGAGACCTTCACCAACACTTTATATGTATGTTCTTGAGGTTTGCTCTATTTCAAGGGTGGCTGATTTATGCCCTCTCCCCAATGTGGAGGACTCCAATTCCCATGAGCCACAACCAGCATTACCATTTGTCAGGGATGATGGGAGTTGTAGTCCAGCAACAACTGGAGGGGGGAAATTAGGTCCATTATTTGGAATATAACTTAGAGACAAACTCATGCCACTAGAATGGATGCACACTGCAGTGTGCACTCAGCAGCTTCAATGCCGAGTGCCATCTGCATAAACCTGCATTAAGCAGAGACTCTCCCCTCCCACCCCCTGTGTTCTTTTATTACGCACAACTCTAAAATAGAGCTGTAAGGTTTTGAAAAGGCCAAGGGTGGGAAAATGTGAAAGCAATTATAAAAGCAAATCAAAAGTAGGAGGTTCAGCAGGGAGCAAAATGTAAATGTCAGAAAGAAGTTATCACCAATAATTCAGCCATGGAGTCATGAGAAAAAATGCCCACAGGGAAAGAAGGAAGCTACTGGAAAATGACAGCAAGCCCCGTGGTCCCAGCCACAGAACTAGGTCTTGCTTTTTGAAAGCAATGATACTCTGCAGAGTGCTGGAGCATTCATTGTTTTTGTCGATGAATCCCTCTGGGCAGTTGTGGATGAGCAAGACTTGCTTAGTATGCAGCTCAATCCTATACATGATTACTTAGAAATAATTCCCATTTTGTTCAAGTGGTTTACACCCAGGTAAGTGAGCACAGGATGCAGTCATATAGAAACTGACAAGGTGGCAATAGACAGGCAGATGGATATCCAAACATAGTTAGATATCAACCATAACTAGGAAGCTGCAAGTCAATTACAAGAATTTTAACAAATCCTTCCTATATGTAAGGCTGATATCGTGCAGCACCCATAGGAGGATTTGTAGTGCCATATCACAATCCTTCATTTGCATGAAGTTAGAGCATAGTCTGCATTTGAGGATTACTTGGTTGAACCATCAGTCCCAGGTTTATCAGTTGATGACCTGTGCTTCTTAGAGAAGTTTTCAGAAGCTTGTTCTCAGGAATATGTCTCAGGTGATTTGGGTGCTGCAGGGCTCCATGGTAGGTCACTGTCTGAGAGGCCACAGCATCAAAAGCTGCCTTATACCAGGCCATTCTATCTGTCCATCTACCTCAAGATTGTCTACTCTGGCTGTGGCTCTCCTGTGTCTCATGAAGGCATCTTTCACATTACCTGTTATATGAACTGACCATTTCACCTAGAGATGCCAGGAATCGATACGGGGACTTTATGCATGCATGCATGTACTCTACTAATGAGCTATGGTCCTTCCACTCACCTCCTCTAGAGGCATACGGAATTTAAGGGAATGCAGCAGGCTATTTCAGCTATATCTTAGCCCAAAGGGTCTTGCTCATGCCGAGTCACCGCAGGAGACTTCAAATGCAGAAAATGCTTTTCCTCTCTTGAAGTGAAAAAGGTTAAGAATAATGTAAAAGTGCACAAGAGAAATGCAGAAGCCCATTTGCAACAAAGGCAATTGGCCGACATGTTTTAAGATACAGGTGAAAAGATTGCCAAGGTTGTGAAATTTCAAAATGACACGATCAATTAACTGCACTTAGGAGAGTGGGCAACGGTATACAGAGGACCACATCCAGATGGAGCCATTAAGCAGCTCCCAATTCACTGATCATCTGAGATCATCTGGGGGGAAAGCAAAAGGTTTTGTAAAGAGCAATTCAGCCTTAAGGTCTTGCCAGAATCTTCTTGGAAGATTGTCCATCTATTTGTTGCCTTAAAAATCTCCCCCTGCATAAGGATAAAGCATGCAAAGTCCTAATACAAAACAGTCTCTGTTCTAAAGTTTTCACTCCAGTGTGAAAGGCCAGGCAGTGCTTCTTTCATTTAGTTGCACCATTTGAATAAATAGAAGTTGCTGCCCGAGCAGCCAACTTGGAGGAGTAGAAAGAAACAGCAACTTGTAACACTTGGCTGTCTATATAATATTTGAATTTGCAAAAAAGAAGGAGGAAGCAGCCATCTCCTTATATTCCAGAATAATCCATTATTCCATTATATGTTACCCATATTCTAACCTCTAAGACTAAACTTGGTGAAGGATGAACATTAATATTCACAGTCTGCAGCATCTTCACAGATGTGCTGCAGGACACATACAGTCCACCAAGAACTCCTAGGTTTAGGTTTACTGAATGAATTGCTCCCCACAAAAAAGTCCTAAGCAATTTACAGCAAGAATATAATAATAATAATAATAATAATAATAATAATAATAATAATAATAATACACAAGCATGTTAGAAATACAGGACTAAAAACAAATGGTAGTGGTGTCGGTCTTTGACTGGCATGGAAATGATGACAAAGTTGGCATCAGGCAGACGTCCTTGGGGAGAGCATTCCCTAGACAGGAAGATACCATGGAAAATGCACATTCTCTTATCACTACCCTATAGACCTCCCTCTGAGGTGGCCCTCACAAAGGACCTCACAAAGAAGGTTTAGGATCAGAGTTTTCCTTTTCCTAGATGAGCTACCTTCTCAGCATTTTGAGCCCCATTTGCCCTGCTAAATATATAAGCCAACCATTTATATTTTTTAAAAAAGCTTATCAAAAAGTTTCAAGAGACATTGCAACAAGCTACCAATGAGTAAAGGAGAAATCATGGTTATTTTCTGACAAACTCATTATCTCTCCTCTCCCCCTAATCGGATAAAACAGGCAGCTAAACTGCCATTTAAACTGACTGCATGAGCATATGCAGAAGAGACAAATAACAAGAAGCTTTCATAAAATATGCTTGATTAATTCAACTGTGAGAAAAGAGACAACCAGAGCAGATGTAACTCTTGTTGATTATAATGTAAGGGGTCCTGACCACAAGCGGAATTGTGCAGAACTCAAGCATGTTAATTCTGCCATGCTCTGATTCATCCCGGGAGGTCAAAGTGAATAAAAGTGGGTCTTTCTTTCTCCTGGTAGTGCTGTCAAAGTTATTCTAGTCCTGGCTAATGGAGGGGTTAGGGAAGACCTGGCATCTAATTAATGTCGATTACAAACACTGAGTCTCTGGAAATAATAGTCCTAGGGGGAAACAAAGGGCTCACACGAAGGAAACATCTGTAGCTCAGTAGACAATACTGAACATGTAGCATAGAAGAGTACCCGTAGGTCACTCTCTAAGGTTGCAGGATGTTATTTACTGCCATCTGCAGGCCACATACATAAATCTGGTAACACAAGAAATAATATAAAAAAGAGCTTGGATTATGAATATGTGCATGATTCAACAAGAAAGCATTCCTTTTTGCCTCAGGACAATTAAACTATACTTGTAGGCTTGGCATTCTCCTAACTCTTGTCTCTGTTTCTTAAAACCTCCCCAAAAAGCTGATTATGTTAAAGTAAGTGAGGGGAAGCCAAGAGTATCTTCTGAACAAGAAAATGGATTTTGGCTACAACTGTAACCACAGGAGATGCAGAAAGAAAGCTAAACAAAATAGATTTGTCTGCATTTAAATTACAATTCTTTCATAATCAGGGATCACACAGAGACTTTCCGTATAAGGGGAAACCTTGTTTACTAAATGGCCTGACACAGCATTCATGTAATCAAAAGATGGGTCTTCATATAGGCTTGCCACATATACTAATAGTGATAATAAACTCAGTTCCCTGAGTTCCAGTCCTTATTCAGCCAAAATGCCACCATCAACATATACGAGGTATCAGCAGACTTGTGAGAGCCCTAACGTTTGCAGAAATACATGTTAAAAAAATATTTCAGGAAGAATGCAGTATTGTCAAAAGTGGCTAACATTTGCAAATGCTAGTGTGAGATCTAGCAATACTTTTGTTACTGACTGGTAAGCTTTAAGAACCTATTTTCAAGGTCCATTTCCCAATACTGTTTAGTTCTTTAACGCAAAAAATGTTGCTGAGGTTTCATGTGCCATTTAGGAAGGTGTGGAAGAAATATAAGGTGCTTCCAGACTATCATTATTTTATTGTGGGATTCAATCACCTACTGGTGAATTCAGGCAGCACACAGCAGATTTGGAGCTCTTGCGCAACAAACCTGCTTTCCTTTCACGATCAGACTATATTGTGACAATGAAAGTGATGGGAAATGGCACTGGAAAGTATGAACCTAACAGGAACATGTTGGATCAGGTCAACGACTCATCTAGTTCGGCATCCAGCTGCAGGACCTGAGAACAAGAACACTCTCCCTTCCTGCAGTTTCCAGTAACTGGTATTCAGAAGGATACTGCCTTCGAGCACAGAGGTAGGGTATAGACAAGGTGGCTTAGAGCCATTACCCTCCATGAATTAAGTAAGCAAGTATAATTAAGTATAACACTTGCTTTGACACAACATCATCTAACCTCCCTGCAAGCAAATCAATGTGAATACAGTACTCATTAAGTAGCAAACACCATCTAATATTCCTGCAAGCAAATCAGGATGAAAGTTCAATAAACAGGTTGTCTGGAAGTACCCATATCACCATCCACCTGGCAAAAAAGTGGGACTAATTCTAGGTATGAGAATGAGGCCAAGTTGAATCAGAATAGTCCATTTTCTTATCAATAGTTAGGTAAAGGGAATGACCATAACTGTGTCGGGACAAACAGAAGGATCAATGAAGGTAGATTGTATGTTTATTGGAAGCAGTCCTACTGTGTTATAATCTAGATTTTAGATTTATTTATTTTCTTACCCCATGTTTGGGTTACTCATTGTGATGCAAGAGTAATTGTATTGGGTATAATCCTGTATACTGCTCGAGATGACTATGATTAATTAAGCAGTAGCCAAAATGCTGAAATAACTAAATAATAATATTCAAGATCTCTCTCCTGCTAGCGTCTAATAAATGTAGCAGCAGCTACGTGCCAACACTATGTGCCCCTGGGGAAAAGTTTTGCTAGTGCCCCTGAATGTTTTTTTCTGATACTTTCTGTACTTATACATTGCAAGTACTCACTTTCATAAGTAAACAGGGGGAAGTCTCAATATAAAAATTCAGGACAGTGTTGCCTTTAGATTCAGTCAAATGATCAGAAAAGTTTTGCAAATCATATTGCAGTTTGCTAGTTATTCATCACTATAATTTTTTCAATTGGCCAAAGTTTGCATTTCTTGTAAGAAACCAGTAGAGGGCACTTTATGATCTCATATGCAGTACATGAGGAAATTAATGAACAAAATGTATCTACCTTTGTTTTATCAATAATGTGTTCTGTTATTCAACATGGAGATATTCTTGCCAACAAGATCTTGGGAACATTTCTGTAGATAATAGGTAACACCTGCTCTTTGCCTTCATAACAAAGTTACAAATCCTTTTTGGTAAAAAATAGTCTCAGTTATGCACTTGAAACACATGCAACATTGATATCTGATACAAATATACCCGGTCGTTGGATATACATTAAGAATGGAAGTAAAATGCTGCCTTTTTATGTTTGTTGGAGTTGTGGAACTGTTTTTTATTTTACTTGATATGCACTCTTTTGTATTGTTTTTAGGTTTTTATTTATGTAAACTCCTCTGGGGCTTTATTGGCAAAGGGCAGTATATAAAATGGCTAAACAAACAAACAATAATATTCTAAATGAAATAAATGTTATTTAAAAATATTTGCTAGACAATTTCATTTCTTTTGTATCTTAGGTGAAGTGAAGTTACTATTGTAAGTCCTGCTGATATACAGCTTAATACAGTTCAGTGTGGATTGCCAGGAACAGTGTAAGATTTAGTAGGCAGCATCTGTCTGACAATTTGATCTATTCCAAATTTATGGGGGTGGGGGGACTTATGACAAGAACTTCCTGACCTGAAGAAAAATAAAACTGTGTTGGATCAGATCTGGTTGCCAGAACAACTTCACCAACAATGTATGCAAATACCTTTACAAAGCCATTCAGTTAGAGAACGGTAGCACCTCAACCCAAAACCATGTACAAACCAATCCACAAACAAAGGCAGTTTAATCTGGCATATGCCACAAAATTCACTGGAGGCAATGTATTTGATAGGCCAATTTATGACATTTATCCATATCTGTGAAACGTCAGCAACGCTTTACAAGTTAAAAAAATCTCTGGTTGGTACAATTCTGTGGGGCATCTGGAAATTGCATTAGAGACTCCTTGCCTTTTCTAATACAACTATAGTTCCCAGGTCTTCCATGGCTGGAAGCCAGCTTGGAAACTGTAATAAAGACACAGGTATGCATTCCCTCAGGTCAGGGAACCTCCTTTTTTTGTGTGTGGAACAATGTGTTTTCTCAGTTTGCTTTGGTTCAGCTCCTCAGCATGGCCACCTCCAGGTTTAGCAGGGCTCTCAGCAGAAACCACTACATAGTCTTCCCCTCCTGTGGTCATGGTGTCTGATAGTGTGTAGTCCAGCGTTATTATTTTTGCCACTATGAAAATGGGGACAAAGTATTAAGAAATGGTTAAATGGTAGCTTCCATTTCCACTCTGCCTTAATGGAGGCAGCCCCCATGACAGCGGGATACTGTAGGTTAAGGAAAAACAAGGGTGATTAAGGGTAAATCATCCTTGCAAATTCCCACCCCACCCCCCAGGGACAGGGGGAACGGGTTTCACTCGCAGTTCGTCTCCGTACCTGGCTCTCACCCCGGCATGGAATGTGGGGGGTAGGAAGGCGCTGAGTGCAAAAGCACCTTACCTGGTGTGATGGCCTGGGAATCCGATTCAGAGGCTGAACCTGAGGAATCCCAGCCTGCACAGGAGTCCCCGCCTCCAGGGCCGGCTGAGCTGGGGCAGGGCCTTGATTATGAAGCACCTGCACCTGTGCCGGATCCTCAGGAGCAGGCACCAGGTGAATCCACTCTGGCTCCGGAGGCGATTGAGGATGCATTGCCTACAAGTGTGCCTCTCCCAGCTCTGTCAAGGGAAGGTGAGTCTCCCCCTGGGTCCAGTAACCCTCTGGCCTCTCCTGAGCTGCAGAGGCTCAGGGCAGAGAGGCGGAGGGAACTGGTTTCTCCCAGGAGGAGTGCTCGCCTTAAGGCCAGGAGAGGCGGGTCACCTGGGGGCCGGGACCGCCCCTGGCCTCAGAGAAGATAAAGGCCAGTCAGCCCAGTCCCAGGTTGCAGGAGCAACCTCGTTGAAGAGCTGTTTCGGCCAGCACCCAGTCCTGTTCCTCCAGAGTTCCTGTCCTTGCCCGGCTCCTCGCTTTGGACCCCGCTTCGCCCGTGGAGGACAGTCTACCGACTCTCGACCCAGGTCCTGGACCTCTCCCACGGTAACCTCCCCCCGGGAACAGCACACCTGGTGAAAACTCTCCAACGTCGCTATTAAGAAGAAGAGGTTCTCCTGTTAACTAGAGCTTAATTTGACTAAAGTACAGCTGCATGCTGGAAGAGATGAGATCACAAACTGTGGAACAAACCAGCTGCAAGGACTTTAAGGTTTGAATTTGAGATAAGACTTCATTCAGTGCAAAAGACGTGGGGGGGGGAGCCTACGGTTTCTTTATTTAAAGTTTTCTTCTCTACCTTTATGATTCGGCAACCCTCCCCTGAATGATAGTTCAAATTATATTTGTACAAGTAAGGATGAAAGAAATTGGATTATAAATATGGAATATAACATTAAACGGAACTGTGTGTGTGTAAAAAAGGGGGGAAGGGAGGGAAGCTCTATTTTGCAAAAGGTTTACGATGGAAAATTAAGAGCTGACTCTTCCCAATCCTTAGTATCTATGAAGTGAACTGAATAATGCTAAGAGGACTTGAAATTTAATCTAATTTAATTTAATTAGAAGGATAATTGTCCATATATCTTTAGCTGGAAGGAAGGATGAAAAGAGTCTGTGAGCTGCTAAGGAACTGACTAGGTGTTTTATTGAGTCATCTGCAGTTTGACAGACCACTCTTCTTCCCAGGCTGAGGGGGGAAATGGTGACAACAGTTTATTTACTGGGACAGAGCAACTTTTGGAGCTGTTGTTAAAGTTCTCGGTGCAAACCAGGAAGCACGGGATGGAGCAATGGAGAAATTTCTGGAGCAGCAATGGGATATCATCCCCACCCAAGGCATGACAGATAATAGCAACCATTGGGGGAAAGAAAGACATAACATCTTACAAGGACAGGAAGAAACAACATTTTTATAAATCATTTAATGTGTTAACACAAATAGAAGTTATTAATATTGCAGTTGTTGTATAAGGGATTATTATGATGACCGAAATGTGATGGAAACTAATAATATTTTGCAACGCAAAAATAAAGAAAATCATCAAGTCTAGCACACGGGGGACCACTTTAACTAAATTATATAATTCAGTATTTGAACGATTGATATTAATAATTACTTTAAAAATGGTATTGTTATAATGAGGCCAATATTGGACTGTAACTGAAAACTAATAAAAATATTATATAAAAAAAGAAATGCTTAAATGGCAAGCACTAGCTTTTGCTGCTGCCTGCAATATATATTCCCCATAGCATCACTGGAACTGATGCTAAGTCAGGACCATGAGGCATTGTGCGGGGATTAAAACTGTGGCTTCAGCTGCCTGGAATCTAGAATGGTTAAATGAGAAATGGTGGCCACAGGTGTCTGTAACTGCCATTTTGAGTCAGTAGTGGGCCTAGTTGAGAGACTGGGACAGTCAGCAGCTTCAATGATCTTTTCTTTGATTAACATGAATCTGCATGTCAAAAACGGTATTTGCATTTTTTTGTATGTATCCTTTATTCCTCAGACTGTAGAATGTAAGATATCTCGATCATAAAATCATCTGCTTTTATCTGGTTGACCATTGTGAGAACAAGATGATGGACTAAATGGGCTCTAGGCCTGATCTGGCAGGCTCTTCTTATGTTTTTATCAAACAAGTCAGCAAAATATTGAGGTACAAATGAAATGTAGAACAACTCTTCACAACAGAAAGGCAAGGTACTTGGTTTCCGGGAAGACCAAGAAATGCACCGGTTCTCCTGGGATTTGATCCTGTGGCATTAAGGACTGTAAGGACTGTAAAACATTTCACAACTGAGACTTCCTCCTGACAGCTTTGTACTATACATACAAATAAACTTACAATTAGCACTACTTTTTACCACAGAGAAAACTGCAAGAGAAACAAGTGTTTTAAATTTTTGTTTTTACAATCCTGGTAATTATAGCTGGAACTAAGCTTTTTTAAAAAGAAAGAAAGAAAATTGAAATCCTCTAACTGTTGGTGAATTCTAGTTTCTTCCTGAAGAGGTATTATCCTGTATGAATTTTAAAAAGCAGGATCTTCAGCACTGAATAATCTGGTTAGCATATTCATTTATTTCTCTTCTCTCTTCCTCTCTCTCTCTCTCTCTCTCAAAAAAAAAAAAAAAGAATGGAAAGTGAGGAAAACAGAGAATATGTCATAATTTGCTTCAGCTGTTTTAAGTGGATATAAAAACTTCCTCAAGGGTTTTGCAGCAAATGAACAAATTGAGGCTTTTGCCAAAGGTTCCTGGTATCTATCGTGTGTAGAAAGAGCCCTATCTCTGCTTTGCCTCATGAATCCTAAAGAGACCATTAAGCACCAGCATCATAAATTGCCTAACTGACAGAGCACCGTGTGAACATTAAATGTGCAGTCATTTCTCTCCCCTATTTTTGCTACATGGTAACTCAACTAAACTAGAATTCAAAATATTGCCTTGATGGTGATGGTGATGACTATGAACTAGGAAAAAAGTACTAGCAAAAAAGATAGCCCCAAATAACAGGCACGAGAACCCAGCATTTGTTTCATCCAAGCCATGGAAATGAAGGGGAGTAGCATGATAGCGTTCCTCTGTAATCCAGGTTTTTGCTGGTGGAAGGACCTGAGACAGAAAAATAACTCCAGCAAATCTGCAAGCTGCTTATCTGAGTGCCTCCCCCAACCTAACATTGTGCATCAACTCGCTGCCTAAGGCTCCTTGGTGTCTTCTAAAGGCAGCACCTCCAGCCTTGGCTGACCATGTGGCTTCCATTTAGCAGCTTCCATTAATTATTTACTAGCTGAATACAACAGACAAATCTCTCTCCCCCACCCCCAGCAAGACCCCACAGGAACCAGTGCCATTCATGCTCTCTTCCTTCTTTTGCAGACAAAGAAAAGTCTCCTAATATGACTGCCTTGGCACTAAAAAGATTTTTCTAATGCTGCGAGAGCGGAAAGAATACAGCATTTATGAATCCAATGAAGCTGCAGGGTGAATCAGACCAGCAAAACAGAATGAATGATCAAATAAAAAAATTAGTGACAGATAAGAAATGTTTAATTGCTGCTATAGATCAGGGAATCCAGCCTAGCAATCAAGCCCGGATCAGACATATATTTAGGAGCACAGATTGTCACAGCTGTCAGTGAAAGCTAGATTTACAATATCTATTTTGTGAAGCAAATTGCTATAATATAATTTACTGCTCTGAATGCCTTTAATGGCTGGAATTTAAAATGTAAGAGATGTTCACACAGGCTTCTGCATTGCAATGCTGTTTTGACATGACGTCTGTTTCAAAGCAATTAGTGCTCTCTAATTACTATTTTTACTGGTTTCTAAATTTTTTAAAAGGCATGTATGAACCTGGAGAACGTTAGCTTGCAGTTTGCTTTCAGAGATGACAGAGCAAAAACTGGGAGGAAAACACACTCCCACATTCTTCTCTAGAGGTTTAAGTGAAACTTTTGAACGTAGCCAGCAGAACCAAACTGGTCGTCCTCTCGGGTGCTTGGGTTTGAGTTTGATTTGAGTGACTGCTTTATCTAGTGAGAATTTGTACCATCATTGCTTCTTATTATCTAAAGGGTATTCTGTCTGATGAATCAATAGTGAACCAATGCACTCAAAGTGTGCAAGTAAGCAGAAGACCAAGAAATGGTGGGGGATTGACTAGAGGGAATCTGGCATTCGATTTGTGCCATAGCTAACTTCCCAATTAAATCTTTTGGAAAGGGTTGTTCTTACAGTGGTGGCAGTGGAGAAGGTCTTCTTTTCATTGCATTTGCAAATGAGCCTCTCCACATGGCACTGTAACTAGGGTTATAAACTCTTGACGTCTGATATCTGGGAAGGGTTTTTGAGATACTGTGCAGAGCACGGCTAGTGTAGGCAGACTCTAGGTTTTTTTGGGGGGGTGCAGGTCTGGACCCCAGCTGTTTTAGTGGGGCCAAACAAAGCTAGAGCCTGACACTTAGGGGAAGGTCTAGAGGTGGAGTCTGGTGTAAAAGCTATCTATTCACTTTTTATTATTTAAATATTTATATTTATTGAAATGTTTAGTTAATAGTTTTTTCTAGTGTCAGTTCTATTCCCACCTTTTGTCCTCTGGGTTTCTGTCCCCATGTACATGGCTGGTTTAACCCTTACATTGATCAGTGTCAATACTCAACACTGGCAAGAGTTTGTCAGTGGCTCCCTAAGGAAAGGCATGCCTGTCAAGTGCAGCCATCGCAAAAGCAGACAATAAAAGGGGCATTGCCTAAAAAAAACCAACCATCTCTTCGCCATTCATTTCTTCCCCATTGTTGTCTTTAAATGGATGGCAATTACATCTAGGATGCTTTTAATCAGCACAGTAATCTTGAGGAAATGTCATGAACTGTTGTAACTGTAATTGAATGAAATTTAACTACACAAAAGTGTGCTTGGCTGGTTTTGTTTTCTTCTGTAAAACAGGGCTGAGACTAGAGGCCTTCATCCGCCATGCCGGTGAATCCACTTCCAATAATCAACAGCACTTTCCTAAATGTTATATCTTCCTCTTCAGATCGTGGGCTGTTAAAAATAATACTAAACCTGCAATTTCACTTTTGCACCTGTACACATACAAATCACTGGTGCAACATGAAAGTTTCAGAACGTCACTCTCTGCAGATTTGGAGTGGCTATTTCATATTTTCTTTACCAGTGGCTTGGTGTAAAGGTTGTGGTTACTGCTTAGACTGCTGCCTATATACTTACTGTACTGTAAGATAGCTAAAAGGTAAAGGTACCCCTGCCCGTATGGGCCAGTCTTGACAGACTCTAGGGTTGTGCGCTCATCTCACTCTAGAGGCCGGGAGCCAGCGCTGTCCGGAGACACTTCCGGGTCACGTGGCCATCATGACAAGCTGCATCTGGCGAGCCAGCACAGCACACGGAATGCCGTTTACCTTCCCGCTGGTAAGCGGTCCCTATTTATCTACTTGCACCCGGGGGTGCTTTCAAACTGCTAGGTTGGCAGGCACTGGGACTGAACAACGGGAGCGCACCCCACCGCGGGGATTCAAACCACCGACCATGCGATCGGCAAGTCCTAGGCGCTGAGGTTTTACCCACAGCGCCACCCGCGTCACCTACTGTAAGATAAGTTGCTTTTGAATAGAAAGCCTTCTTCTTGATTTGTGAGTCTCCAAATGGATTGTCATTTTAAATTACTGGCAGAGAATGTAGAGCCAGGGAGCAGTGCTGGATTTGGCATTTCAATTACATTTCGTATTTTCAATTAAATAAGAAATAATATGTAGGTTTGAATATTAATACGTAACCATTAATTCAAAAATTGCCAGAAACCTGGCAGTTTCAGGCAGGGAAGGAAGATATGAAAGGAATGAAAAGTAGTAAGCTCAACCATAAGAAATCTTTCGAGATGACCTGCACGGGTTCTGGTCTAAGGATTAAATATAATGTGTTAAATTAAGCTGATGTTTACATTTCTTTTCATATCCATCTGGATTTTGTTACATTTCATTGGTCCTGGTAATGGTCCAAAAGGCACATCAAAATCAACACTAAAGCACACACATTCTGCATTCTCAAAAACAAGTAAATAAAGGAAATTACAGAAACAGGCTGATTCTACTGGGTTTGAAATAGCACAGTGCATAATTTTTCAAACATTCTAAAATACACACACACACACACACACACACTGAAGGAATGGGAGGGAAAGGGGTAAAAGACTATGAAAATGTAGGAGGAGAGATGCGCTACAAGAACAAGGAAAGTGAGGGCATAATCCAAAGGAAGGATTCACACATGTATAGGAGAACGGTGGCTTCTGATATTAGTAGGGTTAATAGGAACATGCTGTTTCATTTTTCTGTTTAAAACATGAATATATTTTAAAAGCAGAGGAATGAGGATGCATTGTGCCTTTATAGAAATGCACATATTAGAACGGGGAAGCATTATAAACAAACAGCAGCATTTAAGCACAGGGGATACATACAGTGATGACAAATGTTATTTTGCTTGCTATTGTGAGATCATTTGTGAGCTAAAACACTATGTGCAGATCAGGCTCTACTACAGTGCGTGCAGCTAGGACACCAGGTGGTATGCAGCTCAGATCAATAATGGTGTCCAATTGTAACAAAATAAAATGACCCACTGGAAGAAATGGCTCCCATGGGCAGTACAAATCCCAGAGACATCTCTCTTCTGCTGGCATGTTCTGCATTCTAAGCCCTTCTGATTGTTTCCAGAGCCACAGACCTGTCATCTCAGGCGTGCATTAAACGGATGATTTTTTTTCCTGAGGTAAGCACCTACACAACCCCATGTGTAAGCGCATGACACATGGATAGGATGAGACTCTTCACTCCCTTGCGGTAGCTGACTAGCAACATTATGTGCTCCATAGGTTATTTTCATATGACACTTTACTGGTCTTTTGTAATTATTGGAAATAGATGGGGAAAAGGGGAAAGGTGGGCAGAACACCATTTGTAGGCTGCATGCTGTTTCTGAGGAAGTACATATCTATACCGTGGGGTGGCAGACATTGACATGACCAAGAGAATAAGAGAATAAAATTACCAAAGGACTAAAAAGAAAAGAAAAGAAAACCAGGAGGGCAAACTGAAAGACGCTCAGATTCATGCAGAGTCTTTCAAGTTGTCAGTTGCATATCACAATTTTGGAAAGGCTACGTTTATGTTTTCATGTTTCAAAGTAAGAAATTTAGAGCCATCAAAAATGTGTAAGGACAGTGGGTGCCATTTCAGGCCTTGTTTTTAAAAGGCTTCCATGTCAAAAGCTCTCTATACTGTACTTAGGAAACCGACATGTTTCAGGGAAGGCTTCAAGCATCTAGGTGTACAGTATACCAGCCAGAAGTCTTGAGATGGTGGAAGAAATTGGTTGGTTTTATCTCAAATCTGACCTTTCAGTCCTATGTCTTCCACCTTTATGGCTGTCTTCATCTTTTTGCCATGTTACTACCTCTGAGGTTTGTCTTACCCACTAAAGCAGTAGAAGAGATAGGCTGGTTTTGTTCCTCTTCCTATCAAGAAGAGTAGCACTGCAACTCTGCAGAAATTGTCAATGTGCTTTTTCTTGTTCTTTTGTGGGCAGTGAAGAGCACTCACTGCCATAACCCTCACCACCAGAAAAACTAAATTAAATTCAAAGCCATGAAATTGTAAATGACATCATTGATTGCACCACACAACTCCAAACTATTGTAGCAGAGCACTAGCTGGTAGAGATCTGCATTTTACCAGCAACAAAAGATTGCTTTGTGATTACAGAGAAAATGTGTTTTACTTGCAAAAAAAAAAAGGTACCGTACCTTGATTCTCAGCAACAACTATTACAACTGCTCATTTATAGTGCAATAAACCTCCAATCATCTGGAAAGGCTCTGAATGTGAAAGCATCTGAGACTATGTGCTATGTCATTTGCCTGACAAAAACTCCTCCCCATTATTGTCACTTTGCACATGATATGAAACTTAAAATAAAATGTGAATACAATAAAAATGCAGTAGTTGCATGTTACATTAACTTTCATTCCCACAAATTACATGATTGTCTCATGTAATTGCAGGAATAACCTCAGCATAAATGGTTTAGTGTTTCACACACACACACACACACACACACACACACAGTCATCCTGGAGCTGCTGAAGAATTTTGTGGTTCAAATATACAATCCTGCTAGAAAATGCAAGCTAGTCAATATATGCAGCGATATTTAGCTTTCTTCTCTTAGATTCAGGATATAAGGAACTGAATATTTACCAAATAAAATTTAATACAACCTCGTGGTTGGTTGGGTTTTTTACATTTGGGTCTTGACTAAAGCACTTACAGCAAAGGGAAAGAAACAAAGAGCCCAAATCATAATAATAATTTATACTTCTCAGGCATCTTCCATCCTGGAGTTTCATGTCACTTAAATATTAATGATTATCATGCATAACATATCTAGGAGCACAATGTAGCTTTACTCCTATTCTGAATAAAAAAAGTATTCAGCTGAAACAGATTTGCACACACAAACACATCATATTCTCAGTTGGTAAAAAAAACCACCTCAATATGACTTTCCATGTTGTTTTTGTAAAATGTTCAATGACTACCCCCTCCCCCTTAAAACATTATTGATAGTTCTGAAATACTGTATATGCATCTGGTTAGGAGGCTGGGTGTGTTTGAATTCTATATTGTTCTTTCTTCTATTCAAAGCAGGTGGATGAGATCATGTGGAGATTTCCAAGGAGTTGTCATTAATATGATGATGAGTAATACTCCATCTTGGTCTTTTTGCTTATATGACCCAATTCTTCTCATGAATTATCTATCTGTAATGAATGACTAGATGCTGCCCTGAGTACCACAGAGGTGTCATGGAGGGAGAGGTCAGATCCTGAGGAAGAATCAAAGCAGCTCAGATAGTTGGATTTCCTAGGGCAGGGTCCTAACCAGATGGCGGAGGGGGGGAGTGTCTGTGAGACTCCAATAAGTGTCAGAGCCCAGGGAAGGGGCCAATAGCAGGATGTAGAGTAGAATCAATGGGAAGGACTAAGCAGATTGTCAGAGAAGTGTTCTGCTCCTCTGCCACCAGACACTCCTAGGCAGACCCCTCCTGCTGCAGAGCTACCCTGGCATCTCCTGCCAGTGGAGAGCCTCCTCTGGAGAAGAAAGCTACAGGCAGCAAATCAGACACTCTGCTGGCACCAACTCCCTCTCCCTCTCTAAGGACACAAAGACACCAGCTCTGGCACTAGTAAAGGTAAAGGTACCCCTGCCCGTACGGGCCAGTCTTGACAGACTCTAGGGTTGTGCGCCCATCTCACTCAAAGAGGCCGGGGGCCAGCGCTGTCCGAAGACACTTCCGGGTCACGTGGCCAGCGTGACATCGCTGCTCTGGCGAGCCAGAGCCGCACACGGAAACGCCGTTTACCTTCCCGCTAGTAAGCGGTCCCTATTTATCTACTTGCACCCAAGAGTGCTTTCAAACTGCTAGGTTGGCAGGCGCTGGGACCGAACAGCAGGAGCGCACCCTGCCACGGGGATTCGAACCGCCGATCTTACGATCGGCAAGCCCTAGGCGCTGAGGCTTTAACCCACAGCGCCACCCGCGTCCCCTAGCTCTGGCACTAATGGACTTCAAAAGCCCAACCCACTCAAAGGGGTGCCTGCTTGCTCACCCAGTTCCAGGACTCCACTTTATTGTCACACTAAGTGCTGTGCCCACCCCGTCCTTCAAAATGAAAGTGCAGAGGGCATGTAACTTGTTTGATCAACACCTTAGCTTGCACCCAGCCATGTATCTAATTCTCTTGCATACCTGCTGTACCTCATAACCATGTTCTCTGCTCTGATTTAAGCATTGAAGTCCTTGGCTGAAACTGAGCTAGGAGTTTTGAGTTCTTCATCTAGCAATGAGACCCAGGACTGATGCAGGTGATATGAAACTGACTCCAAAGACAGAAATAAGTATGGCAGGTTCTGTAGCTTAAAAGAGTACGGTCACCTCACCTGCCATTGAGCATAAGAGCTAGAATCCCATGAACAGCTAAAATGCTCCCACTCGGAGTCCTTCTAGACCCGGAAGAACTTCTGACTCACCAAGCTCAGCACAGTCCGCTTGCCACTGCTGTCAGTTGCTTGTGACCACCCTTGTTTTTGCAGTTTCAGGCAGGGAGCAACAATAGGAGTTTTACACCAACTATATATACATGACCTCTGTAAAAGCCACATTTTCCATTATGTAATTAGGATTGACACTGAGATCAAAAGGAGTAAGGTAAATACACTTGGGAACTCCTGATCACTTTTGAAACCAGTGCCCCAGGGAAAGGTGCTGACAATTTTTCCTTGGGAGTTTCAAGGAAGTATGCTGCAGGCTCCTTGCTTGAATTTTAAATCTCTTGAAGGCATATAACACCACACAATTGGTAGGTGGGTGCCCCACACCCCACTCCACCTGTCAAAGTGGCCTGTGGAAGGCTGCCAAATTTTGAATCCAGCCCACTTGCCAAACTGAGTTCCCAAACCCAGTTACATCAAAGGAGAAGACTTATCTCATTTAAAAGGAGGGCACCAGTCATATTCTTGGCAGTACAGTACTCTTAGTCTGCCTTCGCATCAGAGCTGATTGGTGAGTGTACCAGCAAATCGAAAGCACAGTGAAACTTTAAATCTTGCCCCTTCCCAACCTCTCCCTCCCTTGTTGCCACCTCCTACTGCCCCAGCTGAAGGCAGCTAACAAAACTCTGGTCAGCTGGTGCAGGAGAAGGCAGCAGAGGAAGCAGCAGTGCAACAGGAAGGGCAAGCAAGGAGATGTGCAAGATTGATGGGAAATAATCCACATTCCATTTGCTTATATACTTGTCCGAGAGGATCAGAATGCCTTCTCACTTAGACCAGCATGGTATGGGTTTAAACACCAGGTCCACCTCAAGTTTTGAGTGTCTGTGCAAAAACAAAAAATACAGTATCATTTTTGTTGTGGCCAAATCCCACCACACACCCCGCCCTTGCATTAGATTCTTTAAAGACTTCCTCTGTATCATCTGCCATTTCTCTCTTTATTCTTACCCTCATTAGAGAAGTGTTTGCTTAACATTACGCTTGCCAGCAGCAAACCACTGAAATGTTTATATCGCTCTTGGTTTAGGTCTCTTTTATTTGGTTTGAAATAAATGGTGACAGCAGCTATAGAGCACATATACACTTTCTCAGAGCTCTTTCTTGAGGTTAGGTCACAAGGGACAGATGAACCAGTGACCTCACTTAATGTGGTTCGTGTGTGGGTATGGAGACTCAAATGTAAGCAAAACAGAGGAATTCATTACTGATTTGCAATAAGTAAAAAGAAGACGACGCTAAATTCTTCAGACCATGGAAAGCTCTGCTCGCTTGCATCACTGCATTTTAAATGTCAATAGGGAATGAAACCAAGTTTGTAAATTACCAGACACTGTGATCAAAGGGAGGTGGCAGCAACCGCTGAAATGTGATTTATTAATAAGGGATAAAGAGAATGCAAATAAACTAATTATAAAGAGGGATTTGCATTGGAGAAATTCCCAAAGTAAAATTTTAAGTGATGTTCAGATGATTATAATTATAATTAAGAACACATATACATGTTAACCAACCTCAATATGGTTAACATTTTAAGTCCTGACCCGCCCACAACCTTGACTTACCAGCCCCCTATGAGACAGGTATTAAATGCTAGAGCTAAGAGTACAATGCTCAGATTGCAGATTAGACATTTCTGAAGGCAGGGGTTAAATTCAGGATCACACATAAGGAATACTAATTGATGCTTAGCTAATCAGAAAACGTTTTCATCTATTGTAAATATCTTCCTTCCTTTCAAACATATTTTTTTTGCAAAATAATTTGTTGCAAGAATTTCATTTTTCCTACTGTCTCCTCCCATCAGACTGTTTTGCATTTGCAATGTGGGGTGACTGCAGTCTGTGAGATATGAAGCATGTTTGTCATGGGCAGGCAGGAGTCCAAGACATGGGCAGAGAAGGAAGGGGGACAGGAGGATAAGCGAGAGGAAGGGCCCAGAGATTTGTGGGGTTCTGTGCCACTTTTAAGGCAGAGAGAAGAGGAAGAGTCTGAGCAGTCAGATGGGAGAAAACGAGGCAGGGGAAGAGGTGCAGGGGAGCCACAGAGATGACAGTCCCAGAGTTGGGTGTTTAGAATCTCCTTTGTCCCCTCCACCACTGTTTCCAGGAGGGGCTTAAAGCAACAGGAGCAGCTGGAGGTGCTGTACAAGAGAAGTCGCCAGCTGCTTGAACCCACGACATCAGAAGAGGGGGTTTAAGTGTGCTGAAAGGGGAATGGTTGCGCTCTTACTCCAGCTGTCTGGGTCAGAGCGCAAGTCAGAAGAAGGAGATGCTTAGTTAGTGAATTTGCAAGAGTGGTGCATATATCCCTTGCATGTAAGGAGCTGATATAATTACGGTAAATGCTTTGCCAATAAAGAACTAAACTTCCAAATGCTTGTCTTCATTGAGGCTGGGTGTGCTGCTCAGGACAATATTTAACTTCTGTTTATCTCACTGGATAATGGAAGAATTAGGAGGACCAGCAAACAGATCCTAGGAAGCTGGAATCTCCACACGTGATCAATAAATATGCATATAACAAAAAAGGAAGGACATCTGAATCTCGACACACTTTAAAATACTAATTATTGTTTTTGTCTTTCTCACCAGGAGCAGGAAGTAGAGGGGGCAACAACACAGTGCAGAGCTTAAGAAGACGACTGTGCTTTGACTCTCACTTGGAAGAGCTAAAGCAAGCCAGGCCAACAGCCCTAGGAGATCTACAATCATGTCACTCTTGCCTTCCATCCCTTTGGGCAGAGTGGAAAGGGCATACATACAGCGAATGAGTGCACGTGCAAGCGATGCAAGGGCCCCTGTAACTTTGGAGCTGGAGTGAAATTTGCTCCTGGCTGGGCCATAGAAGGAGGCAGAGGGGACGGGCAGAGGAAATACATTGCTCAGCCCAAGGCATGGAGAAGGGTGGACAGGATCTCTTCACAGAGTTTGAAGCTCAGTTTTGCTTCCCTTCACATGCCTTCGAAGGATAACAGTTTCTGGCACTGGAAGCACCCAGCAGCTACAACACGTTCATCTACCCCTCCAACTCACGGGCAGCTTAAGTTCCCTGCAGCACTGAGGAGAAGGTGATGAACCCCAAGCACAAGCAGGGGCTCAAAGAACACATTTCAAATCAAATCAGGGAGACTGACAGAAGATATCTGTGGTGGGGGCTATTTTACAAGCTTCTGATCAAATTCAAATCAAGTACATAGGTAGGTCAACCAATAGCTCAGTTGATTAGACTAGAGCGTGGTGTTGATAATGCCAAGGTCGCAGATTGGATCCCCATATGGGACAACAGCACTGCAGGCGGTTGGACTAGATGATCCTCAGTGTCCCTTCCAACTCTACAGTTCTAGTTTTTTCAGACTATAACTTGGCCACGCAATTTATACATCCAAATTCTGTCAATATTCACCTTAGGATGTTTTACTCCATTTGTCCCATATGCCCATCCATGTTATACTAAGGACTGTATCCAGTGAGTTTCCTTTTTCTCTTAATTAATGATCTTGTTGTATTGTTATGCGTATGTTTCACATTTTCTTTAAAAAAAAACAGTTTTTATTTATTCCTGGAACATGCAGACAGATCTCACTTTGAATTAAATTAATACATTATGGGTATTTTTGGGGTGGATGATTTGTAAATAGGCCCTCGGGCAAAGAATTATCTATCGCTGGAATAAATACAGAGAAGCTATGACCCAGTTTTAAATTTATTTTATTTGGTGCCTGAAATAATCTGCCCCTTAGTTAATTAACATATAGCGAATACTTAGCTGATATGTATGTGAACAAAGTAGAATAAGAGAATCATAGAACTGTAGAGTTGGAAAGGACCACTAGGGTCATCTAGTCCAACCCCCCGCAGTGCAGAAATCTTTTGCCCAATGTGGGTCTCAAACCCACCACCCTGAGATTCTTAGGGCCATTTGGAAGCAGTTATGAATAAATCACTTCATGGAAGACTGGTGGTATGTCTTACCAAATAATTTCTGAAAGACTGCAAACTATACATTTCTCAGCAATTTATATATGAAACATATCAATCTAAAAATAATAAAGTACAAGACAAAGTACAAACCAAAAGCATAGTTGCAGGGCAAACATTATTTTGCCAAAACTGGTAGGTAATCTCTGATCTGATTCACACCTCCTACACTAATATGCAGATGTTGGAACACATTAATCCATTTGGAAACTGGATGGAATGGACATATCAGTGAACATATGCAAAAGTAACACAACAAGCCTGATTTGTGAACCCCTAATGAAAACACCTACATGTCTAACAAACGGATATGTACCTATTAAATAGATACATTTTGACACATGGCCATATTTCCATTTGTTATGGAGATAGAAGCCATCTAGCACTCTAGGTGTTATATCAGTGCAATCACTATTGAAACTAATGCCATATAAGTCATTGTTATGTTTATATCTCACGTTAAACACTGGGATCCTATGGCCCTCCAGATATTGTTGGACTCCAGTTCCCATCAACCCCAGCCAGCATGGTCAACAATCAAATATGATGGGAGTTGTAGTCCAATAACATCCAGCAGACCACAAGTTCCCAATCCCTGCACTAATCCATAGATAAGTGTGATATGAAAAAGTTTAGGCAAGCCTCAGCTCATGAATTCTCTCCCCCCCCCCCCATCTTTTCCTCATCTATGTGGGAGGAGGAGTTTGAAATCTTTCACTTCTATTTTTGCTTAAGTGTGGTTTGTCACACTGTCTGAACTGACAAAAATCTGATTAACCATAACTTTGTTTAAAACATGCCAACTTCAAATCATTGGTTATGAGTTGGCTTGTTTAGACAAAACATAACTAAAAAGCCACCGTTTAGGGTTCATATGAAATGTTAAACTGTGGTTAATGGGAAATATAAGCAAAAGCTTTAAAAGACATCCTCCTAGCTGTGCAATATCTGTAGGTCTGATTTATAATGTTGTTGTTGTTGTTATATGGAATAAAATCTGGCCAGGTTTGTTTTCATTATAAATGAAGTCAAGTATGCAGCTGTAATGGCTGATCAGTATTAACAGCTGCAACAACTGCAAGTCTTAGTCTATACTAAGGAACTTCCCCAACCAAAGGAACAATTCTATATTTAAAATTAATCACCATTTGTCTGAAGCATTTAATTTTAAATGATTGTGCCTAATTTTCTGATGAGTTAACAGAAACCTCAGAATATGATCCTATTACCGTGCTCCGATTACCTGTTTATCTCAGTATATCCAGGCAAGGTTCAGTTTTGGGTGCTTTAGAAGACAGCATAACAGTATCAGGGTAGAGGAGATTAGCATTTAGGAATGTGAGGCTGTGTCCTGCCTAATATCCATTTATATTCCCCCTGTCATGTGTGAATTGCATGAAGGAAGCATCACACAATTACAGGGAGTGGAACCAGGCCATGTCTGCCAGATGTCCACATGTTGGTGTGAGCTATCCACACAGGGAAAGCCTCCTCAAATGCAGTTGCTCGTGCACAGGCTGGCTTCCAAGCAATCAGAACTTCCCTGGGAGAGGGGGCAGCAATATGTCCAATGCCAGGAGGAAGACTAGTAATCAGGTGTTGGCCCTTTTGTGTTATTACTGCATGAAGGGGTCTGTTTCGTTTCATGGATTTGTGTAGTCTTTTCGAATTTAAGATACTGGATGTGGCTGCAGGTGTCACGTCTCACAAGACTTACCTTGTGTGCCATCTTGCTGGCTCAGAAGCATCAGTCAGGGCTAACACCTCCAATGCTACTCCAAATGAGGGCTTGTTTTCTCTTCAACCAACTAATATGCAAAATACCACTTTTGTCCCCTTTGTACCCACTATTCTGAGTGACATCACTTCTAGTCCATTGTCAGGGAACTGCCATCGGCAGGACAGGAGGTGCCAAGGCTCTCTGAGGTAGAGAGAGACTTGACACCTGAAGAGGGAACCAGTAGGGGGCGAACAGGAACGTCAAGGGAAGGAGAGTCGGAGGAATGGCTCAGAGATGCTTCCAGTGAAAACAGTGGGGAGGTCTCAGGACCTCCTATAGGAACACCCGTTCCTCGGCGGAAACTGTCACGCAGAGAGTCCAGAAGACGTGTTTCCGTTAAGGAGCTTTTATGTTGGAAACGTTTCCGAAAGCAGCCACTTTCGGATTCTGCTAGCGACTGACGCAGCCATGCTGGAGGGGCTCCGTCACAGGCAGAGGTTTGAGAAGCTGTTCAAACTCTGAGGGATTGCAATTTACACACAAGCAGCTCTTCATCCCATCACAGCAATCCGAAAGTCACCGACAGCTAGCTTGTGCCAGGGAGAGGCATCATGAGCGAACCAGCAGGAACCGGAGGGGCAGCTGGAGGAGGTCCAAGCCTGGAGGAAAGGTATAGGACGTTGGAAATCCAGCTTGCCTTGCAGACGGCGAGGCTGGAAGAAAGGAGGGCTCAGGATGCAGAGAGGGGGAGGGAGAAAGCCACCCCACTCAACAGAAAGATGCCAGGATTGGTGCAGAAATTTGGGGGGGACCCCAGGAACTACCATGCCTTTAGGACAGAGATGCAATATGCTCTCAATCTGCAGTTCGATGACTTCCCTGATGAGGAATCGCGAGTGGCTTTTGTAATTAGCCATCTCGAATCAGGGGCGAAGGACTGGGTTAGACCCTTGATGGCAGCAAATAATGAGATCCTAAAGGACGCGATGAAGTTTTTTTGTGCCATGGACCTGATGTTTTCCAGTGACATTGAGCAGGGAGGGGTGCGAAGGCAGTTAATGGCTTGCAAGCAGGGAAATAGGACTGTCCGTGAGTACTGGACTGAGTTCACTATGTTGATTCATCGATTGGGGTGGGACTTGTCTTCTGAGCCCATTCAAATGCTTTTCGAAGAAGGTCTGTCTTCGTCCTTGAAAGATGAACTTTCCTGGAACCCCAGAGCAGAGTCTATGGACCAGCTGACTAAAGCCGCGCTAGCCATAGGGGCGCGCCAGGAAGCGAGGGCTTTGGAGAAGCGGGAGGGGAAAGGAGAACGTTGGAGGGAGCTCCGCATTCCAGACATTCCAGAGCAGCCTTTCCCGCCGGCAGAGCCGATGGAAGTGGGAACAGCGCGTGCGCGTACAGTTTCAAACATCGGTGAAGGGCGGAAGAAAGAGGGAAAGGGCGGGAAGAAATGCTATCTCTGCCAACAGCCAGGACACTTTGCCAGAGTCTGTCCACGGAGAAAGGAATGGCAAGGCATGGCAGGAGCTGTTGGGGGAGAGGAGGAGGAAAGCACAGAGCAAGTAAAAGCCAACGCCTGGCTGCCGTCGGGGCACAGCAGCCAGGCTCAAAAGCAGTGAGAGTGCCCGCGCCAGAACCTCCCAGACCTGCTCTAGTGATAGAGGTGTTACTAGAGCTGCCAAACGGACACCCCCTACAGATCAAGGCCCTGCTGGATTCAGGCAGCTCCTGTAATTTCATGAGTAAGGAGTTCGCAGCTGAGCACCAGATACAAACCCTCCCCTTAAGTAAACCCCTGCAGGTAACCACGATTGACGGCAGAGAGCTGTTGGGAGGAGAAGTGAACCAACAGACAGTTCCCATGATAATGAGGGTGGCAAGACACACCGAGAGGATAGCGTTTAATGTGGCCACATTGGGAGGAGCTCCCATAATTTTGGGGATGAGCTGGCTGGCACTACACGATCCTCTAGTGGGCTGGCACCAGAGGGTGGTCTCCTTTGGGTCGGCGCATTGCCTGGAACACTGCAAGCAGGGGAAGGATCCAGGGGGAGCCAAGCTCACCTTAGCTGGGATGGAGGTAATGAAGCAAGGGGAGGTGCCTCCGCAATATGCAGATCTGAGCAACGTATTTAGCGAAAGAGAAGCGGACAAACTGCCGCCGCATAGACCCTTTGACTGTCAAATCAACCTACTCCCGGGGGCTCAACTCCCAGTGGGCAAGCTGTACGCCATGTCAGACAGGGAGATGCAGGAGCTGAGGGAGTTCATTGACAAAAACCTGAAGAGGGGTTTCATCAGAGAGTCCCGAGCGGTGGGGGGCAGCCCAGTGTTTTTTGTGGACAAAAAAAACACAGATAAGCCGAGACTTGTAGTGGATTTCAGGGCCCTAAACGCCGTGTCGGAACCCCTGGCCTTTCCTATGCCCCGAATTGATGACATTCTGACCAGGGTGAGGAAGGGGAAGATTTTTACAAAACTGGACCTGCGGGGGGCGTATAATCTGATACGAATAAGGAAGGGGGATGAATGGAAGACCACCATGTTCACCCCTTTGGGAGCATTTGAATACCTCGTAATGCCCTTCGGTCTCCAAGCCGGCTCCGCATGTTTTCAAAGTTTTATCAACCACGTCCTGGGGCCGTTGCTCTACAAGAATTGTGTGGCCTTTTTGGATGACGTGTTGGTGTATTCAGAAAATGAAGAGCAGCATGTGAGGGACGTGAGAGAAGTGTTGGGCCGGCTGCAAGCCAATCAGCTGTGGGTGAAACTGGAGAAGTGCCAGTTTCATGCCAAGGAGGTGGAATTCCTGGGGTACCGCCTGTCAGACCAAGGATTGGCCATGGATCCAGGCAAAGTCCAGGCGGTGCTGGAATGGAAGACACCGAAAACCAAGAAGGATGTGCAAAGATTCCTGGGGTTTGGGAACTTTTATCGGAAGTTCATCAAGAATTTTGCACACTTGACGGCGCCCATCACCGACTGCCTCAGTAGCAAGAAGAAATTTGTTTGGACGGCGGAGGCGGAGAGAGCTTTTGAAGAACTGAAAAGGGCTTTCGCTTCGGAAGAACAACTTCTGCATGTGGACCTACAGAAGCCCATGAGGGTGGAGACAGACGCATCAGACAGAGCGGTGGGGGCTGTGCTTCTTCAGCCGGGAAGAAATACGTCGGAGTGGAGACCGTGTGCCTTTTTCTCGAGGAAGCTGAATAAGTCCGAGCGGAACTACACGGTGTATGACAGGGAACTACTTGCCATTCACGAAGCGTTCCGGAGGTGGAGACATTTATTGATTGGGGCACAACACAAGGTGCAAGTGTGCACCGACCACAAGAATTTGGAGTATTGGAGAACAGCTCGAGTACTCAACCAACGACAAGTGAGATGGGCACAGGAATTTTCCAAATTCCACTTCGAGATTTGTTATGTACCAGGCCCAGAGAACGTCAGGGCGGACGCTCTCTCACGCAAACCAGAGTACTTGGAAGGGGAGGGGGCAAGCGAAGAAAGACATGTCATTCCTGAGGACCGCTGGGTGTGTGGGGCGGCGCTGGTGGGGAGACGAGAGCTGGTAGAAGAAACGGAAACTGACGAATATGCCCAAAATAAGCTCAGAGGCCTCAGGGGAAAGGGTGAGAGCCCGGAGGGTTTTGAAGAAAGAAATGGGGCATTGTATTACAAAGGGGCACTGTATATACCAGAAGGTGAATTGAGAGGGAGGGTACTCAAGCAGTTGCATGATAGTCCCACGGCGGGACATTTTGGACAACACAAGACCATGTGGATGGTCACCAGGGAGTTTTGGTGGCCCAAGGTGAGGGAAGATGTAAAGGAGTATGTAAGAGGGTGTGACCAATGCCAGAGGGCCAAGGGGGAAAGAAGGGCGCCGGCAGGGTTATTGGAACCACTACCCACGCCAGAACGGCCTTGGGAGGCGGTATCAATAGATTTTATGACGGATCTGCCCAAATCCAAAGGGAAGACGGCCATCATGGTAGTAGTGGACCTGTTAACTAAGATGTGCCACTTTGTAGCATGTTCACATGCAGTCACAGCGGAAGAAACAGCGAAGTTGTTTGTAGAACACATCTTCCGGCTGCATGGCGCCCCCTTGAGGGTTGTCTCGGACCGCGGGAAACAATTTACTTCCAGGTTCTGGAGGAAGCTCATGAGCTTGCTGCACGTGGAAGTCAATTTTTCGACGGCCCGGCATCCTGAAACCAACGGGCAGGCGGAAAGAGCAAATGGCATCCTCCAACAATATCTGAGGTGTTATGTCAATGACAGAGGGAATGATTGGGTCGAAAAGCTGGCACTGGCAGAATTTGCCTACAACAATGCGGAGCATGTGTCCACAGGGATGAGCCCCTTTTTGGCCAATTACGGGTGTCACCCCAGGGCATTCCCGGGGGAGGGAGGCGAGAGATGGAGCGTCCCAGCGGCCGAACATTTTGTAGAAGAGATGGAAGCGATCCATCGTCAGCTTCAGCTCAACTTAGAAAGGGCCAAGGCTCAATATAAGAAGCAGGCAGACAAGAACAGGAGGGAAGGTGAAACCATAAGGGTGGGGGATCAGGTGTGGTTGTCCACCCAAGGGTTGCCGTTCAAAGGGGGTTGTAAGAAATTAAGACCCAAGAGATTGGGACCCTTTGAGGTCATTCAGCAGGTCAACCCAGTGGCTTTCAAACTCCGGTTACCCAACCACATGAAATTGCATCCAGTGTTCCACAGGTCATTACTGTCACCGTACAAGGGGGGAGGTGAAGGGGAGCACATCAGGGGACCGGTCTTGGAAGAGAGGGAAAGCAGTAACCATGTAGCGGAAATCCTCGATTCCAGGTGGAAGGGCAATCAGGTGGAGTATTTAGTGGCGTGGGAAGGGGAACCGGAGTCAGAAAACACCTGGGTGACTGCAGAGGAGGTCAATGACAAGGTTTTAACAGAAACGTTCCACCAAAGATTCCCGCGGAAACCACAGCCGGTAGCAAGGTTTAGAAGGGAGTATTTCGGCACCACAGACGAGGAAGAGGAACTGGAAGGATTCGCGGAGTCGGAGTTGGAAGAAGGAACGGACTCAGATGACGAGGAGTACCGAGAGACTAGGAACCACAACAAGTGGAGAAAGGTGTTCGAAACTTCAGACGATGAGGAAGGTTCTTTCCGGGGTTTTACCTCCTCCCAACCCGTAGGGGAGGAGACGGGAGGGGGTGAAGGGGGCCCTGGAGGGGAGGTGGATGTCAGGGAACTGCCATCGGCAGGACAGGAGGTGCCAAGGCTCTCTGAGGTAGAGAGAGACTTGACACCTGAAGAGGGAACCAGTAGGGGGCGAACAGGAACGTCAAGGGAAGGAGAGTCGGAGGAATGGCTCAGAGATGCTTCCAGTGAAAACAGTGGGGAGGTCTCAGGACCTCCTATAGGAACACCCGTTCCTCGGCGGAAACTGTCACGCAGAGAGTCCAGAAGACGTGTTTCCGTTAAGGAGCTTTTATGTTGGAAACGTTTCCGAAAGCAGCCACTTTCGGATTCTGCTAGCGACTGACGCAGCCATGCTGGAGGGGCTCCGTCACAGGCAGAGGTTTGAGAAGCTGTTCAAACTCTGAGGGATTGCAATTTACACACAAGCAGCTCTTCATCCCATCACATCCATTCTTGTCTCTCTTCCTCCTGCCACCCCCCACCTCGACCCACCACCGCCACCACCATCTTTTGACTCATACGGATTCCCCTTGACACACTAGTTACAAAGCTTACTACCACAGCCTTCCTGGGCCTTCCTTTCCAGAGTGTAGCGACTCAACATAGAGATCAGATAACTTTCCCCCAAGGGATCTCAACCACTATGGTTTGGTCATTATGTAGTAGCAATGTATCATACTGGGATGCCTGTGGGTCAGATTAAGGAAGGCTCTGCCCAGGAAACCATTTTGTATGCAATATGGTGGTCTCTTTCTTAGGTAAAGTGTACTTTTCATTATACCCTACTCTTGCATGCATGACAATTGCTTTACATATCAAAATTATTAACTTTACTGTCCTTTGCAAATTTGGGGGGAAATTCAAAGATTTTGGCTATGTTACATATTTCCACCCTTTTGAACAGCTGATATTCAAATAAGGTAAACCAGAAATCACAACCTTAAAGGAAGACTATATCTCTCATAAGTCTTGAAATGTCATAATTTTGAAATGTTTTGAAATGTCTTCCATTGCTTACCGAATATGTAAATAAATTATGTAAATAAATGCACAATAAGTGGTGTGGGGTTGAATAGAACAGGAACCAGGTGGTAGCAGAGGAGAGCACAGTGCCAGGACTTTCTTTTTTGAAAGGAGCAACTATCTTTGGGGAGGGGAATTAATTTTAGAAAGTGAGCAAGTCACCTGCACAGCACCCATTTTTCACCTATGCAGTCTCAGGTGGTAGTACTATTTGAGGTAGCAAAGCACTTTCCTGCAATGCTCTCATGTTTCTAAAGATGGGGACATTCCTGTGAAGAAATTAGTAAGCACTAAGAAAGCAATGGCAACAACATATGCATAATTCATTTTGTGTAAAATTGCTTTATATGCTCGGTTTTATGTTGCATTTTTAAAGTTCAAAACAGCAAAAAGGCTCTGGAAGATGAGTACAGGAGGGCATGTTATCATTACCATGAAACCAATATTTAACGGTGTTTGAATAATCCAGTCTTATTATACATTCATGCTGTCATCTTAAAGGTTACATTAAACATGCATCAATCTTGCAAAAGAAAAAAAGAAAAAAAGGAAGCAGCAGCAAATATTCATTCATAGATAAAATATATAGCCCTCCACTGCAGGGTGTGTCATTTTTGGAGACATGACACTCTGTTCTGTCCTCCCATAGAGTACTATATTCCCACCATTCAGTGCTAAGTAAAGTAAAATTATCTTATTGGAATTGGAAACAGTAGAGTTTCCAGAGATTTTTTTCCAGCTTCTTTTCTTGATAGATGGAGGATAGAGTGGAAAGAACAGATGCTACAGGAAGTGTACAAAAAGAAAAGGAAGGAAAGCATGGGATGAGGTGGTTCCAGAAGTATGAGTTCGCATTCATCAATATCCCTGAAATCCAAATGACAGGTGAATGGCTTGCATTGGTTGTGATCAGCTCAACTAGGGATGGGCGAATTATTAATTTTGGCTTCCCACCATTTCCTGTTTTTCAGTTTTAAAAAATTAGTTTGCAACTTTATGGTTTTAAGAAGGCTTATAAAATTGTCAGTACTAATACAGTATATGTCTTTCTGTACACAGTTTTACATGATATGCACATTTATGCAAGCAATTTCCCATAATATAATATAATATAATATAATATAATATAATATAATATAATATAATATAATAATACAGTGGTACCTCTACTTATGAACATGATCCATTTTGGGGTGCCATTTGCACCCCGAAAAGTCCGTAAGTAGAGTGCCGCTTCTGTATACACTTCTGGGTTTGCCACATTCGCAACCCGAAAATCCGCAACATGAAGCGAATGCAACCAGAGGTATGACTGTATATAATATAATATAATATAATATAATATAATATAATATAATATAATATAATATAATATAATATAATATAATAATACAATAATATATTTGCTAATATATGCATTTTAGAGCATACTTTCCACTAGTATGCACATTCTTGTTTACATCGTTTGACTGGAAAACTCTGTCAAAAATTCAGAGAATTGTGAATTGTGTTTCGGAGTTCATATATTGTTTCTGAAAGTGAAAAATAGGTAGGCTAGCATTAAAATATAAACGGAAATGAATTTCTCCACCCCGCTAACAACAACCAACCCCAAACACATTTCTTTGCAAGCATGGTCACAACAAGAATAATGGCAAAATGTGGACTGAGAAAATTCTTGGAGAAATAATTCATACACACCTGGATTACCGGTAAATTGATACTGAACTACAACATCACTGATCACTTTTGAGGGTGGTGTAATCAAATTCAGACTCACCTGGACACTTGGCTTGGCTTGGCGTTTATATGGTGTCAAGGTGCCCTAGGCAACAGCACAATAACTATAATAATGGCTAAATAAGGTGCTGCTGATACGATTCCAAATAATCCTTTCTTGCTTAATTAAAAGGAAAAATAATCTGTGATGACTAAAAGCATTTGGAAAACTGCTAGGCACAATTTTGATGTTGGTTTTAATAAGCGGCTATCATAAATTTTAAAAATCAGAGAGTGCAATCCTAAACACACTTACCTGGGAGTAAACCCCACTGAACTCAGTGAGACTTGCTTCAGAGTAGACATGCCTAGACTTGCACTGTAAGTACTCTAGTGAGCACCACCAGCTCTTTGTCCCACCTTTTGATATTTAACGAAAACCTTCGACCATAGCATTGAACTGGAATGACCCCAGAAATTTAGCCTTCACAATCATCTGTGGTGTCTTTTCACTCCAGGAGTATCTTCCTATCCCATTACTACTTAATCCCTTTATAATCCAATCAACCTCTGTAGCATCATGTCAGCTCTTCCTGTCAACACTGTAACCTCATAATATTTCATTCTTGCCGAAGAAGAATCCCAGCTCCTACGTCTAGAGGAGCTGTAATTCTTACCCTTGACCCAGCTTAGTGAAGGATTCACCTTCAATTAGCATAACCGCATTTAAAAAGATAGATTCCATATTCTGCATTATTTTAGAGAGAATGGAAGGTGATTTCGTAACATCTAAACATAGAATTCAAGATATGAGCTGAGCAGATTTTTATATATAGTACCTTTAGCAAAAAAATAAATACAAATCAGGCTTTAGTGCTAATGTAACAGTGAATATAATGAAAATGTTGCATACAACGTCATAAATTCACATTTTCCTATTTCTGTATCTGAAATCTGTCACAGGTTCCTTAAGGAATTTGTTTTACTATTTATCTTCATGCTGGGAAATTAAACTTACTGCAAGAAATTGTGAAGCAGACATAGCTAGCAGTTAAATCAATTAGAAAAATTCATGTTGGGAACAAATCTATGTGGGCCGTTTTTAATTAAGCTTTACTCAAGAGTAGACCTTTTGAAAGTAAAGCATATCGCTAAGTTAGGTTCATTAATTACAGTGGGCCTGCTCTGAGGGAAAAAAGTAGTTGAATACTATCCTAAATTATTCTTACAAAATTTTATTGGCAATGATGAGTTCCTTTTCTTAAAATATTTCTTTACTATATTTTCATCCTGCTTTTCTGACAAATATTGTTTATTGCTGAGACACACTAAATGAGGATCAGGGATTTGTCAAGGAAAATACCATACATAATAATTGCTAGCTGCTTCTGACGGCTTTATCCAGAATGCTCCCTCTAAGAGAGATTCCTGGGCGAGGAAAAATGACTGGCTTTCATGTTTGGTGTTTGCATTTTGATACTAAAGAAGATGTATTACTTTGTTATTAATTGTGCTTTATAGAATACAGAAATTATATGGGGTGTGTGGGTATTTGCTGTTTATTTCAAATGTTTTAATTAATTATTGTAAACTGCTTAGAGTCCTTTTTAATTATAAGTGGTAGATAAACTGACCAAATAAAATAAAAAATACTAATACAAATCATAAGTAGACTTATGATCTTAAAACAGGGCTTTCCTGCCATTATCCATTCCAAAGCCCTGGTAGTGAGCACCAAGGGGCATTCTAGAACAGCAATTGATTGGGGGGGGGGGGGCATGAAGCTGGAGAAAACTGACAGAAACCAGTGACCCAAGCATTGCATGACTGGAAATGCCATTCAACTCACACTGGGCACTGTTGGATCCAAGCCGCTGGAAATTAATTCTAAGTATTTTGACAAGTTTGTTTTGTCACCTATTTGCTATATTCTGGTCAGGTTTATTAACTGTTTCGGAGTACTTTTCTGCTGTCTTAGTGACAAAGATCTATTTCCTCACTCCCTGCCCGCTTCACCTGTAAGTCATTTTATGTGGAGATATTTTTTTTTTTATCTCTAGTACTCTAAAGTTATTGACTTCAGTTATGTCTTTGTGATGTGCCCAGAACATTTCAAAGTTCTATATAAACAACTAGTAAGATGTCTACCAAATGGTAGGAATGGGTAAGGACATGTGGCCATAAAGGTGGCTGTAACTGTATGAGTAGTTTGCTTCAAGCTTCAACCTCCCTTCCCAGAATGCTTTGCCCACATTTTCTTTCCTTTGGTCCCCATTTTCTTCTGTCATTTGAGACCACTCTCCCTGCCTCCCTCAGTCTAGTACTTTTACTCAGCAGTGTTTCCCACTCTATATACCAGGGGTCAGCAAACGTTTTCAGCAGGGTGCCGGTCCACTGTCCCTCAGACCTTGGGGGGACAGACTATATTTGGGGGGGGGGGTGAATGAATTCCTATGCCCCACAAATAACCCAGAGATGCATTTTAAATAAAAACACACATTCTACTCATGTAAAAACACGCTGATTCCCGGACCGTCCGCGAGCCGGATTTAGAAGGCAACTGGGCCAGATCCGGCACCCAGGCCTTAGTTTGCCTACCCATTCTATATGCTCATCTATATATGTCCCTGTTATAATGGAAGGGCACCACTCACTCCAGCACTAACCCTATGGTTGGGTCAAGGCTTTGAGCAGCAAACTACTGTAGAGATGGAGAACTTAATTTCCCCCCAGCCTGTTATGTATTTGCTCCTGTAGCTTTTCACCAGTGGCTTGGGTCATGGCTCAGTGGCACCTCCACTGGCATCTCCAGAGCTGGGAATCTTCCCTGTCTGGAACCTTGCAGAGTTGTTGCCACTCAGTACAGACAACACTGAACTAGATGGACCAATAGTTTGGTTCAATATTAGGGAAGCTTCATATATTTACATGTATTTTCCATAAGGTGTTTGAGAGTGGCAGAACGGAGACATGGTGGGGAGGGGGAGAGTTCAGTATCCCCTTTTCTCAATTTTTCCCCAATCAAAATTTTGACATATGTGCTTTCTATGCAATGCATCATCAGCCACTTTGTCCCATTACTTGGTGTAAGGTGCTTTGAAGACGAAATGGCCCTTCATAGTCTTTCCCATCATGACCATATTAATCTCAAACAATTTTGAACAGAATTTGAATTTCAAGCATGATGTGAGCAGCATTTTTTTATGTGCAGTTAATTGCTAGAATTGTTTCCTATTATAACTGTCAGCCAATCTGTACCAAGCAAATACATCCATTTAATCATGGAATGGAAGCCAAAATATCCCCTAAAATGAATCACTGCTGGTACATTAAACTGAGATATTAATTAGACTGTAACCAATGGATCAGTGTTTGGCAGGTTTTAAGATTATCACAATTGCAAAGATGTAAAGTGTCTGGAAAATGATCAGTTTATATGACGACAACAAAATTATATTTTAAAACAGTTTAGCCATGACAGGGTATTTTTTGGTAATCATTAAGAAATAATATAAATGTAACATTTTATGAATAATATTTTTTTTGGTCTTTATCTGTTATAATTGTTCTAATAAAGATATAATGCAAACATACTGTTATCCATTCAAGATACAAATGCAAATATTTTCTCTGGAAGCTGATAATTATTAGCATATATTAGTTCCTGCCATCTGTACTGGGTACACAAAACTCAATTCATATCATTTTGTATAATTTATTTTAATAATTCCTATTTATTTAATAATTCTAGGATATCTGCTAACAGAACACAGGGATAATATCACTTTAGCCTTACAACAAGCCTGTCAAGAAGGTTAGGCAGACAGGCCCACCCAGTAAGGAATTTAAACTTATCAGACCAATCCTATGTATGCGTTTCAGAAGTAAGTTTCACTGAGTTCAATGGGGCTTACTCCCAGGTAAGTGGTATGGAACTGCAGCCTTAGAATCCCCAGGCTAAGAGAGGCAAACTGGGTGGAATTCAAGGTTGTGCTATGGCTTCACAAGCATATCAGCATGCATATAGAATGATCACCCCACCCAGAACTGTTCTGGGGTTTCTCCGGACTACCCAAGGGCAATTTTATAAGGTGCAGAGGGAAAACCCACTTGTGTTTGTGGAACCCCCTGGGCAGCACTTCTGCTGACAGCGTTCATTAGGTGAATCCCAGCCAATGTCTCCTTCACCCCTTATGCTTGGTTACACAATACTATAACCTAGCAGCCTTTAACAGCTACATGTTGTTGTTGGCATCTGTCTGTATCAAGAGACAATGGAGTGTGCCCTCAGGGGTGAAATCAAACCACTGCATCAGCAGTACCAAAATTAATACACCAGGATGCAACCATGGGCAGTGTGTATGGAGGTCCTGTCTCCTGGGCTGCCCAGATGGCAATGTTGCTGTCGCTGATGTGGTCCAAAGGAAAGGAGAGGAATTTTTTTGGTACCAGTTTGGCTTCAGGAGTTACCGGAAAGAGGTGTACAAGGTGCCATCTTAGGGACTCCACTCCTGATTTGTGTAGGGTTTACTTACTCTTTACCTTTTCCTTCTTCCAAATATATCCCACAAGGCAGTGGAGGTTTAGGATTAAAGCTTTCCTCCTTATAGATGGGCTACCTTCCCAGGTTGACAAGCTCCATCTGCCCCACACTTCCCTCTACAGCACATGCAGAAGCTGCATTCTTGACCATTGGACCCACTATTGGTCCCATCCACTCAATCTGCCAGAGCCTGCATTCACGTGGAGGGGAAGTCCCTGATTCACCGAGCGTTTGAGACCCATCGGCTCCTTTTACCTGGTTTAGCAGGCCAGTTGAAGCGATTTCCCAGGGGGTGTCTGCCGTTGCATGTTGTCAGCCCCTAGGAGCCACAGGTGTGCGCTGAATGCAACACCCCGTATGCCCCACAGCTGCATGATGGATTGAAATTTAACAGGTGGAGTCTTCCCCATCACTATGCCAGGAGAAGTTGCACTTTCTTTCTGCCCATCATGCTTTGTTAGATACACAGCAACTCTCAGTGTTTTCTTTTTGTTGAAAAGGAATGATGTAGAGCAGTGCTCGCACTTTCAGAACATATGCAATGTGCTATCAAAATGATCCTTTAAAAAAATCCAGTAATCTCCAGGCTACCAAAATTATTCTTTGAATTTAGAGCAGCAAAATTAAAAATGGCTTGTAGTCTTTGAATTGCAACCTGACATAAGATGTAATTACCTGGGATCAAGCCCCATTAACACAATGGGACTAACTTAAGAGTAAACATGCAAAGGATTGTGCTGTTATTTAATTGTTGTGTTGCCCATGGGCAATATCTGCAATCACAAAGCAAGAGGCTTGTTTGTTTGTTTGTTTGTTTGTTTGTTTGTTTGTTGATGGACATAGGGTGTTTTTTCCCTCATTTAATGAAACAGAAAAATATATATTTTTACTTACTCTCCTTTCCTCCAATTAATCCCAACAGAAACCTTTTTCTTTTCTTTTTTGCTTTTTAACCCAATCAGTAGTACAAAAGGAGGATGGGGGACTTTAATTTTTCCTTGTGGTGCTGGTACTACACAGAAACGAGCACCCTGGGATCCATAAAAGTGCTATTTACCACAATTAGCAGATGAGTGATGAAACAGTAGTGACAGACTGTAGTAGCCTTGATTCTCCAGCCAGTCAACACCCCGGCTGCTAGAGTTATATGGATCATTAATTATTCCATGCCCTCAGTCCCTCGGCCTTCTGCTGAGTTCTAGTGGTCAATTTCTTTTAAACTTTAAATATATCTGTAGCTGATTAAAGTATAACAGGGCAAAATGTTGTTCCTTGTCCTGTGATTCTGTTCTTGAAAGTCCTGTGACTACTGCTGTGTGTGGCATATAGGTGTTTGCAGGATGGGAGGGGTTTCATTTGCTGTTTATATATATTACATAGAATGTGTACCGCACATTGGTTCATCAATCTATTTTAGTCCTTGATTGATCTCTAATAGATTTCAGTTCTGAATTTCTGGCACAACAACAGAGAATAAATGGGTTGTATCCAAAGGTTCTCTTCCTTCAACAGAATAAATATCCATTTCATGGAAGACTCTTTCTGTCAAAGAAATGGAAACTTTGTATTCATTCCAATTCATTTAAGAAAGATGTAATGCATAACCAGGGCCACAGGGAGATACAGTATTAAAGTACTTATGGTCTGAGCACTCTTTAATAGGATGAATAACTCTTTAGAAGGTCTGAGATCCTACCAAATAATGGACAACATGGTGGGGTGAATCTCTAGTTACTGAGAAGGGGAGGGACAAGGCAATGACAAGGCTGTCATGGTGCAAATACCAGCCCAGTCTGGAGCTCCTGCCAGGGCACTGGTACCACTCTTCTTTCTCTACTGTCTCTCCCCTCTGCCTCTCAGTCTTGGTAAGCAGCAGTGACTCACCTGTCAGGAGGTCAGGTAAGTGTCTTCACAACATCACACTGCCCATTGTCCTAAATACATACATGTAAGTACCTTACTAAGGCTTTGGTTATCAGCTAATCTGAATCTCTAAAATGGCTCTTGAAAATGTCCCAGAAACTAGGAGGTGAAACAATGATTTGAAATAAAGAAAGGCCATTAGGTTACTATCCTGGCTTCTTGGTGTCTTTTTTATGTTTACAGTAGTAGTTTGATTGTTGTCAAGCTGAACCATTATCTAGTCATCAGCCATTCTCAGTAATCATATCCTTTAGTTGTCGTCACTTATGATTACTGTACACTTTGCACCTCTTTACGTAATTCCCACTTGGCTTGGAATTATACCCAAGAGCACTTGGCAACATGCTTTCCAGGTAATTAAATCATCACCAGCAGTTTCTTAAAACGTGGAAATTCACAATGCAGGCTTGAGTAACCACTAATGAAAAATGATAACTGTTTGGCAGGAAAATAGAAGAAGGTACATATGGTTGAGAGAGAGACTGAAAGTGGCCAACAATGGAAAAATGAGAAATATACAGAGTGACTTCCTTGGATTTAATGTCACTAGGTCAGAGGTCAGTGAACTTAGGAAAGTAACATAAATTTGCTAAGTACATTATGAAATACATGGAGCAAGCTGCAGAGTAAAGTAGAAGGCAGTGCCCTTGTTTGCTCGTCATGCTAAGCCCAATAATCACTTAGTGCAAATTCAGAGAGGAAATTGCAGCTACTTTGCTTCTCCCCAGTCCTTTGATTGCTGTGTTGTGATAAGCCAATATTTGTCTTAGCATGTCACCTAAACTAAGAGTCATGGCTTGCCTCTCCTAGACAAACCACAAGTTGTAAACCATAGGACAGATTTTGGCTACAACTCATGGTTTGTTTTGAAAGAGTAAGCCAAGGGCTTGGGTTCAGATAATATGCTAAGCCAAACCAAGGTTTAGCTTATGTCCAAGGAGGAGCAAATCAGCTATGATCTTCTCTTGTACACACAAGAGGGTACGATGGCTGCACTTATTTTATGCCTAAAACACTGATATCTCTGAACACATGGAGCTTGTAGGAGAGGCAGATGCCCTCTATAAACTGCTTGAGAAGAGGGCTTATAAATTCCATGTTTGGACACCCAGGGTTCACAAAAAGGGCTCACTATTTATGAAAGTTCTCTACTACAGTTGATATGATCCATTCTTCTCACTCCTTTTGCAAAAACAAATTGAAGAAAAAATCTACCCCAATAAAGAACACTCTGTCAACAGACTCGATGAGAACTAAAGAAAGATAGCACTCCATTTAATTTTGCCTCTGGAAGAAAAGGAATGTGTTTAAGAGATTTTCCATAACTGTCCAAACAAAGGGCACCACATCACAAACCCAGTGAAATTGGCAATCCATGATGTGGAACAAAAGGACCAGAAGGAAAAATAGATGCCAAAGAGCAGTAAGGAGTCTATAAGCAGATGTCCTGAAATTATTGCCAACCTTGCGTCTCAATGATGGAGGGACAGCATTTGAACCCCAATGGAGTCACAGCATATGGAACTGAGTTCTGGCATGCCCTTTTCAGGAAAGAAACTCCAAGAGGAGGCACCAAAGTCCTTTGATGGAACAACCTGTCTGTGAATAGGTTTATGGATTCTCTAAAGGACTTGGTTAAAAACACATTCAGTAAGGCTCTTAAACCCCTTCTTTTCAGGTGTGATCAACCACAAAAGCCTCTGCAGAACCTTTACCTTATCATGCATCTCAGTAAGAACTACTGATGTCTGAGAAATTCAAGTCAGTGCACATTTAAAGGTGAACCTATCTAATTTGCACTATCCAAAACAATGCCTGAACCGAAGCACAGCTGTCATTTAAAATTCACCCTTCCCTTGAATTTTGCAAGGCAATTCTCCAGCAAAGTACTGTAATGTGTACACAGAAAACCATATACTGCGGTAAAGTGTGCATACAAATGCAAACAGTAGTGAAAATAACATACAAAATGCATTGTATTAGGGGAAATTGTTTTGGTATATGCAAATGCGTATATTGGAAGAGATTTGCAGTAAAACATTGTTGAATTTCCAAGATGCCTTTTAAAAATTGCTAACTGATGCAGAAATGTGGAGAACATAATTCAAGATGGGGGGGGGGGGAGAAATAGAGAGAAACCAAAACTGACAGATTTGTCCATCCTTAGTCAGAGAACAATCCGCAGGATTGCGGGGTTTAATGAGAGTCATTATAGCCAGTTCCCTATCCCTAAGGAAAGCCTCATAAAAAGACACACATGTTAGGGCCAACCTGGCAAAGTTGCCATGCAGACAGTTAGCATGAATGGCTTTTTAAGGCTTAAGTGCAAGAGAACTTGATCCAGAGCCAGATCAGGACTCTAGCATGAGGGGTAGGGAGCCCCCCACCCTCCCTGTGCCTGCAATTTACTTTTTAAAAAAGCCATTCATGCAATTCTTAATTACACGAATGACATCATGTCTTGTTTGGTCCTTAGTCTGTCATAAGCTTCTTATCAGAAAAATTATATTGACTCCTGTTCCATAGTTCAGAGTTCATAATGAGATATGCTTCTCTAACCCCACTGCTCATGACCCCCCTCAGAGATCAGAGTTCAGTCAACTAATGTAGGGAAAGTGAAACCATGATGGATAGCTCTGCCCCCGACTTCCACTGATTGAATGTAACATAACAATGCTCACCCCACGCAGATACTCCATGCATAGTGGCTGCATTTGCAGCCACAAATTCTGGTGCAGCTGTGTTTTCTGAACATGTGCATATACCTTACATGTGAACATGTAAAACTTTAGAGCCTGTTCTTATGTTTTGCCCAATGCAGGGAAGCTAGACAATGGGGCCAGTGGCTGCAAATAATTTAAGGGTGCAGCTAGTAGTTGCAATCCCACTCCTCTCTGAACGCTGATTAAACATGTGGATGGGAACCTGAGAAGAGGGATTTGGCTACTTTAAAGTTTACTTTAAAGCTTCGGATTCATGTAAGCAGCAAAGTTTATGTTATACACTCAAATCTGTGAGTAGCATACTCAAGTATTTAGCATAACATCTACATTTAAAACATAAACAAACAAAATTCTTCAGCTATTTTACTAAAAGCTGAGAAAGGCTTGATCACGTAAAGCCAAAGAGTTGCAGCTCAACACTCTTGCTTTCATGTCTCACGTAGACCTATAGAATAAAAGTGCATATTCTCCACCATGTTAATACATCCACTTGGTTAAACAGTACTTCTGCAATAAACTCAATTTTGGAATACAGGAGATGTTGTTGATTACTGCACATGATAATGATTTTCTAAAAACACATTACCTGTTCGTTTATTTTAAACTTTTAATGCCAGCTGTTCCCATGAGAAGGTTGACCATCATTACCATACATTACTCTGGGGAGCACAACATAACAGCTGTCACTTACAGTCACCATAGCAACACTTCTGTAACCACACTGGATTTGGTCAGCAAGGAAACATACACACACACACGCTGCTTATAGTAGATTTGCAACACAGTGTAAGGGATTTTCATTCAGGCCACCATATCTCCTGTCTGCTCCCCCGCCCCCCTCATCTTTCCAACTCCTTTCCTGTTTCTGTTCAAACTAATGTCTTCAAGCCTAGTATAGCCTGGAAGTGCAGTGAGTGATGTTGCTATGGAAAAATCAAATAATCTCTGTACACTGAAGCACAGTGCAATCTGCTATAAGTTAGCAAAGGAAATTCTGTTAGCACAGAAATTCTGCTCTCACTCGCTCCATCTTCTGTCAAAATATGTCTTCCCACTTTCTTTCCCTTTAGATTCTGACAATATAGCACAAGGCATTTGGGGGCAGGTAATAGTACAACTGCCAAACACATAGTAGTACTGCTAGTGCAGTTATTAATTCACGAAGAGCCAAGAACACCAAATGAGCCATTTTATATCCTTTGCAATTATACCCCACCTTTTCTCCAAGCAGCTCAAGGTGGCAAACATAGTTCTCCTCCCCATTTTGTCTTTGCAACAACCCTGTGAGGTAGGCTAGGCAGAGAGACTGTGACTGTCTAAGGTTAACCAGTGATCTCTGTGACATTATTATTATTAGAATTTATATACCGCCCTATACCTTGAGGTCTCAGGGCGGTTCACAGAATAAAATCAAAATATAAATCCACAAACTACATAATCAAAATAAAAACAATAACCCAATAACCCTCCAATCTTGCCCCCCCCCCCATTTTAAAAGGGCATAGGGTGTCAATCAAATTCATCAAAGGACTGGTTAAAAATGAACATTTTTGCCTGGCGCCTAAAGGTGTAGAGTCATACCTCAATTTGCGAACGCTGCAGGTTGCGCGTTTTCGGGTTACGGACTGCACCGAACCCGGAAGTACTGGAACTGGTTACTTCTGGGTTTCGGTGCTTGCGCATGTGCAGAAATGCTAAATCGCGTCATGTGCATGCGCAAACGCAGCACTGTGGGTTGTGAACGTGCCTCCCGCACGGATCACGTTCGCAACCCGAGGTTCCACTTTATAATGAAAGCACCAGGCAAAGTTCCCTGGGGAGAGCATGGAGGCGCATGAAGAAGGGCCTCAGAAGATGATCTCAGGGTCTGGGTAGATTCATATAGAAAGAGGCAGCCCTTGAAGTATTGGGGTCCTGAGCCATTTAGCATGACAAAATGGTAATTCAAACTCCTGTTTCCCAGAGTCTAGTTCATCACTCTAACCACTACACCACGCTTGCAACACATTCCCCACAAGCTAGAACACCTCCAGGAATGATGTACTCATTGTGAGATGTGTCAACTTTAATACTCACCAACTCATAAGAGTAATTATGAGTAAAAACCAAGCTAAAATTTTGGATTTACCTTATCAATGCATGAGGAAAAATGCAAGTGGGGGAAAAAAACATTTGCCACCACCTGGAGAGGTATATAATATTTTTCAATAAAATCTTGGGCTTCTATGCATCAGAATGCAAAGCAGAATAAACTGACAAAAGCAGTAGCAAAATGATAATGCAGTTAACCTACTTATAGCAATTGTTTAATGACCGTAAGTAAGTTCGGGTTCAGTTGGGCCTGCTCTTCAGTAAGGGTGCTAGGATTCTAGCTTCAGTAAGGTCTGTACAATAGTAATTGACCAGGTGCATTCTCTGGTAAGCACCAAGAAAGGCTCAAGCTAACAGTGGATAAATACATGACTATTTGTCCATTGGCAACTCACCACGGTGTGCATGTAACCAAATGTGAAACAGTAAAACTTCCTGCAAAATTGGTAAGACAATGCAACAACCAATAGATAAGTGGTTGCAAGTCCACTGTGTAAAATTGCCAATTGACTGCTGGTCATTTGTATACATTCATTTATTTCCAGGTGAGAATTTGAGGAATGGAGATGGTAAATGGCTTGTGCTTGCATACATCTTAAAGTTACTGTTTAATGCCAAGAAGTACAAAGGTGTCAACTTCTGTTCCAAAGCTTAGATTAGATATGGTAAGTGAATGGTCTTTGTATTATAATTTACATATTGCCTTGCTACTGTTAATCTATTTTTATTTTTCTGCATTTTTCTCCAGCTTTGTATGCAGACTCAGTAATCTTAATACTATGTATTTGCACCCTGAAGAATACAAAATGTTTCCATGTAAAGCTGAGATTTAAATACACATATTTTTACTTTTTAAAATGTAGCATTTACCCCCCAAAATGAGACTTTTTTTGTTATTCTCATCCACCCTAAATGAGCTAGGAAAAATTTGTATATTTATGCATGGTATTTCTAAGAAAGAGGCATGGGTACTGCAGTGCTTTGTGCAATTAATTTTAAAGCACACAATACTGCCTATGGGAAGTTTCAGATTTTGCTTATTTCTTATTCATGAAGTCACATTTTCTGTCTTCATTTGCATTAAGCAATTTTCCCCCTACCTCTCTCAGCCATCATATAAACCTATATTTCCTAGAGTATTTTGCTGCTTAAAGCAAAGAGAGGTGAGTAAGTGATCTGTACATAGATAATGCTCTGAGCTCATCTGTTGTTGCTGGTTTGAAATGGAATTCTCTGCAGCTATCAAAAAGTGATTTTTACATGAATGGGGAGGGGGGGAAGTACTCAAGTGAAAGTATCTGTTCATGCATAATCTCATTCAACTGTGCAAATGGTTTTAAATTGTTGCAGCAAAATAAGCATCTCTTGTTTGCCATAACTGGCATCAGCTTTTGTTTTACTAAATGAAACATGTTCAGGGAACAGAACCCAGAATTGCAGCTTCGTTTGTCCAAATACAAAAGCTTAGGGCTCGATTCTTAGTTAGAAGAAAGCTTTCTTTGTACATCCCTGGTCATGTTTAAAAGGCCTTCAAGTCATTTTGTGTGGTATAAAAGCTGTAATTACAGCAATCTGACAAAATCAAATAAAGTGACCTCAAAATGTATTAGCAATCCAGAACCGATGTCTGTATGCTTGTCTGCAAAAATGATACAATTATAATCTTTTGATAGTGTTAAATTATGAACAATTTTAAAATGCTATCAGTCTCAGCCTCTGGCTAATTTACTTGGCTGGTGACTAAAACTGCATAATGAGGAAAAATTACATGAAACATCTTGAAACAAGATGCTCCACTTTGTGCTGGTGCCCCAGAAGCTACCTGAGATGTGAATATCAAGAGGATGATTCCACAAGCAGGGAGCCAATCATGAAGTACATCCAGTCACCTTACTGACTTTCATATAACTGGTAACAAGGAAGAAACATTAAAACAACTTTGCTAGCTTTTGAGACAGAAGGCATCAGTAGTATTAAAGGAAACATAATCTCCACTTTCCCCTAAGATTGGACCTTCACATTTCATTTGTATTATTGCCAATACGTTTAAGGCATAAGGATGAAGGAAAACATCATCATCCTGTGGAAGAAATGCTGAATGGAGCCAGTCTCTTGTGCCTTCATTGATGGGCAATAATTATGGTTCATGGTTGCTAAGAGGCTTCTGTAAAAAACCTTTAGGAGTAGCAATTAATCATAATTAACAGAACCTCAGATACATTTCAAGCTTTTGGTCCTCAATTCTTTATTTATGAGCCTTTCAGAAACTGTTCCAGCACATTAATTTTCCAATTTTTAAGCAAATTACAAACACAGCCTGCCAACTGAAAACAAAACAATCCAGAGTTCATAAATAGTGGCTAAACTCATGCACACTGCCACGGCATTTGCGCATACTTTTTTTAAAAGCCATATAAATTATGTTCAGGCAATACATTTCCCTGCAACTAGAGCATGTCCTACATTCCATCACAGAAGACTTGCATACACTTAACCATAGTTAAGTCTTAGAATGGCTTTGCACATGTGATCACAGTAGAACAAGCTATGTTTTTACCAATGTGCATTTACCAAAGTATCCCACCCCACAAGCTGAATGTCCCTAGTGCTACAAACTACAGGGGTCAATGGAATGATCCACATGACTGTTCTGCTTGCAGTGATAGCTTGCCTGCCCAGAATGTGGTGTATCCTTCTTAGGCTTAATGGGTCATCCCACTCAGTACACTCAGTGACTACAAAATGTTGTCCTGGAGTTGTTATGGTAGAAGACTGGAAAAAACAACAGAATAGCAGAAGTTATTCTCTTTCAATTTGATGATATGAATGGTGGTCAACTCTACCAGTCAAGTCAGCTCATGCCTTCTTTAGCTTAGGGAGATGATTTATTGGCCTGCTAAATGTCTCTTAATGGGAGCCAATAACCAGTAAAATGTGGGATCATCCTTGAGTGTTCTGAATAGGGAAAATCATTGGCCAGGAACACATTTTTTTCTCCTGGACAAAACATGGTGGTGTACATGGGTACTGGAACAACTGCACTTTGAATCAGAGGGAGACAGAGAAGATAGGGTTGACCTCAGAGGGAAAACAAGTATCATCTTGGGATGCTGGGTTGTCTCTGGAGATCTGATATGGGGGCAGCCCCACATGTCCTCTACTTACATATCTGCAACTGAACTCAATTTTTAGAGAAACACCGTAAGTTTTCTCTGGTTATCTCTCCTCCGAGAGTAAGTGCTGTCCTTAGAACCTCTTGTCACTTGGGGATATAGAGAACACATAAAAAATGCAAGTGACTGCACATCATCTGTGGTTTTACAGAATATGTAACATATATACTTCATTGATAATTATTGAAAGATAGACTCTGCTTCCCAGTATGATGTTTTCCTTTCTTTCTTGTTTGAGAATCCAACTGGAGTTTTCTACAGGTCTAGCTAGCTGGCTATCATCTTTTGCAAAAGCATGTGTATTATAGGCATTTCTGTTGTAATGCATTCTTAATTCTTCATATTTATGAGCAACGCATCGGCAGAAACAGGCAACTGGCCAGTTTCCCAAAAGGAGGTGACTTTCATCAAATTATCTTACTTGTGTCAGGGGAAATGTGTCAGCCAGCCCTCAATTAAAGTCAGAAAAGATGTGAGAGATGTTGGGTATCTCAAGGTTTTGCTTATTTGAGCCAAAAAAATCCCTAGTCAGTAAGAAAATGTGGAAATGTTTGAAATATGATTGAATTGGGCCATTTAGCTATAGATACATATGAGGATGGAAGCTGCAACTTTTCAGTCTTAGATTCACTAAGATACATTTTTAACAAAAGTAAAATTGTGGCAATACAAATCACTGCCCATTTTTTTGCAAGTCACAGCCAATTTTTGTTCCCTACCTATAGAAAATTAATACTTAACATTTGGCAACTGCTTAGATAACAAATAAAAGAAAGCAAGTATAGAATAAGAAACAAATATTCTGATAAAGAATTATCGGTAAAGAAAAACACAAAATCCCTTGAGTAGGATGGGGTGTGGGGAATCCCTGTAAGGTGATGAATTCTGGAACACAGTAACAATCTGTGATAACGTTTAACCTCCTGCCCTCAATTTAGAGCCTATAAGACATTAAATGAATGCCAATAAGTCAATAAACTAGGATAATCACAAAGGCAAATTTAATGACAAAACCTTTCCCCTAGTAATAGTGCTGATTTGCTTCTTGGATCATACAAGGGGACTCTAAAGAATGGAAATTATTGCCTTTGCAGGCTAAATCGGCCTGTAAAGAGTTAAATCAGTGAGAACACTCAAGCACCTGCGGCAGCCTGCTCATCTGCTTCCTGTATATAGTGGCCCGGCAGGTCACTGCTCTTTAAAAATTGGTCTGCTAGCACCAAGCCAATATCTGTCATCACTGCAGCTGTATTGTACACCACTTGGCATGAACAATACAATTCCCTGTTAAGAGGGATTTACAAAATATGCAGAGTGCTAAGTAAATATTTGCAGCTACTGGTTTTTTAAAGCTCCCTTTATTTATTTAATATTCACAAGAGTCTGCCTGTACCAATTTTTAATTTTCTCACATCTCCTTCCTACTGAACTCCCTCAATCACACTTAAGTGGAACAAGTACCAGTGGAGAAAAAAATGAATAAAGTTTCATAACAAGAATCTTAATAGATTTTCCTCCTCATATTTTGGTTAAAGACCATGGCCACTGGAAGCTGGGAAGCTGTTGTTAACTTGGAATTAAATCTCAAAGTGGCTTTTTAGGCTATATTTTATACTCAAACACCAATATCCAAGTGGAAGATCCATGCGCACAGCATCAATGAAGGATGTACACAAACAAAAATTCACAACTTTCCCCCTTTAAAATAATTTGTTCCCGGACATTTCCCAGCTGCTTTAGAAAGAAAAATGGAGATTTATAAGGCATGTACACTATTAAGAATGTACATGCAGTGAAATTTTGACCAGAGGACAGAGTGTTGTATCCAGCGCTGTTCATGCACAAGTGGAATGAACTTCCACTTGCACAACAGGACTTTACCTTCCTCTCAGCCCCACCGCACACCCTCAAAATCTGTTTCAGAGAGTTGAGTGACTTTCTGGAGCAGGCGAGAGGAGCACATGGGAGGCTGCAGTGAGGAGAAGAGGAAGCTGAAGATGTTTCTGCCCAGAATGTAACAAAGGAAATACGTTCAAATATACTGCTGTCCTGTACTGCAGAGGTCTCCTGAACCACTAAAAGCTTATGGGGAGATCGGTTTTCCACAGGAAAAACTTTGATGAAATATATGTGGCCAATGGTCTATGGACTATATGTTTAGGTGCCAGGCATCAGGGAACCATTGGCATGGTCTGGCCAATACCATCTCCCCACACTGCTGCCCATGCCCTTCTGCTACCATTGGAGCTGCCCCCTTTGCCCTTCGCTTTGTAGTGCCACTGTAGCACCATTCCCCTTCCCCTGCTGTTTTCCACCTGAAATGTTGTAGCTGTCACAGCTGTGGTTGTATGAGGAACAGAGAAGGGATCAGCAAAGTTTAGCAGGGCGATAACATTTTCAGAGCTAAGGAAGTCTGCCTTAAACTAACTTAGCCTACCTTAGCCTAGTAAGAGCAGCACAAGGAATGGACAGGCACAAGTCTGAATAGAGCTGGGCCCGAAGCAATCAAGGGAAAACAAAATGAACAAGAATAAAAAGGGAAACAATATATTTAAGCAGAAGCATAATTTCTACATTATACAGGCCCCACCAATGAATGGTGGTGTGCATTACAGCACAGTGCTCTTGAACCTCCGTTATTCCTTACAGAGGAAACACTCTTGATAGATTGTGCACTAAATTAACTCTGGACATTAAAAATTGCAAACCGGCCCCCCACACCACACTTGAAATGTTGCCTTGATAATTGGAGTAAGGCATGACTGAGCACGCGGCAGGGGTGATGGATGCAATGGAGAAGAGCATGTTTCTGCGCACACCTGAGATAGGCTTCCATCAGCATGGCTCCGATGTAGCTTCGTTTAATTAGTGGGAACAATTTACTTCTTATTGCTCCCAGTGCTGCATTTTTACACTGCCTTGCCCTCAGATTTCGGGGGCTAAGTTTTATTTTCAGCTCAAATTAGACGCTGCCGAAATCTGTCACTCTTTCTTGCCTTACTGCGCAGAGAGGCATTTCTCTCAATGGGAGGGAAGTGAAAATAGGCTTGGTTGCCTAGAAACCTGATTATCATCTCGCAAGATGGAACTTCAGGCCTGTTGATTCAGTAACCCTGAACCACAACTAGGATACAGGCTTGTTGCCAGCTGCTCTCCTTCTGCCACTTGCAGGAGGGTCTTCGCTCTTCCTCAGGGGTACCGGGCCAAAAACAACAACAACACGATTTAAAGCCAAATATGCAAATCCTTCTGATCCCGTAATACAGAATGTTAAACCAAGGATTGACTTGTTTCTATAGCAAAAGAAGACATCTTGCCTAAGCAGAGGCCTCACTTCCATACAAGGAGCCTGCAGTGAGGCATTCTCCTTGCCAGTGTTGGATAGTGATAAGAATTCAGATGCTGGAGACCCAAATGCAAACATCTTATTAAGGTTGGTAGAATAGCCTTTGGAAGAGACTGCTCTCCATCCTAACTGTCCTCACTGTATAGCTGTGGAGAGGAGCAAAAATAAGGCAAAGGATATAAACGCTATAGCACAGGGCTGGACAAATAGTAGATAGGTATCTACTGGTAGCTCTCAGGATGATCTGCAGTAGATCTGCAAGGGTTTCTGACTGTCAGTTTTCTAACAATGGAAACAGCTAAAAAGTTGTTTTTTCTTTCTAAATTAGACTTCTCTAATCAAGAAAGTTTGGGGAGAAAACTTGGAATAATGCAAGTGGTGTAACGGATATAACTATAAAACCACATTGAGACCCAGAGAAGTGACATTTGGGTGCATTGCTTGTCAGCATCGCCCTAGAGCCAGTGTCACCAACTGGACTCGTCCACCTCAGCCCCGACTGGGCTAGGCGAGCTGGATGGCACTTCCAGAGACCACCTTCCTCTGTAGAACAGGTCCAAGTGCCGTGGACTCACAACTCAGAGCTGTGAGCACCGCAAATCACTTCACCAAGATAACAGTCGTTGTGCAGCAGAAGTACAGCAGAGCATAAATACTCAGACGACAGTGCTGAAGAATATCTTCTTTATTCTCTAACAGCTACTGTTCTATACACTATATACAAATGGAGATTCTCAGTCTTTTCCTATACACTGACTTGCTGACTCACTCACTCGCTGGCTGACTCTCTCTCTCAGAGTCTCTCTCTCACACTGAGTGTCTCTCTCACACTATCTCAGACTGAGTGCTGGAGTGGAACATGCAGATATAAGAACACGCCTCCTCCTCTCCTCAGAGTCAGGAGACTGATGAGGTGATTCTTGAGTATGGGAGGGGTGAAATCTCCTCATTGCTAACATAAATAAAATACTATTAGCACTGGGCTTTGCTTGTTGAAAACTTCTTTCCATTTCAGTAGGCATTTTAGGCAAGGTTTCCTGATTTTTATGGTTTATTTTAACTGAGTTTATGCTGTATCCCCTTTTGAATTCTCTCTTGTATTCTTATCGCACAATGTTTGGAAATGTGGGTAAATTATACATCTATAATTTCATTATAGCGGTTAAACTACAGGACAAAAAAAATAAATGACAAGCTAAGGTATCCCCTATGTAAATGAACCGCTGGTAGTCATATACTTTTGGAAAATGTGATGTATTTGTGGTGGGGGCATAAGAAGGTCCTTGCTGGATCCTGTCCAGTATCCTGTTCTCACAGTGGCCAATCATATGTCTGTGAGAAACCCACAAGCAGGACTAGAGCACAACAGCAAGTAGCAGTTTAGCAACCCATGAAAGGAGCCAACATGCATCTTCCCCAAACCTCTCCACAGTGTTCAGGATTTCACACACAAAATATCAAAATGTTTTATTTTCCAGATACAAATTTTATTTCAGGATCTTTATTGGAAGTCTCAGCTTTGCAAATCTTCCATTATTGTGCAGGCATGACCAGTTTGTCTTTTTCCTTCTCTCTTCCTTCTTTGTAAAGCTGCCCTATCAACTGAAGCTTTTTTAAAAACCCTGAACAAGCCTACTTTGTCAAATCAGCAAATCTGATATGGATGTAATATCTTCCATTAAGAAAAACCTGACTTGCCATTTAATGAGATAATTAAATTGGGGGAGGCAGAATAGTGAGATGAAAAGGATTGCTTTTAATTACAGAAAACAGGTGCACATTTTTAGAATATCTTATGGCTTATTAAATTCAGTGTTGATGGTGGAGCTTATTAAATTCAGAAGCAGTATTGAAGCAGAGCCCAAACATAAAGAAACTTAAGGGAATATCTATGGATGGAGAACAGAATAGAGCTGTTCTTTAAATGCACATCATTCCATTACAATACTAAATAGTCAGAGGCTGGAGGTCAAAAGTAGTTATGAGGAGGCAGTAAAATATAACCATGGATGACCCTTTGCATTGCTAATGATTGGAGTGAAATGGCTTATGGCTGCAATCAGTGGACTGTTGCATGATTAGGAACACAAATTGGACTTTGCCTTGCCTGTGATGGTTGCAGATTTTGGAAGGGTGCAACTATAAAAGTCCGTCATACCTCCAAGGTTGTATTTTTGTCTTTACACTCTCTTACTGATAGATGGTATCCTGTCCCTAACTCCTGCCCTTTCTTCTTTTATAAGTGATTAGTTGAATCAACCTTTCTAAGCCCCAAGTACTGTATTTTTCAAAAGGTGGAGTTTACATTATTCGCCTTAACACCAAAGTGTATTTACATACATGTAGGACAACTGTGTCTTTATAAGTCTAACTTGTTCCAGGAGCCCAAGTGGCAGGAGAATAAAAAAAAGTGTCAGTTTTAATCAATATCATCTGACATTATGGGAATTGAATTTCTACCTTTCTGCTAATACATTAGCTATATTCTGGCTTTATCTCCTCCTGCAGAATTGATTTGCTACCATTCAATTCACTTGGCTCTTGTCATGCAAATTGTGGTATTTCTCCCCCATTGACTGTGCAAGCTGAGATTAGAGTTGAAAATCAAGTCTCACTGACCAGCTGCTGTGTATTTTTCATTTAGTTTCCCCCCTTTCCCCTTCCCTCCTCAGACTAGTTCCATTCCCTTGTTTTCACCTTCGTGCCTGGTAATGTGCTGATAATGCTGTCTCTAGGGACTGGGGGCCAGGAAGCTGTTGGGAATCATTTTGTGTGCAGCTGTGCCTGGAAAGAGAGCAAGTGCCTGCTATGATGCTTAGGTGTGAAGATACGCATATTGGAATAGTTTTAGGCATCAGAACTTGATAAAGATTCCTAGCAGTCCTGAGAATGAGCCCTCTAACATCGACTTCTCTCCTTGTTGGAATGGCACTCATATAATACCATGCTACAGTTGCAGTATAGGCACTGCAGTGTTGGGTAAGCTGACTGCTCTCTTCACTGCTTTTACTGAATGCAGTCGTTGATACAAAGCCACTGAGAATTGTCTGGCTACCATAGTAGTTGTATTTACTGTACTGTACATATTGGATTTTGATTGGTATTTATATGTTGCAAACCATCTTGGGGTTTTTAATGAAGGGTGGAGTAAAAATGTTTTAAATAAATGAAACAACAATCCTAGCATAGGCGTCATTCCTCTGATGTTGATGGTGCACAAAGAATTTGAAGTTGTGCCTGTCTTCGTCCACCAACTCTCTGTACCCACCCAAGTGTTTATGGTGGCATGGATCCTGGAAGCCTCCTTTCAAATAAGTGCATAAGGACTACATGGCTTTGGCCCTGTATACCTGATGGAGCATCTGCATCCCATTGTTCAGCCCAGACACTGAGGTCCAGTTCTGAAGTCCTTCTGGCGGTTCCCTCACTGAACTAAAGTGAAAATACAGGGAAACAGACAGAGGACCTTCTCAGTTGTGGTGCCCGCTCTGTCATATGTCAAAGAGATAAACAGTTATACAACCTTCCGTAGATGTCTGAAGGCAGCCTTGTTTCAGGAAGCTTTTAATGTTTGATGCAGTATTAGTGTTGGAAGCCATCCATAGTTGCTGGGGCAACCCAGTCAGATGGGCAGGGTGTAAGAAATAAACTACTAGTAGTAGTAGGGTCATGAACTCTGGAACATGAATTCCTTCCCATACCCATTGTCATATCCTGGGCTGTGTGCTTTAATGGTTTTTTGCTTCTTAAAATCTGTACCAAGGGTAACTAAATTCTACTACCTGTGTTACACATGCAAATTAAGTAACTGCATATGTTTTTTTTATTTTTGATCATTTATTCTACTCCTGCTATTCTTGGAGAGATATCCAGTGCTGTGCAGGAATATTTTAGGTATCATGATTCATTGCGGTTTTGATGTATTTTATTATATTTCATTACACATTGTAAGCTGTCCTGCGGGACGATAAGGTGACGTATAAATTTCATATAAGAATAAAGCAAGTTTCCACATGTCTGTTCATATGCAATTCCAACTACCATACACTACCGCTTGATTCACTCCGAAACAAACTTGTGGGCTAACTCAAATAATATCCTGGTGGCACAATTACCATGTTAGTGCTTCACAGTAGATTTTGCAATGTTTTACTTCATTTAAAACATTTGATTCCCACATTTCCATTATCAGCCCTTTGCTAGCAGCCTTAAATAGATCCTCGCAGGAATCAGTGAATTTTTCAGCACGACAGGGATTATAGTGAGCAATGTGGTGTTCGTAGCAGAGTAAAAAAATGGCACAAACTATGCAGGTACTACTACAAATGTGCTTATTGTAGATGTCAGAGCAGTTCAGAATCCTAGCAACAACACTGCTGTAATAAACATTTGTGGCGGCCAAGAGTGCTTTCTGATGTTACATTTAATAGGATGGTAGCTGAGATATACAGCATGGCTCTTCCCTTAGGGTTGCCATATTTCAAAAAGGGAAAATCCGGACACAAAGGTTTTTTTAGTGTTGTTGTTGTTGTTTGACACATGGCAACCCTAGTCTGAAATCCCTCATTTTAAAATAGCACCTTTTCTCTCCCTCCTGCCTACTTAAGGCTGCCACCCTCCCTTGCAGCACCTCAGGTACAGACAGGAAGCCATCGTGAGGAGCTCCGTGCACCCCTTTCGCCAAGCGCCTTCTTTCCCTTTTCCCCTTCCTCTCTCCCTCCCTCTTATCCAGCCTTTCACATCCCCCAAACAGAGGAGGTGGTTGTTAAGCTGAAACCTGGATCTGCCTCTGCAGCTGACCAAACCTCAGTCTCTTTTGGCTCTCAGCGACGCCTTCTCAGTTGCTGAGCATGAAGACCAGGCTGTTGACTCCCCTGTGGGGAGTGAACCATCACCACTGGTGGCAGCAGCAGCAGAGCTGCTAGCTGTGTTACAGGCAGGAGAAGCCCTATGAGGAAGCAGAGGCCATAGTAGGGGGAGAGGAGTTGGGGGGAGAGAGATGGATGGCCTGCACACTCAGCTTGATGTTTTTGAGCTATTTTTATGGAAAATCAGCAAAAACAACACTGCTGACATGGGTTGCCATACGCCTAGATTTTCTCGGACATTTGCCCAATTTCCACTTGGACACTGCTTCTGACCGCAGTCTTCTGGGTATGTCCAGGAAATTCTGTACGTACGGCAACTCTACCTTCCCTGCTCAAGAGAAGGCAGCAATGCTCCCACAAGGCAAACTACACTCAACCTGACAAAAGTAGATCGAATGGTGAAGTGAAGGAGCTGCAGTCACAAAGAGGTGGTAGCCACTGCTCATTATATCTGTACCAACCAGAGCGTAAGGGAAAATGGCAATCATTCCTCGTGTGAAGGATTGAGGGTTATCCAACTCTACAATTCTATGATTCTATGTCCTATTACATTTTTCTTTACAAACTGTGCTGTGGCTCCTCTCACAAGCTCTTTCACTCCAGCATGAAAGGGGGGATCTTTGGGGTTTAAGCAAGGGGAGATAAGAAATCCAAGGACATGCACAAAGCTTGTGTCAACGTAGCTAGGCATTGAACAGTTTATATATCAAGCAGTCAATGCATTGCCTAGCTGAGAGAAAAGAAGGTTTTGCTTTACTGATTTCCTCTCGATAGTTCCCCAGGGAAATAAACCTTTGCAAACGGTACTACAAACAATGGAGCTTCTTGATAAATATTGCAAGGTTTGAGCTAATGTGATTTTTGAGATGACTATAATCCCCAAAATATACTGCTGTGGTTATTATTTATGGTGCCCAAAATTTCTCAACCTCTTGCTTGCAAATTCAGAGCCTTTATATTTAGTTACAGAACATGATAATTTAATTCAGCAGCCTGGTTTATAAATAGATTGAGGCATCTTGGTATTTACATTTCACACTTTCAATAGTCTTTCTGGTCTGCTGAGTTTTACATTTTCTTGACCGAAGCTTCCTTGTTACTTGCATATTTATTTTTCAAGATAATGCTTAACACAAGCCTGTGAATTGAAAATGCTGGATATTCGAACACAGAAAGGGCCAAATCATGTCGCACAGCTCTTGGCAAATACTTCCTATGTAATGCAATACTGTTGCATAAAAACAGGAAAATTATAGCGGGATAAAGTCAAAGATAGTTGCTGTTTTTGCTAGCACTCCTGCATGCAGTTTGTGACCCTTGAGGAAAGACCCTGTTTACCTTGAGGATGGTGGTTGGAAACCAAGTGTCATTGTGACCTTATTAGTGTCAATGCTTCTCTGTAATAAAATTACAGAGCAAAATTCAAAACTTGGGGGGATGTGAATGATACAGTTGCTCTCCTGAGACAGTGGAGGCTGAAATCACCCAGAAGAAAAAGTTCCATGGGCCAGCTGTGACTCTGGATTGCTCTGCTTTATACCTGCAATCAGGTGTAGATATAACATATATGTGTGTGTCAATACTTACATGACCTCTTCCTTCACTGCAAGCTAGCTGAAACACCCCATGTCTTGTGGGTCAGAATTAAACAGGTAAAATGCTATAATTTATAAAATGAACGAACAGCTATCTCAAGGGAAGCAAGAGCAGCAAAGTTTAGAATCCTCAATGAACAATGTAACAAGGCAGCTTGAGCTGGATCTTTCATGGGCCTTTGAAAATGTGATAGAGAAGAAGCTGGGGCAAAAATGAAAGCCAGGGTGGGGAGGAGTGGCATTAGCAACAGTTCCATGGGAACTGTTTATTTGGCCCAAAAGGCATGACAAACCCTACTTCTAATCTACCCTGATCATATGGTGGCCACATGTGAGCTTAGAAATCACAGAAAGACCTTTGAAGTGAAAGTTATACCTACAATGATAAACTACAGTTCCATGGCAGTACAATGCTGACATCAGTAATGGCGCCCCACCCCGCTCCCTCAAGGATAAGGCTCAGCAACTGTTTTCTTTGTTCTACTGCCTTTTGGTCAATGGTCCAGCAGCCTTAAACAGTACCCTTGCTCCTTTGCACACTATAACACAGATTCTGCATCTGTCTAAAGCCTAACCTGAAGCTATTTCAGCTCTGACACAAAACAAACATTTCAGTTCAGTGATGCTGGCTTGCTTTCATGCCATCCTTGCTGCCCTTTGCTATGGCTGGATGACAGACCCGTGTCGCAGAGGGCCTTTAAACAGCAGATGTCTGTGGCCTCAGTGATGTAATCAGAATAACAGTAAAGTCTGGAGTTCCAGGGGGAAAGGCACCTTTTCCACCTCTGGCCATACAGCTTCATTAGCAGCACAAAGCACCCGGCTTATGTCAGGATCCCTGCTCCCCTGAGGCAGTGGAGGCTGAAATCATCCAGAATGCAATATTTCCATGGGCCAGCTATGACTCTGGATTGCTCTGGTTTATACCTGCAAGCAGCTGGCAAAAGGAACTTTATATCTAGGAGCCTGCTTGAAACCAATTGCTGAATACATTCTCTTCTCAGAGAGATACTGGGGTGAGGGGATACAGATAACAGAAGGTGCAAGTCAAAGTGATGGGCAAGAGGAAATAAACTATCAGCACTACCCTTCCAAGCCCATAATTATGTTTCCTTGTTTCATTCCCACAAGGCTTAGAATTTAATTTATGGCTTTATAAATGAGCCATGGGTGAATTTTCAAGACAAAACACAACCAATTTTGTGGTTGTCTCTCCAGGAAATAATTCCATCCACAGAGGAATTTTAAAAAAACCAACACCTTCCATTACATTCTGTCACCTGATTGCAGACATTTGGAAATCCTTGCCCTTACTCAGAAATCAATATTTCACTGGCTTCTCCTGAATGGAAAACTAAACATATTGTGGTACTAACCCAACAAATGATACTTGAGTCCCCCCCCCCTTCCCTTTCAGAGACATTGCAGTGTGTATGTGTGTTTGTATGTTTAATGATAAATCTGCCCTGCTGTGCTAGCTTGTACTCTGTCTATCAAAGGCTTTCCAAGCAGCACAAAGAACAGTGTGTGTGTGTATATGCCTGAAAGAAAAGTAGGGGGAGAATAAAAGCATTAAGGAAGTTAAAAGTGTGGTCATGGTGGATCTGCAATTTTCCGGTGTATCATTCTGCATCAGAGGAGTAATCCATCTTATGGGACCGTCTCCAAGAAAGGGGCCATCTGCTCTTGGCATGAAACTGGCCACGGCACCTCCACAGAACCTTACCTTTATATCTGTATTATCAAAAGTCCCTTTTTGGAAGGGGGGGAAAATGGCAACCCTGTGCTCTTGAAACAGATAACATTGCAAGCTGCTAAGCTTGAAATGATAGCTGTGATAAAGCACTTCACTGTTTCAGTGTGTTTAACTGGCATTAGCTGCCTTCTGACACACACAACAGTGCCATTTGGCACAGAGGAAACAAGGGATTACTCACAGCAGAGAATGGATTTTTGGCAGTGAGATCACAGCATAAACCGTTACCTGTGTATTTGGTTTAAAAGACACACACACACACACACACACACACACACGGAAAGGGGCTTTGTTTTAAGATTAAGTTCCAACAGACTCCTTTGCTATTTTATCACCATGGAAAGGAACCATATAACAGGAATCTGACACTGTACTTTTTCACATATTTTGTAAGAGGTCTTAATCCAATTGACTGAATAAAAGCCAGTTATCAGCAATTCATAGTACTAAAAGTACAGTTCTTGGGATACTTTTGTTGTCCTGTAAAGCTATTATTATACAAAGCTAATCTGACTCTTCAAAAAGCAATCACACAGAGGACCTGTTTTTCCCCTTAAATTATTCAGTAAAGCACCATATAAAACAGTGACATTATATTAAAAAGAAGTTGAACTACCAACAGCAATTTAGAAACATCAATTTATACAAAGCTATACAAAGAATGGGACGCGGGTGGCACTGTGGGTTAAACCACAGAGCCTAGGACTTGCCGATCAGAAGGTTGGTGGTTCAAATCCCCGCGATGGGGTGAGCTCCCGTTGCTCGGTCCCTGCTCCTGCCAACCTAGCAGTTCGAAAGCATGTCAAAGTGCAAGTAGATAAATAGGTACCACTCCGGCAGGAAGGTAAACGGCGTTTTCGTGCACTGCTCTGGTTCGCCAGAAGCGGCTTAGTCATGCTGGCCACATGACCCAGAAGCTGTACGCTGGCTCCCTTGGCCAATAAAGCGAGATGAGCGCAGCAACCCCAGAGTCGGTCACGACTGGACCTAATGGTCAGGGGTCCCTTTACCTTTATACAAAGAATGCTGAAAATATCAGTATATTGGATGTGCTCCTCAAGAATGTAAGCAGACATTTCCATTTACTCACTTTGCAGTAATGAACTCTGGAAATTCATAGAATCACAGAACTGGGAACTAACAGTTCACTAATGATCAGTGTGAGCTTTCCTTGTCTTGCAAATAGCAGTTGAGGAGGGATGAATTCCTGTGCCATAATCTTATTCCAGCTCAGCACCACTACCCCTTGCTCATTATTTGTTTACTTTTAAATCAGACATGCTAGGGCAAACTGCATAACAAATATCTCACCGAATACAGCCCTCAGGCTAAAGATGTCATGTACAGCACATATAGAATTATCTTCTAAACTATTTTACAGGAATTCCCCCATCAATCTTCTTCAACCTCTCTCCAAATTCCAAATATACCAGAGCAGAATCCTCAAAACTCACTTCAAAATTTGGCTTCATCACAGTTTAGTGGTTGGCTCTATGCTCTGGTAACCTTCCAAATGGATCACAAGGTTAGCCCTGCCCCTACCTCATGCCCTCCTGATGTTGCAGACTACAATTCCCATCAACTCCAGTCAGGAGTGCCATTGGGCAGAGAGCAGGAAGGAATGTCTCATTGGTCATGCTGGCTGCTGCTCACGAGGGTTGTAGTCAGCAGTTTTCTTTCTAGAAAAAAATGGGCCGGAACAGTCCTCTCATCGCCCCCCACACGCCCTGCTATTTAATGTGAGCTTTCACATGTCACCCAAACAAAATAATGAACTATCCTGTACAATAAACCAATTTAACAAGGAGGGAAAATGTATGCAGGAAAAAACAAAACAAATCAAGTGTACATGCTCAACCAAAATACCTATCTATATTAAACAAAATATTAAACAATATTAAACAAAAATAAGAAATATTGATAAACTTGATAAAATACTAATATGGCAAATGCATATTCCCTCACTCCCCTTAACTTCATTGCTCCTTTTATCTTCATTTGCTTTTAGATTTCCAGGAGTTAGCACAGTTGATTTCTTTAATTCATTTCATTGTACCCATATGCCAATGCTCTACTCAGGTAGAGTAACACATTAAATAAGTAAGGGATAACTATGGAGGTCACTGTTATCTAATGCAAGCAAGGTTGAAGCAAGCACACATCCTTGCCCTCAGCTTTTCTTTACCTCCAACCAGCGCAAGGCATTATTTCACTGGCAATTTCAATAACCTGCAGAAAAACAAAGTTAGCAATAGTAGCGTCTGGTGTTTGTTTTTCTTTGACAATAATCCACCCTTGCAGTTTATCCTGAGGGACCCAGATTACTGTCATACAGAACAATACAAAAGCTAATAACACCAGCTCTTAATTCTCTGCATGAGTTGACAACTGACACAGCCAATATCATTTGGGAAGAGTGGGATGATCAACAGTGCAGTAATTAACTTGCCAGCCTTTCTTTGTCCTGACATTTTACTTCCATATAATATTTTGAAAATCAAGATAATGCTGTGCAACATGTCCTGCCTCTGATTAAAATGTGCCAAACTTCCACGTATTAAAAGGTATAAGAGGCTTGATGTTAAAAGAAAACACTGAAGGCTTTGGATGGTCATGCCTGCATAAAATATCTGAGAAATGCTCAGGGGGACGTAGGAAGCTGCCTTATACTGAGCCAGACTGCTGGTTTTTCTAGCTCAGTACTGTGTATGTTGACTGCCAGCAGCTCTCCAGTCTCAAGAGGCATTTTAAATCACTTGTTACATTTTTAGCTGGAACAACCAAGGACTGAACCTGGATGCAGAACATGTGCTTTACCACTGAGCTATGGCCCTTCCATGAGTTTTAAGCCTGCACATGCAAGATGTGAAGCCAGGCTGTTGGTCAAGCCATGCTGTGGATGTCCATCAGCAAGGCATGTCCTGCTGGGAGTCCAGGCCACTGCATGCTATTGGCAAAGTTGGTGAAAGCTAGGGCAAGAGTTGTCACCAAATTTTGCCTAAAGGCTTCGATGTGAATTTGGAGGTGAAATTAAGCAATCTAAAAACCTAAGCCATCCTAAATTCAAAATTATTAATTTTTAATGAAATTGGATTATCGACTGGGCTAAAGTCCCAGGAGGACAGGCCTTATGTAAGTCACTGCAATTAATCTTGGAAAAATTATACTTGTTTTGATTCATTAGTATGAGATAGTATTTATTTAGATATTTTTCATCAAACAGCAATAAATGAAATAAAATTAGCATACCCTCTAACATTTGCCAGATGAAAATTGGAGCAGATGAAAACAGGGGAAAGCAGACTCTTCCACCTCATTCCCAGAGCCCAGTAAGCCCTCGTCTGGCTTTGGGAAGGAGGCGTGGTGCTCTGGCAGGGTCCAAGAGCCCTCCTTCTCAAAGCCCCCTAAGTGCTTACCAGCTTTGGGAAGGAGAGAGGAGTAGGGCTGCCATTTGCCCAGAATTTCTCAGACATAGCCAGAATATGGAAATCAGAAACAGGGCCCAGATGGAAATCGCTCAAATGTCTTGGAATATCCAGACATATGGCAACCAATGTCAGAAGTCTAAATTTTGGCAAAAAATAGATCATTTATTTTTTTAAAAGATTTTGCAGAAAAAGCTCAATCACTTTTTGAAATATGGCAACCCTAGACAGGAGGACTCTAGGAACCTCCCTGCCACCCCACCTCTACCCAGGCAAACTGGGCCTGTTCCATTTCTAAGATATTCCTGGAACAAATCAGAAGCCGCAATGGCTTCTTTATTTCTGGAAATGCCACGGTTAAATACTGACAGTTGGAAGGTATGATATAGTGGTTTCACAATTGTCATACAAAGTTTCAGAGAGAGAGAGAGAGAGACCAATTTTGTCATGGGGAATGTATGACCCTCTTTTGAATGGTTCCCTTAGGGAAACGTATTTATAGTGCCCATTCCACAACCATTCAGTCCTTTCATGTTGATGATCAATTTGCTCACTACAGAAATACAGCATTGCACTATGCACTATGCACTATATACTATGCACTGCCCAACTGTGGGTGTGTCCAGGCATAAAAAAAGGATGAGGATAAAGAGAAACAACACTGATGAAGACAGAAATAAATGGGGTAGTTTTTGCTATCAGCTACATGCAGGTTTTGGTGTGCATCATTACACCGGTTTATATAATCAATTTACATTTTCAGAAGCGGCTACAAACATTGGGCATGGGCCAGCCAAACTGGAGTATCTGATGACTCATTCCAAGTCTGCAATTCCATGATTCTATGAGTAATTTCAGCCCAAGAATGAAGCATAAGCTTCATTCCTTTCTCCTGAAGCTATTAAATAGGCCTTTGACTGGATCATGCCCACTGTTTTGTTCTTTTTCAAATGACTGGGTAAAGTGGTTCAGATCCAAGTGTTCCTTTCACTGAACATTTCCAATGGGGAATAATGCTATCAACTTGGTCAAAATTTTCGCATAAATACCACTATCTGTCTCATATGTGTATTTTTTACAATAATTCCCCAGAGAAGATATGCCTCAATAATAAACAATTGCAGGATGGCTTTTTAAAAAGCATCTACATTGGAAGGACTGTATTGAACAGTTTGAGATCTGAAAGAAAAAACATGCTATTTCACCCCCACCACCTATTTCGAAACCTATCATTAAGTGCCAGCTGGAAGCAGCTGTGTCAGCATTATCACAAAGTATTGAGCTCAGCCTCCCCGTTACTTCTATGCTACAAAAGACTGGGAAGAATCCGACCCTAAGTAACTTGGCTGAGATTGCACATGCAAACAGAGAATCTGCTAGGCCCAGAACCAGATCTTTTGAACTGCCAGGGGCATTATGAGGCAGACACTGCCTCAGTCAATACATGAAGAAATTCCTGCTCTTTGCATTACAGATCAGCACACTGATTTCTATATAAGGCCATGTAGTGCCGCTGAGATGAAATTTTTTGGCACAGTTGCTTGGCTCTGCTTTTCTCTTTCACAACCAACGTGTATGCCTGTAAGGATAAAGGCAAATATAGCCTCTCTCACCTAGGGGCATTCTTGCCATTTCATCCACTTGAAAATCATTAGACCAGCGTATGTAGATGATAGTGATATAAACTACTCTTGATCTAGTATCTCAAGACACTATTCCAGTCCGTGCCTGTAACTGGTACTCTGGTCTCTGCCAGTGACGCTGGCTGTTACTCACACTGCTGGCACTCCTGTGTGAGGCTAAAGGGAAAAAGCGTTCTTGTTCCATGTGTTCTCAAATAATGAAGCCCATCTTTGGACACCAGCCCTGGGCAACGAGCCAGCAAGATGGATGAGCTGTGTTGCTCTTCTGCTCCGTGAACTTGAATAATGAGATTCAGAGGAAAAGCTTACGGTAGCTGCTGTGCATACTAGGAAAATGTCAGCGTTGTTACCTGATTGAGGAAGGTGGGGAGGGGATAAAGAATAAACTAATACATTGAGGTGGGGTGTTTCTGCATCAGGAAAGGTTAACCCGGGCTGGGGGGGGGCAAAAGATAATCATACACACATATTAGAAGGATTCAGGAGTCAAATAAATATCTCTGGTAAATAGAACATTTTCTTCAAACAAAGGGAACGGGAAACTCACTACATTATTCCTTTGGGTGTAATGACAATTTCCAGGTAATCTGCAGGGGGCATTATTATCTGCCCCCTATGGATCACATTTCTCATAATTACTACAATGGCCATTTAACAGAGGTTCCTGGCCTGTTGTGGGGGCAGGATTTGCTGGTACACCAAATCAGAAAGCCTTAGAAGTACTGACCTAAAATGAAAGCAGCAGCATTAACTATTTAAAAGCAGTAATAGCCAGCAGAAATTGTTACAAAAACTAATTAAACAAATTAACATGGCTATATTTTGAATGAAGCTCATGAACCACTGGTGGTCTGTAGACCATAGTTTGGAACCCCGAGCATAGATCATTTTTCAACTGCAAAAGTAAATGAAATCCATAAACACCAGATCTGCTGAGTTCAGGCTATAGTACAGTGGTACCTCGAGTTACAAACGCCTCACGTTACAAACACTTCAGGTTACAAACTCTGCTAACCTGGAAGAGTTACCTTAAGTTGAGAACTTTGCCTCAGAATGAGAACGGAAATTGTGTGCCGGCGGCACAACAGCAGCAAGAGGCCCCATTAGCAAAAGAACACCTCTAGTTAAGAACAGTGTCAGGTTAAGAACGGACCTCCGGAACAAATTAAGTTCATAACTAGAGGTAGCACTGTACTAAAGTTGCTACAGCCCCCTATTAAGAAACTCAAAACCCATTTCTAAATTCTCAAATTGATATGTTATTGGTGATGTGGATGTCATTTATAGGTTTGCATTGTGACTTTTCACTGCATGTAGTACTTGCTTTTACTATGAGTCAGGAACTTTCACCCTATAATTCTAGCTCCATTTGTAATTAATAACAAGATAAATTGTGACCTGGTATCCCACTGATATGGAAATGTGGAAAGGTGAACTTACAAGTGGAAAAAGGAAAAACTGAAACCGAAAGTGAGTCACCCATCCCTACAAATCACTGTATGATACCAACATGTTATACATACAATTGTTAGTGCTGTACTTAAATGTTTTATTCCTCCTTACTGCAGAGAGACTTTTATTTTTTAAAAACTTCTTTAAAAAAGAAATGCAAGGCAAACTATTGTAATAAAAGCTTTTCTCTACTGGCTTGGGGAAACTGATGATTAATCCATTTGAAATTCAAAAAGGAACTTTAAGGGAATCAAGTCAGATCTCATGCATAGCACAAACCACAACTTCTAATATGGAACAAGAGGCCAGGAACTAATTCTGATTTAATTGTTCTGAGTAACAGAGAAAACCTGACAGCTTCATTGATTGAGCCTTGATAGGTGACTTTTCCTCACTGTTGAAATGTTATGTGCTCTACTGCCAGTTTCAGCTCATCAAAGTGCAAACTTCCAGCCGCTAGAGAATTGTCCACTAAGCTAAAGAGCTCTTTTGTATTAAATAACTTCTCCTGCAAGAGGAAGATAACAAGAGAAAAATCTAAAGAAAAGGATGGGTTTCTGCTAGGAGGATTGAGAGTATGGAAGGTACTGCTGAACCGCTGACTATGAGGCATTCTTGAGTTCTGATTGCAAAGGACTCTCTGATAAGCAAGCCAATCACCCTGGCACTATAGAGGAATATTAGCTAGTGAAGAATCCCAAGTAGTCGTGCATAATACATTTCATGCCTGCACTTCATTTAATGTTGGGCAGGTTTACCCTCTTTCTGGCTTGTTCCAAGCCCTCCTTCAAGTGTACACTGAACAGCATGGGAGCTACTTCCAGATGCTGAGAGAGTGTTTCTAGAGAGTGATGTATACGTGAATGCCAGAAGCCACATTGGTTGGGCTGATCATGTTAGTCTTTGCCACTCTTTGTAAGAGTGTCAGGCATGTAGTAAAGACCCACTTGCATTTCTGCAGTATTCCCTACCTCCCCCCCCCCATACACACACAGCAGTCATCTTTTATATCACTGAGTAAGAAGAGCTCCCTTGATGTGTATGAGATGGGGCCTGAGTCCACTGGCATTGTGTGAACATTTCCACTGCCTTCTCGAAAGCATGGGTCATGGCTGCGTAGATCTAAGTCCATTAAAGGAAAGAGGATATTTCATTTAATCTCACACATCTATCCATTTACAGTTTCTACTTCTCTGCACAGTTCCCAAAGGGAAGATACAAATTATAACAACTTGGATCAATTTAGTATCATTAAATGCTTTGCTAAAGTGAGATTTCCTCCCAAACCATTCCCATGCTGAGATGTGTATTACTTCTCTTGCAAATATTGTGCTGTAAAATATTAAGGATTTCATCTCCCGCATCTTGAAAGGCAGATCCTGCTAGAGCTGTCGGGCAACATGGGAAGGCAAAGAGAAAAATTCACAGTTCTTAGAGACACAGTTTTATGGCTGAAATTATGAGGCTAAGGCAACTGCAATATAAGAATACATTGGAAAACAGTGGCTAGAGTGGGGAACTGGGAATGAGAGATTCCAGCTGAAATCCTAATCCAGCCAGGAGGCTAAAACAGTGGAGTTGAGCAAGTGTTGTTTTTTAGATTGATTGATTGGTTTAGATGAGAACTGCAGTGTTCGAAGCTCCTATCGTTCTAGGTGCATTTTGCAACAGGGAATTTCATTGGCACGAGCAGTTTCTGAGCTCTGGGCACAGTACTGCACCTCAGATTTCAGATTAAAGCTGCAGAGTGGAAGGAAAGGAAGACCTTTTGCCGCCTCCCCACTTCCAGATATTCTCTGAAGACTGGAGAAGAGTCCCACTTAAGAATATTAGGGGGGTGGGCAGGGGAAGGACTAGACCATTTGAAATATGAACATAATATTTTAGGTGCAGTTCATTCATTTTCAGTTTTGTATTCTTGTTTTAAAAATAGCATGCCCAGACATTCCATTGTTGCACCCATAACCTAGGTTTAAGGTGCCATTTAGCTCCTAGCTTTCATATCTCAGTTTCTAACACTGGAGAACTGTAACATACTTTACTCATTGAAATGTTTCACAGATATAATGGGTTGTTTCCAAATAGCATCCCTCCACAGATGGAAGGCTCATTTGATCATCAAAACGAATCCCCCCAAATCTGCTCCAGATTGTTGGGTTACCCTTTGAAACAGCATGGGAGGTGGCATAGACAGCATAGATAGCTGTAGTTTCTAATGGCCAAATTCCACAAGACCTGGACAATGCCAATTTCTGTTCTTGTCATCCTCACAGCTTTAAAAAAAGAAAATCAACTATAATAAACAGCAAACATAAAAAGCAAAGGACTAAATAGGAGAGATCACAAAATCAGACACATAAAATTCAGAAGATCTAGCAAAACTGAAGTCAATAGAATGGATTTGGCAAGCTTCACGCAGGTGGACCTTCTATAAGACAAATGCCACACATAGATAATGCACCATTTCTAGTAAGTGACATGTTTAGCTTCCAAACTGCATTTTAATTTTCAGGAATATTCAAACATGAGAAGTTATTTCCTCCAACATTTAAAATTTTAATTCAGGGGTAAGGGACATCTGGCATGTTATGTTACTGGACTACGTTTGTATCTAGACCTGTGGGCCATGGAACAAAAAATTATGTTATCCCACCTTTTATCATCTCAAATGGAAGAAATTAGTTATGCTCAACTCTTCTTACAGCTAAGAAATGTAATGAGTGTCAAACTAGATGTCATTTGGCACTGACTTTTATCTATCTATCTATCTATCTATCTGGTAAGAGGGACACAAAGGTGCATATAGACGGGAACTTAAAAAATGCAAAGGCTATTGAAGTGAATAATGTCATGTACGTATATAGTCTGGCACCCAAATCCAATGCCTGCTTTGCTACATCTTGAGCAATTGTATCGGCTTAAAGGAATGTTTTACTCTGGGACACTATTCTACATCTGCTGGGTTGACCCTTCCCAACATCAACTCTAGATCCAAACTAAAACTTCACCTATGTGGAGCTTCTTTTTCTCTTGATGCAGAAGCTTCAGTAAGTGCAGAATGCTGCAGCACGATTGCTGAGGGGAGTGAGGACTTGTCAGCATATAACACCTGTGGTCAGAGTTCTGTACTAGTTGCCAATTTGCTGCGGGGCCAAGTTCAAGGTGTTACTAATAGTATACAAAGCCCCTGCATATGCCCCCTCAACCATTTCAACTGGCGGAATTGGCACTACTACAGGTGCCACATAATACACGCTTAGCGTGGCAGCACCTACACTTAGAACTTTCTGCCTTATTGAGATCAAGGAAGTGACTTCACTGTACCCTTTCTGGCGCCTGTTTTAAAAATTCATGTTTAGACAAACCTACCCTGAGGTAATTATAATCTGTTTTAGTCATTTAACTTTTGTATGTCTTGAAGTAGGACTGGGATTGTTTCTTGACATTACTGCTTGATCTTTTGTAAATCTCTTTTTAAGGCTTTTTACAATCAAGCAGTGTATAAACTTTATGAAATAAACAAACTCATACTGTCCCTGGCTATCAGCCATGCCAACTGGGGAGAACGGAAGATGAAGTCCGACATAAGAGGGTCATGGGTTTCCCATCCCTGCTTTAACAGAATGTGGGAAGCCTAACCTTGCTTTCAGGGAAGGAGGAAGATAAGTTTCCCCCTTTTTTGCACAGCTGTAGGTGTATACTGAATGAAAAAAGATGGCTTTAAAGAAAACATTTATTTAAAATGTTTTGAAACTGGACCTACAAGGAGAAGGCCTTGTGATGATCCTACAGTAAAGTCAAGGGTGCTGCCACTCACCAACAGGGGTTTTTTCCATCCTGGTAAAAAGACAAGACAACTGTGTGTTGTGATGGCTTAAAATCCAGCCCCAAGCAGAGTGTGCCTAATTATTCATAGGATAGCACAGCTGCAGGAGCAGCAGGTTGCAAACTTGCTCAGTGGAAATGGAAAGACACTCTGTATGTGGCTCAGGGGTGCTTTTACTATATTCCTGCTGGCTGCTAGAAACAATTGTTGGTTACCAAGCCCTGACACATTCAGTAGGCACTACTGATACAAACTTAACTGCCATCCCCAGCATGCATGATCGTCACACTTTCTGGAATGAAGATTTCTGTTTCCCAGCAACTATACTCAGTGCTTTGCATCCCTAACTGAGGCATAGTGATAGAAATCCATTAGGCTGCTCCTGAAGAACTGCAGCAGCCCAGGCAGGAAATGTATCAATGCTGTTCCTGATGCAACACAAAGGTTAAGAGAGTCATGTATCTACTGCCTCATAAATCTCCAGCACTGCACTACCCTTAAAAAAAACTATGCAATCACATTAACCTTTTAAATTTTACATACAGAGTTCATTACAAATATGTTTTTTGGACATCGTTTTTTAGATGCCAACTGTTCTGAAAGAAAAAATCCTGTAAGATTCATTTCACTTGTTTCCAACATCAAACACTCCTTAAATCTGGGACAAAATCATCTTGATTGTAAACAGCAGCTGAAGCAATTACAGAGCGAGGGCTGTACAGAGACCCATGGCAACAACCTGCCAACTCCAGGCTATTTTGAAATGTCAGATAAAGAACTAAGCACATTATTCACACAGGGATATTTCCACTTTCTAAAGAGAGAGCCTCGTTGAATTTTGTGGGACTTGCTTTCAAGCATACGTGTACAAGATTCCACTGTTAATCTAGATTCTTACAGTGCAAACGTAACACATGTCTACTTTGAGGTAAATCCCACTGGTTTACATGATGCTTACTCTCAGGTAAGTGAATACAGGATTGCAGCCACAAGGAAACTAAGTGTGCTCACCCACCTGATGCCACATAGAGGGATTCTGTTTCCACGATTAATTAGGAGAAATAAGGGGAGATTAAAAATATATCTGAACTGAAATTGCACTCCACAGGAAGCAGCTCTTGAAGAGATAATAAGGTTTCATACAGATTAGTTCTAAATAGACAAATCAGGACAGACTTTGGGAAATTTCCAAAGGTACAGCAGAAAGAAAATAGGCGTGAGAACAAGCTGAGTGTGCTTCTGCTTGTAAACACAAGATGGGTGTGAAAGCTGCCAGCAAAGCCAGACAACCCAAAGGGCATGGAGCAAGGCAGAACCATGGCAATATTCCCAGTCTGTGTTGAATGGCAGACTCTGGCTAGGCGAGCAAAAAAGTCTAAAACATATGGAAGAAGACACCCCCACAAAAATGCTGGATCCAAAGAGGACAGAGAAACTTAGTTCAACAAGGGCTAAACAACTTATAACACAGCAAGCTGAACATGGCCTGACAGCCATGAATGGCAACAAGCAGCTCAACAGACCTCTTGTTGTTGCTTTACCATCTGCTTGCAAAAGCAGGGGGGTTGTCCAACACTGTATCTAGATGGGCCACCATTTGTACAGGTGTTCCTGATCAAGAGAATGTGCGTCCAGAAGAACAAATCTCAAAACAACCACTTTAACAATGACCATTGTTTGTCTGAAAACGTGTAAGGCAGCAATCAAAGGTTCAGCCGTGATCCAAAAGGAGATGCCTGGCATTCAGTGCTTCCTGAGCAAGTTAACAGGCATGGAGAAATTTCAAAGTTGCTTGTACAGAGTACAATAATTTGACAGTGCTAAACCAAGCAAAGCATTAAAAAACAAGAACAATTAGCCCAGCTCCAAATGGCTATACAAGAAGATGAATCCCAGCCAAGAGAAGGTCTGTGATCCAGCCAACTTTGACAGATGAATAAGAGAATTGGTCAGAAGACAAACTAGCTCCCTAGGTTTCTCTGTTTCTTACGCAGAATAAAGCCTGTGATTACTGAAGCTCCAGACACAGATATGCCCAACGTCACTGCTTTGATCTAATCATAAAAATATTCACTGATGATAGAAACACAACTGATGCAATAAATAAGTTTGGGTTCAATAAAGAGTAGTATCTCTTCTTTCCTTCTAAATGGAAGAGCAAAAAAGAAATCAGAAAACTGGCTTGGATTCAAGCACATGGATTATATAACAGGATGAAAACTAAGGCTTTGATCCCAACATCGTTCAATGTAGCTTAGTGCTCTATGACAGGCTTTTTGTACGTGACTGTTACAGATTGTAGGTTGAACTCAGTAGTTGAACTTAGATCCTGCTGAAATCAATAATCCACAGTTGGGCAATACATTTATGGGAACCAACTAAGATGTTAGAAGTGTGTGACAAGCTTTTGAGTTCTTTGGAACTCTACATCAGACAAGATAGTATGGAAAGTGAGGAGGGTGAAGAAGAAAAAACAAAAGCTACCTTTTAGACCCAGTTCCAAAATAGAAATTGCAGGCTGAACAAGTCCCCCCCCCCCAGCTGTTTTGGATATCTGTTGATAGATTCCAAAATAAAGAAGCAAAGGCTACTAGTCATCTATGAAAAAATGCAGACTGGCTTGTAACCTAGTTCTGTCCCAAACCTTGCATAAAATCATGCCATCATGACCAACTTGTTCATTTAAGCTTGTATTCAACACTGTGCACATAGACTTCAATGCATGCAGCAGGATCTTCCTTTCCTTTCCTCATGTGTCCTCAGAATGCTCCTCCAACCCTCTGCAGCATATTTTGAGAATGCACAAGCTGCTATGGAGGAGAAGGAGGCAAAATTTCTGTTGCACAAACAAAAATCTGCTATGCTATCAGATTAGCACTGGATACAAACAACCCTTGCAGTGAGGAGCTTAATTTCTCTCTGCACTGGGCATTTGGGCAAGACACTTCTCACAGCTCTACCCATCCAAAGTTTCCTCCCACCTGCCCTATTCCAGTTCCATCCATGGAAACCACTCCTATTAGCCAGGATAGGGCACCCAGGCCTCATACTATGTACTGTTGTAGTACATCACTGAGTACTAACTGTAGGAGACACAGGCATTTTTGACTGGGCACTGTGTTGAAAGCAGAGTGCTGGATTAGATGGGGACAAGAACAGAAACTGCATATAGATGACACCAAGCCTCCAAATCCATTGCTGCATTGCCACTGTATGTCATGCTCCTTTCCCCCTGCTTCTCAATGTTTGCAGAGGTGATAGAAAAATAAATTCCAAAAGCCTCACAGAGGCACTGTCAACTCTGAGGGGGTCCTTCGGCAAGCTTACTTTCCGACCTGCTGCTCCAGGGGACTTGCTGCTCCAGTGCCCTCATTAGCCCCCAAACCCCAAAGATGGTTTACTCTAAATAGAGTTTAAGACGGGATCTGGATTTTTACCCACTCTTCCAGTGTACACTTGTGCTTCCTAATAGCATCATTAATTATTTTTATTTACGTAAGCCAGCCAAATGCAATGTTTTTGAGCCCATAAAACATAAACGATTAAAATACAATTATATAAAATACAATAACCCAAAACAAATTGCTGCATGAAATTTCTTGCTATCAGCAAGCAAAGTAAATACCAAATTAACAGCAACAGTAAAATAATAATAATAATCACAGCCTTTAATATTACAGCTTCAAATATGCAGAGATAGGGATGCAGAGATAGACATTTGTTTGGTTCACATTTTAATGCATGCCCAACTAAGCTGCACTTTTTGAAACAATACACAAACCAAAACACAGCTGTTCTTTGAATATCGCTGAATTTAATGATATAGTTCTCCAAGCGAATACTGCAAACAAAAAAGTGCATAGCATATTATTGAAAGTAAGTATAGAGAAAAACACACTGTATACGGAGAAACTGCTTATAAAAATGTGTATATTAAGTAAAATTGCACGCAAACATGTGAACGTTAGGAGAAATGCACCAGAAATACACACACATTCACATGCATTTTTTAAAAAAACAAAAGCCACAACTGATGAGGAAATGGGGTGAACTGAATTTAAGATTAGAAAAATTGAGCAACTAAGAGAAACCAAAGTTGACAAAGTCATCCATTGCTAGAGACATACTGCATCCCAATATGGAACTACCAGGGCTCAAATAAGCACTGATGGACAAAGAACCTCTGAATTTCCATAAGCTCTTTTAAAGCCATTTAAGCCAGTGGACACCTTGTGGCAGCAAATGCCCAAAGCATTACCCACATATGGAGGCAAGTGAATTGCAAGAGACTATTAATCTTGCAGACCGCTATCATTTCATCAGAGACCCATGACACTTCTTGTATGCAGTCTCTTTTTCACAATCATCACTGCGCCAGGACAAATATATACCTTTCTGCTAAGCCATTTCTATAAAGATTTCTGATAAACATCACAGCAGCACACAACCACAGGAACATCAGCACCATATTGATTGTCCCAACATAACATTTGTGCTGTAATTTATGCCATTTATCTTCTGTGCAATACCTAATATATTATTCTGGCACCACAGAACAGCTTCCTATCAAGCATTGCTTTTAGAATACTGGTAGTTTAACCAGTTAACTCTCCATCTCTCATCACCAGCTAATATTATTATGCTATTTTGGGATGGACGTGCTTTTTGTTTGTATTCAATTTCACACGCAGTGCTGAGAAGTTAATCCTACTAAAAAAAGTGCCAGAAGCCATGCAGTGAGTCTGTGGATAACCTGACATTTCTCAGCCTTTGCAAGTCTACTATACAGCTTATTGCACAGGTAGGTAGAAGGCAGATTGGGATCTACTGGTAAATCTATGGCTGATCTGCAGGAGATTGGTGTCGGTTTCTGATTCCCAAGGGTGTGGATTTCTGATTCCCAACTGTAACATTTTTTTAACCTAAATCACACTGTTGAAATTAAGAAAGTTAATCAAAATTGAAGTTTCATGTAAAGCTACTGTGATTTCAATTCAGTTATGTGTACTGCAAACAAATCCCGAGGTTCAGAGTATGTGCTTGGAGCCACCCTGTTATTTTATATGAATTGTAACTATCTTTTGCACTTAGCTCTGACTTTGAGGTTCTAGAAAAAATACAAAGTATATCCAAGGAATCAGAAGTCTGTCCACTCTTGACTTATATAGTATGGGCTCGTTAACTGTTTTGGATCAATGAATAAGCAAGCCTATTAAACAGTTCAGAGAAAGAGCGGTAAAAAAAACTCCACCAGTACACATGGATAACATCTGCTGCTACCTTGGGATCAGAGTCAGCTTCTTCATAAGAGATATTTGGGGCAATACTCTTTTATTTCTTATTCCAAAGTTATTACAGCTAAAATAATTTCCACTTCTGACAAGCACAAAAGATACAAATGAACCGAAATAATTGTTTTCCTCGCATTCCCAGGACGGATTCAAGATGTTAGCTTAAAACTGATCACCTGTTTCATGTTTTGGTTTTTGAACCCCCCCCCAGCTTACTGCCATATGTTTCTAACCACAAACAACCATAATTTTCTGAAATTATTTTCATCTTGCTTCAGAGACAGAGATACCTTTTGATTCTATAAAACAGGGAGTCTAGTAGTTATTCATCTCATGCTCCAAGATAAATGCACATTATGAAACCATCACTGCTTCAACTGGTTGCTAATGTCTACCAAGTTAGAAGATTTCCTCACAAATATAATAATACTTCCCCCTATTATTTAATCCCCTCAAGCTATAGCTGAAAAAATGCTAATCCTGCCATGCCTTCTTGAAGCAGACTATTTTCTCATGTGCCTCAAGGAATCCATTCCTTGGAGTTCTTCCAGTTCATTCATAAAGGAATTCAATCTTAATTAAGTTAAAGTAGGGTCTCAGCTAGATGATCATACTGCACACTATGAAGCTAGGAAAAGAGAAGCAAAAATAGGTAATCTATAATCCTAAACATACTAGGAAGCAAAACTTATTGAGCTCAATAGTACACACGAGTTTAGGACTGCACATCATGAGCTGAGGTCAGCCTTCCCCAACCTTTCGCTCTCCAGACTTTTTGGACTGCAACTCCCATCACCCCTAATTGTTAACAATGCTGGATAGGGATGATGGGAGTTGTAGTCCAAAACATCTGGAGGGCACCATTTTGGAGAAGGCTGCATAATTTAATTTGTTTTTCAGAACTTATGTAACAAAAGGATATCTCCAAACTGAGTAAACAGGCAGTAAATTGACAATTGCAATTGAATATGAAGAAGTTATACACGTCCCATGCAAAAAATCTTAACTTCACAGGTACACTCATGGGATCTTCACTGGTGATAACTGGACAGGAATGACATATTGGATCCATAGTCAACAGTTCGATGAAGATATATTAGGAAGTTGAATACTTATCTTGTGGGCCGTGTAGATAAATTACAACCCCATGGTCAGACATCTCCACATCTCTCCAAAAATTTATCCCAAGTGTTGCTCCCTGAGCACTTCATATAAGGAACAATATGTAATAATATGTACAAAATCTTCAACTCTGCATAAAGTCATCTGTATTCAGAATGTGGCATAATTCTGAGCCTTCCTTCTAAAACAACTGTGGGAAGCAGATTTAACTGGGCCTTCCTTATCTCTCAGTTTCTGCAAATCCTTAAAACAAGAAGAGAAGAATAAAGGTAAAGGTAAAGGGACCCCTGACCATTAGGTCCAGTCGTGACCGACTCTGGGGTTGCGGCGCTCATCTCGCTTTACTGGCCGAGGCATCTGTTTGTCTGCAGAGAGTTTTTCCGAGTCATATGGCCAGCTGCTTCTGGCGAAACCAGAGCAGCGCACGGAAACACCATTTACTTTCATACCGGAGCGGTACCTATTTATCTACTTGCACTTTGATGTGCTTTCAAACTGCTAGGTTGGCAGGAGCAGAGACTGAGCAACGGGAGCTCACCCCGTAACAGGGATTTGAACCGCCGACCTTCGGATCGGCAAGCCCTAGGCTCTGTGGTTTAGACCATTTAAAGAATAGAAATGCTTTAAATGAATAAAACAATCCCATAAATCAATTTCTTCATTGATGAAGTTTATATTACAATGTGTTGATGCCACTGAAGTGGTGTACAGCTGAAACAAAAATTGAACAATATTTAAACCATTGTTAAAGACACCTAACAAAAGTAGTTTTACTCAAAAAGCTTGATGGAATACACAAGTTTTATAAACCTTGCCAAAGACCATTGACAAAGCTTTCCGGACTCATTCTGGAAGGAGGTTCCACAATTTGGGGGCTATTGGGGAGAGGCTTGACCTCTATCTGCTGCTGTTTGAATGTGTCATATAGATGGCACAGACAGCAGTGCCCACTGTCTTGTCCCCAATTAGTGAATGGGCTCATATGAAATGCAATTCTATTAATCCAAGGATTAACCTCTGGGTGGGAAGTGGAGTCCTTATCAGCTTTGGGATGATGAGAAGCAACAGTAAGGTATGTGTACCCAGAGTACCAATTCACGAGCAGCTGCTCATGTATAAGAAGATGGAGGGTGAGTGGCCCACAGGCATGGCCGTGTTCCAGCCTCCACACATTAGCCCTATGCATGAAAGGGATGCATGGATTGGGCTATAGAACACTGGATTTGAACACTGGCAACATGATGATTTGCCTTCCTCTTGTGAAAACGAGAAACATCCCAAGATATCTCTCAAGGTGACCCAAATACAATAAGAGCAACAAGCAAACAATATATAATATGATTACTTAGTAAACAGCAACACCAGTAGAAAGCAACAAAATGAGGAGAAGGGGAGACGGAAATATTTATTGAGAGATTTGCCAAGAGATGGGTATTCTGAAATGTGAGTGCCAAAGGAACAGTCCTGCTCTATGTTCCTGTTAATCTCATTTCAGATAAGGGAGGTACATGGGCACAGCAACGTAATTCTCAATTTAGCATTTCAAAGCATTTAAATAGAAAAATCAAGCGCCATGTAGATGAAGAATTTTCATTTCATCCACTAAGTGATTTGCAGCATATTAAGATTATCATGACTTTTACCACCAAAAGAGCATGCTGGCATATCACAGAACTGGAAAAACAATTAATTTAAAAGAACTCATTAATAGTGTAACAGATGAGATAAGAAAAAAGTTCGGGAGCATTTTTATTCTCACAGCATTTGAGAAAAATGAAAAGAACTCCATGTAGCAATCTTGTACGTTGTGAATACTGTATCTGGTAACAGAAATATTACCAGTATAATATTCAAAATTACTTAGCCACCTTGAACTTGGCTTTGGTTCCATTTGGACATAACAATGAACTCTGGTTTATCATTATGGGCATGAGCTACAGCAAGACTCAGACTCTTGCATTTCACTCACCTTTCCTAGCACTGCTGCGTGAGGATCAGAATTGTTCATATCCATTTCAATTATTAATAGTTTAGCCTTACACCATATTTTAAATTGCTGTAACTTGTCGTGGAACCTTCTGGTGAATGGTAGGTAATATAAATAGCAACAACAGCATTGTAGCTCAATATAATTTGGCATAAAAGAAGCCCAGGAACTGTGGTAATAAGAAGACATACACAAGTGCCTTGAAAAGTTATAGGAATTTTCTTGAGTTTTTCTCTCACACACACGCCACTTAGAAATTCCTTTAGTGACTGCTCTCGCTCATGTCAATTCAACTAATAAGTCAGCTGTTAAAAGAGTTGGGTTGTTTTTTATTCTTATTTAAATATCTTTCCTAAAATACAGAACAATACTTTAAAGGCTTAATAAAAAATGCTTCCTATACACAATGGGTTTGTACCAAATAGGCATTTTGTGTTCATCTTGTCTCATTAATATAGCTGTCAAAAGCACCTTCTGCTCCTAGGCAGTGCTCTTCAACCAAGCAAAAAATAAATGTGTACTTTGTATTCAGAGTTCTGGTCATGGTCCGGAAGCTTGAAAAACAATGCCTGGCATCAAGACAAGAAAACAAATTGTGTGTTTATAAAAACTGGTGCAGCTGAACCAAAACTGAATTAGCACAACATACTACAAGCAAAGTGAAGGGAAAGGTTCAAAAACTCTACAAAGAGAACAAATATGTACTCTTTTTGCTACAAAGTGTTCTTTCACCATTAGATCATTCTAGCAAACAGTGAAGTAACAAATGCATAACCAGGTAAGACTTCATGGCTGTTAAGGGTCCACAGAAAAGGCATCTCTTAAGTTCACTCAACATGGTAAATAAATCCTCCCCCACCCCACCCCACCCCACCCCCAAAGCCACATTTATTAGATCCAGATAATCAAAATACTAAATGTTCTGGTTTTGTGGCTTTTGTTTGGGTTCAGTTGTGACTGATGGTAATCTGGTTCAGTTCCAATTCAGGACAATAAAGGTTCAATAACTGGTTCATGGGGTGGTGCAAGTTAATGAATCTAATTATCACAACTATTCACACATCCGGTACATGTGGATAATGAACAGAAGATGGGGCAGCAGCATTACATTGCTAGCCATGCCCCCTGCACACTAACACTTGTGTCAGCCACACAAAGATCCTAGTAGCCACATTAGTAGACAATTAAAAATTACCCAGGCAATGCTATCATAGCCCATTCTCCTCATATTGCAATCTGCAGACATTGCTGACAAAGTAAAAAGTGCACCATGTTCCTACAATGTAGACCACTATTAATAATTTTCTAAAATGCAAGGTGAGGGGTCTGATCGTTTTCCTGTCTTCACGACTGTGTATGTTAAAAGTAAACATTAGATTATTATTTTTTTTTACTTGATTAGTCCATGTAGTGAGAACTCTAAAAACTGCTGGAAATAAAGGGGAAAGGATGTGGTGTGTGTGTGTGTGTGTGTTGTTAGTTGCTGCAGAGATTTGTCTCTTCCAAGACAACCAGGGATGGACTGGGCCCAAGTCAATTCCACATGTGCTTATTTATTAGCCTGTTCCATTCTATGTCTTCATTAATCTGAAGGTTTTATACAATCTACACTAACGTCCATATTTAAATACGTGTTCTGTCACAAAATATGAATTTAAATATAAATTTTATTTCTACATATAAGCTAGTAAGTGCACCCTATCCTAAAATGTGCCTTTTTAATGCATTTTCGTATCTTTCTTTTTTCAGCCAAGAACTTTACCATAAAATCTGAAAATGTGCAAAATAACAAGAACAATTGATTCTGATATTTATAGCAGTTTTTAAGAATCATGTAAGGTCACATTTGAATTCACAGAAATCAAATTCCTCACGAACTCTTTGAGAGAACTATTACAACATGTTATCTGTTTCATTTTTCTTTTAGTGTAGTAAGCATTGTAAATTGCTTCCATACGCCACATGAATTAAATAGATAACATGTTAGATAATAGATAAATAGGTAGCATGTTTGAAATATGTTACTGTGGTGTACACCCCTCTTCATTCATTCATGCAGAATCATATGAAACATTCCTGATATCCAGAAATGATTGGGAAGATAACCCAGGATACAAACAAACAGCACCCTGTTCACAATAAGCCATTATTAACTGCAAGGATCATCAACAATGGAAAGAAGGGACAGCAAGCCGGACTATTTTCTCTTTCAATTCTGTATACTTTAGACACCAGCCTATTTAAGTTTTTGACAGCTGATCTGCAACAACCTTGCAAAGATATATATTATGTTGTACAAGATCAATGGGAGAGATGAAAAATTATATTGGTCGCGTGCCTGGTTTAACAGCATATAATGCCCAGTTGAAGGGCAGCAGAGCTGAACAACGTGCTCCAATTATCTGTTTATAAATATTGTGAAGCTACACTGATTGCTGAGCATCACTGAGAGAGGGAGGGGAAAAACACAAAAATTTTACATTCTGGACAAAGGATTTCTTTAACCAAGCCAGGCTTGCCCTTAAGCAAATTACACTGCTTCAGTGATATGATCTAAGATTCTAAGTGGAAGGATGCTAAAGGCAGTTAATTTCTACCTTGGTATAGATTCAGTAGAGTGCCTGTCCTTTGACACAGATTGAAAACCAGTCACTATTCACCAAGAGTTGCTACATCACTTGGATTTATTTTCTAAAGAGAAAAACATACAGGGCCCAAGTTGCCTGGTTTTTGAATTACTCCTTTACAGTTACCTTTGTACAAGTCATATATTGTCACTCTGGATATAATTTGAAGATAATCTGATTGCATGGAGAGCATTTAAGAAGTTTTCCCTAAAGAATCACTGTAAGAATGGATGGTTTTTGTGAGATGAAAGATCCCAGCTTGACTCTCAGAGCACAGTGTGAACTTTTACGGCTGGCTAATTAGTTAAAATAAATAAAAACCGCTTTGCATTCCGCACATATTCTGATGGATCAATGCAATTTAAGTCTCGACTAGAAAGAAAGTGCATTCCCGGTGTTATATATTCTGAAGACATTTCTCCAAAGATGACATACTAATTGGTCTTTTCCACAGCCTGGACAATAAGTGTAAGACAGAATTAAGAGAATCATAATTCCAACTTGAAAGGCAGAATTTCTGCAAAGCGTAAGGAACTGTACTGAGATTCTCTATACAAGAAAAGAGAAAGGTGAAAGGCCAAAGCCCCTTTCAGATGACAAATGAATGCATCTGGAAGAGGGAGAGGGTAATGGGATTGGGTTGGCACATTGTATGCTGTCCTCTTGTCGTGAATTCATTTGAAGGTTGGAACACAGGCCTCTCTCCATACAATGGAAAACAGAAAAAGCATGGAGAGATCCCTGAACCTGTGCAATTGTAGGGATAGAAGCCATGTCCTGACCTTCAAATGAATGTGCGTAATTCAGAGACCAGACCTACTGCTGCAATCTTGTTCCCACCCCCACCCCACCCCCTCATGCATATGTTCATTGCCCCAGTTTGCAGATAACACTAAACCAAACCATGGCTTAGCACAATCAATATTTCGCACAGTAAAGACTATGGCCATTTGACTCCTCCCATGGCCTCCTGCTGCTGGACTGCCAAGGGCTAGGTCGTGCTTTGGGCTTAGCTTTATGTCCAGGTTCATGGGCTGTTTCTCCTGGACAAACCACAAGACTGAACCAAGAACAAAACCTTAGTTACTGCTAGTGATTTGTCTGGAGTGAGGCAACCCACAAGTCCAGGTTTGGATATAATGCTAAAATAAACTATAGCTTAACCCCAAGTAGCCCAACTGTAGCAGGGCTGGGGGAGAAGTGCAACAGCCACAGTCTTTGTTCAAGAAACCTGCATATTTGCTCATTGGCACTAAGACATGGTTTGTTTTAGTGTTTCATGCAAACTAGGACATAACGTAAAAATGGCTAAAATAATAAAGTGGTTCTTGGAGGCTATCTACAAATCACGGGAACCCATTAGGATGACCCCAAACCCTCACCATTCCATGCTGTCATGTTTTCTGATGACACAACCTTTGTGTAAAGAAATTAACAACACTGTGCTATATGAGTTATATGAAGCTATTTGCTTTGAATTTGCCAAGAAGCTCCACTTGGCTCCTGGTTCCTAGTGCTGGACTTCCCACTGACAACCATCTACACTTCATCCATGGCAATAGACATCTGACTGCTCTCTGCTTGTGATCACTATGGTCTGGATTATCCAAGTTTATCCATGGAGATCAGGCATGCAGCTGTCCCTGTTTCAGACAGTCAACAAACTTTTTCAGCAGGGGGCCAGTCCACTGTCCCTCAAACCTTGTGGGGGGCTGGACTATATTTTTTTTGGGGGGGGGAATGATGCAAGAGCACCACAAGCCCCGGTGGCTGCTTACCTGTGACTTGCGAGTGGCAGGGGCTGGTGGCGGTGGTAGCGGCGGAGGGACGATGAGCGGCGCGTGAAAGGGCTCTGGAGAGGGGCTGCTTAAAATGGCGGCTGCTGCTGCTGCTGGCACCAACAAAGCCTAGCCCCCTTCCTCCTCTAGGCAGGGCAGGGAGAAGCCGGGAGGGAGGAGGCGCCCACGCCGCCATAAGAGGGAGAGAGAGGGAAAGAACGTGTGCGCTGGCGATCCACGCAGCGATTCCCAGACCATCCGCGGGCGGGATCCAGAAGGCAATTGGGCCTGATCCGGCCTGCAGACCTTAGTTTGCCTACCCATGCAGTAGATGATTTGAATAATGTACATTTGATGTCTGTGTTCCAACACTATAATTCTCATTGCAAATACACATTTTGCAACAGCCATAGTTAGAATCACCTTACTATCCTGCTCTGTATGATCAGATATAAGCAGTTGCAAATGTGGTAACTGGAAAAGTTACAATGTCTTAATGCACATGAGCAGAAACGTTGCTTTCTCAAATCTCAAGATCAGCTATGCATGCAAATGAATGTGTTTTAAAAGCACTAATAAAGATTTCCTTGCAAAGATCTGCATTGCCACATTGGTTTTCCATCCACAGAAAAGAACATATTTTCCTCCCTTCCATGCATAAATTGCAATAAATTGGAAGACGTTATTTATAAACACTACTAAGCCTTTCTTATTTTAAAAAGAAACAACAATGCCTATGGCTTTTCATCTGAGTATTACAGATAACAGTACAAAGTATTTTGTTGATATTAATGCGCTTACAGCTTATTACACTAAATTAATTAAACTCTGAATAAGGAAAAACCTGAAAATTCCGCATGTCTAATTTGTCCACCAAAGCGGCTTGTATAATGAATAGCTTTGTAAGAGCATTATGTTATCACAATGCAGCATATGATTCTACTGCTGCTCTGTTCATTTTTAGAGAGGACTATTAAAAGCTGCATGGCTTTATGGGCAAACCATTAGCCTGTTATCCCCTGGGGGATATGAAGAGACACATCTGCCTGGAACAAGACAGCCCTGATGATCTCAGCCCACTCTTCATCGAAAACTATCAGTTAGCATGCAGCAGAACCACAAATGACCGGCCCTCTTACGATGGCAGGAAAACTTAAGCCAAAAAGCCACATACAACATAGAAGGCTTTCCAGAGGTCACTGGCAAAGCTATTAAGAGAGTACTGAAAGAAATCATTAAGAAAATGCTAGACCAGGCCTGTGCCACTAGTGATCCATGAAGCGGAACACATTATGCAATTGTGGCCTGCCAGGAGCCTTACAACCCCCTGTGGCTGTAGCCCTGAAAGGCAGCAGCATCAAGAGGCTGATCAAGCCACCTAGGGGCCACACTATGCATAATAGACAGATGCATTGTCCAAATTATGAACCTGCTACTGCTGCTTTCCTGGGAAGTGGAGGAGAGGTGGGTAGGGGCACAGTCTGATTCACCATGAATGGGAGACTTGATCAGTAAGTAGTATATTATATTATATTATATTATATTATATTATATTATATTATATTAATTTGTATACTGCACTATACTCACAGGTCTCAGGGCAGTTCACAAAATAAAATCACCATATAAAAACACAGAATACATAATCAAAACAAGAACAGCCCAGTAACAACCCCCCCCAAAAAAACCCCCCACACATTTTAAAAGGGCATTGAATGTCAGTCAACCAAAGGCCTGGTTAAAGAGGAACGTTTTTGCCTGGTGCCTAAAGTTGTATAATGAAGGTGCCAGGCGAACATCCCTGGGGAGAGCATTCCACAAATGGTGAGCTACTGCAAAAAAAAAAAAAAAAAAAAAAAAAGGCCCGTTCTCGTGGAGGAGGCACACAAAGAAGGGCCTGCCTCAGAGGATGATCTCAGGGTCCAAGTAGGTTCATATGGGAGGAGGCAATCCCTGAGGTATTGCGGTCCTGAGCCCTTTAAGGCTTTATAGGTCAAAACCAGCACTTTGAATTGTGCCTGGATGCTAAACATGAAAAGTTATCAAAGTCCAAAAGGCACTAGATGGAGAATTTATTACAGGTAAGTTGACAGGCCTTTCAATAGCATAATAGAGGCTAAACAATTGGGGAACTAGAAAAACTGAATTCATAAAGCTTATTAGCAATGGCATTATTCATACGTTTGTAACTTAATGGAATGTCAGGGATTAACTTGGTAAGATAACGCAAAGCATAAGTTTAGAATTTATCCAGACTGAGTAGACAGAGATGGAGGGTTGCATACAATATTCCACATGCGTAGTTCAGCCCCCATCACACAACCCCAGAAATGTACACTGAAGGGTTCCCCAATTCTAGAGTAAAAGTAGAAAAGGGTCTCAATCAGAACTGCCAATACCTCCACCATTCCCAGATTTCCATCTTGGAGCTCATGGGTCTTACGGTGGTTTAACATTATTTTGTGATGTAGATGGAATCTTATTGAACCGCACCCCAAAGTTGCAGTTCTGCAGCCAGTGATATGTTCCTAAGTAAAAAGGAACTGGACACATAGTTGCAGCCTCAACGTTTTTCAGGGTTTTATTTCTATTTTATTTTTAAAGTGTTATATTAATATAGCCTTTGCATTAAAAAGTGTGGGCATAACCTGGAACAAAGTTAAGGCTAATTCAAAATGGACTTCATATGTGCTGTGCACACATTAACTTCTCAGGGACCTTGAAGCAGTCTTTTACTACTGTCATTGTACACATTTTCACTTTTTCCTGTTCTGCTGTGATGGTCTCAGGGCAAACTGTCCTTGCAATGCTTCAAACAGTAGCCGTGGAAAGCCAAAATTAGCTCCCCAAAGTGTGATGCATACTGTTTATTGTGGAATATTATGGTGCCATTGATAATACCCATGGCGTAATACCCATAATACACACACCCTCTGAATTCCTCCCCCACAATAAAAGATGTACAAGGACAGAGGCTGTTGTTACTGCAAATAAATGTATAAGGGTTCAGTTAAGTGTGATAAAACATGGCATTAAGAAGACATCAAAGCCTGTCTGATGGAGAAAAACAGAGGAAGATTTAACTAAGTTGTGAAAGCCACCAGTTTGCCAAATGTCTGTTTCAAAAGACTTGAGCCACATCCACCAAGACTCTTAGAAAATGTTGCCATGATCTTTGAAATCCTTACATGTTTTAATTCCACCACTGATATAGTAAATGGATCTTTCCCAACATGATAAGAGCAAATGAATGTACCTAAAAAATGATTCCCGTGAATTCTTCCCAAGATAAAATCTGCTATGAGAAAAATAAATCCATATATAATATATATTGAAATAGGATAGCATATGGGTTCACCCAACATTATTTGCTCTGCCCTACTGACTTCAAAAGGAACAGGGAAGTGCTAACTGGGCAGAGGATTGCTGCCTTTGTCATTTTCACTTTCCAGCGCAGATCAGTTGCCTGTCAGCTAGTGTTCATTTCAGCTTATGTGCCAAGTAGAATGAAGAAGTGACAGGCTGAAAATATCCCTTGCAAAGACAACTTCATTCTATGCCCGAAGAAAGTGTCTGGATAAAAATAAAAATCGTACAAGTCAGTGAAATAATACTTTTTAAAGGACTAATCAAAGTTTACAATGGCCCTGGGCTCACACAAAATGATAAACCAAGCATTGCTTACCAGGACCATACAAATGTTGGGTCTTCCAGAGAGCAGGTGGCAGACACTTTACTCCTCCCTGGCCTGTTTTGTTCCCATACTGCACTGAACTAAACCAAGGTTTGGCTTAGTGTGTCATCTGAACCTGGGTTAACTTTTATGTTCTCGCCTCTTTTGAATGTTGTAGAGCTTAAATCTAGAAAACCCTATTTCTTCTAGTTCAAGATCATAGACCCCTTAAAATACACAAAGAATGCAGAGAAACCAAGAAAATCTTCAGTTTCTCACTAGCTGTAGCAAAATGGAAACCTTAGACCACATATTTTGTCCTGTCCCCCCCTTTTTTCACTTTCTTAGATCAGATTTGTGAGTTTGAAGTATTAAAACACCCAGTGCTTTCATTTAAGCAATTAATATTTACTATGTAAGACCCACACCCTCCCACATTCAGCAACTGAACTACTTTCATTCCATTGCAAATACCTCCATCTTCCCAGAATTCAGTCAGCCCTCATTCATTCCACCACCGCATTCAGATCTTGATGCAGAACTTTCACAATGTCTCCTGCTTCAGATGTTATGGAGAAATAGAGCTGCACGCCATCAGAGGCTCACCTGACACATTCATTACATATCTTTAGGTGCCAGGCAAAAACATTTCCCTATATGCAGACTCTATGGCTTTTTAAATGTGTTTGTGGAAAGTGGGGATGGTATTGGTTTGTTTTTGTTTTATTGTCTGTTTTGTGTTCTCATTTTGTATTTTTATGTTGTGAACCACCCTGTGATGTTCAGGTGGGCAGTAACTTTAATGCTACTATATCCAGACTATTGAGCAGATGGAGCAGAGATGAGGAACCTAAAGTCATCCATATATATAACTACGGCTCCATTAACCTTACTACTAGCTATGCTGGCTGGGGGCTGATGGGAGTTGGAGTCCAGCAACATTTGAAAGGCTGCAGGTTCCCCTCCCTGAGATAGAGCGATCTACAGCTCCCTTGTAGAGGCAACAGACTAAGTGGAGGAAAAACACAAACACAGTCCTCCTCTAAAAATTAAGGTGGGGAGGTGGACAATTGCTTTATGAATAAGCAGGCTCAGAAGAAGCAGTTGCATCTACCTTGAAGTTCCATCATGACCTCTATGATCAACTGGGAACACTCTCAAGACTACTCTTGTTTTTTTTTTTTTAATATAATTTTTATTCAGTTTACAAATAAGACAAATTAATACAATTCAAACAATTTATAAAACCATTCTCTCATTTTTTGACTTCCCTCAACTTGGCTGGTACTCCTTCCCTTCTCAATTTTCCACACATTTCTTAGTTCTTATCTACTTCTTAAATTAAATCTACTTTCAGTCCATAATTTTAACTTTCTTTTTTACAAAGCTTCGCTAAACGTTACAAGCGTTATTTGTTTTTCACTTAAATTATGTCTCAAGACTACTCTTGGTGTAGTATTAAGACTAAAATAGGCTCTCAGCAATTGCCTTCTTCATCTGTGCCTGAGAATCCCCCCAAAGCTAAGAGGTTATAATTTAAATGGTGTTTGAAGTCTGAAAATGGAGGAAAATGCTTAATAATTGCAATGACTTTTATGGCTTTAACATGTTGCTATGCACCCTAAGCCTTTGTCTGAGTCTACAAATCAAAATCAATGAAGAAATAAAAAAGAAACATCACGTCTCTTTCCCTTTCTCTAATTCCTAAGTTTAACCTTTCTGTCAGGGTGGCTTTTGACATTTAAGAGCAGAAACCTGTTTTCCCTTCCCATGAAACAATTTTAGGCAGGAGGGATAAAAACAAAATCAGACAGTGGAAGAAATGTTCTCCAACATGACAGACAAAAATGGCGTGCTGCACTTGTGTTCTATTCAATTTGTAGCAGAGAGGAAATGAAGCAAGAAGTCTTGTTTCCAAGGGGTCTGTTAGCTGTACCTCCAGAGATTTTTGTCAAGTGTTGGCTTCAAATTATGCTTCCTGAAAGCTAGAAAGTACATCATTATACATCAGAAATCTGTATAAGAGCCAAACAGCAGTAGCTTCTGTTGCCAACTCTATATTGGCATTTTAAGAAAAGTTTGGCCCACTGGCTAAACAGAAACTGAGGGTGCTATTAGCACAAAGTCCTAAACCAGGGATGGAGAACCTCTGGCCCACCAGAAGTTGCTGGATTGTAACTCCCATTATCTGTCACCACTGACTATACTGAATGGGACTGATGGGAGTTGGAGTCCAACATCATCTGGAGGGCTAATGGTTTCACATCCCTGCCGTAAACAACTTGGGTTCAACAAGTAGTCCTCTCCACTTCCAATGACCCAGAAATTACAAATGGCAGAAGATGCCCTACTCATTATCTCACCCGCATCAGAAGCAAGAAGAATGGTGACACGACACAGGGCATTCTCAGTCCCTGGTCTATGGAACTCCTACCTAGGTGACATTTGGTCTTCCCCATAGCTGACATCCCCAGCAAAGGCTTGTTGGTTTGGTGTTGTGGTTTTATAAACTTTCATCACTGTTGTTTATTGCAGTTTTGTGGCTTTATTGAAGTTGTGTGGTTTGAGAATGGGCAAGACATAAAACTGTCAAATGAATAAAACATAAATAACATGGGCTATCACCACAAACAGCAACCCTTTGCTAAAGTTCCACTGTTCTCCTCCAATATATGTTATGCAACATGCTCCGTGTGCAGATGTCATTATGTGGTCTGTTTCAGCATTCCCACCCACAGCAGCCAGTGATAAGGAGCAGAGCATCAGGAAACACAAGGACAGTGAAATAGGCCCTGACAAAATGCCATCAGGTAGATCCCTTTTGACATCAGATCCCCTTGACAAGATTACCAGCAGTGGTTGGAAGCAGCACAGGAATGCTGTCAGCCAGCTGCAATTTTAACTAACCACAATGCACCAACAGTGTTGCTCTGGAGCACTGTGAGAAATTTTAAGAGGTGGCAGAGTTCATGCTGCCTGCTGTTATCACTAATTGAGTCAGAACCCAGCAAAGGAGCCCACAGACCATGCATTAGCACCAAAAGCACTACACATGCTACCATTTTGGGTGGCAGGTCATGTTTTTGCAGCATATTTTACTATGTTTTATATATGCTGTAAGCCACCCAGAGTGGCTAGGGTGGGGTATAAATAAATAATTTTAAAAAATATTATTATTTAGTTGTTCACTGGTCTTCTGAAAGTCAAGATAATATGGTAATTCAGCTAGTAATTTAACATACATTTTCTAATAAGAAAGCTTATTGGCAACATCATGTACTGCTGTGTACCATGATTAAACTATGGAACTGGCTCCTACAGAAGGCAGTGATGGCCACCAATTTTGATGGCTTTAAAAGAGGATTGGATAAATTCACAGAGGAAAAGACAATCAATGGGTACTGGCCATGACAGCCATGCCCTGACTTCACAATTGGAGGGTAATTGAGAGTAATGCTTCTGGACACCAGTTGCTAGAAATCCTATGGCTGGGGAGAGAGCTCTTATGCTCAGGTCCCACTTGCAGGCTTCCTACAGTTTGGCCACTGTAAGGACAGAATACTGAACTAGATGGACCACTGGCTAGATCCAGAAGGCTCCTCTTAAGTTCTTATTGAAATACTAACATTAAGGCACTTGGTAACTTGTGTTCTTTATTTTCAAATCCATCCTTAACTCTGGCTTTCTTCTTACATTCAAACTAATGTGGAAAAATTACTGCCTTGGCTAGGGGGGTGGGGGCGGATGCTAAGGCTTACTGGCAACCAGTCTGAAGGCTTCTATCACTTTTTCATTATTTTCTCTGTGACAAGATTTACATCAAGGCTTATTCATGAAAGCAGAGATTGATCCTGGAGGAAGATTCTGCCTGCAGTTTCTCATGCAGATGAGAGAGAAACCTGACAGATAAGCAACTGGCTGAGTATGTTCACAGGAAAAGTATACGGTGGGGTGGGCAGGAGGCGAGGAAAGAGAAACGAATCTGAAATATACCAAACTGCAGAGAACTGGTAGTAAATTTCACAAAAGATAGAGAGGTCAATTAACCTAAACTCTAGGAGTACTGCAATATTCCTTAGCAAAGATATATTCAGTTGTAACAAAAGGAAAATGACTCTTGAAAGCACACAACACTTTAAGAGGAAACAGACAAAATTCTGTTCCTAGGAGGAAGTGGCAGCCCAGAAGCTCCCAAGAAAGCACTGAATGGAGATACAGTGGTACCTCAGGTTACAGACGCTTCAGGTTACAGACTCTGCTAACTCAGAAATAGTACCTGGGGTTAAGAGCTTTACCTCAGGATGAGAACAGAAATCGCATGGCGGCGGCAGGAGGCCCCATTAGCTAAAGTGGTACCTCAGGTTAAGAACAGTTTCAGGTTAAGAACGGACCTCCGGAATGAATTAAGTTCTTAACCCGAGGTACCACTGTATAGTATTCCCAACAATTACAAGTTGTTGCAATTTCTTATCACAGCTAAAGGCAAACAGCATCTGCTAATTGAATCAGGAATGACAGAGATAATTGACTAAGAGAATGAAAACATGTGGAGAGAGAAAATAAAAGCAGATGCTTGATCCAGCTCTAGTTTAACTTTTTAAAGGTAATGTAAGCATGATTATTAATTACCCCAAAATATGGACAGGGATGTATAGTTAAAACATGTGCTTCATTGCACACCCCATTGAAAGCAATGCAGGAATAGCATTCTAATTTATATTTGCAGTTCAAGCTCCAATTATGCATGCATAGGTCTCCGTAGCTTGGGATGAGATGACACTAACACAGAATGAAAGCTATTCTGATTCTGATTCTCTCCCCCCGCCCCCCCCCAAATAATAATAATAATTACAGAAAAAGACTAGAAAAGACCTGGAATTTTATAGCATTTGAGTTATTTTCATCCTGAACTTCATAAAGGCCACTTTCCCCCATGTATTTAACCAGCAGGGTAATCTTTAGCTAAAAAATAAATAAAAAGAGTGAAGGTGAACAGATTTTTCTCAACCTCTGTCCTGATATTTCATGGTTCATGGTATGCAGCCCCTTAATGGGATTCTGAATCTCCATGAGTGCCACTATCTTGCCAGTAGCATTAATGCTTGCATAATGGTATCAGAAGCTGGAGGCAGATAGCTGAGATTCTGCATGGGGGACAGACAATTGCACGAAACATTATTCTCATGACAATAGGGGTAAGAAACAAAATTTTAAAAGCTCTTGAAATATGTGTAATTGTTTTAGAAGTCAGTTTTGTGTTATTGCAATGCTTATTCAACTGATTGCATTCTGGATCAACTATTCTGCATATCTGCTTTGTTCAGATAATCTGTCCACTTTCTCTTCATGTTTGCTGCAGTGTAACAATGCATGCTGCAGTATAACACAATAAATATGAAAAGCTTCATGAATTTCAACACAAGTGTGCCTTTATATATTGAATTTTATTTTTAAACCAAATCATTATTCATCTTCCATGCAAATGTCTGTATTTGCAACATTTAGTATAGTGAATCTCCACTAGGCACAGAGGTTAGAAAAGAATTTCTCTGTCGTAACTACTGTGGTAAATGCTGACTGATGACATTAAATTTCACCGGGATTCACATCTAAATAATTTTTTTGCCTGAGACTGAAAACTAAATCCCCTGTGTCAGGGGTTGCCAACACGATATCCTTCAGGTGCTATCGGACTCCAATTCCCATCATCCTTGGCTATGCACCATGCCTGCTGGGGCTGACTGAAGTCGGAGTTCGGAAACATCTGGAGGACACCTTTTTACCTACTTCTGCACCTTCTATAGGAATTTTAAGAAAGCATAAGTTTGTTTGGAGTGCTCCCCCTCCAGTGTCACTGAAGAATAGTGTCATCCAGTTGTGCCCATCCACTAGCAGAACAGACTTTTGCTTACATTATAGGACTTCTCCCTCCTCTCCACCCCAACGTCCGTCCCAGATGCCATCACAAAATCTACTGCAGAGGGTTGGGGGAGACTTTTTAAAAATACCAGACCGTCACTCTTGCCACAAACCCGCTTTGGTAGATCATGCTCAATGCTAGAGACACGCAATGGACTTTCAAATCTGCTAACGTTTGGCTAATTTGTAAGCATGCTTATAAACAGCACTTGCCTCCTGAAACTGGCTGGCAGTTCTGTATAAAATAACTTACTGTATAAAACACTCAGTAGGTTATTAGCTTGCTAGAACTTCAGACTTAATGGATCAGGTTTCCTCTTTCATATTACAACAACAATATTACACAACAATATTTGGACAAATTAATTTTAAGTTTTATCTCAGAGTAATATAAAAATCAACATCTTAACTAATTTAATAAGATAAGCACCTTTCAATAATGCATAAAGAATATAATATATATATTTAAAGTGACAAATGCAGGGAATAAATATTTTATGTGCTCTAATCTAAATGTCTTTAAAAGAGTATTGATTACTTCCTATATCCATTAGAGGTTACGTTGATCTAAAATAGCTGGAGACAGTCTGCAGGGGGGCTCAGGAAGAGCATTTTTATGTTATTTTGGATGCTGTTGGTTCCAGTTTAATAAAATCTAATTATCACAATTTTCATGACAGAAGCTCACATGTAAAAGAAGAGCCTTGGTTTTATCTTTTATTCTTCTTTCTCCTTTGCTCTACATCTTTAACGCCCATCCAGCCACCGCAAATCAAGGGATCCAGTTCATTAAGAGGCATACACTGCCAGTCACAGAAGAGATACTCATCCCTTTTTGGCCTTTCATGTCCCAGGAGTCTCCACTCTATGGTTCACAAACCACCTGCTCAAGGGAGAGGAGGGTAGTATTATCAACACAGGCTGATACTGTTGCCTTTTTCTGGGACAAGGGAGAAACTAGAACAAGACTTAAGACTACTAGACTTCAGACAACAGAATAATCAAACAGGAACCACCCCTATGCTTCCAAAAGACATCAAAAGTACCAAAAGACACTGAAAGTACCCATGTTTGTGAGAAAATACAAGGCAAAAGTTAGAAAACTATCATCAGGGGTGGAAACTCCTGAAACTACAATAAATTACAAGGTAATACATGAATATTCATTAATATAGCATGTAATTCACTGATCATCCTGTAGTATTATTAGTATTAGTGGTAATACTAATAGAGCCAACCCGATCTTCATGACTGGTTCTATAAATCCTTGTGAAACATACCATTCACAGTAAGCCAGAAATGAAAAACAATTAAGAGTATGAGCATATTGCCCAGTCCTCCTGAACAGTTTAATCACTCAGCCTCATCTGTGAATGTAAAAGTTTATGCAAATACAAATAGTTAGTTATCATCTGACCTCATAATGACATCAAGTGACTGACAGGTGTCAGCCCCACCCACCTGTCAAAATTAGCCTATAGGAAGAGTGGGGGAAGCAAAGATCCAGCCCACAACTCCTGCTCTAAAGCTCTGCCTGGGATACTTCTTGCTATATTTTCTGAGGTGATGTGATGATAACAGTACTGTTGTTAAAAAACATATCTGGAAGAACTCTTAGTGGTTTGTTATAAGTGCAACAGACGCATAACTTTAGCAAAAATTGCCCTACAAAGAAAAAAAAAACTACCAACAGGAAAAGAAAAGTGTAGCATGAAATCATGGAAGATTAGGTCTCCTAAGCCATCTCAGGTGCCTAGTAAACACATTCAGAAGTTCATTTTAGTCAGCCTCCAAATCATGCTCTAAAGTTTAGATGTAAATTCCCTAGAAATTTTGAAGATAGAGAGATTGCTGTTTCTCTCTTGGGAGCTATTTAAATGCATTTTCAGAAATAAAGATTAAGGTTGCTGCTTTTAACTTAATGTATTATTATGGCAGAGTGGAAAAAAGCAATGCAGGAATGAGGCAAAATGTATGTATGCGTTAGGTCTATTTATGGCTAGATGTAAATAGGATGGGCCGTGAAGCACCATAAGCGAAAATCAATAAAACAGTTTAATTATTACACCCCAATCAACTAAGGGAATTCAAATGATGATTCACAGATTGCTTATGCTGGTGTATTTTCACTCACATTTTTGGGACTACATCACATTAAGTACTTCGTGATTCTGCTAAAGCATATAATATAAAAGCAAGTGGTTCCTTGCAAGCCTAGAAAACAGGATAGTCACCCAATCCTTTTTGTTTGCAATTTAACAAAATAGAAACCAGGTTACAAGCCTTCCTTGATCTTCTGTTCCCCTAGAACAGCATCATTTATCATAACACAATACATGTTCCAAACACATTTACAGAGTGATTGATGACACACACTTCAAAACCCTAAAATCAGGGAAAGGATCACCTGGTTATTATTCTACGAGACTACACATTTAACAATGATCTTTAAAAATATCACAGAAGGAAGACCTTGGAAAAAGAGTACCCCATTGAATCATTTTTTAAAAAATAAAATAAAAGTGATCTCAGCACTTCAAAGCAAATTATGTGATCTCATGCAGGGGTGCAGCTTTCCTGAATTATCACAAATTATCTATATATGCACAAGGGAAAATAGCTGCTTTTGCTCATAATTTATCTTCTAAAAGAACCCAACCTATGTCAAAGACTACAATCTGTTAGTCTGAAAGATTAAATTTCACCAGTGACTTTGAAAGTGTAATGAAAGGTTTTAATATATATGGGGTGCAGTCCAATCAAAATTCAGCACTTTGAAGTCTCATTGATTTCCATGGGAGACTTAAAGAGTTAAACATCTTCCACTTAAATCAGTGGTATGAAATACTTTTGTTTATTTTACTTTGAGTTGCGGCCATAACATTATTCACTCAAAAAAACCAAGATGCTTGTCTACTGGAAACTGCAATTATCACATTGCAAGGATCTCAAAAATGCAAAAAAAATCACTTTGTGGGAAGAGAGTTCAGTTGAGGATAGAATACTGGTGGGGAGAGATATCTTTGTCATTTTCTGCACATGCATGTACTAGCTAAAAAGTATTGCTCCAAAACCAAATTGCAAGGACTCGTTCCCTTAAAGAACCTCCTAGTTTGCAGTCAAGAGATAGGGTATGGACTCTTTACAACCTGGGTGCTATCGTAGGTCCTGCAGACCCAACATCAGCCTGGTACTTATTGACGGCTTTTGTTACCTGCTACGTCAGGGATTTGGAATCCATGGCCATCATAACTCCTGTCATCCCTAACTATTGGCCACAGTGGTTGGGGCCCTTCAATATTCTTATCTTTGTACTGTGTGCTTCCTGTTCTGACACCATTGCTTGGGCCTCACCTCAAGTCCCACCTGCCTCAGTCGGTACCAGCACAGGGCAAGGCAATTTTTGTCATCTAAGTAGCACACTTGTCCTGGAAAAAGAGAGTTCAGCCATTCTGACTCACACAGAGCACTTAACAGCCAATATTTAGGAAGCAGCATGATAAAACCTTCACCTCTGAAGCCTGTTAGAGGATTTCAGAAGTGTCATACTAGAAACTGTAATGAGCACTGCATTCCAGAAACAAAACTAGCAAAGAGAAGGGAGGAGAAATGCAACCTACAGAGAAATGTGCCAAAGAAGTCTCTCTTAAAAGCTGACATGAGAATTGCCAGGCAGACAGTAATAATGCTTTCATTCTATTGCATTTGTTGTGCTCATTTAGTGCAACTGAGGTTTGGAATGCTGAAGAAGCCAGAAGTGTGTTGTTTTTACCGTTGAACAAGATGAAAACAATGTCTTAATAGCTGATAATGAAATACTAACCCACTTATGTGATCCATTTGTTTGTTTCACAAATGTCTCATTATTCGAAGGTGGCTGCTCAATCTAAATTATTTATTTATTGTAGGCGGCAAAATACGTACTCAGAATTGCTTGAGAGGGCAGAACAGGGGATCGTTATAACAACTTCCATGAACTGGACTGAAACAGATACTTCTATTCATAAATCTAGTTTCAAAAAAGTCATCCATAGTACACCGATTCATAAGACCTTTATGAATAGTTCAACCTGAATATTCATAACAGATACAAAAAATAACCTGCTGCTCTTGCTTCAAATGCCACTGCATTGTTGAGAGGGATGCTCTGTACACTGCCTCTTGCAGTGCCTTAAATTCTGTAAGGAAAAAGACTTGGCATAGGAGGAAAGGATCGGTAGGCACTCACAGGCCATGAGGGGGGAGAAGCAGAATTGCAGGTGTGAGAAAAGGAAAACGGAAGAGTCCTTGGAAAGGAATCAGCCTGCAAAGGATAAAGCTAGAGCTCCTGCAACTCCACCCATCAAATTCATGGGCCATAATCACTAGGGATGTGTGGTCCAGATTGTGAGGTGGCTATGATGTCATTAAGATGAACAAAGAGTGGAAGAGAAGGAACTGCATGTGCAACACTTAAAAGGACAGGAGTAACCTTAGAAGTCCTGTTTTCCCCATTTCCCATGTAAGATAATTAGAGCATATTATAAGGTATCTTAAGAGAAGTTACATTGGGAAAGTATGCCCAAATCCCCTGTTTGGCTGTATTAAATCTGACTCTTTTACTATTTCAAGCACCTATAGCAACTCAAGGGGGTTGAATGCTGTGACATTCAGACTATAACTTTTGTCCCAACCCACAAAAAAAACCTTGCTTTGCAGGGTCAATTGTTTTTTCTTCCATTATCACGTTTTTCTTCCTTACGCAGAAATGTGAAGATTCAGTTCTTACTGGACACTTTCCTTGCATTGAACCCTCCACAGGTTAGGACTGGGAAATGACCTTTGCAGCTCAAAGAAATGAGGTTCTTTTTTCCTCCAGTCTCCTGAGAAGCCTACCGAGTTATTCAACCTGTCATCAGAATGTTTGAGATGAGAACAGAAGGAAGTCTGAAACTCTAAAACTAAAAGAGAAAATACAGTACGTTGGAAGAGGCCGTATGGGAAAGGTCAGACACGGGAGATTCTACATTTCCAAAGATTCTAGGTAAAAATAGCCTGAAGGTCCTACCTTCTTTAGAGAAAACCACTATGTTTTGGAATCCACTTTTTAGGTGACAGAGGTAGAAGGTGACACTAAAAAGCTTAGGGTAGTTTGAATGTTAGTTGTTAAATGAGAAAAAAATAAGAGAGAGACATTTTACAAAAATTATAAACCAACTGGATATCTGGAACCAGGTTTTCCAATTAGCAGAAAGGATTGCACCATTAACATTTATCTCCAAGTGTTGTTATATAAGCACCAATACATAACAGAAGCATTCTGCAGGAAGCAGGGGCCTAGGGAATGAATGTTCTGGGAATGTCTGCATTTGTAGCTGGTTGACAGCCCAAACCCAAACAGTGCTCACTAATGGTTCCTTGTCATCTTGGAAAATAGTGGCAAGTTGTGTGCCACAGGGTTCTGTCCTGGGCCCATTATTGTTCAACATTTTTATAAATAACTTGGATGAAGATACTAAGGGGTAGTCAATGCCACTGAAGACAGAATAAGAATTCCAGAAGAACTTAATAAAATGCATTTCAATAGGAACAAATGTAAGGTTCTGCCTTCCTAAGAATCACTAAAACCATTGACCTGGCATTGCACAGCAGCACCTTAAGGTCATGTGACTCAGTGCTTTTTTCTGGGGGGGGGGGCACATTTTGTGAATCTTTGTATTTTTGTCCATTTACTGTATTTATTTTTCCCAATTTGAACTATAAAATGGTCAGGACCCAACATGGAGGCAGGGATAGTCTTCTAACAATGACTGAACCTGCCTCCTCAGTAATGACATGGTCTGGTCCTAGCGTAATTCCTCCTCCTACCCATGATCACTGAGATCAGGTGTCCCAATGCATCCCCCCCAGTGGAACCTGCCCCAGCCATGCTATTGGCTAGGGCCCACTCCCAGGGCAGCCCTGAACCTATCCCTTAAAACATGGGTAGGCAAACTAAGGCCCGGGGGCCAGATCCAGCCCAATCGCCTTCTAAATCCAGCCCAGAGATGGTCCAGGAATCAGCGTGTTTTTATATGAGTAGAATGTGTCCTTTTATTTAAAATACATCTCTGGGTTATTTGTGGGGCATAGGAATTCATTTCCCCCCCCTCCCCCAAATATAGTCCGGCCCCCCACAAGGTCTGAGGGACAGTGGACCGATCCCCTGCTGAAAAAGTTTGCTGACCCCTGCCTTAAAAACAAGTTCTCTTAAGGCAACAAAAAAACAAACCAGTAAACCAATAGAAAATTTAAAGAAACTCAAAACACAATTTTTTACTACAGACACGATTAAAATAAAAGCCACCTCCATCTAAGCATTGAAAACAACCCCAACCTAACTAAAACAAACAAAAAAAAAGACAGGTAAAATTTGAAACCCCACAGATTAAAAGCTGCTTATTTTTTTAAAAAAACACTAGACACTTGGAGCAGTGAAACAATAGCAGAACACCCCACCCAGCACTGCCCCAAGAGTTCGTTCCAGTGAGTCCGGCCCGCCCCCAGGCCAGCTGGGGATGGCCTTGCAAAAGGAGCAGGTCCTGCAGTCCTCACCACAGCTGATGGTCCAGCCTTCACTGCAGCAGGAGTCTTTATAGCTGGGAGTGTGAGGGCCTAGCCCCCTCCCCGTAGGCCAGATGGTGAAGGTGTTGCAGAGGGAGCAGGCCCTTCTATGCTCACCACAGCATTAAACTGTCAAAGGAATTAACTCCCCAAATTCTGTTCAATTTGTAGAAGCATCTAAGCTCAAACCAAGGTCTTTCATTTCATCTCCTTGTAGGCAATCAGAGGCGGGAAAGGACATGGCATTTTGCTGCACCTGATGAAAGGGCAACTGTTGGGGGGGGGCAGTATTCACAATACATGGCATTTTCCAATCAGATGTAGGTAGAGCTATAATACAAAGCCATAAAATTACAATCTTAAATGGTCTATTAATTCAGGCAGCTAACTCTTTAGACAGATTTAATAGATGTTATCAGAAGCCGGATCTCGGCAACTGTGGGGCCAACTAATCAGCTGGAAAGAAATGAAAAGAAAGGGAACAAAGAGAATCACATTTGTTGTATGAAGAAGCAGTTGATGTAACTGGAATGGTGGTTGAGGCATTTCTCTTGAACCAAAGGACACCATGCCAGGTAAAGTGGACAAAGGGAATGTTATTGATACTGAGGAGGAGGAGGAGAAGAGAAGGCAAGATTCCAGTGCAGCCAGACTGTCTTGCTATTTGAATTTCTATTGAATAACAGATGTAAATTTGAGGTGTTTAGTGAATCATTTCACTGCGCTGAATGCAAGTAGGGAGGCAGCCTTCTGTTCAGAGCAGCAGTGTTTTTGGAAGCTGGTGCTAGACTGTATAAAGAGCAGCAAATCCAAGTGATTTATAAACATTTGGGGAATAGAGGCAGACAGACAGACAGACAGATATCTGGCTCAATATGCCCACTGGATTACAGTTCATAAAAAATGCCATGAGTCATTTCTGCTCCCATCTTTTGAACTGATTGCTCAAATTCTAGAGCAGGTAGAATTTCCACCCCTCTTTTTCAGGGAGCTATTTCCACATTGCTCACAGGATTTCTCTCCATCAATGCAGGACACATGGATTTCTAAGAATGCCAAGGTTCTGAATGGGAAATGCAAAAACCCAGAGGAAAGAGACACTGAATAATCCTTAGAGTAGAGGCAAATGAATGGCAGCTCAAAAAAATATATCCTTAAGGCATTTTTTTTTATTTTTAAAAAAATTGCTTCCATGGAATAGACAGATAATAGAGCCTCAGGGCTGTCTAAGAAATTGGAAAGATGCTTCAGTATAGCCAGTTGGCTGCCATATGTATTAATTGCATACGAGTTGGAAGCGACCACCATCAGCAGCAAAAAAGTCAAATGATGACAGCTGTGCTCCCAATTCCCTTGGCTCCATGAATCCAACAGACATATGAAATTTGCTTTATAGCCTTTGCCTGATGCATGTATAATCATGCTGCTATCCAATCCATATTAACTGCTAAAGATGTTTTGTTGTGGCCAACCAAGATTTCATTTCTACCACTAAGTGAGCGAAAGCCAGATTACTGTTGGCATGCTCCCATATTCACTAATTACAGTTATGAGTTTTCTGTTACTAGCAACCTACTTTATGTTTTGGAATTACTTAGTCACACTTACATATCAATAGAACAGGGGTGTCAAACTCAAATTCATCGGGGGCCGCACCAGCAGTTTGGTCACCCTCAAAGGGCCGGTTGTATCTGTAGGACTATGTGTCCGCCGCCGCTGCTCGGCTTCCTCAGGCCAAGCTTCCCCTGGTGCGTGGTATTTGCTTTTGTGCTCTCTTTATTTATTTTTTGCAGCAGCGACCTTGCTCAGCCAGCACCCGTCGCGCGTGGGTTGCTTGGAGGGGGGCTCGCACAGAGCAACCCGCTTTCCGAGCCAACCCTCCTCCAGCCCACCTTAACAAGGGCCTAGGCTTGCTAACTTTGCGGCTAGACCTCGGTGTTTGTACACACTGCAGAAAATGTGCAGGACTTTAAAGGTGCAGCGACCCTCCCGCATCCAGCCTGCCTTTCTGGGAGGAGAGGAGGAGGAGGAGGAGGAGGAGGAGGCGGCGGCGGGTGAGTCACCTGTGCAGGAGGGAAGAGCGAGCGATGGCCCAGGATCAGGCCTCTCCGATCAGGGCCAAAGGTGAACCGAGGGAGGAAGAGAGAGAAGGATCCCTAGCCTCGTGCGCAGCGGCGGCTCTTACGCGCGCGGACCCCGCGATGGCGCAGCCGGTGTCGTGTGCTTTGCTCCATCCAAGCGGGCAAAGCGAGGGCAGAGAGCCGGGAAGCGATCCGCATTTCCCAGAAACAAGCGCCGCAATGGGTACTGCGAGCCAGACAGGCCTTGACAGCGGAGGGCGGGCTCGATTCGGGGCTTGGCGAGGAGGAGAGAGAGAAATCCGAAAGGGCACCACGCGGCTGGGTTGGGTTGCAAATCAAGCGCGTGAAAGGGTTGCCTTTTCCAGAGCCGGACAGGCGCGGAAGGAGCGTTCCTGCCTTTGTCATTGATAAAAGGGCTTGCGGGGGAAGGGGGCGGCCCTTACGGACACCAGGAATTGCTGGCTACACGGGCCACATGACGAGGTCTGGCGGGCCGGATTTGGCCCGCGGGCCTTGTGTTTGACACCCGTGCAATAGAACAAAGAATTGGATCTTAATCACACATTGTTGTTCTTTCTTGATAGAACTGGAAAGGCAGTTTCGTTTGATGTGCTTGGCTGCCGGAACAACACACCCTCCCTATGACAAAGCAATAACAATAATTTTGTTATTTTTACCCCCACCCATCTGACTCGGTTGCCCCAGCCACACTAAGCAGCTTCCAACATTCTCTGGCACCCACTCACTTTGCTATGGTCATTTCCTATATGCAAGTTCTTCCCACATTTTCTACCACTTCTTCCAACATTACATGTTCTAAGCACACTGCAGATAGCAAAACGAGAGACGATACAAGCATTTGAGGACAGGTGCTCATAAAGCTGAAGACCTGCTTTCAAACACTCACAAGGAAGGTTGGTGCTCAGTCCTGCAACCAGTTTCCACCTTTCCACTGTTCGAAGGTGAACATTAGAAAATAAAGTTGTGAAAGGCCATAGTGAAGATGCTCTCAGGTCACAGGAAAAAATGGCCCAGCTGAAGACTGGGTGGAACATGTTATGTACTGAAGTTCTCACCCTGGGCCAGCAGGGGTATACTCTAGATAGTTTTCACTCAGGTCCACATATGTAAATAAAGAATTGAAAGTGACATTCACTGATTGGATAGTTTCAGAAAGTTGTTACTGTTGCGTTGTAGTGGAGCTCTATATAAGCAGGCTGGCTGAACCCTTCAGTTCTGTTCTGGCCTGTGAATAAACAAGAGCTGTCTGAAGAATCGCTGTGTCGTCTGATATGTTCACCCACAACTTAACAGAACACATACAGTTTCACTTTCCTCTTTATAAGTCCCGCCTCCATCTTTGGTGGGAAAGACACTCTGCTGGAGGCTGTGAGCACTCAGTGGTGCCTCTGCCTTTCTCTTTATTAGATTGTAACCATTCCCTTCAGGTAGTGGAAGAGGAAAGGCATGGTGGAAACCTCATGGGTGTGTTTAAGAGCTCTCTTGGAACACGCACAAATAAAGATACTTGTGCATCCCTAACCAGAATGCAATTGGTTTTGTGGTAATCACCAACAGATGATCAATATTTCTATTTTAATGAGAAACTGGGAGAATTTACAGAAGATGTTAGATGCAGCACTTTTCTTGTCCAAAGGAAAACCTCCTGCTGCCTGTCACCTGGTGGGCACAACTCATGATGTGGAAGGGGCTGGTAAGAAGAGGCCATTTCGAAGAAGACTGGCTTTGGGGCAGACAGGTCAAGAAAGGACCCTGAAGGCATTAAAGGATTTACAGCAGGCATGTCCAAAATCCATTTCAGGGACCGGCTCACCGGTCAGTTTAATCCAGCTCCTGTGGCAGTTTATTTCCTGGGTAAAATCCTAAAAAAGCTCAGCAACTTCAATCCTTAAAAAAAGTCGGCCCTCACAGCCCTTCATTTCAAATCCGGCCCTCTTTGAAAGAAGTTTGGACACCAGTGTTTTTCAGAGTCAGCAAGGATAACATATGGAGGACATATGAAGTACAACCCACCCCCTGAAGAGTGTAACCTTTTGTTTTGTTGTAGAATATGCTGGTTTCTGAATCTTTTCCATCAAATATCCTTTTCCTAAAACTCTTATTTTGTGTTAGTAAACTTGTTGTTTCCTAAGCCAGTAATGGACTCATCTTATTTAGAACACCCCTAAACATAGAAACCATAAATTATGCTACTTTAAGAGGCTTCAAGGCGATGCATGTGGCACTGTGGTCTAAACCACTGAGCGTAGGGCTTGCCAATTGGAAGGTCAGCGGTTCAAATCCCTGTGACGGGGTAAGCTCTCGTTGCTCGCTCCAAGCTCCTGCCAACCTAGCAATTCAAAAGCACACCAAAAAGTGCAAATAGATAAATAGGTACCACTCTGGCAGGAAGGTAAATGGCATTTCCGTGAGCTGCTCTGGTTTCACCAGAAGCGGCTGGCCACATGACCCGGAAAAACTGTCTGCGGACAAACGTTGGCTCCCTCGGCCAGTAAAGCAAGATGAGTGCCGCAACCCCAGAGTTGTTCGCAGCTGGACTTAACTGTCAGGGGTCCTTTACCTTTATCTTTTTAAGAGGCTTCAGGGAGGTGCTAGGAAAGATTTTAGGAGGATTGATAAAGGGCAGCTTAAAAAAAAACCACTTTATCTGGTGGCAGCAGGTTCTTAAGTGAGGAAGGACCAGATTTGTGTTCAAATCTCCCTTCTCCAGGCATCCCAGGACTCAAGGTGGCTGGGAATGAGGCCTATACACACATATTATGCAACGTTTCACAAGTATGAAAAGTTTCTGAGGCATTCTACAGGGTTCTCAAGCATCCTACAAACTGAATCACTACTGCGTTTAGGAACGATGAATATGTGCAGCAAAGAAGGAGACAATTAAATTTTTGAATAAAATTACCTGGCAAAAATGTTGCATTAGTGAAATGATATTTATAAATAAACATACCCAAAACACAGGCGGTTTCAGAGGATACCCTGTAAATGCTAATTTCCAGAGCTTGTTCCAATTTAGAAACCTCAAGTCTGCAATTTTGAATCTAATACTTTCACTTTAAAAACAAGTTGCAGGCAGCAAAACCCATCATTTAAAACACAGCCTACTTTCTAGAACTGAATAATCCCCTTTTACCCATTCCATTATATGCTTAGCTAAAAGCTCTAAACATCAAAGAAAAATATCATTGGACAAATACTGCCAGAAGAGCTCACAGCAAGCATTAAACCAGTACAAAATAGTCTGGCATCAACTGGAGTAAATAAGGGACAAGCTGACCTAACAATAAAAAAAAAAGGTTACGTATATTTTAGGTGTATGCATATTAAGACTTCCATATGCCACAGAAAACTCTTCAGCTGTGAGCATTAACGTTTTAAAATAAGCTCAATTGAAATGAAATTCCTCTGGAAAAGAGTACTGTGTGTATCTGTTAGCTGAGAAAAGTTGGGGAAAAAACTTGTTCATAAAATATTTATCAAGGAATAACTCTGAGAAAGATTACGCAGGATCAAGCAGTTAGCCTAATACACCATTCCCTGAAGAAAGAGGCAGACATTTCAGTTTCATGGGCTGAGCCACTGAGAGCTTCGGCAGCAGACCACTTCATACAATCAAGCACAAGTACTTCTTAAGCCGCTTGTCCAGGACAAGGGAAGTTTCCTTCTAGATCAGCAGCTTCCCAGAACTGCTGCTCAAGCATCCCTGGAGTATAGGAGTACTAGAGAAAGTTGAGCTTACGAAATTGCTGGCAAATCCTTTGTGCTGTACTCACCTGCCCCACTAAACATGGTTTGGAGTGCTAAGAACAATTAAGACACAACTGATCTGAGGAAACATCAGAAAGATGCATGCATTTCATTCTAGTCCCAGCCCCGATACAGAAGCAGCCATTGATACTGCTGCACCACTGCTCCCATACATGTACCGGTATTTGAACAGCAGTCCTTAAGCAACGGGGTAAGTCCCTACACGCTTGGCATTTTGGTTTTTGACAGCTTTGTGGGACCCTATTAAGCTTGTTTGTGACGCTGGAGCTAAGGAAGCCTCTTCAATTTGTGTTTTAGGTACCTCAGAATACAACACTGCCTTCATTATTGCAAAGGAGTGTATATCATGAACAAATAATGTTTCCTGGGCCTTTGGGTTGCCATGTGCTATTTCAGGGTGAAATTCTGGTCCCTCTCACCCAGGGATTTCAGCGTCTGGCAGTGAGGCCATCTACCAGCAAGCAGAATGTGTGCTAATAAGTGGTGTGCCAGAATCAGAATCGTAACATGCTCAGAATGTGAGGCGGCAAGATGGCTTTAAGAAAGATTGCAGAAAGGGGGCAGGGAACCAGTGAACGGCTATAAAAACCCCAACATTATAAAGTTGTCAGAGTTTAAAGATCCAGCATCTGCACATTTCAATGTATACTTCTCCTGAGGGACACTTTTGACAAATGAAATACTGGAATCTAAAAGAAATGTTTACATAATTCATAATAAATACATTTCATTATAATATTCTGACAATTTTTTAAAAAGAAAATTTGCAATATGCTGTTGTTGACAACATAGTTTTGTAAAATCACTGCTACTTTTCTTATATGAATTACTTCACCCATAAAATTTTCATGTACCAATTATAATAACAGACAAAAGATCCATTGTTTTGAACACCTTGTCACATCAATTTGGAAATCCACTTGGGACAAGAAGTTTCAGTATTTAAAAAAAAAAATCTGACTAAAAGTATCCTCATTCCAATAAAAAAGAAAGAAAAGTGAGAAAGTGTCTGTTATCCAAGCAAAATCTTGCATCATTTAACACAATATCATCTATTCAGGGGAGCAGTTCAGTAATTACAGACTAAATGGAATCTCCCACATACAGAGACAGACTGCCCTGGTTCAAAATATTATGCTTTATGAAGCTAGGAAAGAGTGTCAGGGCCAAGCCCCCCCTTCTTGCCCCTCTTCTCCCCTCTCCTCTCACACCCCAGCTTTGGCACTGTGATCCTACTTGTATTGAGATGAAAGAACCAGGCTGGTTTGTCCTTTGCCCCTTCCCACAAAGTTGTTACGATATTGAAGCAATGATGCTGCAAGCTGATTGCTTGGAAAAGTCACATTCTGTTGGGAGTGTCTGTGGGAAACAGACAGCACCGGAATTAGCTCAGAGTGTAATATGAGCTGCACAGGAAGTGCTTGTGGAGTCGTCTGCTGGAGGTTGATGAGAGCAGACATGATTTTTGTAACACTGCAGAGACAGGAATAAAGCCATGTAAATACGTTTCTGTCTTATCTCTTTCCCCTGCCGGGGGGGCAGGGAAGAGTGGTGTGTTCTTCTCACGCTGAGAAGGATCGCCTATCGCGACCTCTGCCAGGTCCCTGCCGGGAGAGCAGACCGGGAGGTCAACAGGACTCCAAGCCGGGTGCCTGGGAGTGTTGCCGGTTTCTCCTGATAAAGGCTTGGAATCCAACAAAAGTTCTGTAGAGTGGTACAGTAAGTGGCATTCTTATGGAACTGAATCAATCACAAAGTTTGAATTCCGAGCAATTAAAATCTATAAGCAACCATTAAAAAGGTAAAGGGATTACACAATTGTAAATGGGTAATGGCCAACTTTAAATTGATTTTAATCTTGTTTTAAATGTAAAAGACATCATTAGTGGGATGCATGGGGTGTTAGGGGAGGGGTAATACCTCTGCTGTGGGATATGTCATGCACCTCCTGGGATAGTTTGTCCACCTTTGGTTCCCACCTTGCACTCAACTGTGGCTCCTAGAAGCTGTCAACATGCAATAGTGCAACCTGCGAAGGTAGCCCATCTAGGAGATGGAAAACTCTGATACTAAACCAGAGATAAGGGCCTCTATTTCTCTGTCCAACTGGTGTGTCTAGAAGTCTCAATTACTGAACATATATACAATTATGACAAAGGGCTGTACCTCAGTACCTCTGAATGGCCCTAAGACCTCCAGGTATAAAGCGGTATATAAATTCAATAAACATATAAATGAATAGAAATTTCTGTAGAGTGTTGAATTCTTGGCAAGCAGTTGATACTGATTTTCTACAGATTCATTTTGTTGAGAAGGGGGTGTTTTAGTTTAGTTTTAGTTTAGTTTAAAAGTTAAATCTTGCTGCTTTTATGGAAAGTTTAAATTATCAGTGGCATTATTTGCATTTCCCCCCAAGAAAACAAAAGGCAGTGTTTGCATTTAACTCAGCAGATATGAGCTGATAAATGTACTTCATTATTTCTACAATTAAATCACTTTTTAAAAAAGTAGCCAGATAACTATGGGGAGGGGGGAAATCTTCAGATTGTTCCTCTCTACTTACACATGAAAGGGAAGTAGCAAGCTGCAATTCTTGCATTTAAACTTGACAGTTTCCCCTGGTACTGGGAAGAGCTGGCAAAAGTAATAACCTGGCAAGCTCTGCCAAGGGCTAAGAATTTATTTTCTATAGTATATTAGAAACCTTAAGTCAAAACGGTAAGCTTAGGCAAACATTTTTAAAAATATAGAGAAAGCTTTTTATCATTCTCCGCTCACTCTCTCCCTGCAAGTATATAATCCACATGCAGATCCTGTAACTAGAGAATATAATATAGAATATTTAGGATGCTGATTCATGTGTTTTCACAACAATCAACATCACTCTCCTTGAGAATAAAGGGTTAATAATAAATAACTTCAACATACACAGTATACATATACTATATGCACCAGCTAACTTTCTTTTTCTCGTCTCCTGATCAGAATCTTATTTACATTTTGAGCTAAAGCAGAACTTGGAGGAAATTATGCCAAATTCATGAGGCAGCTAAGCATGAATGAGCTGCACAAATTCATACACCAAGTAATTATAAATTCCAGCAACATCACTAACAATAACTAACCGGAACGGCAAAATCACCTCTTGATCATCAATGGGCCAGGCAGAACATGCAGTATGATAAACTCTAAATGAGTCAGATTTGCTCTTTTGCACCAAGCAATGAAAAGACTTAGCTTGCTGCTGTTTCCTGCTTTGGTTCCCTGACTTTACAGGAGCCAGGTCCAACAGACATAGTAAATTAAATACCACTTGATATCAGAACTCTAGGATACACACTTCCTGTTGTTGCACCAAGACCACCAAACCCGCGCCCCCCACCACCACTAGTGAACGGTTGGGAAATTATATATTGATCTTGACTTACATGCCTCTACCCACCCCTAATTCTCTTTCAATGTTGATTCTAGTAAAGGGGGAAAGACATGAACTGTGAATTAAACTACATCCTTAGGGGGTTTTTCAGGCTTTATTCATCAGGAAAAATTAAGATTTCCTGCTCCTCCTCTCAGATCCTGTTCTGTCTGTTATCAACACATATAACCTTTGGGCACTTACTTTTAGAATGACCACTGTGCTTTAAAAACCAGCATAGCACCAGAAGCATATGTTAGCTTACCTAGCACATGACAATACAAAGATTTTTCATGGGTTTAAGAATGGTTTGAGAGGTAGAAATATCTTCAGCCAGATGGCCTCCAGGACTAAATGTCCACTATATAGCAGCACTATAGACATTTACCAGCCACAATTTTATATAGCTTACATATGGCAAAGCTTGTTACATTTCACTCTTTCTTCCTTTAATGTTAAAAAAGAGTGATCAGGTAGTCAAATTGTTTCAAATGTTGTAAATTTTTTTAAATTGAAATTAATACAAATGAAAACTATAAATAAAATTATTTTCTTTAATGAATGCTGACTAAACATGAACACCAAAAGTACAATAGAGTTGACAATTTGAGAAAGTATTTGTTGTTTCCATGTTTTGCTTATTTTAATATTTCTCACAAAATAGGTATTCTCCACAGCCAGTGCTAGAAATTCAGATATTCAAGCTAGACACCAAATGGCTTATTAAACTAATGTTGCCAAAATGAAATGCCTAGTTGCCCTTTTTGGGCCAGACAGCCCAAATTTTTGGTTCCTGAAATTCATTCTGATTGTGCAGATAAAATATCACAGATAGAATTCAACAGGATGTTTCAGTGTGTGAAAATATGTTAGTGTGTGAAAACAGGCAAGACCCAAGGATCCCCAGGCATGCACCTTCAGATGGTGGAGATGTCAGGTGCCTTCCTGGCACCTTCACTTGGTCACAAGTGGCCAATAACCAGATGCAAAATGTGCCTAGCACCTGGTGAATTTTTAGCGCTGTCCACAGCATAAAGGGTTTCATTGTCCTTCATATCTCTCCCTGTTCTTCATCCATTTAGCAACTGATGACAAATTTAAGTTGAAAGACGGGAAAGTTTTTTTTTTCCCTACGCAGAGGGCTTTTGACACGGTTCATGAGGCAATTGGAAACCTTTAGTTCTGATGCTAAGCTCTTAACTAAGTTAGAAACTTCTGTGGGGTTCCTCACACATGACATTCCCAACAACGGAAGTGAGAAAGGGTTGGGGGATCCTCCAGAGAAGGATGAGAAACAGAGCAAGCAGCTGCAAGGAGAAGGGGAGATTGGGACAAAGAGTTGTCCCACCCTTGTACTCCTGCAGAAGCCCCATCAATTCCCAGTTTCCTCCATGAACACAGGAATGGTTTTCCATTCAAGGATAACTAGTTAAGATTCAAGCCTATGTATTAAGTCAAATGTCCAGGAAAAATTAAAAGCCATTAAATAATAAAAGGTTCACTGCTATAATTCAGTATTGTCAAAATATACCAATATATATTTGTGACTGGAAAAGACCAGGAACATTTACGTAACTTGGCACTATCAGCAGAAATCCACTGGTGCTCAAAAGAACAGTATTTGAAGTATGCAATGAAAATTTAGGAGACAACAGATGTATGTTTCTGACTAACCTTTTGATTTTTACAGTCAAAGTCAATGAAATAATTATAACAGAATCAAAATCATGAGAAGGGCATAAATGGGGCTCTAAATCAGAAACCAATTTCATACGTTGCTCCCCGCCCCCCCCCCCAAAAAATCCATGCCAAATGAAGGGATCCCTCAAGTAGAACTTGGAGGATTAGCAAGGCAGAGGATGGCTATACCACTGCTGTTGCAAATAATCAAATCTTAATGAAGCTCTCTTATCACTATGCCAGCATCACAGCAAATAGAAACGCTGGATTTTCTATTGCCTTAGCAAACACATCATGCTTGCAATGCGTATCAAAAAATTCATGGCTTTCACACCTTGTTGTTGTCATATGTCTGTGGCTGAACTGATAAGACATATACAGCCCTATTTTGACAAGCAACAAAGTAGGAAAACAACCAAACAATTGCTTTGTAGGAGCCGCATGTTTCACTGGCAATAACTCATGGGAACATTTTTGGACAGGAACAGAATATTTAGCAGTTTCTGTAGCATTATCCTGATACAAGTCTAAAACATTTTATGTTACGAGAGTTGCTTACTAAGTCATCTAAAATGGCATGACTAATAACTATGGGGGAAATGAAAGGCAGCCCCAAAACTGACAAAGCAGGCAGAAAAATCCCTTCAAAGATAGAGAAAGTATGATGGAATACCGCCATATCAAGTTGTTGTTTTTAAGGAAAGAGAAGATGGGCCCTGGACTGAGACCAACTTCAGCATATTTATCCTAAACTCATTATCTGAAGGTAAGCCTCATTTATTTCAATTTAAGATATAGGCATTAGAAGTTTGATGTTGCATCCCGCATATTCAGGGACACAAAAATGTTAACTTTTGCAATTCTAAAAATGAAAACCAAATTGCCCAGAACAGATGAACTATAAAATAAATGTTGGTCAGCAAGTGAAACGTCCATGGTGAAATCTAAGAATTCTGGGCAATTACATTCTTATTAAAATGCTGCAAGCTCTATCTTTTCCACAGATCATAACCTGATTGGTTTTGTTCCTCTTCACACTCTCATCAGTAGCAAGAAGCTCATCTTAATTCTTCTCACATGCCTTGCCATTGCCTATCCTGGTTATGATCTGACAACATACAGTGGTACCTCGGGTTACATACGCTTCAGGTTACATACGCTTCAGGTTACAGACTCCGCTAACCCAGAAATAGTACCTCGGGTTAAGAACTTTGCTTCAGGATGAGAACAGAAATCGCATGGTGGCGGTGCAGCAGGCCCATAGCTGTCAACCGTCCCTTATTTGGCAGGAAACTCCCTTTTCCCAGCGCCATTTCCCGCTGCTGTCCCGGATTGATGATGTCCCTTAAATTTCCTGGGTTTCAAAGGAAGCAGCTCCTTTCCTTCCCTGCCTGCCGGCCAGGGAGGAGGGAGGCTCCAACTGTGTTGCTTGGCTGCGCTGCTCACCCAATAAGGAGTCTAAGAACGAGTGGGGGGTGGAGCTTGCATGCCTTGCGCCGATCAAATTGGCTGCATTGCCTGGGGACTTGCCTTTACTCAGTGCTTCCCAGTGGAGAGGTGACGGTGGTTTTCCTTGCTGCACCCCCTTTGCCAGGTTGCTAGGCTGTGGGAACCACCGCTTGAGGCTTCAATTGGCTGCTGGTTGACTAAAATCCCTTATTTTGGCTGCTGATCCCTTATTTTCGAGGCTGCTGGTCCCTTATTTTCAAATCTGTAAGTTGACAGCTATGGGCAGGCCCCATTAGCTAAAGTTGTGCTTCAGGTTAAGAACAGTTTCAGGCTAAGGACGGACCTCTGAAACGAATTAAGTACATAACCAGAGGTACCACTGTAATACAAAATGGGTATCATTTTCAAGTATGATCAGCATTCAAAAGAAATGGCAAGCAGATCAAGAAACAAGTGAAGAAACAAAGCATCTCTCAGTACAGTACTCATCTAGGATGGTTATCTGTTAAAATTAAAATATGGAGCTAGGTTTTGCCCCAACTGTGCATGCCTCACACATACTATTCCACACTGGAACGACACACATACACTGCTGGCTCTGGGCGTAGGGACCTCAGATGCAAATTCCTACTTAGCTCTGAACCTCCTTGCACATCCTAGTTTCTGAGCTATGGGGTTCTGTCCTGGGCCCACTACAGTTTAAGACCTGCATACAAGACTTGAACAAAGAAATAAAAGCAGCAGCAAATACCTTTGGGGATATAAAAAAGCATCCATGATCAAGATATAACTTCTCAGCCATTCACTAGTGGTGGGCTCTGCCTTTAGGTTGGGGAAAACAGATTCACAAATAAAGGATGGGTGACACTTGGTTTGACAGTAGTACATGAGATCTAAGATCATGGGGAGTCCAAATAAGTAAGGTAATATAGAAACAAAAATATTTTAACATTGTGCTAGTCAATCTGATGAGTATTTGTTTTAACTTATTTAATAGGAAGCAGCAGGGGAAGAATAAATGTAGCCAGAGGTCTAAAGAGGCATAAGAGAGGGTCACAATTCAACTAGACTAAGATACGTGGATAAGAACTCTAAAATCCCTGGCCTATTTTTATTCCAGAGGAGTGCCCAGGAGAACAGAGGAAGATTACTTATCAAGGCAAGCCCCCTCCACAAAAAATGGGTACGGTAGTATTATTTCCAGGCTGAAATTATGAGCATTCCTGCAAACAATTCACCTCTGTGAATATCATACAAGATATTATGCAAGAATATCATTTCTGTCACAACAAGAACCACAGTTTCCATTCATTTGCGTGTAATTGTAAGCATGCTGTGTTGATTATTATCTGTCCACAGTATATAAATGGAATTGAAATGGTAGTTTCAACTGCAGTACGAATAGGGATGAGATTTTTTTTTTTAAGAAGAATACTGCAATTAAAAAAATCTGAACCCAAAACAAAAAATGCTTCTGCTTTTTCATTTTTTTATACAAAGAACAATGAAAATCTCTTATTTGACTCTGAAAAATCACCCTTAGTTTGTTTGGCTATCTATCAAAAGGTAACAAAACACACAACACTCATCCTTGTTCATTCTGATTTACTCATTATCCATTTATGGTGGTCCAGTGTTGGCTGCCTCCATTTTCTGCTAGCTCCCTGGGATTGCATGAACAGTAAAGACTAGTGATCCCCTAGATCAGGGGTAGGCAACCTAAGGCCCGGGAGCCGGATGCGGCCCAATCGCCTTCTCAATCCAGTTTGTGGATGGTCCAGGAATCAGCATATTTTTACATGAGCAGAATGTGTCCTTTTATTTAAATTGCATCTCTGGGTTATTTGTGGGGCCTGCCTGGTGTTTTTTCATGAGCAGAATGTGTGCTTTTATTTAAAATGCATCTCTGGGTTATTTGTGGGGCATAGGAATTCGTTCATAAAATTTTTTCAAAATATAGTCCAGCCCACCACATGGTCTGAGGGACAGTGGACCAGCCCACGGCTGAAAACAGCTTGTCCGTGTTCCTTCAAACCCCCTGGCGGGCAATTCAAGGCAAAGCCAATCTGCATGCCCCCCACAGCAAAAAGTATTAATGCCTTACTCTGCCACAAGGTTTGGGGATAAGCCTCCTTAAGCGAGGAACAGGAACCCACAGTTCTACCAGTAAAAAAACCCCATTCACCCTTGTAAGCTCTTAGCAAAGAAGAAAAGCTGAGGAACTCCTAATTTCCCAGTGCCAAGGTATCATGCTGTGGGGATTTGCAGTCAATAGAAATGCTGTGCGATTTAGTTTCTCAATTGACTACAAAGCAAGGTCCAGTCTTGCCATGGTGATGTCACTCAAGAGTTCTCTATATCCTACAGAACTCAACCTTGCCTTGTGCTCTGGAAACAGATTAAAGGTAAAAGTAAAGGACCCCGACAGTTAAGTCCAGTCGCAGACGACTCTGGGGTTGCAGCACTCATCTCGCTTTACAGGCTGAGAGAGCTGGCGTTTGTCCACAGACAGTTTTTCCGGGTCATGTGGCCAGCATGATTAAGCCGCTTCAGGCAAAACCAGAGCAGCGCACTGAAATGCCGTTTACCTTCCCGCTGGAGCGGAACCTATTTATCTACTTGCAGTTTGACGTGCTTTCGAACTGCTAGGTTGGCAGGAGCTGGGACCAAGCAACGGGAGCTCACCCAATCGCAGGGATTCGAACCACCAATCTTCTGATCGGCAAACCCAAGAGGCTCAGTGGTTTAGACCACAGCGCCACCCACGTCCATCTGTCTCTGGAAACAGATTAGCTATCATCAAATATCTACTGGCAGGCGGTTGCTGGATGACATCTTCCAATTCTGGGCTCCATTCAAGTATTGCTCTGTGCCTCACAGGCTGTCAGCTGGCCCAATATAGGGCACCAGGGGTAGCCATGAACATTTTGGCAACTGAAGCAAAAGTAAATGCAGCTGTCATCCTTTTTTTTTCTTTTTTGGGGGGAAAAGAGGCACATAGAAATGCGGGGGGGGGGGGGGTATGAAAATATCAAATCTGCACCAACTTCAGTGCCACATGTCTCTACATAGCACATAACATTTGTTTGCTATTGTCTGATGCAGGATTTCTCACTGCCAGAGAGACACGGTGCTTTTCAAACTCAACAACTGCAGGTCTCTTAAAGAGAGCAATTGTTGTTGCAAAAGCCTGTGCTTGTGATATTATTGTTCTTTATTGTTTGCAAGCCGCGTTGGGATTCACTTGGGTGGAAAGTGGCACAGAAATGCAATAAATCAATCATAGCAGCAAACAAAGCTCCAGTTATAGGTATGCTTCTCTCCCATACCTATGTGCCTGATCTTTGGATCCCAACCTCAGTTTGTATTTGCAGACATCCCGTCAAAAGTAGTAAAGTGTATCAGATGGCAAATAAGGCATGTCCCGTCCTGCCCCTGCACGGACATTAGGTCATGGGAACTCATCAGTTGATGGGAACTGATCAGCTGAATTTTTAATTCTGATGGCTCCAATAAGTCTCTTTACTTTCACATAAACCTGGGGGGAAATATAAACATGTTGTACCTGAGCCTGAAGGCTACTTATCATTGCAGATCATTTTGCATAAATTACACCCACATAATACCCACCTATAATTTTGCAATCATGAAGCTCTATTTTACAACATTTGCGTGATTCTTGAATGTGAAAATTTATGCTATGCAATAGATATCATCTGTACGTTAACAGAACTAATTGCTTCCCCACCCCAGCAAGAAGACAGTTTAGAATCAAGGCACAGTTTCAAAACCTCATACAAAAGAAACCCAGCTAAAATCTCCAGGGCTGTAGAATAAGTTAAGGTGCTTCCCTAATTAGATATTCTTTTCCCCATTACCTAAAGATTGGTGTTTGATGCAATGGGAAGAACGTGCATGGCACATTACCATGCATTCAATAATGAAAAAGGTCACATAGACAGCTACTCATCGTTACAGAATCTGGGCAGGCAGCCAGCAAAAGAGAAACAAAGGATCAATGGATATTAAATTATTATCAGACATTATGAATAGTTTCTTGGCTAGCAAAGTTCAACAGTGAAAACATTTGACACACTATTACTTCTGCTTCATAAAAGCTTTCATTTACTTAAAAGGGGGGGTGGCTTTGATGGTTAGAACTTCTGACTTCCCATGAGATCTACTGGAGAAGATGAATTCTGGAAGTCAGATATCTCAAAGCAGGAGGGGGAAATCCGGCTTGCTCAGAGTAGGGATCAACCAAGACAGCCCAGTATGGCACCTAACACACCTTCTTGAGGGTCACTACTAAATTCCTGGGAGGCTGGCATCAAGAGAAGCTCCACTAGGAAAGGATGTCACTCAGTGGCAAGACACATTCTAAGCATGCAAGAAGTCCCAGGATTGATCATTGGCATTGCCGGAGAGAGCTAAGAAAGATTTCTAAATAAAACCCGGGAGAGCATCTGCCAATCAGGGTAGATAATACTGAACTGGATGAGCCAATCAACTGATTCAACAAAAAGGCAGCTTTCTGAGATGTCATTGGGCTTGCCATATGGAGGAGCCTGGAAAAGGAGGAACTGGGAACTGGAAAAGGAGGTTACTGTTTCATTCTGAATTTCCATTTTGCACTGGAGAAAGTGTGTGGAGAGTGCAGCAAGGGTGCCAACTTGAATAAAATATTGCAGGAGGCAGGTAAGCCCCGCCCTGCCCAATCAATCACAAGATGCAGTGTGTACACGTTACTTGAATGGCAATGCCTATCAACTGGGAGTGAGAGGCTCAAATGTTTTATTGCATGGGCTACGGGGAATTTGTCCCCTAGGAGTTGACTCCTATGAAGTGCAGCATTTCTGTGCATGGAGGAAGCCATGTGGAAGATGGTGAACCCTGTAAGGCTGAATGTTCAGCAAGTTGCCAAAGGGGGAGGGTGCTGATTCATCTTCTTAACAGATTCCCCATAATCTCCAGCACCAAAAACAGACCATCAGCATAATGTAGAGAATGCCTCTCCTTGTCGTATTACTAGATCTTGGGCTGGCTCACCTGCCAGTATCTAGGGTGCTTCTCTCAAGGAACTATATATTGCTTTAATCAAAGGCCTGTTACCAATACAGTAGTAATCAATGCTAATGAGGGGCATAGTGCAGATGTGCATAAACAAAAAGGTCTGCCTCCAATAGAGGCTATTACTTTGACTTTCATGTTGTGTGAGGAGTCGTCTCCTGTAAAGAGATCACAACCTCTGACCGAAGATTCTTGTCTTGTGGTCAAACAATCCTCTGGAGCCAAAATAAAAGGGGGATGGGGAACATGCAAGGCAGCAACAGCAAAGTGCCACTGAAAACAAGGAATCCAACACTCAGGAAAAAGTGTGTGCCCAGCCCCAAGAGGACAGCCGGGCATCTGAACCAGAGGCCACTTCAGTCAGAGTTCACAAACAGCCACCACTTCAAAAGCAAACTGTCACTTAGTTTGTCAAAGCCTAATGCGCAGGACATCTCTAGCTGAGAGATGCTTCTAAGTATCTAATGGGAAATGATTCAGAAACTCTGTCAATGTGGGAAACATCCCAACCGTTGTCATTGGCTTCAAGGCATGCGAGCTGTCAGATTGCCATGGCTGAACAAATTACCAAATCTGGGCGGAGAGATAAGTCCAACTTCTCATGCCTGTTAAGTCTCACAAGGCCAGCATGCAAGCAGTTATCAAACTTGTGGAAGAACAGGACAGAGATGACAAAAGGGAAAGTTCTGTGTTATTTGTCACTGCTTCTGATCATTTTGCTTTTGAAATGCCAGTGCTAATTAAAAACACGTGATTCCAACAAAAATAAATAAATAAAAGCAGTTCCCAATATTTCTAATGCCCTGGACTGTTCCACCATGAAAAGCTATTCTGAGGATATATGACCTGATCCAGAAGGGAAACACACATATGCCCCCCAACAACTGCACATATAACTGCTGGTGAAGGTGGGGGGGGGGCGCTAATGATAATGAGCTAAAGCTTTCATGAGCTTTAAATGGAAAATACCCAAATTATCTGTATCCAACAGAGACAATCTGCATGGCAGAAACCTGAATTTTCCTTCTGGATCAGGTCATATAAGTACAAAAGTGTGTTGGGGCAAAGCTGAGGGGAGGGTAGAATTGGCAGGTACCAAGAAGTCCTCATACGGAATGAGATGTGCTCTAGGATCTCTCTCATTAAATGCTAACTACTGGGAGATGGGATTAATTCCCAAATATGTGATCCACTGAGGACAGCACGCATCTCACTTTTGTATAAAAAGAATCTCTGGAATTGAGCCTTTCCCTTCAGAATTTCTACATGAAAGGTTTTCAAAGCTGGTTAATTTTAATATTAATATTGGAAAATGTGTTTCAATTAATTTTTAAAAAACAAAATAAATACTTTATAGCAAAATTTTTCCTAGATTAAACATTAAAATTGGATTAAAGTTTTTTAAAGCACACCATTGGAATATGCATTGCACTTTTCCCCCCTCTAAAGATAACAAGGTAACCCAGCTTAACAGTGACAGTTATGTAGAAAGCATTTCTAGATTTGTAATCTTAATTGCCAGCAAAAGGTTTCATTAAATTGCACTGTAGGAATTGATTTGCGATGGGCAATTTAAATGGGCTATAATCTTACAGAGGAAAATTAGACATTGCAGACTCATGGAAGAATACAGCCTGAGCATTCAGGCCTCTGATAGATTTGCAAACGGTGGGAGGGGGTGGGTTCATATGTAAGCTTTTTGAAAGAAATCTAATTGCATCCTGTTGTAACCTCCAAGGACTCTAAGCAGCAGCCTTTGTGTTGCCTCTTTTAAATAGGCATATCCATGCTTATTGACTACAATAGCCAATACCTTGCTACAACCTAGTTCTCCAAACCCAACACAGCAACTTCAAAGTAATAAACACAAAAATTGGTGTGGCTCATACGTATACCAGTGTATAAAAAAATTGTTGCAGCATTATTTTAACTTCATCTTATTAAGGCGTCAGATTATCTGATGATTTCTCATATAGCCCAGGACTTTAGACAAATTTATCACACCTGGCACTCTATAGATGAATGCTAATGGCACTATGATACGGCTTATTTTTCAAAGTTTGCGGAGGAGAATTACTGTGTGCCTGCTATTGATGATTCATATGAAGCAATGGCTGAGAAAACTGAGCGTCTTTTCCCTGACAATATAAGAAGACCCTGGCCCTTAAGCAGCTTTATCAAGTAGCAGTGGCCCCCAAGGTTCAAGAAGCAGTCTGTGATCTTCAAGCATAACATGACATTCCTCAGGACCCTTTTATTATTCTGTCTCTAAGCACAGGCCCAGACTGAGGAGGACAAAAGAGGGCACATGTCCCAGGAGGCAGGTAAGGGAGTGGCAAAATGGCAGCGTAGGAGATAGGAGCACTGCAGCACACACTTAATGACTCTTTACATTCCGGCCAAGTTCCACATATTAGAAGAGGTGGGGGGTCATCCACCTATCTCTTCTAGAAGGAAGCTCCACCCAGCTGGAATGTAAGGAGTCACTGAAAGTATGCTGCAACTGTGCAGTGCCTCTCCCAACTTTCCCATGCCATGTTGTCATCAGGGCCTGACTCTTCCTCCTAGATGTTCCCGCTGGCTTCCACTATTTTAAAAAGCAGAGATGGGTGGCAACAGAAAGTTCTGCCTGCTCCTTGCCCACTCCCGCAGGAAGAGGAAGGCATGAAGCTGCAAGACAGGGCATCAGTTTGCAGACTTCCATCTTTTGGTGGTGGCAGTAGCACGGAAGGCGAATGGGAGAAATACTTTCTCCCTTTGTCGCTGTCCCACTGCCACCAAGAGAAGGAAGCCTGCATGGGACACAAAGGGCAGAAATACTTTTTGCCCCCTGCCCTTGCTGGTGTTGCTGTACCCAAGAGAAGGAATCCTGGAACAGATTACGATGGCACAAACCTGCAGGAGAGGGAACCGAAGTGCAGGCTTTTGGCCCATACAGCAACATTTGTTGATCTGACACTAAGTATTTGAATGAACCAAGATGATGAAGAAGAGTTTGGATTTGATATCCCGCCTTTCACTCCCTTTAAGGAGTCTCAAAGCAGCTCACATTCTCCTTTCCCTTCCTCCCCCACAACAAACACTCTGTGAGGTGAGTGGGGCTGAGAGACTTCAGAGAAGTGTGACTAGCCCAAGGTCACCCAGCAGTTGCATGTGGAGGAGCGGAGACTCGAACCCGGTTCCCCAGATTACAAGACTACCACTCTTAACCACTACACCACACTGGCTCAGTGTGACAGACAAATACACTGCTCCACTAGTCACGATGATGTGGTGGCTTCTGCACCCTTTATAAGCTGTGAGGACTGAGTTCTGGGCAATGGAGCAAGCTTCCCTCTTCCCAGCATATCTTGTTCACTCATTTATTTTTTTTAGAACTAGTTCCTTGGGAACCTTGGGGTACACAATGAGCACATGCGGCAGTCCTTTCACCAGGCACCTGCTTCTGTGTCTCAGTGCCCATCACAGCCAAGCTTTGTCCGAAAGCCAGCACCCATCTCTGAATTGCTAGTACAGTATTATAAATTATTCTGGGAAATTGAGATGAATTAAAACATTTATTGAACCAACAGTGATACAGAGAGAAGCAAATGGATACATCCCTTCTTACCCGCTTCTAGGAAAGAAAGATGGGGGTGGGAAATTGCACAGATGGGTCTCCTAGGCTTTCTACAGCTATGCAGCTTTCCCAATATCACTCAAGGACAAAAGGAACAAAATAGGTTAGCATGGGGGCTAACTATCTATTCTCCACTACAGCCCTCATCACATGTCATGGGTACATATTGAACCTGAGCATCACACCAGAGGCCACAGGCGTTTGGATGCCTTGCATTTCGTTTGGAATTCAGAAACCTAATGGTCTGAAACAAATAGCACTTAACCTGCTGCATCTAAAGATGTGGTTAGACACAGTGGACTGTAAAAGCACAGTTTAAAGTTCTACACAGCTGCTATAGATGAAGGTAGCCTGCTTCCTAGTTGAGATCCGCCACTGGGAGCACATGCTTTGGCGCTTTGTCTGTGAACATTTCCAAGTGGTACTATTGCATTGTGAAGCCCTTAGGAAACTTGTGCCCATCTCACCTAACAAACTTCAACCTCTACATTCAGACAAGAGCTTCCTCTTCCCACTGTGTGCCAAATATGAACACAGATGCAGATATTGATCATGCTGGTCCCTTATTAAGGAGTTTCCTTTTCATATGCTCCATGGGACAGAGTCCCTGAAAGCCTGATGAGAAGCATGTGATATGGCCTTGAACTCAGCTGAGTTTCAGCCCCTAATATCAAGCCAATATTGAGTATTTTTAATTTTAAATCTTTTCAAAATTTTCTGGTTTTTAACTAGAACTGCTGCTGTACATCTTACTTTTCAAAACAGTGAATCCTTAGGATAGGGTAAGACAAAAGCCTACCCAGTAAATAAAACTTTTCATCACCTAACCCATTTTTCACCAAAAATTATCTTAAAATATGCCAATGATGGTGAGTGTCACTAGTGTTAGGGAATCAGAAACTGCTCCTAGAGTTACTGGTAAGTATTTAGATCCTTCCCTTGAGATAATAAAATAAAAAACAAAAAACTCAGATACTTAGCTAAAGCTAAGCAAAGCAAATAGTTATCACTATTCCCCTGATGATTTGAGCATTCCTCTTAAAGTGTAAACCTCAGAAAGTCACAAAAGATTTTAGCCTTACAGCTTTTTAATAATAATAATAGAAGAGAAAGGGAGCAACTCTATTCAAATTCTCAAGTGAGAAACATGAGACTGCATTGCTTCCCTAAGGCATGCACACCCTTTATTAAAGTTCTGACTGCCCCCATTGTCATCACAGGGTATATTCAGATGAACCTAGAACAAAGTAAATGCTTGCAACACTTTTTCCACGCTGTGCCTCTGCATGCAAAATGTAAAATGAATACGTTTCTTAGGCATGTCAAACACTCTGCTATCTATTATTCTCTGATACTTCAGAAGGAGGCTTTCTCCTTCTGAATTCAGTCCTTGCTTTAACGGGGAAATGCTGAAAAAATTCTAAGCCATACAAATCATAATACATAGTTATCACAATCAGCCTAAGCTCAGCCGACAAAGGAGTAGTTAACATTCAGGTATCAACTCCAAAAAAAGACACACACAAAAAACCCCTAGGCTCCAGAACAATGACATTTTAATGTCATCATTTCAGGCTATTGTCTGGGCCAGATTATGCTTTCCAAGATTCATATGTATAGGAAGCAGCTTGGGGGGAAAAGCACTATTGTATTACGAGAGTGAGGATTGTCCTTGTGACAATCTAATTCTAGACTGGTACGGGAAATCCTAAAAATCTGCCAGATCTCCTATATTTAAAGTCTAAAGGACACACAGTGCAATCCTGTGCATAACTGTGCATTCAGCGGAATGTACTTCCCAGATAAGTCCACACAGGATTGCAGCCTTATGTCTCTTGTTATTAGCATAGAAGCAGCTTCCCATCTAAAACTAGTAGTAGTGAATGATAATGAATTTGAGGAGCAGGGCCTTAGGCTGTATTTCCTATCCCTTCAGATGAAAGCTCTATAGGGATTTTACTACGAAAGAATGCCTTTCATTAATGTTGTGATTATACAGGTGCATAGGATTGCAGCCTTTTTGTGTTAAGTCACAAGCCTTTAGACACAACAAATACAGGCATGAGGAAACTCCCTAGGTGTGTTTGTGTGGAATCTGCATTCTGCTCATGTGCTGTGGCTGAACCAGTCTCTTCCATACTATTCATACCAGATGCTTCTTTCTAAGCTAAGCACCTGGCTCTAAAAACAAGATAAGGTAATAAAAATGATACCTTAAGAACTACCATAAACCATTTCTACCTGTCCTAGATTTGCTAGTCATTACCCCCTGGCTCTGCCTACTATTAACTCTCCTGATTTCTGACTCAGCAGCAGCAATGGACACTATGCATTACTGTAAAATGTACCACATGCTAAAACTTCCAAATATTTAATCAGGGAACTTAAGAATAAAAACAAGACGAAATGCAGCAACATGAATTAAGCAATAAGAATGGCTCAGAAATCACCAAGAAGCAAGACCCTAAAGAATTAAAATTGTATCAAGCAGACATGTATAACCGCCACACACAAGTCTCTTTTGTCCCCTACTTCCAACAAAGCCCTGAAGGAAGATGAGCCACACAGGGTGTCTTAACAGCTGAGTGACTTTTCCCTGACCTCACAGTATGATTATCAAAACAGGTACAGGGCATCTTCAGTTTCCCACAGATTTCAGGGAACAGTTACTATAGAGCTCTATAGCCATACACATCCTAGGATGTAATATTGTGGTCTGTTGTTGTCAGGGAACTGCCATCGGCAGGACAGGAGGGGCCAAGGCTCTCTGAGGTAGAGAGAGACTTGACATTCGAAGAGGGAACCAGTAGGGGGCGAACAGGAACGTCAAGGGAAGGAGAGTCGGAGGAATGGCTCAGAGATGCTTCCAGTGAAAACAGTGGGGAGGTCTCAGGACCTCCTATAGGAACACCCGTTCCTCGGCGGAAACTGTCACGCAGAGAGTCCAGAAGACGTGTTTCCGTTAAGGAGCTTTTATGTTGGAAACGTTTCCGAAAGCAGCCACTTTCGGATTCTGCTAGCGACTGACGCAGCCATGCTGGAGGGGCTCCGTCACAGGCAGAGGTTTGAGAAGCTGTTCAAACTCTGAGGGATTGCAATTTACACACAAGCAGCTCTTCATCCCATCACAGCAATCCGAAAGTCACCGACAGCTAGCTTGTGCCAGGGAGAGGCATCATGAGCGAACCAGCAGGAACCGGAGGGGCAGCTGGAGGAGGTCCAAGCCTGGAGGAAAGGTATAGGACGTTGGAAATCCAGCTTGCCTTGCAGACGGCGAGGCTGGAAGAAAGGAGGGCTCAGGATGCAGAGAGGGGGAGGGAGAAAGCCACCCCACTCAACAGAAAGATGCCAGGATTGGTGCAGAAATTTGGGGGGGACCCCAGGAACTACCATGCCTTTAGGACAGAGATGCAATATGCTCTCAATCTGCAATTCGATGACTTCCCTGATGAGGAATCGCGAGTGGCTTTTGTAATTAGCCACCTCGAATCAGGGGCGAAGGACTGGGTTAGACCCTTGATGGCAGCAAATAATGAGATCCTAAAGGACGCGATGAAGTTTTTTCGTGCCATGGACCTGATGTTTTCCAGTGACATTGAGCAGGGAGGGGTGCGAAGGCAGTTAATGGCTTGCAAACAGGGAAACCGGACTGTCCGTGAGTACTGGACTGAGTTCACTATGTTGATTCATCGATTGGGGTGGGACTTGGCTTCTGAGCCCATTCAAATGCTTTTCGAAGAGGGTCTGTCTTCGTCCTTGAAAGATGAACTTTCCCGGAACCCCAGAGCAGAGTCTATGGACCAGCTGACTAAAGCCGCGCTAGCCATTGGAGCGCGCCAGGAAGCGAGGGCTTTGGAGAAGCGGGAGGGGAAAGGAGAACGTTGGAGGGAGCTCCGCATTCCAGACATTCCAGAGCAGCCTTTCCCGCCGGCAGAGCCGATGGAAGTGGGAACAGCGCGTGCGCGCACAGTTTCAAACATCGGTGAAGGGCGGAAGAAAGAGGGAAAGGGCGGGAAAAAATGCTATCTCTGCCAACAGCCAGGACACTTTGCCAGAGTCTGTCCACGGAGAAAGGAATGGCAAGGCATGGCAGGAGCTGTTGGGGGAGAGGAGGAGGAAAGCACAGAGCAAGTAAAAGCCAACGCCTGGCTGCCGTCGGGGCACAGCAGCCAGGCTCAAAAGCAGTGAGAGTGCCCGCACCAGAACCTCCCAGACCTGCTCTAGTGATAGAGGTGTTGCTAGAGCTGCCAAATGGACACCCCCTACAGATCAAGGCCCTGCTGGATTCAGGCAGCTCCTGTAATTTCATGAGTAAGGAGTTCGCAGCTGAGCACCAGATACAAACCCTCCCCTTAAGTAAACCCCTGCAGGTAACCACGATTGACGGCAGAGAGCTGTTGGGAGGAGAAGTGAACCAACAGACAGTTCCCATGATAATGAGGGTGGCAAGACACACCGAGAGGATAGCGTTTAATGTGGCCACATTGGGAGGAGCTCCCATTATTTTGGGGATGAGCTGGCTGGCACTACACGATCCTCTAGTGGGATGGCACCAGAGGGTGGTCTCCTTTGGGTCGGCGCATTGCCTGGAACACTGCAAGCAGGGGAAGGATCCAGGGGGAGCCAAGATCACCTTAGCTGGGATGGAGGTAATGAAGCAAGGGGAGGTGCCTCCGCAATATGCAGATCTGAGCAACGTATTCAGCGAAAGAGAAGCGGACAAACTGCCGCCGCATAGACCCTTTGACTGTCAAATCAACCTACTCCCGGGGGCTCAACTCCCAGTGGGCAAGCTGTACGCCATGTCAGACAGGGAGATGCAGGAGCTGAGGGAGTTCATTGACAAAAACCTGAAGAGGGGTTTCATCAGAGAGTCCCGAGCGGTGGGGGGCAGCCCAGTGTTTTTTGTGGACAAAAAAAACACAGATAAGCCGAGACTTGTAGTGGATTTCAGGGCCCTAAACGCCGTGTCGGAACCCCTGGCCTTTCCTATGCCCCGAATTGATGACATTCTGACCAGGGTGAGGAAGGGGAAGATTTTTACAAAACTGGACCTGCGGGGGGCGTATAATCTGATACGAATAAGGAAGGGGGATGAATGGAAGACCACCATGTTCACCCCTTTGGGAGCATTTGAATACCTCGTAATGCCCTTCGGTCTCCAAGCCGGCTCCGCATGTTTTCAAGCTTTTATCAACCACGTCCTGGGGCCGTTGCTCTACAAGAATTGTGTGGCCTTTTTGGATGACGTGTTGGTGTATTCGGAAAATGAAGAGCAGCATGTGAGGGACGTGAGAGAAGTGTTGGGCCGGCTGCAAGCCAATCAGCTGTGGGTGAAACTGGAGAAGTGCCAGTTTCATGCCAAGGAGGTGGAATTCCTGGGGTACCGCCTGTCAGACCAAGGATTGGCCATGGATCCAGGCAAGGTCCAGGCGGTGCTGGAATGGAAGACACCGAAAACCAAGAAGGATGTGCAAAGATTCCTGGGGTTTGGGAACTTTTATCGGAAGTTCATCAAGAATTTTGCACACTTGACGGCGCCCATCACCGACTGCCTCAGTAGCAAGAAGAAATTTGTTTGGACGGCGGAGGCGGAGAGAGCTTTTGAAGAACTGAAAAGGGCTTTCGCTTCGGAAGAACAACTTCTGCATGTGGACCTACAGAAGCCCATGAGGGTGGAGACAGACGCGTCAGACAGAGCGGTGGGGGGTGTGCTTCTTCAGCCGGGAAGAAATACGTCGGAGTGGAGACCGTGTGCCTTTTTCTCGAGGAAGCTGAATAAGTCCGAGCGGAACTACACGGTGTATGACAGGGAACTACTTGCCATTCACGAAGCGTTCCGGAGGTGGAGACATTTATTGATTGGGGCACAACACAAGGTGCAAGTGTGCACCGACCACAAGAATTTGGAGTATTGGAGAACAGCTCGAGTACTCAACCAACGGCAAGTGAGATGGGCACAGGAATTTTCCAAATTCCACTTCGAGATTTGTTATGTACCAGGCCCAGAGAACGTCAGGGCGGACGCTCTCTCACGCAAACCAGAGTACTTGGAAGGGGAGGGGGCAAGCGAAGAAAGACATGTCATTCCTGAGGACCGCTGGGTGTGTGGGGCGGCGCTGGTGGGGAGACGAGAGCTGGTAGAAGAAACGGAAACTGACGAATATGCCCAAAATAAGCTCAGAGGCCTCAGGGGAGAGGGTGAGAGCCCGGAGGGTTTTGAAGAAAGAAATGGGGCATTGTATTACAAAGGGGCACTGTATATACCAGAAGGTGAATTGAGAGGGAGGGTACTCAAGCAGTTGCATGATAGTCCCACGGCGGGACATTTTGGACAACACAAGACCATGTGGATGGTCACCAGGGAGTTTTGGTGGCCCAAGGTGAGGGAAGATGTAAAGTAGTATGTAAGAGGGTGTGACCAATGCCAGAGGGCCAAGGGGGAAAGAAGGGCGCCGGCAGGGTTATTGGAACCACTACCCACGCCAGAACGGCCTTGGGAGGCGGTATCAATAGATTTTATGACGGATCTGCCCAAATCCAAAGGGAAGACGGCCATCATGGTAGTAGTGGACCTGTTAACTAAGATGTGCCACTTTGTAGCATGTTCACATGCAGTCACAGCGGAAGAAACAGCGAAGTTGTTTGTAGAACACGTCTTCCGGCTGCATGGCGCCCCCTTGAGGGTTGTCTCGGACCGCGGGAAACAATTTACTTCCAGGTTCTGGAGGAAGCTCATGAGCTTGCTGCACGTGGAAGTCAATTTTTCGACGGCCCGGCATCCTGAAACCAACGGGCAGGCGGAAAGAGCAAATGGCATCCTCCAACAATATCTGAGGTGTTATGTCAATGACAGAGGGAATGATTGGGTCGAAAAGCTGGCGCTGGCAGAATTTGCCTACAACAATGCGGAGCATGTGTCCACAGGGATGAGCCCCTTTTTGGCCAATTACGGGTGTCACCCCAGGGCATTCCCGGGGGAGGGGGGCGAGAGATGGAGCGTCCCAGCGGCCGAACATTTTGTAGAAGAGATGGAAGCGATCCATCGTCAGCTTCAGCTCAACTTAGAAAGGGCCAAGGCTCAATATAAGAAGCAGGCAGACAAGAACAGGAGGGAAGGTGAAACCATAAGGGTGGGGGATCAGGTGTGGTTGTCCACCCAAGGGTTGCCGTTCAAAGGGGGTTGTAAGAAATTAAGACCCAAGAGATTGGGACCCTTTGAGGTCATTCAGCAGGTCAACCCAGTGGCTTTCAAACTCCGGTTACCCAACCACATGAAATTGCATCCAGTGTTCCACAGGTCATTACTGTCACCGTACAAGGGGGGAGGTGAAGAGGAGCACACCAGTGGACCGGTCTTGGAAGAGAGGGAAAGCAGTAACCATGTAGCGGAAATCCTCGATTCCAGGTGGAAGGGCAATCAGGTGGAGTATTTAGTGGCGTGGGAAGGGGAACCGGAGTCAGAAAACACCTGGGTGACTGCAGAGGAGGTCAATGACGAGGTTTTAACAGAAACGTTCCACCAAAGATTCCCGCGGAAACCACAGCCGGTAGCAAGGTTTAGAAGGGAGTATTTCGGCACCACAGACGAGGAAGAGGAACTGGAAGGATTCGCGGAGTCGGAGTTGGAAGAAGGAACGGACTCAGATGACGAGGAGTACCGAGAGACTAGGAACCACAACGAGTGGAGAAAGGTGTTCGAAACTTCAGACGATGAGGAAGGTTCTTTCCGGGGTTTTACCTCCTCACAACCCGTAGGGGAGGAGACGGGAGGGGGTGAAGGGGGCCCTGGAGGGGAGGTGGATGTCAGGGAACTGCCATCGGCAGGACAGGAGGGGCCAAGGCTCTCTGAGGTAGAGAGAGACTTGACACCTGAAGAGGGAACCAGTAGGGGGCGAACAGGAACGTCAAGGGAAGGAGAGTCGGAGGAATGGCTCAGAGATGCTTCCAGTGAAAACAGTGGGGAGGTCTCAGGACCTCCTATAGGAACACCCGTTCCTCGGCGGAAACTGTCACGCAGAGAGTCCAGAAGACGTGTTTCCGTTAAGGAGCTTTTATGTTGGAAACGTTTCCGAAAGCAGCCACTTTCGGATTCTGCTAGCGACTGACGCAGCCATGCTGGAGGGGCTCCGTCACAGGCAGAGGTTTGAGAAGCTGTTCAAACTCTGAGGGATTGCAATTTACACACAAGCAGCTCTTCATCCCATCACAGTTGTGTTACACCATATGTAAAGTTTACTTGGAGCTATGCAGCACCTATTTGCATGGTACTGACTTATTCGCTTGAAAATGATACGGGAAGCCAACAAACTGGTGAATTTTGCTGTATGACGTCTAAGAAGTAGAACCAGGCTACACAAATAAAGAAATCTTTATATCAGATGCCTTGTTAGGCAGACTCTAAAATGGGGACAGAATAAAAATGCTAGTAAGAAAAATAAAAACAGCCAGTGCATACATATTTGCTCCAATAGTGCTATCTCTATTCATAAAATTAGTCTCAGCAATGACAACTTTAAACGGGAACAGCTGCCCGAGTCTGGGTCCAGTGCCCTATCTTACTGCACCTCATTACAGATCTAATGGCAGAGACTCATTCGCATACCCCTCAGAATTTATTTATTTGCACCAAAATTATTCACAGAATTCATTCAGTCACGCATCTCCAAATTTCAAGCCCAGTTTTCAAATCAGATTTTAAAACGTGAGCTCTCTCTCCTTAGGATTCCTGTGCTACACGCATCAACCTTTCATAAAACTTCACACCTTCCACCCTCCAATACGGCAAATTTTGGAGAATATAGGAGGTGAATGGCAGGGAACTGTCTTGTTCTAAACTGCCCCAGGCAAACTTTAAGAGCAACAGCAGAAAATCAGAATTATTTCTGTAAGTGTATCTCCAAACACCAGAATCCAAACAAGTCATACATGAGGCTCCACATAACAGCGATATTGTTTGTGTTATTGTTGCTATTATTAAATTTTATGGACTGCTTTCTATATCCAAGGACCCCAAAGCAGTCTACAGAATAAAATCACAACACTAAAATGTTAAAAACTTATAAAATCAAATAAGCAACCAGATGGACAGGGTATAAATATTTATATTTATTATTATTATTATTATTATTATTATTATTATTATTATTATTATTATTCACATGTAAATAAAATCAACAGCAACTAAAAAACCATGCCAGAGATATCTGTGTTGGTTCCTATCATCAACACACACCTTCCATTAAGCCATTACTGAGGATTGAGGCCTCTGGAGCAGTATTCAGTGTGACACAACATTGACCTGGAAAGAGAAATTATATATGCAAGGAAATGTCTTAGGCACATACAAAGCTCTATGGATCCCAGTAAAGGAATCTGCTTAGGTCTGTAACAAGAATATGGGAGCAATTTGTGTTGTTCTCATATTAATGACTTGCAGAATCCAGGATGTCCATAACCATAAGATAAACTTTATTAACTATTTACAGAACAAGGAGTCTCTGTTAAAGGAAGCCATAGCTTCTCTATTTCTGAATCATCTTCCTACCCAGAGGCTCATCTGATTCACTAAAGCACAACCCATTTAAATTGATAGTGTCCTCACACAATACACTGAGTAATCCAAATTAATCTAAATAGCTGCAAGGAGAAAAGGACATTTAAGAGATGTTTTACTGAATGCAGGTGCCAGTTCTGTCCATGGTGCTATTTTTATGCAAAGCAGTATACTCTTGAGCTTTCAGCAAACACAGGAACCAAGTGTCTCAGAATTTAGCAAGGGCTGAAAAACTGCACCTGCACAATGGAAGCAGGTGGAATTACAGAACTGGTTCGTAAATGTTTGCTTTTTGTTATTATTCTGATAAAATCTTTTTAAAATTGCAAAGCTCTTGTACAGTGTCTTTGCCTTATGTCTGTGTGCATCCTAATAAAAAATGAATTAGAGAAACCAGTGGCAGCAAATGTAATACACCTCAGATTCTAATCAAAGCCCTTTCGCATTACTGCTGAAGTTAACTTTTGAACAACAAATGGGAACAACCAAGAAGAAGCAAAACTCCCTGCACAACACAGCACGAGTGTGGAATTTTTGGCCTTAGTATTACAAAAAGCATATAATAATGCGAAATCTGATGAACAGATAATGTTATGACCATTATTATACTGAACTATGCAAACTAAAATAAGAATAATCATCTCATCTCCAGGGTGTAAAGAAAGGAAGGAAGCTATTCCTTTCCCATATTCAGCACTGCATGATTGACTTGGCATATTAATGTAGGGGTTGATGTGCACTTTTTTCTCTAAAGCATAAGATATTGATCTCTGCCACAGGCGGGATACCAAACCAGATGGACCACTGGTCTCATCTGCTCTGTCAAATCTTATCAACACAGTGTTAATCTCCAAAAGGAAAGAAAAAGAAGAAGATCACAGTCCCATGATCAGAGGAGCCCAGACTGAAATTTTTCATAGTATTTCCCTGCCCTCCCCCACTTTTACTACCAGAATATCAGAGAGGAGCATATGTCACCTTTAGACAAAGCTCAGCATAGAGAAATGGTCATAGGGTCATGCCGCCACCAGGAAAAAGGGATGAGTTCCTTATAAAGTAAATTGAGCTGATCTTCTTTAAATATTGTTAATCAACAGAGAGTTAGGTTACATTATGCATGAAGATTTGTAACATTGCTTATTTCCACAAATACACTTTCCAAGAATGGCTGCACAAGTTCATATGACTGCCACATATAGAATCATAGAATCATAGAGTTGGAAGAGACCACAAGGGCCATCGAGTCCAACCCCCTGCCAAGCAGGAAACACCATCAGAGCACTCCTGACATGGTTGTCAAGCCTCTGCTTAAAGACCTCCAAAGAAGGAGACTCCACCACACTCCTTGGCAGCAAATTCCACTGTCGAACAGCTCTTACTGTCAGGAAGTTCTTCCTAATGTTTAGGTGGAATCTTTTTCTTGTAGTTTGCATCCATTGCTCCGTGTCCGCTTCTCTGGAGCAGCAGAAAACAACCTTTCTCCCTCCTCTATGTGACATCCTTTTATATATTTGAACATGGCTATCATATCACCCTTTAACCTCCTCTTCTCCAGGCTAAACATGCCCAGCTCCCTTAGCCGTTCCTCATAAGGCATCGTTTCCAGGCCTTTGACCATTTTGGTTGCCCTCCTCTGGACACGTTCCAGTTTGTCAGTGTCCTTCTTGAACTGTGGTGCCCAGAACTGGACACAGTACTCCAGGTGAGGTCTGACCAGAATGTCATACGAACTGCCTTACATCCTCTCCAATACATTGCTTAAGATACTTTGTTTATGTAACTGTATCTGAAAGGTGCTAAATGCCATCTATAAATTAACTTAAAAGAATGATCTTATGTAGGTTGACATGGGTCTTAAAGGGTTTTTTCCTCATAAGTTGTTCCAGTCAGCCTCTTCTGTTTTTATATCTAGGTCTATTTCCCCATAATTGTTTGGTTGCTGAACATTGTCCAGCAGTAAGGTCACTATTTTGTACAAAATTGACAGGATCTTTTTAGAATGTTCAATCGTATTCAAACTTAAATTTTCAAAGGGCGTCAATGACCAAAGTGCCTGAGACTTAAGTGTTGAGCTTGAAATAAAATGTACAATTTGATGAATAAGTAGCCAATTCACATTGCATCCTCTCATATTTTTTATAATTTGTTCTGCTGTGAAGGAGCTGTCGTTTTCATAAAAATTAGCCAATATATAAAAGACTTTTTCTTTCTATTTCTTGCCAATTCGATTTCTGTCAGGCATGTAGAAGGAAGGGTGCTATCCAAAGGTATTAATGGTGATATAGATTGAGCTAATTTGGGGGTCTAAATCTGTCAAATCTTTAATTTTGCTTTTGCGATTTTTGCCATTTCTTGCCATTTCTTAAGGGTTTCCACTGAAATACATATAGGTAAATTCTGAAACAGAAATAAAAACTTTGGAAGCACCATATTCTTAACTGATGCCACTCTACCAATCCATGACAAAAATGCCTTACGCCAAGTTTTGATATTCTTATTAGTGACAAAAATTGTAAAGTTGTGTCCAAGATTTTGTATTCCGAAGTATTTAATATGACGTGGGCAAAGGCTGAAGCAGTTGTGGCGGGCCTCGCAGCTTCCTCTTGCCGCGTGACGTCACATGTGCATGTTGTGCGCATGACATGCACACACACTGAGCACTCCCAAAGTTGAGGAGAGCCCATACCCATGCCAGATGCTGACCCTGCTAGCTTTGGAGTTACCAGCAGCTGAGTGCCAAGTCCCTTTGGACATGCTGATTGGTGGGTTTGACTCTAATTGCTTTTTCAAATGGGTTACTGGCAAGACAATAAGGGATTTCCATTTTAACTCATTTCATACCCTTCTCCTTTTCATTGGGTTGCCCAGCCCATTCATATTAACACCCAAGGTTACATTTTGGACAAATGCTTTTTATTTTTAACGCTAGTTCCCATAAAAAAACATTTTGGTTGCCACATATGCAAAAATTGTTTTGTCCCAGTTCCAAAATTTATTTTCATTATAGCTTGAGCAAAAATTCAGTAGATTTCATTTTTAAAAATTATTTTCAGTGTAGCATAAGTGGAAATTGTTTAGTCTCCATTCCATTCCCTTTCTCCCCCATATGGAGCCTCTCAGGAGGGACTCAATGTGGATCTTAATTAAGGGTCTGCAGGTAGTGAGTGTATGAACGGAATGAGCAAAATCACATTTAACTCTTTCCACACCCCCACTTACACAACATTCAAACAGATCAACGTATTGCAATATTAAGAAACGGTATGCCCTTTCACCGTCTCTTCTAGCAACTGCAAGCAAGGATTTCAGCATACAATGCAGGTTATAGCAATAAAAATGAAAAAGTCCAAGACAGGTTACAGGAGAACCTTGTCCCTGCTTTCCAAGCAGATTCTTGAGTTTCTTATAACTACAATCCATCTTGAGGCATGCATTACCAGCCAAAGTAACACCAAGTTCTGCATGCAGCTCAAAAGGCAAACTGGCAAAAGTCCAGAGAAACAAACATTGAGGTATGTCTAAACTTGCAAACTGAACACTGGCGATACAACTCTGCTCAGGGATTAACAAAATTAAGCCTTCTTCATAAAGCGTAATTCCAAGTGATCTGAAGTTCTTCGTCACAGTGTTGCAGCAATACAAGTAGTATATGCTTGAAACTGTGGCAGCAATGGGAGCGAACTTGGAGATTAAGTATAACATTTTGTAACAAAAGAAATAAGGAGGGGAGACAAGAAACTATAGGGATAGAAGACTCCAAGCAGCAATCGAAAACAACCTATTCATTTTTTAAGTTTCCATGCACATTGTGCAGCTAAAATGCTGATTATTATCCACAAGCCATTGTACGGCTGTTGGCTCTTGAAAAAGAAAATAATGTGAAGATAATGAGTTCCTTACAGTGAGAGGCGCAAGCATTTTGCTCATAAAAACCTGAATATTAAGCTTTCACCTTAACACATTTAAACAACCTTTAAAATATGTACAAGCAGCTTATTAATTTTACAGCAAAATGGTAAATCTGAAACCTGGAAAGAAGAAAAAGAGAAATCTCAAATATAAAAGCTGAGCTCTTCCAATGATATAGGTAATGACTACAAAAGGGCACTATTAAACTGTCAGAATTCTATTTGAATTTAACCCAGTCAATGATCAGCTCTTCTCTCTCTCTCTCTCTCTCTCCACACACACACACACACACACACACACACACTGAATAGGACAAGATCTTGAACAGGAGTAAATCTGCAAGGCTTCATCAATGTCATGTTGATTTACACAAGCCTTAAGCAAGACCCATTATTTCAACACATTTAAATCACTCGAGCACTACAAGAGTTTGATAGCCGAGTATTAGAATGACTCACAACAAGAGTTTTCTGCTCACAGCAGGCCTGTAGCATACATGCTTCATAATTGCTAGCTTATTCTTTGCATGTTAGGGGCAGATTTGAATTTAGAAGAGTGTTTAAGTCCCACAGCCTAGTCATGCGTTGCATTTCTATGCTGCAGAGATGGCTCAGTCAATATGGGAACACTCAGTCAATATGGGAGACAGTAAGACTGAACTATGCTCCATCTATTCTAACATAGTATGTTCCTGGCCACTGTCTTTAATCTCAAATTCATTGAAGAGGCAAACTGACCACAGTAACTCAGTGGCCATACAAACTACACAGATTATCTTTTGAGACTCTTAACCTGGTGGAACATGCAAACAGCTCGTGCTATTGGAGAAATAATCGAAAATATATTTCTGTTGCACTGCTAAAATAGGCATGGATATGTAAAACTCAATGTGCTATTGCACTCATGTCATGCTTGTGGGCCTCTCATAGACACCTGGTTGGCCACTGTGAAAAAGGAATCCTAGACTCCATAGGCCTTTGGTCTCATCCAGCAGGGCTTTTCTTATGAGACAAGAACCCCATAATTTATTAAGTGTCTAATCATGTGCTACTCTTACAACATTAATTCAGCCAATCTAATCATACCTTAAGAAACATGAGAACTAAACATTCTAGTTAGTACTTCTTGGACCACTTAATCTGTGAAATTTGCTTTGATTGATGGTGAGGAAGTGGTAAGGTACCTCCAATCTACTTGATGATTCAGAAGTAACTACTCAAAGAAAGGGTACCCAAAAATCAAACAAATAAATGGTGTTACTAGGAAAAAAGAAAAGTCCCTATGTATCAATTAGATTAAATCATGAAAAAACTTTAAAATGCCTTTTAATGCACTTAAACTAATTAAATGTTTGTTTCGCTTATGTTCAAATTCAGTGGAAATCTGGAGAAAGGACATAGCTGTCAACTTTCCCCTTTTCTTGCGAGGAATCCTATTTGGAATAAGGGAATTTCCCTTTAAAAAAGGGAAACGTTGACAGCTATGAGAAAGGAATAAGGTGGAGAAGTCAAGGGAATTCTGCAAAAAAACAATCTGGAGTAAGAAGCCATCAATGTCTGCTCCAACCAATGCTTGTTGCATGCAGCACTGTTTCCATTCTGCTTCAGTTCAGCTTCTAACAAACACTACATTATTGTGCTTGATGTTCACTGTGGCTGAATTTTATGTAATTAAGTTATTATTACATTCATTTCAATACAAATACCATTAATTTCAGTGCAAAGGAAACAATGCAAATTGGGGGAAGGGAACATCAATTATTTATCATTTGCAGACTGAAAGCAACAGCGAAGACCAGTCATATGTACCAGTCGCTGGATTGATTTCCTCTCCAGACATGGGACGAATTAAGTGTACACCAGCAATTTCTGCTACCATTTCAAGTCAGACATCTCTGACATCCCTAGCCTGGAGCTGCTTTTAAAAGAATACATTCTTAAGTCAGTTCTGCCTTAAGTGATTGTGCACTAACTCAATGAAACTAATGGCATAACCAGTCATATCAAAACTACTAGGCAAATTTATGCTTAAGTTTAAAACAAACAACAGTTCACCTCAAAATGTGAACCAAGTAACATTTATTAATAACAAAAAGAAACATTTTGACAATACTCCACCCCCTGGCACTGTTTTCAAATCAATGCACGTCTATGAAATTCTGAATAAGAAACTTAACAAGGAAAGGAATCAATCCAAGAGAAATCAATACTATTGTGTCACAGAAAATTGACGTCTTGCATCTACACTGGTTAAATAGATTCTTACTGAACCAAACAATGCTGCTTGTTCTTCCAGCAATTTTTACGTGGTTCATTGTGGCTTCCAGGAAGTTTTTCTCAGTTAAAAACAACAACTATGATGTAGCAACCCTAAACATGCTTACTGGGAAGAAAACCCCTATTGACTGTAGTGGAACTTACTTTTTATTAGCATGCATAGGATTGCACAGTTAATTTATGGCTCCTCCCTGAAACCAGTAACCTACAAGCCCCCAAAATTATGTAATGCTATCAATAGCAAAAACTTATTTCTTTGCCCATAAGAATAATTCTACTGATTCCAGCAGATCTATTCACATGGTTATTTAGGTTATTAATTTTTAACTTTAAAATGAAAAGTTAACCAGGATTTAGGCATGTAATTCACATCAAAGCCATTAAAAATTGTATGGCTAAACCCAGTTCAACTGTGAACATGATTAGTGTCAATCCCATTTTAATTCTTTCTGGAAACTAATAAATCAGTGAAAAGCTTCCCTTCTATCACTACAACTCGGGGGTGGGGGCAGGAGCAGACCCCAATTTTCTACAGCTTTCTGAAGGCCAATCTATAACAACAAAGCTAGATGAGATCAAGCTGGAGATCAGGGCTAAGAATACTAATTAAATTCAACACCCACAAAATGTGGTTATGAAAAAAGCATATTAAGGGCTGAGCCTCAAACATATTCATGGGGTAGTGTTCGTCTTTCCATTCCAATTTGCACAGGCAATGTATGTTACAGAAAAGAAACCACAAAGAACATGGGCACATTATTTTCTTTCCCTCTATAAAGGTGGATAAACCTTCACAATCTCCTAGCACAGTTTTCTTACAGACAGAGAACAGGAGCATGTGCTAATTTAACACCATTTCTTTCTTATTTATTCATGTAGGAGACCAATTTATTTCCAATGAACAAATCTGTTCCAATAATTAATTATTAATGTTAGACAGCCGTCAAATACACAACATCTCTGGATGAGTATCTCGCAAAGAGGCAGGCAGGTAGCACACATTCAGCCCAAGGATTGTGGTCCAAAGTGCTTCTTTCTATAATCCTAAATAGGTTTCACTGAAGTTTCTGACCCGCATCCTTTTCCCTGGGAAATTCAGCCAGGAAGGAAACGTAATAATACCCAATTCCCCGTGTTGTTTTGCAAACACAAGTAAGAGAGAGATCACCCAAGCGTGAAGAGTCATTAAAATAGATCTTACATATATCATTATAAATTTAATAATCTCCATGACGGCTAGAGTTCAAGTTAAAATGAATGTCAGCTAAGCATGACCAATTGATGTTATCCCAGCTGCCACCGAGCCTCACTTGGGGTTATATTATACTTTCAGAGGCCCCATTTTACATGTGCACCAAACACCCAGAGCCAAGAGCAGATGGAAGATGTAGGCCTCCATACTTATCAGAGTTTCAGTCAAAACCGCATATTAATATTAGTAAACCAGCTCTACGGTATCTTAGTGTCAAGAACACCAAATGTTTGTCTCATAGAGCGCAAGCCTTGTATACAGCAGGGCTTTAAAACATATTAAAGGCCTCTAGAAATTAAGTCGATAAGAAGAATTTTCTTTCAGTGTCTATTGATTGTTATTTCCACCTCCGAATGGGGTTGTGAAAATGGGAGGAATGAAGGGTCCTTGTCGCCTTCAGCTGATATAGCAAACAGGAGAGAGGGAGGGGGAGAGATTCTTTGGGGAAGGCTCCCTAAGCAAACAACTGCATTTTCATCTTGTTGAGAGAGAGAGCGCTATCCAAGCTGGTTTTATTTCCAGTGGAAAGTAAGTTTTATTCTTCAACAGACTCAGCAAAAGAAAATCAAGACACATAATCCTTCTTGTTTCGCTGTATCACTGGCATTATTGAAAAGGAGAAGTAAAGCTTATTGCTCCATTTACAGCTCAGGCATATTTCAACTATTTTCTCAGAGCGATGCATTTAAGTCACAATGAAAAAAAGGGATCTCCAGAGGAACCAGAATACATTAGTGTACCACCAACTAATCCCTGTGGACTTATATAGCAACAACACATCACAATCTGAACCAGTAAAATAAGTTTAAAATTCAGTTGCTCACTACTTTCAATTACTACTAATGAATGACAACACTATATTGGATATAGAGTCACATGTCAATGAAAAACCCAAGGCATAGTTTTCATCAAACTCTTGCTGGCCAATGAAAAGCATACAATTATTTAAGTATACTCTCACTTTTCTCAAACACATGAGACATCAGGAAACATATAGAGACCGATCTTGCAAATCCACGGGTACCAAATATTCCATTAAGGTTGCAATCCAACACTCACTTAACTGGGAGTAAATTCTGCTGAAGACGGAAGAACTTACTCCTATGTAAACATGCATAGGATTGCACTACATGACTATTCATTTAAGATCTTACATAGAAAACAGTCCTTTATGCATTTTTATTTTTTTTTTAAATAACCCAGCACCCACCAACAAATGAAATAGTAAGTTAGCTTTATTTTCCTCACTAGTGTCACCACGTGACAGCAGACTCATTATAATAACCAATCGTTCTTCCTGCTTCTTATTTTCCTATTGCTCTTTCAAAAACAGCTAGATGCTTCCCAGTTCTTTGCTGCTCCCTTACCACTCAGTGCCAGCCAATTAAACTAGATCAATGTTCAATGTTCAACCTAAGAAAGCTCATCCACCACCAGCTACAACACTGAAAATCTGCGCTGAATACAAAAATTGTAAGTGGCATTTGAACTCCCTGAATCATGCTCAGCAATTTAAGCACAAAATGCCAGTGGTGAAGTCTTGTCACTTACTCTTTTTTGATCTTCCAGTCCATGTGTCACAGGCTTTCTTTTCTGATGCTGGCTAGACTCTGATCCAGATTCCATTTCCCAGTAACAAATATCCTGCGTGTCTCCTGAAGCTTTTTCCTCAAAATCCACAGTATGAATAAGAAAACACTAATGTGAAACGAAAAATAGAGAGAACCTTCAAATCTCTTCCTTGTTTTTTATAATCCTTTCAGATCTCTGGTTTGCCATCTCTGCTAATTATCTTAACAGACAAGCACTGTAAGCCCTTTATTCCCTATTTTAGCTCAGATGTAGAAATCCATTGATGTGCCTTATAGGGAGCTGGCAGAGCTGAATCCATATTTAACAGTCTGTGCCACATCATTGCTTCACCAGCATCTTCCTTGTTGCTCCACCAGCATTCTTGGCATGGATAATATATGTGTCAATAAAGGTGTAAATGTGCATTTAATCCACTGTGTTGATATTATCAGCATCCCTCTCCTAGGCCACCTTCCTCCCATAAATCAGTGTAAACACTTCACAATGATAATTGCCTTTTGCAAATCTAGCAAGTGTAAATTACATAAAATCATCCATGCAACGGTGCCGTCGTCATCATCTTCTTCCACACAAGCAAAGGCCTAAAATGGAGAAAACATATATTTTATCTGTTTGACAGATGAAAGGATCTTTATTACATTAGCAGCTAAAATGTGTGATAAAATCAGAGCTTTGCACATAGAACACTTCTTATGCACATGGTTAAGAACACACTGTTGCTAAAATAATGGGTAAAATGTAGTATCAGATGAGCTGACTTGTGCAACAGGGCATCCCTTTCCTCTCCTCTCCTCTGAAATCCCCTCTAAAATCTTTCCAAAGTGTGCCCAACTCTCAGAAGCAGTTTTTTTTTTGGGGGGGGGTACATAGGGGACTTCAGGGGGAAAGAGAGGAAGGGGAAGTCCCACTGCATGAGTGGAAGTCAATTCTCCTCACATACATATACCACTGGATGTCTCCCAATATGTAGCTCCTCCTTATTTTGGCATTTAATTTAACAGAAATGAAATCAATGTTGCTTTACAAGAGTAGTTTAATGTGCTCCAACATTCCTTCTATATACTTTTACTGTCATCTAAATTTCTTTCTCTGTTTCAGCCAAATATAGCCATCTGTGAAAGGCACATGGAAAGCAATAACATATTTTGTGTAATAATCACCAGGTAAGTTAATGTTCAAGACTGGACAGTTCCTGGCTCTGCAACGAAGAAGTCCAAGAAAGACACAAACACATTATCCATAAGCCAAATGAACTATTGTTCCTCAGTGAAAGAAAAAGAAAGTTACTATCATCTAAAAACTGTATTTTTAAACAACTCATTCCCTACTCTAATTTTAAAAAATGATTAGTTGAGACCCTGCAGTATATAATCATGTGTCACCTCAAAGGAAAGGCCAAATTGTAATATTTATTTAGGTGGGATGCCTTGTTGTCTAATTGGTTCTTTATCTAAACACAAAAATGAAAATGGCTCCCATAAGGAATTATTTACAAAGTCTAGATAAAGAGCAACAAAGGTACTAGAACAACAGTCTCCTTTTTTGCCATACAATTACAATTCAACTCTACCTGTCACTGTCCACCTGTCAAACTTTGCCTGCAGGGGAAATAAGGCTCCAGACAGATTCAGTTCCCCACCCCTTTTCTACCAAGTGGTTGTCATAATTTTACCAGTCTTCTGCATCTCTTCAGCAATCTCCAAGGAAAAAGTAATCTAGTAAAATTATCCGCAGCTCTTGGATACACATACAGGTTGTCTGTATTTACTCTGAAGGAACTGCTCTTTATGAATCGCTGATTTATTCTGTATGGTTCATTCACTCTTTCTCAATCTACATAACACAGGGCTACAACTAATCCCTATATTGCTGGTCACACTTACATTGTTTCCCCATCCTCACTACTGGCAATCAATTATTTGAGGCAGGGTTAGCGAAACACATAATGAAGGCCACAGAACAACATGGGTAACCTTGCCTAAGCATTATGAGTTCTTCCCATAGGGCTGTCATTTGTTGAATGTATCTAGTTCTAGCAAGCAACTACCATATACAGTGGTACCTCAGGTTAAGTACTTAATTCGTTCCGGAGGTCCGTTCTTAACATGAAACTGTTCTTAACCTGAAGCACCACTTTAGCTAATGGGGCCTCCTGCTGCTGCCATGCCACCGGAGCCAGATTTCTGTTCTTATCCTGAAGTAAAGTTCTTAACCTGAAGCACTATTTCAGGTGTGTAACCTGAAGCGTATGTAACCTGAAGCCTATGTAACCCGAGGTACCACTGTATAAACTACTACAGCACTGTTCATGCCATCTGACTGAATACACTCAGCTGAAAAGAGAATGTGGCAGACAGACTCTGTCCCATGCACATTGTTGCTCATATAAACAGACCAAATGTGTTTCCAAAAACAGCAAGCTTGTAGGCTTGTCCATGTGGATCTGGACTCTGCTTTTCAGGTTCCTTGATCCTGCATGCAGAGAATTCTTTTGTATTTACACTGGGCCTATTCACACAGCCGGCTCAATGCACAGAATGCTGCTCCCATACTGCCCCCTCCTTCCATTGGGTGCAATCAGCTTACCCAGAGTGATGTGTCAACAATGGTTAGGTGCAACAGGAATAGAACCTCTTTTGACTTCTAACATAACTTTTAAAGGTTTCCATGCTTTAGATGTTATGTTAGAAATAACCCGCTGTCTTCAGATTATTGGTGTTTGAAAGTATGGGACATATTTACAGGGCCTTTTTATTAAACACTGGAATGGTAAAAGTATGTTATATAAATCCGCATTTAATACGGAGATAGTTCTAGTGCCAACATACTGTTGGTGAGACAAATTTCTATTTATGATTAAATATCACACTGCTGACACCCTGTTAGTGTATTTCACCTCCTCTTTATTTAAATTATCATAACTATTTCTTCTTTTCATGACCTACAGGATAAGTGACATGCTTGTGCAATTGTTACTTTGCATATTTTGTTTGTCTGTTATCATGGGGAAAACAGGTTTCCATGGAAAAGTTTTTTTTAAAAGTTTTTCAAAAACCACTAAAACTCAAATGTAAAAAAAAAAGAATGGCAAATGTTGGCATGTGCAGCTTTTTGCTCCCAGAAGCACTATTGCATGCTGGCTTATTGCTGACCAGGAGCAGCAGGGCTGAATGAACCAGCAGATGCACCGATAAATCTGAAGCCCTGCCACACACCCTGCCCATCAACCACACTGACTGGGGCTCAATGAAACTGCTGGGCTTTGGCTGCACTAGCTTCAGGCTGGCACAGTGGAAAGGCCTGGGTTGGAACCATCACTGATAGAACCTATGGCCAGCCCAGCTCTGCCCCGAAACACCGCACTTCAGAGGTTTGTGCCAGTTACTGCTGCCGAGTAAACTGATGGTAGTATTTTCCACCTGTGCTTTTGCTGAGCATAGTGGTGACCTGCATGGTGGCAGACCTCCCACTGTCAGAGCCTGGTGGAGCCGAGTGGATGTAAATCCTCATTCAGGTCCCTCCCACAGCACATCAGACTGAGTGGTAGGATTTGCTTCACTCACCATACCTAACGAAACCCCTTCTACACAACTAGCAAATGTTATGGAAGTGGCTTCATCCATTTGTGACTCTGAACCTCCACTCATGCAAAGCAGGGCACCCAATTTTCCAATGACTTCCTAATCATGACGGCCTCCCCATGGCCTCTGAAAGCTGCCCCTGAAAGTTAGATGACCCTCTGGAACAGTATCAATATGGTATGGAAGACTGAAGAAGGGAGGACTGGTGAATATCAGGCATCTTGCCTTCTGAGATTGCAAGGACTTTACACTAGTACAAAGCCAACATTGGACACAACCCCATTTGTCACCCTATCAGGAAAGGAGCTATACGTTAGGATCACTGTGGGAAATACCAGCACCGCACAGTGGTGAAGCTGCATGCTCCGGCACTGGGGGCGGAGAGCAGGTGGGGGTGTGGCACACTGCCCACGGGGGTGTGGTGTGCTTCCCGGGGGCCTGGCATCTGGGGGTGCATGGCGCATGTCCAGGGGGGCGGCCACGATGGTACCCCCTCCCCAATGGTGCTGGGGGTGGTGCGCTCCCCCAGTTCCTCCGCCAGTGGCACCACGCCAGTGTCTACTACAGCCAATGCATCACGCATGGAAATAAATGTGTGAGTGGCTGCCCCCATTTCCCCAGATGTGTCTACACAGATATATGCACACATATTTTATTTGCACACTAAATGCTTTCTTTTTTTAAAAAAAGTGGTGGTGCAAAATCAACATTTCCCATAGGCAAGGTTCTCTGGCAGCGATATATACATGTAGCAAGATGGCAGCGTATTTCTTTATCTTAACTTCATTGTTACAGGCACTAGCTTACTTTGTGGTAAAATTACTAAAACAATGGAGAAAAACTTTTTTTCGCCCTTCAGTGATTTCACCATGATGTGGCACACGAGACTGCATCAGTCACATCATGTTATACCATGCTGCAATAGCATGACATAACCAGTGCAAGTAAGGACAGTGTGAACGATCCTCTGAAGCAGAAAAAGTGCAATCTCTCCCTCAATGTCCCTTTGTATTAAAATTTCCAGAATTTTTTTTATTACTTCTACACCCTTCAGATTAATCTCAGGACATGCATGAGTAGAAATTGGAGTTTGCAGGAAAGCCTTAGGGTGATGCTCACACAGCCCTTTGTACAAAAAATAAATCTATGGAGTTGAAAAACTTTAAAAAAAAAAACTTTTACTACCAACTGGGACTGGGGAGAGAGATCCATAGCTAAATGATTTTAAAAGTCCCCAAATATTTGCAATATACACAGTGATTTGTTTTATCTTCCCAGGAAACAAAGCTTGTTTTGTTAATGCTGTAAGAGGTTAGTTTGGCATGCTAAAGATTGGTGAAGAGGAAAATCAAAGAGAAACTAATGGCACTTCAAACAAAATTTTGACTATTTCAAGTAAGACCGCTTTTCTATCTCTATCAAAAGCAACAATTTGATGTCACATCACCCCTATATTTTTATGTCATCAACTTACTAGAGCCTCTCATTTGTGGTGGTCAAAGGAGTTTTCCTCCATTTTATCCCTGTGCAGTATGTTAAGCTGAGAAACTGACTGGCCCAAGAACAACTAGCTGAACTTAGGTTTCCCTAGTCAAGCAATCTATCCACTGTGTCACATTAGCTAGATACAAATCTGAAACATTGGCTATCTCACAAAAATATATTGAGGCTAGATAATAAAACCCTGCAAATGTGTTCAAGTGAAGCACCAGATGCTTTACAAGTTGAGCAAGATTGCTCCATGTAGGAACTTTTCTGATTCCAAATTAAATGCTATACTTAGAATATATCTGCATTTCAGAGGCTGGGTGCAAATCATAGCACACTTCTGATTCCCACCAGCCATCAATAACAGGTCATTCAACCCCTGGTAGTACATAGCAAGTGGGCACTGCAGACTCCATACAGGTGGTAGAAAGCTGTAGCTTGCCAGGGATAAAAGGCACATGCCGTTTCCCTTAGAAGGCTCCCAAATTTCTTTGTGGCTGGCAGCATACCACTCCAGGAACACAGACAGTTGTTGTGTCATACACTAAGAGAGTGCTACAGGGTCAGGAATCAACAACCACATTGGCAGAGGCTATCCAGTATATTCATGAACTTTCCAAGTACACAGAGGACCACGTGAGCTCTCTCCCTCCCTCTCTCTCTCTCTCTCATTCTCTTTGGCCTAGAATCCTAACAGTCAAACAATACAGTCTACCCCCTGAAGCAAAAAAGAATTAATATATAACCTTGTCTATTTCAAGTTAGAATAACCTTTCAAGAGATTTCAGCCTAGAAACATGATGTTCGGAAGATTAGCAACTACAAGAAGAGAGGAAATGTACTAGTATGCCCTTCTATCATAAACCTTCTTGAAATGCTGTAGAATCAAGAATCAGTATAACATTAAATACAACAAAGAGACAAAAACCAAGATAAATCATCTTCCTTTAGGTTACAAATGAGCCTGTTTTTGTATAGATGCCTCAAATAGGAGCCAACTATGGGCAGTGCGTTCTCCCTCCCTCCCTCCCTTCTTCCACCCCAACCCCTAGTCCCCATCATTCAGTAATATGTCTTTATGTGCAAAGCAAGAGTTCAGACAGGATGCTTATACGAACCTGTGTTAGGTGAACTTGAGAATGTGCTCTTGCATTAGTCCAGCATTCTTTACAAGAATCCCAACAACCAGCAGGCACTGGCTGGTCCAGCAGAAATAGCCCAGTGGTGTACCAAAGAACCACCGCAATTCACCTCCTGCCAAACCTTGATATAGCAATCTAGCCTGCTAAACAATACTTAGTAGAAGGTATCTAGGGAAAAAATATCCAGGCCTTCTCTCTTGACTAACCTCATAAAAACAAATAAACAGACGCCTTATAGGATTCAGAGACCATGCTTAATTGGCTGGATGCTCTTTTCACAAATACACAAAACTAATAACCAACCTGGGTAAAAGAAACCAGGACTGGCATACAGGAGCTACCGAGCTCCAGAAACATCGATGAACCAACCTTCCCGTTAACACTCATTTACCTTCTTGTGCCAAGGGAGGAAGGCAAAAGGGTACCAGTTCTCCCCTCACCTTTGCCTGCAAGGCGAAGACAGGCAGAGGGAGGCAAAGAAGCGCCACCAGCTCCGCGGCGGGCAGGAATGGAGATGATACAAGCAGAGGAGGAGCTGCTGCTGCTCCAAGCACCCGGCGCCTCCCGAGCTACCGCGCGCACCATCTACCTCGCTGGCGCTGACGACTGCTCGGCTGCCTGGCTGGCTCCTTCGGAAGCCCCGCTCAGCTCCTTCTCCCCGGCGAGGCGGCGGCTGTTGTTGCCCTTTTCACGCAGGGAGCAGCAGCCCCAGCTGAGGAAACGCCGGCAGGCAGGAGCGGCGCCTGTCCCTGCGCCCCGCCTCCTCTTCTTCCCGCCACCTCCTCTTCGCGCCTGACGGGGAGCGGCCGAGGACGGCGCTTCTGGGCACTTGGGGAGGCTGCCCCGCCACTTCCACAGGAGCTCACGAGCGCAGCCGGAGCCTAGTTCCCTGCGCTGCTCGGGGGGGGGGGGTACTTATTATTTTATTAATAATAGGAATAATACTAACAGTAGTAGTAGTAGTAGCAGCAGCAGTAGTAGTAGTAGCAGCAGCAGTAGTAGTATCCCTCATCTGGGAAGCGGGGCAGCCGGCAGCAGATGGGACTGACAGCAGGTTGCTTTGCCAGAGACCGCCAACAAACCGCGCGCGAGGGCTGCCCGTGTCGCTCGCAGCCCCTGCTGGGAAGCGACCCACCCACCGCTTTCCCTCAAGCCACGGCTTAAAACTTTCGCATTCTTCCGCAAAAGCCGGCAAAGAGAGCCTCTCCAGGGACTAGAAGCCGAGCTTTACCTGCGTCTCCGGGCTCGCGTTCCTCCAGAGATGTTCCCTCAGTCACCCTCTCTTTGCCCCGCCGCTGCGCCCCTGGAGCCTCCATAACCCCCGGGGTGACGAGGGCCACTATCCTTCCGCGGGGAGCGGGGGCGCTCTTTTAGAGCCGAGGCTGCCGGCGGGGCGGGGGGGGGTCGCTCCTTACTCTTCCCGGTTACCTTAGCAACCAGCTAGCCAACCAGCCCAACCCTCTGGGTGCGCACGTGCGCGCACGGCGGCCAATGGCGAGGGAGCGGGGCGCACTCCGGTAATTGAAGAGCCACTTTCAAGTCGGAGGAGGAGGATCTGGGAAGCGCGCGCGCCGGCGGAGGGTGGAAGGAGTCGAGGGCGCTGCTGCGGGGCTGCGATGGGTGAAGGGAAGGCGCATGTAGGGAAATAAGTTGCTTTCTCCAAGGGAGGAAATAAGTTACTCTCAGCTAAAGGCGGGTATCCTCAGGAGTAAGTCCCGCCGAACTCTGCGTAACTTGCTTCCCTCAGTAAATTCGCGCGGGGATCGCGCTGCAGGAATAAGGAGCTCGAGGAGGGGGAGGCAACCAAATTAAAGAAGGATTTATTTTTCTTTTACTGTAATTTTATTGGTAGCTTATTTTTGCTTGGGGACTGAGGAGCTACTGGGCAGCGCGTAGGCGTCGGAAAGGTGTACCGATCGAGGTATAAGGAAAAGAAGTAAAGAGTTTTTACGCACCCGATCAAACCAACTACGGGGCAGCCTCTTACTTGGCAGGAGTCACTCTTCCGAACCAGCACAGACTGGCGAGGGACAGAAAGCTTATTCTGATTTTAATTTAAGGGGAAACCTGGGGGGCAGCTCCAGATCAAAGATCATTGCCTGCCAATGGTGAGCCACGCGAGGCTACAGCGCCCTTCTGTGGGCTTAAGTGGGCAGTGCAACCACAGCTTCCCTCTCCTAATTTCTGGTTGTTGCCCTTGGCCTTGGAGTAATTGTATGGCTGGGCTTGCCTGCCTTTCGCTTGAATACATACAGCTGTGTCCGTCCCACTGAATGCTGCCAGGAGGGAGAGTTGCTAAGTTTTCTTCAGTAGGTATGAGGTCTAGCCAAATAGTTTGATCACTGGAGCTGACAAGTCTGATATGGAAGGACAGAGTGAGACATCAGAAAGGATTCTGTTGATGGGGTGGTGTGCACAAATTGGTTGGACTCCAGCTCACATCAGCCCAGCCAACATAGCCAAAGCTCAGGGATGGTAGTAGTTGTCCAGATACCACTGAACACAGTATTTTTCTGGAGTGGCTTCAGAGGTGAGGTTGGGGGCACTGTACTTCAGTGGTTCTAGTCATTTCCAGAAAGTAGTTATTGAGCAAGGGGTTCAGTGCTATGGAAACTTTCCTGTCCTCCAGGGTTCTTTTTGATGAGGGGCATGCTGTAAAACAACTCCATGAAGTATTTGGGAGCCGTCACCAGGAGTCTTGGAGTGAAGTGTCCGCAATATGACGCACAGCTCTATCTCTCTGTTTCTTCTGAAGCAGGAGACATGGCTGAGGTGCTAGATAGGTGTTTGAAGGCAGTGGTGGGCTGGATGTGGTCCAACAAATTGAAGTTGAATCCTGGAAAGACAGAGCTGTTGTGTTTTCCAGGTTATTGAATCTTCTAGGAGATCAGAAGATTGCCCATTCTGAATGGGGTTGCACTTTCTTGGATGAAGCGGGTTCGTAGCTTGTGGGTACTGCTGGATCCAGTATTGTTACTCGACACCCAGGTAGCCACAGTGGCTAGGACAAGCAGTACCTGCTTCCAGCACTGGCTGGCCCACCAGCTACAGCCCTGTTTAGACAGAGATGACTTGGCCACAGTACTCCAGATTGGCTTGTTGCTATGCACTCTATGTGGAGCTGCCCTTGAAGACGACTCAGAAACTTTAACTGGACCACAGTGCAGCAGTCAGAATCCAGACTTGGGTTGCCTTCAGAACTGAAACAACCCCAAGTACTGTAGTTGTCAGTTAGCTTCTGGGCCCAGTCTAAGGTGCTTGCACTAGTGTTTAAAGTTCAAAATAACTTAGGCCCCAAATATCACAGAGGTGCCCTATACACTCTGCAGATTTGGCGAAAGCTGAAGACACACCTCTTTATCCTGGTCATTGTCACCTGAGATGTGTGCTTTCAGCACCCAGCCTATTCCAGTGACTGTAATTTAACTGTTTTTAATACTGAATTTTAAGTTGTCGTCTGCCTTGGGACCTGCTGACGAAGGGCAAGTAATACTTTAATAATCTTGATGATGATAACACAGTTAATGCGATATGGGGCTCAACCAAAAAATGACATTATTTTCTTTTACCCACATAGAGAAGGAGATGCAGCCATTTCCCACCTCCAGGGGACAGGTCCACAGTGTATACACCTGTGCTTAAAAGATCCCACTGCGAGGGAAGAGGGAAGTCCTCCAGGGTCCTCAGTCTGGAAGAATTTTACTCTGAATTCTCCAGTAGCTAATATTGGCATATTCCAGGCTCCCAAAGCCAAATAACAATTTGCATATGATGCCAATCAAACTGCTAATTATACATATCAGTTGCAATACATTAGCATACCTAATTTGTATAATTTCCAACAGGTGCATCACTTCAATGTCTTCTATGTGTGTACTTCTTTTGAATCTGCTTCCTCCCTCCTCCCACTGTCAGAGCAGTCGAGATTCTCGCTTTATCTCCATTTCTGCTCTATACTCTGTCCCTGCCATCCCTATATTGCCATCTGATTTCGAAGGTACAAAGTGGCTCATGCAAAATCTATTAAAATGGCCTTCTAAAAATCCTGCAAAATTCGATTAAAAATCCCATAATAGCCACAGCAGCAGCATTGATAGCAGCTGAAAATTAGTGCAGTGCTGAACTGGGGTGCCGAACATTTCTGTACTCCTTGAAATGGGCTGCCCCCATTTCGTGGCTGGACTAGAAATGGGACCCTTATCAGCCATATGTCAATCTTGGTTCAATTCCTAATCCCAATAGCAAACTATGTGGTGGAGCATCAGTGCTCACCTGACCTCCCAACAGTTGAGTCACTGCTGCTTACTGGGAAGGGAATGGGCAGCCATCTCCCCACTGCCTTATCCCCTCCCTTCCCTTCCCAGGTAGCAGCAGCAACTCATCCGTCCAGAGATCAAGTGGGCACAGCCACTTCACCATGTCATCAGCTACTGTCTAATTTGCAGCCTATCCTACCTCCAAGGATAGTTAAAAGGACAAAAAAGAAGTGGCAACACCTTATATGGTACAATGAGCTTCTTGGAGGAAGAGCAGGCTAAAAAATGCCTTTGTTAGTGGGAGGCATTCAAAAAAGTGCACAACCCTGTGAGAGAGGCAGGGAAGGGAAGATCTCCCTAGGTGGGAGGCTGGGAAAAGAAAGGGAAGCTCCCAGGTGAGTGTTGCGAGGGTCCAGCCCTTTGTGTGAGACAAGGATTAAGATCTACTTTTGAGAGATGACTTTGCATTTTTTTCCATTTGGATAAGTTTATTTGTTTATTGTATTATGAAAAAGCCTTAATAAAATTTTTGGGGTGGTACACAAAACTTACCTTCCAAAACTTTTTGTTTGTTTACAGTGCAGGCATTTCTGCACATTACTGCACATCATAATGGCAGTGAACAGATGCAAGGTGGTGTGTGTGTGTGTAACGGGCAACGGGCTTCACTTGCCCTTACTGACAGCACCATGGGCAAATCTGATTGCGTCTGTAGGGCCACCCTATTATTAACATACTGTTACCTAGTTTTGATGGGCAAATTGATATATTTCTTAGCATTAAATAGATTTATCTTTGCCATGTTTAGAAGAAAAATGTTTTTGTTCAGTTGTTCATGAGGGGCAGGTCTTATATCTTGACTGGAAATTGCACAATGCACAAAAAATTATACATTACCTACAAAAGAAATACAAAACCTTTGATTCCTGAGTATGCTAAAACTGTCCAATATTAGAAGCTCTGGGGAAGGCAGCAGTAGTTTTTTTGTAATAGGTTTTACATTTATTTTCTACACATTGTTTTCCTCATGGCCAAAAAAGGTAAATTTGTAAGGCTGAGTTGGACAGCATTTTTCAATTAGAAATTATCTTCTTATTACCTTAAGACTAACCAGGCTTAATGGAGAGGCTTTTCTCATTTGTAACCTCACTGTGCAACTTGTGCCTTAGTGTCAGAATGGAGTGGAAATAAGCGGCAGAAGGAATGCATATTCAAAGATTTCTATCTTACCCTTCCAATGCATTCACTTTACTCAGTGTGGCTTACAACAATGAAAAATATTTCAAATCCTATTATATATAAAATCATACAATATAAAATAGAACCAGGCTCTGCAAATAAAAGCCCTAAATTGGGTTTACTGTAGGAAGACGGCATATACCCACTAATAGGGTTGCCATATGTCCAGAATTTGCTGGACATAGCTGGTATTCAGCCTTTGTAAACAAGGTCAGGGCAGAAATTGCTGAAATGTCCGGGAAAATCTGGACATATGGCAGCCCATGTCAGAAGTGTAATTTCATTAAAAATAGCTCAAAAACTTTTTTTTACTTTTTTAGAATTCCCTCCCTAAAAGCTAAATAACTCGAGTGGCAGCGGAGTGTGAGAGAGAGCGTGTCCCCAACGGCTGGTAATGGCATAAGTCAAGTTGATTTTTTTCTGCTACACTCTCAAGCATCCAGGAGAGCAAACTGCACTCTGCCCCTTGTGGCTCTGTGCTGCCCCCCCCCCCCCCCGGATGTAGGGCAGCTGAGTGGGAGGGGGCAGGCAGACTCTGGAGGCCCCGCAGTGCACCCCGCCCCTGCAAGGGGCTCAGTGATGGCACCCAGGGTGGGCTGAGAGGAGCAGCAACCATTACACAGCTTGCCTCACTGTTTGATGTTTAAAATATTTATTTCTTTATTTCGGGCTCAAAAAATAGGAGTCATCTTCTACATGGGGGCATCTTATAGACGGAAAAATACGGTAATTTCCCACTTGGGAAATATTTGCACAAAGTTCCTGGTAGTACACTGGTTCAGGTTTCTTCATGATCAGTTCCTTAGTTCATGTAACAATCACAACCTATCACACAGTAATCTAAAATAAGAACATTCCACAAGCAAACACCATTAAATAGGTGCAGCATGAAAGTGCTTGCAGCAGTGCCTGCAAATCCTACTTTTGGCTTCGCTTCACCTTACCTGCCCCATTCCTGATATCATGTATCATATCATATCATGTATGATATCATATAGCTTGGGTCGGGACTGGTGGGCCGTTGTTCACAATTACATACATTCCCCTGAAATATGTAGACAGCTCCCCCACACATCTGAAATAAAATTCCTCTTTGGTGCCTGTGCACAAAAGCAAGTTGCATCCATGCACATGTCTGACACACGCAGCAATGTCTGAAGATTTATAGATATTCCTCAGTGTCTTAAATAAAAGAAAACAACACTGAGGATTGAGCAGCCAGTCCCACTGCCAGCAAAGCAACTGTACTTAGCTTTTCTCAAGTACACGGTTCTAAGAGGCTTTTATAGTGCTTTATTGGTAAATGTAAATCATGAGAACAATCATGGGCATTTGTATGAGCATCTGTTAAAACAATAATGATGCTTACGGTGCGATTTACAGACCACTTACTTTGATGTAGTCCCATTGTCTTCTGTGGGACTGTTCCAGTCCTAAGTGATCTGTGAATCATCCCTTTAGTGGTTTTAATATGCAAAAGCTATGCATAGTGTTAATTAATAAAGGCAGTACTGTATCTAGCAGCAAACACAAGCAGAATTTGAAACAGACGTAAGTTAGAAATACACTGATCTGAGACAATGGGAGTTAGGTACATATTTAAAGGTAAAGGGACCCCTGACCATTAGGTCCAGTCGTGGCTGACTCTGGGGTTGCAGCGCTCATCTCACTTTATTGGCCGAGGGAGCCGGCGTACAGCTTCCAGGTCATGTGGCCAGCATGACTAAGCTGCTTCTGGCGAACCAGAGCAGCACACGGAAACACCGTTTACCTTCCCACCGGAGCGGTACCTATTTATCTACTTGCACTGGTGTGCTTTCAAACTGCTAGCTTGGCAGGAGCAGAGACTGAGCAATGGCGCTCACCCCGTCACGGGGATTTGAACCGCCGACCTTCTGATCGGCAAGTCCTAGGCTCTGTGGTTTAACCCACAGCACCACCCGTGTCCCTTGTCCAGTCGCGGACGTGTTAATAATTTCAAATGAATGAGAGCATAAGAAACAATCTCTAGACTGAGCCCAGAAGATAGAAGTAAGATCAGTTTGATGATTCTTGATTGCTATTATACAGCTCAGCAGAGTGTGAATTTGGAGGGACAAAAGTGGGTATTTGAGATTTTGGGGATTTAGACAGATCCTTCTCCTTTCTTGCAATGTTTTCCTATAGCCAATGGACATGAATCAGCACTGAGAAGAACATCCCAGATTCCCTATTTTGCCCACAGTCCCTTAAAAAAGACACAGAGGAAAAAAACCCAAGCAAATTTAGCTTAGCAGACATAGGATAAATCAGGTCCTTTTATGGATCAGTAACTAGTTAAGAAACAGGAAGCAGAGCATAGGTGTAGTGGTTAGAGTGCTGGACAAGGACCTGGGAGGCCAAGGTTCAAAGCTGATGCACAGCCATACTGAATGGGCCCTTTGGAGAAGGATCATAGCTCAGTGATGGAGGATATTTTGCATGTTAAAGCTTCCAATACCTGGCCTCTCCAGGTAGGACTGGAGATGTTCCTGTCTTCTTGCATTTCTGTGCAAGTGCAGATGCAGATGTGATCTACCTACATAGCAACACAGGAAGGTGCCTTATAGCAAATAAAACCATTGGTTTATCCAGCTCATTATTGCAGCAGCTCCCTAAGGTTTAAAACAGAAATCCAAACATACTTTCCACCCATTTTTCACAGAACATTTCTGTAAAAATTAAATAATTCTTACCATAATCTCCAAGAACAATACAATCCTTGAATCTTTAGGCTGCAAGTGCAATACTTGTAGACTGTACCACGAATAGAACATTTTATTATAGAAAATTGGAATTAATGGTGACCCCGGAGGATTTAATCAATTCTTTAATGAATCCCAATTATCTTGAATTGAAGTAATTATTGAATTAGGTTTAATTTATGAAGTATAATCTCTCTCGCCTAATCAAACAAGAGCTCATAACGGTATTGAGATATCAACTTGCTTGACTAAAATAGTAGTGGAATATCAGCTTGTTCAGGCTCCTTGAGAAAATTTAAATAATTCAGCCAGTTGTGAGGCTTGATAATATAATGTTTGAAAGTGCCATACTATTTGTTCACTCAGTTTAAGTGAAGATTTCCACTTTTATTTCAACATTGAGTTGTCTTGTAGGTGTTCTGACTGATAAAGGATATGCATAATAGGATATACACATAGTAAGATTTACTGTTAATCTTTTCCAGTTTCCTAGCTCCTATAAACTTTAGAGCCTGTAAAAGTAGAACACCAAACTACGAGTTTAGTGTTCCATCAAAAATATATGCTAATATAGTGTTCCAAACAGAACTATCCTGTGCATGCTTACTTGGAAGTGAGTCTTACTGTGTTCAGTGGGGCTTACTGCCAGGTGAGCATACCTAGGAATATAGCCCTGTTACACTGGAGTAAGCCACACTTGGCTGTAAATTACAGATATGGACCAGGAAATCTGTTGTACCAAATCTTTCTTCTGCAGTGTGCTAAGTGGATGGCCTTAGGCAAGTCTCTCTCTCTCTCTCTCTCTCTCTCTCTCTCTCTCTCTCTCTCCACACACACACACACACACACACACCTCTGGCCATAATGGAGTTAATGATGTCTCTCTTATCAAGTTGTTGCAATCATAATTATTATAATTATAATTGTTCATTAAATTTGTATACCGCCCTTCATCTGAAGATCTCAGAGCAATTCACAGCATAAAAATACAATATAAAAACACAAAATGCATAATAAAAACAAGAATAAAAACAAAGCAAGCCAATAGACCATGATAATTTTATTTTCTGCCCCCCCCCCGCCAAACTGCCAGTACACAACAACCAGAGAAAGTTGGGGGTGCTTAAAAGACTGTGTTTTACCTAGGCTGTGTACATACAGTTGAGGGATTTCTTTGTCATGCAAACAGTTTGGTGGAGCTACTATCATTCTTACTAAATCAGAACCTGACCGTTTGCATGTAAAGCCTGATATATGTAGATAAAATTAGCATATAAATCAAAATCTAATTAACGTGGTGTTAGCAGCAACTGCATGACCTAGTGTTCAGGGTATTGTTGTTATTTAATATGAGACCAAGCATTAAACAAAAGCCTTAATTAGAAAACAAAAATCATTTAGGAACCCCATGCAATCCATCATCCAAAGAATGTTAATCATTTAACATTGGACATTTTCTGCTTTGATCCTCAGATCCTGCAAGCCAGCATTTCCTGAGGGGTTTACAGAGACTTTCAGGTCAATCTGAGGGTTCATTGTTTCCTAGATATGTCTGGGGGAAATGATCTCTTACTAAGGCCATGCAATGTACAAACGTTATGAAGTAAAAGAATGTGACAAGGATACAGACACGTATATATTATTGCATTAGCCAGACTCTGACCGTTTTGGCAGAGTTTCCATAATGCCTACTAAAATTGTGTTAGATCAAAAGGTTATGGTTTCCAGGCTCAGCTAATATGAGATGTGTATTAGAAAGCACTTTAGCACTCTTTGTATTGCTTGGCCTTTGATTAAAGGCCTGACTACAAGTTGTAAAGTAGCCAGGCTCCGATTCTTGAGAACTCTGAAGGCGCCCTCCAGACAGTCAACACTAGAAGAATGCTTGGAAGTTTTTGCTTGGCCAGCCTCATCTTGCTGAAAGAAAAAGAAATGATGGTATCCAAAAAGCTTTCATCTCTTAGCATCTTGCTCAGCTAATTTTTTTTCTTTTTTTGGTTATTAAAGTTGCAATCCTACCCTTAAAAAGGATGGTGTGAAACTCTTTATTTTCTGATGGAGAGGGAAGCCCAACCCTTGGAAAGGAAGGTCTGATTAAGGAATCGTCTTTGCAGCAGCAGAGGAAAAGTCTGCTTGCTGCTTCTACAGTAAACAGTCATGGGGCAAAGAGGAGTGCCCTGGGGTTTGTGGCTGGGACAAACTGGGTAAGGATGGACCCCGAATGCCACCATCCCAATTCATTTGGCATGCCCTTGGAGGAGGAGAGATAGTCCATTGCCCCTGAGGTACCCTCTCAATGACGGCAATTAAAGAAAAAAAGACATAGCAAGGCCTTGGATTTTGCCGTTTATCCACCACTATGCCTCTCTCCCCTACCCAGTAGGGTAGCTCTGAACAGTATAAAACTCTTCCTAATATTGATCCTGGGCTTATTTGTTGTTGGTATCTGTCTGCCTCGGGAGACAATGGAGGAGTGTGCCTTTGTGGGTGAAGTCAAACGGTTGCAAAGTCACAGCGTCTGTGGAGACCGATACAGGAGAGACATGTTTTGTTGCAGCTGGAGAAGATGAAGGGGACCACTTGCGCTGCTGCAGGTGCACCATGGCGTTTCTTCTCTCTGCTCTCCTCCCAATGTTCATTCCTCCTCTGGTCACCGCTATGGATGCACAACCTGTATGTCTCCAGGCACTACGGTCGTCTGCAAGGGATTCCTACACAGCAGAGTTGATGTTGCTAGCCTTCATGTCTTGGGCTTATTAACAATGTGGTTAAAACAATGCAGCAACACCTACAATCCATAAGTTGGAGGTAATAAAACAATCACTAGCACAATACACACGTGAATTTGAATGTTAAACAGCAACATTTTTAAAAATCCAGTGTTTTATAATATAGCATCCTCCCTACGCTATTTTAATGGATAAAAAAAAATACCCGAGATAATCAAATGTATTTACCATATTTTTTGCTCTATAAGACTCACTTTTTCCCTTCTAAAAAGTAAGGGGAAATGTATGTGCGTCTTATGTAGCAAATGGAGGCTGCGCAGCTATCCCAGAAGCCAGAACAGCAAGAGGGATTGCAGCTTTCACTGCGCAGCAATCCCTCTTGCTGTTCTGGCTTCTGAGATTCAGAATATTTTTTTCTTGTTTTCCTCCTCCAAAAACTAGGTGCATCTTGTGGTCTGGTGCATCTTATAGAGCGAAAAATACGGTACCTAATGCCTTAGTGATAGCAAGGCAGATGCCAGGCAAGCCCCCTTAGGGAGGGCATTGCACAACTAGGGCATCATAGAAAATAAAGCCCCCTATGTTATCATACACCAGCTCTCTGGTGGTGGTAGCAGCACTACTGAGAAGGACATTCATGCTTAGGTAGGGAGAAGGCAGCCCTTGTGGTATGTCTGTCTCAAGGTGTGATGGCTTTAAAGGTCAAACCAACACTTTGAATTGGCATTGGATATAATTACAATATAATAATAATAATAATTTATTATTTCTACCCTGCCCATTTGGCTGGGTTTCCCCAGCCACTCTGGGCAGCTTTCAACAGAACATTAAAAATAGAATAAAACTTTAAACATTAAAAACTTCGCTTAAGTGGGCTGCCTTCAGATGTCTTCTAAAAGTCGGATCGTTGTTTATTTCCTTATTTCCCTTTATCTGATGGGAGGGTGTTCCACAGGACAGGCGCCACTACCAAGAAGGCCCTTTGCCTGGTTCCCGTAACCTCACTTCTTGCAACTGCCAGAAGGCCCTCAGCACTGGACCTCAGTGTCCGGGCTGAACGATGGGGGTGGAGATACTCCTTCAGGTATACAGGACTGAGGCCATTTAGGTCAGCACCAACACTTTGAATTGTGCTTGGAAATGTACTAGGAGCCAATGCAGGTCTTTCAGGACCAGTGTTATGTGGTCTCGGCGGCCGCCCCCAGTCACCAGTCTAGCTGCCGCATTCTGGATTAATTGCAGTTTCAGGGTCACCTTCAAAGGTAGCCCCACGTAGAGTGCATTGCAGTAGACCAAGCAGGGGTAACTAGAGCATGCACCACTCTGGCAAGACAGTCTGCAGGCAGGTAGGGTCTCAGCCTGCGTACCAGATGGAGCTGGTAGACAGCTGCCCTAGACACAGAATTGACCTGTACCTCCATGGACAGCAGTGAGTCCAAAATGACTCCCAGGCTGTGCACCTGGTCCTTCAGGGGCACAGTTGTCCCATTCAGGACCAGGGAGTCCCCCACCCCCACCCAGCCCCTGTCCCCCCAAAACAGTACTTCTGTCTTGTCAGGATTCAACCTCAATCTGTTAGCCACCATCCATCCTCCAAATAAACCAACAATAATTGTAAATATCTCAAAACTGTCATGATGTGTTCCCAGCTGTCCTATTCTGGCCAGACTCTCAGCTTCCGGGCAAAGTACACTGCAACAACACAATCTACTGGTGGGGCAGCATAATAGCAAGTAAGACAGACTCATTTCCAATAGGGTCAGGCCAGGCAGAGTTACATCTGGTAAGGTCAGGTCAAGGAAGGTAAGGCAGAGTCTGTTTTGGGCAAGGCATCAGTAGTCAGGACCTTGGACAGAGCATTGTAAGAAAGGGGCCCGAGTATTTTCACACATGGAAGAAGAGTTGTTGCATCAGTGAGGTGCACAGGCCCTTGGAAGCCTTCTGAAGGCTATCCAGTTTATTCCCACTGTTTATTCCCACCCTCTTGAGGTCTGGGCCCTTAAAAGATCACTGCCTTGCTCTAGAGGAGTTGGCTCCTGCTTCGTGGAAGTGACAGGGGCTACCCTGGGACTTCAAGAAGCAACTTCCTCTGACCTGGAAGAACTTGGTGCAGAGGACAATAATGTTTCAACTCTATTCGTGTCCTCCTTTGTGCTTCAGTGTGAGTCAAGACTAGGGCACATGACACCAGCAAACAGTCTCAGGCAAATTGCAGTATTTTAAACTTCTGAACTGTCTTCAAGGGAAGCGCAATGTCTAGCACATTGCAGTAGTTTAAAAGGGCTGTCATCAGACTGTTGCCAAACTATCCCTGTCTAGTAGATGTCCCAGTTAGAATCCCAGTCTAAGCTGGTAGAAAGCACCCTGTGCCACTGAGGACACCTAAACCTCAATCAACAAAACCAGATCAAGAAGTATTCCCAGGTGGCAAACCTGATCTTTCAGACAGGGTTCAATCCCATCCCACAAAGGATGAATTCCTTTCCCCTTCCAAGACTGGAGAGCCATTCACCAATAGTACATCTGTTTCAGTTTACTGACCCTCATCCAGCCCTTTATCAAGCTCAGACAATGTTCCAAATTTTCTACAACTGCACCTGATTTTCTACAAATCCACCATGGAGAAATAAAGCTGACTGCCATCAGGATGCTGGTGACACCTAATTCCAAATCCTGAGATGACCTCCTGCAGCAGCTTCATCAATATGTGAAATAGCATGGGGGTCAAGATGGAACTCAGGAAGTGCAGCGGAAAGCCCACTGCCCAGTATCATTTCCTCCTTTCTCGACACAATGCCAAAGCAATGCCACCAAGCTTTCATTATGGAAGGCACCTTCACTGCTGTGGACTTTTGTATTTGTACCGAAAACAATTGTGCTCCTATTTTGTGATCTGGACATAACAATTAACTTGCAACCTGGTGACAGCACCTCTGGATTCTTAGATGGGAATAGCTATGCAGCTCTTTGGTGGGCAACCTGAAGGAACTTCAGAAACAGCTTAGTACTTGTAATTCCATTGGGTCTGGTTTCACTAGCTCCGAGTTTATGCTATGAATAATTGATTAAAATATAATTTTGCAGTTTGGTTTGGGAAAGGGGGAACAGCAGAAGCCTCGGAGCAAAGGAATTACATGCACTTTACATGCATTTGGACTCTGCTATTGAACAAAAACTGCACTTCAAGAGAGGCCTCATTACATGGGCACAATGTACATGGCCCATCTGAGATACAAGAGCAGCTTCTGTCTCAGTTCTGAATTTCACAGGGAAGTACAAACATGCATGGAGGAGAGAGTGAATCTGTGACAAATGGAACTTCAAAGAAAATGTTCATGCTGCTAACCGTCAAGGAAAAAAGAAAGAGGAGCTTGGCTCGTACCTGTTTTACTGCTGCATTTTTCTGAGCCCAGATATAAGGCAACTTGCCTCGCTTCTGAGACACAATGTAATAATAACAACAAGTTAGCTTGAGATTATTATTATTATTCAAATAAATGCACAGACACAGTTAAGGTGGTAAGACCGTTCACTGCCAACTGACTTTTCTGCACCAACAGATTAATTCTTATTGCAAATATAGTCCTGAACATTCTTGAGAATACATTTTGAGTTGGAATAAACCTCTTATAGTAGATAAAACATAATAGACCTGGGGGAGGGGTGGAAGAGAGAACTAAAAGACTACATTAGATGTTGCAATAACCTCACATATTGGGGGGAAATGACGCCAAAACCCAGCTTTGGAAGTAGATTTAGGGCACAATTCAACCCTACCCTCTTCCTCTTTCATACAGAAGGGCTGAATGTAGTGACTGCATGGCAGATAGGACAGAAGGTGGGAGTCAAGCAGATTGGCTCAGAGATCAGGTTTGGATCAGGCCCAATGCCATTGCCTTAATGCAGTGAAACCCATTGACCCCGGGCTGGCTCAGCTCCTCCCTACTCTTGGAATGCCCCATTTTGGAGCTTTCTGCTTGTGCCACCAGTGGGGATACTGCCTGTTGCCCCCAAGCAGCCAAAGGGAAGGCAGCTTAGCCAGGAAAGCTATATGGAAGGACATCTCCACTAAGTCCACCTCTACCCAAGCCTAGCATGAGCAGGGGGTGGATTGCTCTGTTAGCGTCTGGAAATACAAAACAATCCACAAAGTACTCAACTCAGAAACAGGAGTTGCTTTAAATTTCCTAAAGGATAAATTAAAGTTTAATTTAGCCGCCCCAGTCCATCATAAA